>NC_134238.1:25101142-25713870 GCF_965152275.1 Natator depressus
ATTTATTGACAAGCCGTCACCAATTGAAGCTGGTCCAATAAAAGATATTACCTCACCCACCTTGTCTCTCTAATATCCTGGACCAAACACAGCTACAAAACTGCATACAACCACACTTTTTTTTTAAAAGTAAAAGTTACATTGCCCTGACTCACAAGATTTTAATAGAAATTTACTATGAAAAAATGTCAACTCATGTAGTTAGATTTCATTTAAAATATAATTAAAAGCCTATGAATAAATCCCCAAAGACAAGGTAACATTTTTGCATGAGATAACATATCTGTATAAATTATACATACTATTACTAAATCACAGTAGGAACTTATACAAACTGATGAAGAAAGAGAAAAATCCTTTGCAGTAATGTAAACTGTGAAATATCCTTAGCAGAAACCGTTTCCCAAAGAAAGACCTGGATATTTTAAAATAATAGCAGTATCAACTTCAGTATGGAAAGAAGTTTTAAAACATGGAGAACAGCTTAGGCATTTAAGTTGTAGAAGCATCCATAAATAATATGCTAGTGCCATGGGTCATGTTTTTGTCATTCCCTTTAAGATATCATTGTCTCTTTCTGAACAGTATTTTCTGATTCACTGTTTCCTGAATCCTATTATTTTAAACAAAATAGGAAAGTTGATAATTTCTAAGTAAGTGGGCAATTTACTTTGGGAAATGTTTTCATTAGCTCTAGATAGTAAGAAATGCAAGTCTGACACCTTCTGGCTACTTTTCAGAGTAACAGCCGTGTTAGTCTGTATTCGCAAAAAGAAAAGGAGTGCTTGTGGCACCTTAGAGACTTACCAATTTATTTGAGCATAAGCTTTCGTGAGCTACAGCTCACTTCATAGGATGCATACTGTGGAAAGTGTAGAAGATCTTTTTATATACACACAAAGCATGAAAAAATACTCCTCCCACCCCACTCTCCTGCTGCTAATAGCTTATCTAAAGTGATCACTCTCCTTACAATGTGTATGATAATCAAGTTGGGCCATTTCCAGCACAAATCCAGGTTTTCTCACACCCCCCCCACACAAACCCACTCTCCTGCTGGTAATAGCTTATCTAAAGTGACCACTCTCCTTACAATGTGTATGATAATCAAGGTGGGCCATTTCCAGCACAAATCCAGTGTTTAACAAGAATGTCTGGGGGGGGGGGGCGGGTAGGAAAAAACAAGGGGAAATAGGTTACCTTGCATAATGACTTAGCCACTCCCAGTCTCTATTCAAGCCTAAGTTAATTGTATCAAATTTGCAAGTCTGTCCAGTTTGACCAATGTACATGGCAGAGGGGCATTGTTGGCACATGATGGCATATATCACATTGGTGGATGTGCAGGTGAACGAGCCTCTGATAGTGTGGCTGATGTTAATAGACCCTGTGATGGTGTCCCCTGAATAGATATGTGGGCACAGTTGGCAACGGGCTTTGTTGCAAGGATAGGTTCCTGGGTTAGTGGTGCTGTTGTGTGGTATGTGGTTGCTGGTGAGTATTTGCTTCAGGTTGGGGGGCTGTCTGTAGGCAAGGACTGGCCTGTCTCCCAAGATTTGTGAGAGTGTTTTGTCATCCTTCAGGATAGGTTGTAGATCCTTAATAATGCGTTGGAGGGGTTTTAGTTGGGTAGGTGTTTGTCTCTGTCTGAGGGGTTGGAGCAAATGCGGTTGTATCGCAGAGCTTGGCTGTAGACAATGGATCGTGTGGTGTGGTCAGGGTGAAAGCTGGAGGCATGTAGGTAGGAATAGCGGTCAGTAGGTTTCCGGTATAGGGTGGTGTTTATGTGACCATCGTATATTAGCACTGTAGTGTCCAGGAAGTGGATCTCTTGTGTGGACTGGACCAGGCTGAGGTTGATGGTGGGATGGAAATTGTTGAAATCATGGTGGAATTCCTCAAGGGCTTCTTTTCCATGGGTCCAGATGATGAAGATGTCATCAATATAGCGCAAGTAGAGTAGGGGCATTAGGGGACGAGAGCTGAGGAAGCGTTGTTCTAAGTCAGCCATAAAAATGTTGGCATACTGTGGGGCCATGCGGGTACCCATAGCAGTGCCGCTGATCTTACATTGTACCCAAATGTAAAATAGTTATGGGTAAGGACAAAGTCACAAAGTTCAGCCACCAGGTTAGCTGTGACATTATCGGGGATAGTGTTCTTGACGGCTTGTAGTCCATCTTTGTGTGGAATGTTGGTGTAGAGGGCTTCTACATCCATAGTGGCCAGGATGGTGTTATCAGCAAGATCACCGATGGATTGTAACTTCCTCAGGAAGTCAGTGGTGTCTCGAAGGTAGCTGGGAGTGCTGGTAGCGTAGGGCCTGAGGAGGGAGTCTACATAGCCAGACAATCCTGCTGTCAGGGTGCCAATGCCTGAGATGATGGGGCGCCCAGGATTTCCAGGTTTATGGATCTTGGGTAGTAGATAGAATATCCCAGGTCGGGGTTCCAGGGGTGTGTCTGTGCGGATTTGATCTTGTGCTTTTTCAGGGAGTTTCTTGAGCAAATGCTGTAGTTTCTTTTGGTAACTCTCAGTGGGATCAGAGGGTAATGGCTTGTAGAAAGTGGTGTTGGAGAGCTGCCGAGCAACCTCTTGTTCATATTCCGACCTATTCATGATGACAACAGCACCTCCTTTGTCAGCCTTTATCAGCCACACTATCAGAGACTCGTTCACCTGCACATCCACCAATTTGATATATGCCATCATGTGCCAGCAATGCCCCTCTGCCATGTACATTGGTCAAACTGGACAGTCTCTACGTAAAAGAATAAATGGACACAAATCAGATGTCAAGAATTATAACATTCATAAACCAGTCGGAGAACACTTCAATCTCTCTGGTCACGCGATTACAGACATGAAAGTTGTGATATTACAACAAAAAAACTTCAAATCCAGACTCCAGCGAGAAACTGTTGAATTGGAATTCATTTGCAAATTTGATACAATTAACTTAGGCTTGAATAGAGACTGGGAGTGGCTAAGTCATTATGCAAGGTAACCTATTTCCCCTTGTTTTTTCCTACCCTCCCCCCCCCCAGACGTTCTTGTTAAACCCTGGATTTGTGCTGGAAATGGCCCACCTTGATTATCATACACATTGTAAGGAGAGTGATCACTTTAGATAAGCTATTAGCAGCAGGAGAGTGGGGTGGGAGGAGGTATTTTTTCATTCTTTGTGTGTATATAAAAAGATCTTCTACACTTTCCACAGCATGCATCCGATGAAGTGAGCTGTAGCTCACGAAAGCTCATGCTCAAATAAATTGGTTAGTCTCTAAGGTGCCACAAGTACTCCTTTTCTTCTGGCTACTGAGGCACTGCAACATAAGTTTTCATACCACATTGTTGATACTGTGGGAAAAGATTGGAATTGATTATTCGAAGTCATATTGTTTGATATAAATTTCAATTCACATGACAGCTGAAACATCTATGTGACTATTATTGGAGACTGAGATAAGGAACAACAGCTTTCTAAGTTTTCCACTAGCCCCTGGAATCTAGAACCATTGGATACATTTCAGAGTAGCAGCCATGTTAGTCTGTATCCGCAAAAAGAAAAGGAGGACTTGTGGCATCTTTGAGACTAACCAATTTATTTGAGCATAAGCTTTCATGAGCTACATAGGATGCATTCAGTGGAAAATACAGTGGGGAGATTTATATACACAGAGAACATGAAACAATGGGTGTTACCATACACACTGTAATGAGAGTGATCAGGTAAGGTGAGCTATTACCAGCAGGAGAGCAGGGGACAAGGGGGGGGAACCTTTTGTAGTGATAATCAAGGTGGGCCATTTCCAGCAGTTGACAAGAACATCTGAGGAACAGTGTGTGTGTGTGTGTGGGGGGGGGAATAAACATGGGGAAATAGTTTTACTTTGTGTAATGACCCATCCACTCCCAGTCCTTATTCAAGCCTAAGTTAATTGATACATTGTTTTTAATGTAGATTTTAGCTCTCATGTTAAATCTGTAGTAGATTATAGTGCTGCCCAATGAGATTCAGCACCTACCCTGTTTAGGCACTTTTGTAAGTCCAGATAGGCACCTATCTGCATCTCTATGTCAGTGTTGCCAACTCTCATGATTTTGTTATGAGTCTCACGACAATTATAATTTTCCTTAAAGCCCTAGGTCCTGGAGTCAGTCAAGTGGATATAGGATGATTTCAGCCTTCATTCTTAAAGAAAAAGTAAGTTTCTAGCCTGCGTGGCTGTGGAGTCAGCTTCAAAATGTGACTCCAGTGCACCCTAAAGACCCAAAAAACAGAAGGCAAATAAAAATAAATTAATTTTACATAATTTCACGATTTTAAAGCCAATCTCATGATTTCTGGGGGGCCTGACTCATGGTTTTGAACATCTGAGGTTGGCAATACTGCTAAGTGACTACATACTTTTGAAAATCTGGCTCTCACATACAAGTAACATGATTCTCTAAGTCTTATGGGAAGGATGCGTAGTAAATGCATCTGATTCCGGTTTCTGATTACAGAGCACACTCCCATTAACCCTGTATATGAAAAAAACCCCACAGATGGTGTTTAGTGTCACCTTTTTGTGACTAGAGGTGGTATGGCATGTTTGCTGATATGAGGGATCACAGGCCTTGACCCCAAGGCAGTGCTTACACCACCCATTAGCTCTTCCGAGTAATCAGGGAAGGATCTGGAGAAGGGTTAGCTTGCAGAGGACCCAGCCCCCAGAGCTCCACATTTAGGGAAACATCCAGCCCCCCAATTAGCTGAGGGACTCAATAGAAACCAGGAAGTAACAGGAAGTTGCCTGAGCAACAAGACGAATCCCTGGCTGGCTGCTACTATGGTCCCCTTCTGCTTACCTGACTCCTAAGCCTGGCATTCCTGCCTGCTCCTGGTTCCTGTCCCCCTATTCCGGACTCCAATCTACTCCTACTTCGTGTTGTTCTGCCCTGCTCCAGGTCCCTGCTCCTCTGCCTTACCCCTCTCTCTGGCTCTGACTTCTGGCTTGGCACTGCACTATTTTTGGTTTTGACCCTTGGCTCAAACCAGTAGGCCTGACTGTCCACAGCCCGGTCATTGCAGCCTCCTCCACATCATTACTCAATTCCCGCCCTGATCTGTTATTAGCCATTGCTTTGTCTGTCTAAATTAGAGTGTAAGTTCCTTTGGGCAGTCACGTTACTTTCTTATATATTGATAAAGTGTCATGCAAAGTAACTCTATATAATATAGAAGTGTGTGATACAATGAATTTCTACATTTACCTAGAATCTTTTAATAATATTTCTGATAGGACAATATCTACTGAAGAGAATAGCGTACCAGAGAAAAGAAGGTTATTTTACTTTTTGCAGACCCACGTCCTTCAAAATCTGCTGAGCTACTACCACCTGCAAAACATTAACTGAATAAATAGCATCCAGTAATTTAAAGCATCTGCTCTTTGTAAGCAAATCTGAAAAACAAACTGAAGGCTTTCTAAAACAATGCTCTCTAGCAGTGTAATCTTGAAGCAGGCTGCTCAGCTGCCCAATTCTTTCATGGCTGATGCCTTTTAAAACTACTCCCTGTCGCGTAGCTGTTTGATGTAATTTTTAAAGTCTGTTTTGTCTTGCCAGCTGCACTCTCCTTGTCCAGACTTCAAAGCCCATGCCATGCAGAGCACAGCATTTTCATTATAATTATAATAATTATAGTTTATTCTGTAGTGCCCCCAAATATGCTCGACATTTCACAGAATATATAGTATACAAATATATGCTCTCGCTCTGTCGAATTTACAATCTTTGTAAAAAACATGGCATGCCTGTCACTTCCCCTGGCTGAACAGATCTAACTGCAAGGAAATGTGAAGGTTACTGACTCTGTGAATGTTGGTGGAATCACTTATTTTTTCTCCCAAAAGCCTCAGATCGGCCTTGTCTTATGCCATCAAATAATTATCAGCCCCAAGCAGAACGGTGCAGCACCTCAGTCAGTTTTTGGCACTGCTTTGCTTACTTCTAATTTTGTAGATATAAAAATAAACAAAGTGTCTCCTGGGTGCTGACATATTATTTATAAACATGTTGGTACCTGTCACAGGCGGGCTGGTCCTTTAAGGGGAGTCAGGCTCAGCCTTGCCTGTGACCTAGCAGTTATCACCCAGTAGATCCTGATATGGACTCAATCACAATTAGTGATCAGGGTCCGGGTAAGCTACCTAGAGAGGAGCAGGTTTCAGAGTGGTAGCTATGTTAGTCTGTATCAGCAAAAAGAAAGCGGAGTACTTGTGGCACCTTAGAGACTAACAAATTTATTTGGGCATAAGCTTTCGTGGACTCACTCAGGAGCTGGAGGAGACCTCGGAGACAGGAGCAAAAGGAGTTCCTGCCCTCTGGCAAGAGGGCCTGATGAAGGCAGGCTGGAAAGAACCACAGGGCCCAGATCAGGCTCCTGTGGGGGGCCCTGAGATTGGAATCTCCCTGCTTTCTTACATGCCCTAAGGGAAGCTGCTGTAGTCTTGGGGAGGGGAGGAGAGGTAGAAGAGAAAGTTGCTGAGAAGAAGCAGCATGGAAAACTGCAGGGTCCAGAAGGAAAGAGAAAGAACAGAAGACTTCAGCATAGCCCAAGAGGGCCAGAAGAATTATTGGTTCGACTATTTATTTGGATTTACATTTGGACTTTTGTTACCATAGAAGGGGACTGAATTTAGGTGACCTGGCTAGAGGGCTGGGCCACAAAAGACCCAGACAGAGATAGGCCATGACAGGGCCAAAGAAGTGGTCAATAGGGGGCATTAGAGATTAAGTCTCCTGCAAAGCCATCTTCTAATGCCACCGGGTGCTACAAAAGTGAGTGCAACCACTTACATACACAACCCTATCCTTTTTTTCAAATTTGGATGCCATATTGGATTGGTTAGCACTAACACTATTTTATAAAGGGACTGTCTTACTCTTCCCACCCCCTTGCTGGAATTTTCCGTATTAGAAGAGCAGATGAATCATGATTTTCTGAGCTCTGCCTTCCTAATATGGAAAAAGTCAGCAAGGGGCCCCTTCTTCTAACATTCTTCTCTAGTACCCTTGCACCACATGACCTCCAAATATACATATCTACTCCAGAAGAATCCTTTGGTAGAACAAAGATCCAAGTATGGCATGGGTAACAAAGTAAACATTTCATGTCAGTATTTTGATTTAATTAACCCACAATTAACTTTGCTGACATATTAAATGAATTTTACATTAAGAGGAATTATGTGAAAAATAAATGTTGTTTTACCCAGAAGAGCTTTGTGTATAGCTTCAGTTTTCAATTACAAAATTCCTATAATCCTATTAATACCGAGTTTCCATAAACAAAGATGTTGCCTGCTTGAATCAAAGGAAAAATTTAAAGGGGACAGGGCTAAAAACCCACTTCAAATTAGAGCAATAGAAATAGTTAATAATACACCAGTTAGATGCCTGTAAGCAACAAACTAATAGCATCACCAATATTTTTACATTATTAGAGAAATACTAGTTCTTACCTGAAGGTGGTGCTTATGTGCCATTAAATAAACCATTCATTTGTTTGGAAAAAAAATATTCCCAGACAGCGAAACATATAATAAATCCATCACATAATTCCAGCTTCTCTTTTTAAAAGACAGACCATGGATGGAACTATGACAGGGGCCAAATCACATCTTTTTTCTATAGGAGGTGAGTTTCCCAGGTCATGTTCATAGCTATTTGTGAAATGGGACTGCATCTTATTTTGCATGCAGATTAATGGTGAAACACTCTTCCTGTGTGGCCAAACATTAGTCTTTATAAAACACAACAAAAGAGTATTCTTAAGGAATACTTAAAAAGGAAGAGGATATATGCAGATGAAATGCTGGAACAAACATTTGGCTATCCAAACCTGCATGACTAAGTACCTGCCAGAAGCTGTAGTTTTGCTAACTGGCTTCTGTTAATTCAGATTGAGAAGAAGTTGTTTAATTGCAAAAAGAGGAAATTAAAATATATTCCCAACAAATAAACCAAAAGGTGCACTTTTAGATGAAACCCTGAAGTGTTTGGATTTAACTGACTTCCTCTAAAGTTGTTTGCAGTATTGTTGTAACTGTGTTGGTCTCAAGACATTAGCGAGACAAGGTGGGTAAGGTAATATCTTTTATTGGACCGACTTCTGATGGGGAAAGTGATAAGCTTTCCAGCTACACTGAGCTTGACCGTGACACAAAAGACTTGAAAAAGAGCTCTGTGTAGCTGGAAAGCTTGTCTCTTCCACCAACAGAAGTTGGTCCAATAAAAGATATTACCTCTCTAAAGTTGCCACTTAAAAGAAGCCAATAAGACTTTTAGAATTAATAATATATACATTTATATAGTACCTTTCATCCCACAGGATCCCAGGATGCTTCACAAACTATTTTTGAGGTTGCTAGCAATCAATATAGTTTAAGATGCAAAAGCGTTTTCTTTATAAGCCTTCTTCTTGTTATCAGTCACTCGTAACTTTCGGAATGGTTCTCCTGTTGGTCCGAAACTTTATATGCTTGGTCTCTGTCTGAAAGTAACTGCTCTGATTCTGAGATGTCAGACACAGGACCCAAAAAGTGAAGGGGTAAAGGTACCTTTATGCTGCAACCTTTGTGACTTCCTAGTTTTGTCTGAGCATACATTAGACTAGAGCACCTGCAGAGCTGCCCTAATGTGTATCACACCAAAGGCCATTCTGACACCCAACATAACAAAAACAACAATAGTGCTCTGGCCATATTCCCTTTCCCGAGGAAAAATGCCCTACTCTAGGGGAATGAGGAGGGTGGCATATAGCCTCTACCGCAGCTGTGTTCCAGGCATGGATCTTCCCTTAGGGCAAGTGAACTCACCAGGTCTGGATACATCAATTTTATGGCCCCTTTTTTTGGAGTAAAAGGGCCATAGCCTAGCAAGGAGTCAGGTGCATGCTTCCACTGGCTCTGCTAGGGTAGTGTCCCTTCTTCAAACCTTTTCTACCATATGTTGCTTCAAGCCTCAATTCAGCCAATAATGTTTCAATAATTATAGCACAAAAATCTAATCTCACTTCCTAGTGTGTGCTTTAAAATAAAATTTGGTAAGTTGTCTGTGAGAGTTTAGCTTTTTCAGAAAGCACTTACAGATAACAGGATTTTTCTTCTTGAGGTCCCCCCCTTCCCCTATTTGAAATAGCTCTTTCAATATCTTTTAACTAAAGGGGAGTTGGAGTAGTCAGGCACATTCTAATAGTCAGAAGCATTCAGATATCACAGTGGCAGATATCACATACAAATAGTTTCCTGCATCTTCTCTATCCCTGTTGTAGTCTGTATGAAGGGATGGAAGAGAGGAGGGAGGTTGAAGGAGAATAGAAGAGGGGAGTTCTTGTGGGTGATTCTCATCATTAGTGACATCTAAAAAGAGGAGACAAAGGCTGTCTCATTATTTCTCAGTAGTTTTTACCTCTCAGAATTGCCAGCTTAGTCATTGTGCAGGACAATCACACCTTCCATTGACATCAGTGGGAGAGCATATTTAGAGGGAGTCTAATGATTTCAATAAGCTTTGGATCAGCCCCTTATACAACACTTAAATGAACGTTCATACACTTCAATACCATCTGCACTGACAGAACACAATATCTATTCATCCACTACACTATTCAGCACTCATACCTAACAAAACCTTAACAACACATGATTTCATAGTAAATAAACACTTCCATTTCATTAAGAGTGCTCTGGCTCTAATTCAGCTCGACTTATACAACCTCATGGTGTGCAGAAAAACAGCCTCAAGCCCCCTCCTCTTCCCACACCAAGATCAGATACAATGACGACCCTTTAAAAGACGAAGTTGACGCATAAATTGGAAAATCCATTAACAACTGGAAAGTAATAAAAGGCAAAACTATTAACCGTTATCCACCATACCACCCCCACCCCATGTTCTGGGGGTAGGGGTGGATAAGGCCATGTCCTCCAGCCCACTGTTTCTTGCCTCTTAATGGTGGGGCCCTCTTTCCTTATATCTTGCAGATCTTTTCCCAGTACATGTCTGAAAAAAATGTTGCTATTCCTCATGAATTTTGCCTCATTGTCTGTGGATGCTGTGAAGCTTCTCTCTCCACACAAGATAATGTAAACAAAAGCTCTTATATCAAGAAATAGATGAACAGTATGGGTCAAAAATAGGCTTAGAGACCCTGAGTGTCAGACACAGCTAGCTAACCTATTATTTCCTGTTTATTTCTTGTTAAGTCATTGATGTGGCAGTTGCTCCAGATGGTAAATGTATCACCTTTCAAGAGGGAAGTGAAGCAAAGGGCCTGAATGTGGGGTATGGAGATCTAACAACTGAAGTGACTTTGAGTGATTATTGTGCCTTTAAGACCCAGAACATCCTCGATGCAGAGTTAAATGAGACTTGTTATTTGCAGGCCATTGCAGCTAAAGTTAAATGTAGAATGAATCTAAGAATGAAGGGCAGCTGGATGTAACTTTTAAACAAGGACTCTTTCATGGTGCAAATTCATTCATTTTAGTGTTGTTTCATTTTTTGTTAATCTAATCCAAGCCTGAAAGTCTCTCGTCAAATTAAAAGGTGAGATTGGCTGATGGATTTTGGTAGATATCCCAGTAACAACTAACTGTTATTATTAAAGACCCATGGCATTCTTCATCAGTGTAGGGATATTAACCTGTGTCCTGACCGGATTCTTACTTCAATGTTGTTGTCCCTTTGGCCTGAGTGGTTAGCCAAAAATCTATGGCCTTGCTGAGTTGTTGCCATTAGGATGAAAAATCAGTAATAAGAGTCAGGTATATTGTTGAGGTAATCTTATTTATTTACAGAAAATGTACACAAAGTCCTCTTTCCCTGAACACAGCACAAAACAAACAAACAATAGCAGGCAGCTTCCTGGCTGAGAGATGCCCAATTCTACCTGTACAGTGAGTTCTGTGCCCAATAAGCCCTTTCCCTCTGCTTCCTCTCAGGGTCAACTCACAATTCCTTCTCTGGGCTTTCTGCCTCCCACACACATACAACCTACAATTGATATCCTAGCCCCTCGGATTGCAACCAGGAAACCCCCTCGTCCACATGGCTTAGTTCTGACCTGCCATGTGCTGGTGTGCTTTGGGTAGTAGCCCCACAGTTCTCAATACATAAAGGGGCTTAATTGCTCCTTCTGTAGAGCGTGAAAGAATGCTGGACAGACCCATTGGCTTTAATGAGGTGGGTCATTGCCTTTGGACCTGAGACTCCCTTAATGGCAGCCTAAAAATATTTACAGAAACACTGGTCAGCATTCTACTCACCTAAATCTACTCACCTAAATCTCACCTGTAGATTCAACCAGAAAATGATTTTCCATTCACTGCTGTACACTGTTGTGTAGCTCTTGCTTAGGGCTTGTCTTCATGGGAAAATTGACCAATATAGCTATAGTGGAATAAGCAATAGTTATTCCAGAATAGTTTCCAGTGTGGACACTCTGGGTGGGATCCACAAAGGCAATTAGACACCTAAGTCCTGGTTTTAGGCACCACTGCAACCCACAAAACTCCTGCTTGGCTGCTGCCTAAGCTTATAGGTGCTAAAGTCACTCAGTGCCTACATTTTTGCAGTAAAAGTTCCCTAGACTTCTATGTGGCACCTTAGAGACTAACAAATTTATTTGCGCATGCTCAAATAAATCTGTTAGTCTCTAAGGTGCCACATGTACTCCTTTTCTTTTTGCGAATACAGACTAACACGGCTGCTACTCTGAAACTAAACTTCTACGTTTCTGCCTCTGGCATATGCATTGCTGCCTCCCTCTAGGCGCCCAGGCACTTATCTCCCACTTAAACCCCAGTGCAATTCCTGAACTGGGGGAAAAGATAGGTATTCAGCCATTCAAGTAATGAGTGGGGCTTGACTGGTGGGTGTGCTCAGAGACCACCCTAACTCCACAAAATGGGGGGGCAGGGGGAGGGAATGGACCTTCCTTATAATCCTTAGCCTACACTCATTGTTACTTCAGCATAGTGGGTCCATATGGGGAGCTACTCCAGAATAGCTTTTGAAAAATATCTTATTGTGCCACAGCTTTGCCCATGTAGACAAGCCCTATTTCTATTAAACCACTGCCACATTTCACGCTGAAGTGGCTGCAATTCCATACAAGCCAGAGAGATCACTATGTATAATTTATACATCAGTTACACTTGCAAAGACCTTGGGATCCTTTGGGATGAAAGGCTCTGTATCAGTGTAAGCTCTTTATCACAGGGCATGTTCTAAATTAATTATTTTCTGGATAAAAATATTTTGTTTGAAAATAGTTTTGCCCCATGTATCCTTAATTGTAGGCATTTCCCAAGACTAGTTTAAAGAAGCTAGCTATTTCTATATACCCACTATCCCATGTCACAGCATCCTGAAAGATTACAAGAATATTCTGTCCTAGAGCTATATTTGCCAAAAACCTCTTCTATGTTTACATAATGTTTTACATATTTGTGCCTGCCATTTAACTACTAATGATACTACATTTGCTTAGCATTTCTACAGCTCTTTTTCATCTTCAAACACTTTACAAACATTAACAAAGATAATCCCCTTAATCCTTTTAATTAATCACTTAAGTTCTTCTTGCTATTTCTGCCCCTCCCCAAACAGCATGGATGTAACTGAAAGGACCAGTGGCCAGCACAGCATTAGCTCCACCTCTTATGGAAATTACCAAGAGCCTCTTTTGCATGCATCTAAACCAATCTCCAGGCTGCTGTGGAAACACCAATTTTAAGTAGGTGTTTTTGGTTTACAAGTGAGAATACTAGAAATGTACAATTTACAGCAAAAAGGGTTTTAAAATATCTTCTTTACTGCCTGCAAAACAACAAGAGATTTTCAAAGTATTTGCAACCATTGTGAAAGAGAAATAAAAGAAGCTTTAGTTTTTTTGGAAACAGCTCTATACCCTTTCCCTATCTATCTAGGGTACTTATTAGGCACCTATGAGCTTAGCTATCCAAACGCTAAAGAAAATTAAGAAGCAAAAGAATCCAGAACAAATTATTTTTCTTTATTCCATTACAGGGAAGTATGAATGTATAAATTCAGGGATTTATTTACTTAACAAGTGTTCTTCCTGGGAAATGGCTTATTGAAAGTGCATTTTATACTTTAATCTGATGTGGGATGAGTGTGATCTCTTCCAGCAAGAATAACAAGGAGTCCTTGTGGCACCTTAGAGACTAACAA
This sequence comes from Natator depressus, assembly GCF_965152275.1. NCBI lineage: Eukaryota > Metazoa > Chordata > Testudines > Cheloniidae > Natator > Natator depressus. The sequence goes on from NC_134238.1 coordinate 25,114,391, forward strand.
ATGTATTTGAGCATAAGCTTTCGTGGGTCAGAACCCACTTCATCAGATGCATGGAGTTCCCTAATCAGGGTCCTGCAGATAAAAATGCCTAGCACCTGACAGTCTAAACCTAGGTGTCTCCATCTGCATTATCCACAAAGGAGCACAGCTGATATGGATGGTCCTAATCTGCAATGACCTGTTACTTTAATTCTGTCCTGAAGTGAATGGATAGCCAGTGGAGATTGTGAAGCACAGGTATAATGTGTTGGCTTTGGCCTTTGCAGCTTGTGAATTGAACTGTTGCATGTTGTACCACTTAAGCCTTTCTGTGGTGGTTACACATAGCTCAAGTAGAGTGAATTGTAGTAGTCTAATTTGGAGGAGACAAAAGCATAGATCAAAATGGTGAGATCCTTCTCCAAGTGTTCCACATAACTGGCAATCTGTGATTATTGTGTGTGTGGAGCAGGGATGAGACCAGCATGACTCCCAAGGACTCACACCACTTAAGTACTGTCACCAGCCTCTGCAACTACCTTAGTGTGGTGTACTTAACCAGAATTTGGTTAAGACAACATTATTTAGCTTAAGAGCTGACAGAACCACAGCACAAAGTTATAGGACAAGAAGCACAATCCACTGTAAGGAGAGTGATCACTTAAGATGAGCTATTACCAGCAGGAGAGTGGGGTGGGGGAAGGAGAAAACCCTTTGTAGTGATAATCAAGATGGGGCATTTCCAGCAGTTAACAAGACGGTCTGAGGAACAGTGGGGGGGGGGAGAATAAACAAGGGGAAATACTACAAAGGGTTTTCTCCCTCCCCCCCCAACTCTCCTGCTGATAATAGCTCATCTTAAGTGATCACTCTCCTTACAGTGTGCATGATAAACACCCATTTTTTCATGTTCTGTGTGTATATAAATCTCCTCACTGTATTTTCCACTGAATGCATCCGATGAAGTGAGCTGTAGCTCACGAAAGCTTATGCTCAAATAAATTGGTTAGTCTCTAAGGTGCCACAAGTGCTCCTTTTCTTTTTGCGAATACAGAGTAACACAGCTGCTACTCTGAAACCTATTTTTATTATATTAAATATAAAAAGTAGGGTTTAAGTGGTTTCAAATAATAACAGACAGAACAAAGTAAGTTACCAAGCAAAATAAAACAAAACACGCAAATTTAAGCCTAATCCATTAAGAAACTGAATACAGGTAAATCTCACCCTCAGAGATGTTCCAATAAGCTTCTTTCACCGTCTAGACTCCTTCCTAGTCTGGGCCCAATCCTTTCCCCGGGTATAGTCCTTGTTTGTTCCAGCTCAGGTGGTAACTTGGGGATTTCTCATGACTGGCAGCCTCCTTTGTTCTGTTCCACCCCCTTTTATAGCTTTGGCACAAGGAGGGAATCTTTCGTCTCTCTGGATCCCCACCCCTCCTTCTAAATGGAAAAGTACCAGGTTTAAGATGGATTCGGTTCAGGTGACATGATCACATGTCACTGTAAGACCTCCTTCTTCATTACCTAGTAGCTGGAAGATACGTAGATAGGAAGGCTTGCAGGTAAACAAACCCATTCACGGTTCATTGATTCTGAAGCACCCTTAATGGCTTCCACTTAACATGTTTACATCAGTAATACAAGTTTATATCTTATTCTCTTAACTCCTGACATAGAAATAATACATGCAAACAAATAGGACGAACACACTTGGTAGATCATAAGTTTTGTAACGATACCTTACAAGAGACTTTTTGCATGAAGCATATTCCAGTTACAACATATTCACACTTATAAACATATTTCCATAAAACTTATGGAGTGCAACGTCACACCCTCCCAGGATGTCAGGAGTTGGGTGTACACTGCTGTTCTTGCAAAAAAAAAAAAAAAAAAAAAAAGGCCTAAGCACCTGATTCCAGAAGAGGGTTCCGAGCTGTAGATTACGAACAGATAGGTGTTTCCTTGCAGCAAGGATTTAGATGCTGAACTCTCTTGGAGGGGTGGGACTTAGGACACAAACCTTTCATCAGCATCTGCTGTTGCCTAGTCTAGTTTAGGCATATGCCCTGCCTCGTAGGGAGGTGGATTACCTACACCAATGAGAGAATCCTCCTGTTCGTTCAGGTATTGTCTACACTGAAGCGCTACAGCAGCACAGGGTTGTTGCTGTAATGTTTTAAGTGTAGACAAGCCCTTACCGTCTGAAAGAAATTATCTGGACTTAAATTATTTACTTCATTGCTGAGAGGCTGCCATCATCAACTCTCTTTTGCTTCTGTCTTTTGAAAGAATAGATTGTAAATGTTCAGTCATATGCTGTGAAGACACTGATCTGTCAAGTGCTATAGTCGGTACCATGGGTAAGTGGGAATGACGAAGCACTATAGTGTCTTAAGGAATTACTAGTTTCCATCTGCACTAAAACAATAAAGACTGTAATGGCACAAACCTCTATTTTATCAATCAGGAACATTTTCGAAGTTAAAACACACAGTTCTGAAAAATTCTCCAAATGTAACTTCCAGTATTAATCTCCTTCTCCTCCCAAACCCAGAAAAGCATTTGGATGGGTTAATATGACCACAAAGTTGATTAGCATGACTGTACAAGGATGAAGGATAATTAGGATGCTAGAAGCCACATTATTTTATGGTGCCTGGTTTCTGAATAGTACTTTAAAAGTCAGCTGCTCAAATAACTTAAAGGACTAGCTTCACAAGGGAGACTTGGGCACCTGGCTACCCATTTAGGCACCTATGTTCTAACATCTGGGCATCACTGGCATCATAAAACTCCCACTTAGCAGTTGCCAAATACTGTAGGTGGCTAAAATTCCTACACTCCTCACTTTCATAGATATTTAGATGCCAAGGCCAGAAGGGACCACTGATCATTTAGTCTGACCTGTATAACACAGTCCATAGAACTTCCCCAAAATAATTCCTAGGGTATATCTTCTAGAAGAACATCCAATCTTGATTTAAAAATTGTCAGTGATGGAGAATCCACCATGATCTTTGGTAAATTGTTCCAATGGTTAATTACTCTCACCATTAAAAACTTACGCCTTATTTCCAGTCTTGTAAAGTCGTTTAGGTGCCTGTGTTTCTGCCAGTAGTGTGAGTGTATGCACAGTCACCTAAGTCCTGGCACTACCAAGCAGCTTGGTACCTGACTCACGCCTAAGCCCTGTTGGGATTCACAAACTAGACATTCCACTGCCTATCTCACCTGCAGCTCCCAATCTGGTAGGCATGCTCTGTGCCTCGTTCTCAGAAATGACTAAATTGTTTTGGCTTAAATTTTCCAAGAAAATTCAACCTGAGGCTGAGGAAAATTTCAGCCCAAAGGGCTACAGTTTGCAAAGTTGTAAGCAACTGAAAATAGGGTCTTCTAATGGGAAGTGTTTGACAACCTTAAACATGGGTCCAGATTCTCATTTACATGAAGACCACTTCACACCACTCTGGCCTTAAGGTGGGGGTAAGTGTAATTGGTAATTTAAAATGAAAGTGTAAAGTAGCTTTGGGGTAAACAAGAAGCAGGCCCTTCAATCCTACAGCTATCTCCATTATTGTGATTACACTGAGATTCATACTTGTCTGATATATTGTATTTCATTTGGTACAGAGCAACTGTACATTAAACATGCATCCACAGCAGCATCCACAGCACTCACTTCATAAACTACTGAAACTTTTTGTGGGAATAGATGGTCTCTTCCCCCCCCCCACCCCCGCTCTTTTTACTGACATTTACCTCCCCTTTCTCTCAGACCTGGTGCTATTCTCCCTGAATTATTTACAAGTATCTCAGAATGCTGCATCTTGTTACTGACTTTAAACCATTCCAAGCTTCCTCCTTTCCAGTTTTGTGCTCTTTCTCTCATTGTGGAGTCTTTGTCCTGTGTTTGGTGCAGAAAAGGATGACAGTTACTATGTGTTTAACTAATTTTTTTTAAATGATCCACCTTTGTTGTCTGTCTAAGCAAAAAGGGAAAATCCAAATATAAATTACCGAGCAGTTATCTCCCAAAAAATGAGATCTTGTTCTGTTTCAGATGTGAGAACAGGCTGTCGCCATTTGCAGTCAACAATAATTGAATGGAACGGAAGGGCTCATTTGAAGTTTAATCCATGAGAATCACAGTTACAATGCTGGTTCCAATGTGTTGTATTGTTTTTGTCCTCAGAGTGACCCTTCAGGGTTCATATCCCATGTCTCACTATCAATGCAGGTAGCCCCCTGAGAATGAGCACTCCCTAATCTACCTTCAGAAGCCTAGAAAGATTAAATAATAGATGCAAGATTTACTTACAGGACACTGGAATGCTGCGGTGTTACCTTTCTGTGTTACCTAGTTCAAAAGGTCTCACAGAACACCAGATGATAGGGCAGGAGTTAGAATGATGCAATTTAAATAATTTTTCTTTAAAAAAAAAATCTACCAGGAAGGAAACTTTGTTCTTTTTGAGCCAAATCACAATTTCGTTGAAGTCAATGGCTTTAATGATAAACTCCATTGTCTGCAAAGGCATCTCTAACATATTTTCAGTTTGAAGATGTATAACTGCAGTTAATATTGTATTCTTTAGGAAAGCCATTTATTTTTCAGCTGCATGACACTATGCTTTTCAACAACAAACTTCACTTTACTCATTAAACACAAATCTTTAAGGAGGAAAGGAAGGACTGCATTTTAGCAAAAGGACTGTGATATAGTCATAATAAATACAACACCACACTGCAGTGCCCCATCCATTTCTCCACACTCCTTTTATGAAAAGAAGACTTAGTTAAACCACTGAACAAACATTACTTCCTGACCATGTGTCTCTTTGGAAAATAATTTCATTATCAGAAAGCTAAATGCAAAGCCAGCTTTTGGAATGTCCAAAACCATAAGGTGGGACTTACACTGGAGCAGGATCTGGCCGTTACTTTATCTTTAGTGCCTGTCACCAGGTACACTACTCACTGCTAGTCTAGTGCCTCCTCTTGGTCACTCTGGGAATTAGTTCTTGAGGTCAATACCCCCTTCCACAGCTTGTATGCTGTTGTTCTATCTCCCTCACAGGTCTGCAGCTCCTCTCTCATCCCACAATCTGCAGCAACCTCTTAGTGACTCGGCCCTCCAGCCAGGTCACTCAGTGTTCTTCCCTTCAGGGTAGTAAGTACCTTCTCCCTAGCAGTCCTAGGCAGTATTCCCTCTCAGTGCCCCATGGCGCCACAGCCTCAGTGTCTGTTAGGGGAAAACGGGCCCGCCCGCTACTTTGGGTTCCAGTCCAGGGACCCTTAGCTCAGCAGTTCTGGGCTTTCCTCTCTCAGCCCTCACTCCTCCATCCTGGACTGCTTCCTACCACATCTGGTTCCTCTTCTCACTCTGGGTGTACCAACTCCACACCCACCTCCCTCTTCCCAGTGCGTGACTGCTGCCTGCCCTCCTGCAGTCTTTCCCAGCAATCCCCCCTACTGCTCACAACTCCTGGCCTTATTAGAGGCCCCTCCTGTTCCTGCATAGCTGAACCTCTTCCAAATAGTTCCTTGCTCTTTGAGTCCTCCTCCAGGTGTGGCCTGTGGAGTTAATTGGCCTGCCTGGCCATTTTAACCCTTTCCAATCCTGAGTGGGTTGGGCACCCCATCACAGTGCTTTACTATCCAGCAGGGATTGTGCCTGCTATAGTCAATGGCGTATTAATGCCTAGGCTGACAAGGCCTAGGCCTAGGGCGGCAAATTTGCAGGGGCGGCAAATTTATAATAGCAGCCAGAGGCTGCTTTCCCCGGCGCTGGTTCGCGCCCTCTGCCCCCGCCCAAACTCCACCCCTTCCCCACCCCCATTCCCCTCCCCCTCCCTGCCCCTATTGGTCCCCTTCCCCAAATCCCCACCCCGGCCCCGCCTCCTCTCCTGAGCGCACCGCGTTCCCCCCCAATCCCCCCCTCCTTCGCGAAGCTGTTTCGCGCTCAAGCACTGGCAGGGAGCGGGGAGAAGTAGGACCCTGCGACATGCTCAGGGGAGGAGGCGGAGGCAGAGTCAGAGCGAAGGTGGGCTGGGGCGGGGGCGGGGGGACGGCAATTATTTCAGGGCCTAAGGGCGGCAATATCTTTAATCCGCCACTGTCTATAGTGAGTTTAATATTTATAGCAAATTCTGATTTCAGTTATTCTGGGGTAAATTCAGAGTGCTTGGACATTTTGTAGCTGTCAATTACAGTTAATGCAAGTGATTAACATAAAACAAATTAACTAGGTTAAAAAAGTAGTCATGATTAATCACAGTTTTAATCGCACTGTTAAATAATAATAGAATACCAATTTAAATGTATTATAAATATTTTTGGATTTTTTCTAAATTTTTGAATATATTGTTTTTAATTATAACAGAATTTGAAGTGTACAGTGCTCATTTTATATTATTATTTTATTACAGATATGTGCACTGTAAAAATGATAAGCAAAAAATAGTATAGATAAACAAGTACTGTAGTGCAATCTCTTTATCATGAAAGTGCAACTTACAAATGTAGAATTATTTTTTTACATAACTGCACTCAAAAACAAAACAATGTAAAACTTTAGAGCCTACCAGTCCACTCAGTCCTACTTCTTGCTAAGTCAATCATTAAGACAAACAAGTTTGTTTACATTTATGGGAACCCAGCCTGTGTATTAACAACTGTAAACTGCCTGCAACATCCAGTGGGGTGAGGAAAGCTGTTTGATTCAAATCTTGCTTAGTCTGTTAAAGTTAGAATTTAGACTGTGATCCTATTTTTATTTCTTCTGTAACCAACTTTGACCTCCATGCCTAACACTTATAATCACTTAAAACCTATCTTTCTGAAGTTAATAAACTTATTTTAATGTTATATCCTTGCCAGTGAGTTTGTCTAAAGTGCTTGGGGAATCTGCTCAGACTACAAAGGCTGGCACATGTGCATTTTCCTTTGACAAAGTGGTGAATTAATTAATGAGCTTCCATGGTTCAAGAGAAGGTCTTGAGCAGTGTTAGATGGGACATCACTGGGGTGCAAGGCTCGGGGCTGGGGAGATTTGCTGGTGTCTCTCTCTGTATGCTTCATGAGTGGCTTATAGAGCATTCATGCAACTTAGCTGGGTGTGTCCCTGCATGTTGTTGGCTGAGTGATCACAGCACCTGGAGGGGTTTGTTGCTTGTCACTAGCACAGCAGTGTAAGAGACAGCCCAGGGAGGAGAATCAAGGGGGCAAAGCAGTCCCATAGTTCCAGATGGTACCCTGGGGGTATGTCACACACATGCAATGGGGTAAAGTGAATTTGGTGAAAATGCTATATGTCGCATAAGAAAGATGTTTGAATGGAAAAAAAATTCCATTTTATCTTAGGGGACACTCTTACAGTTTCTTCTGTCACCACATGGCAACCCTTAAAAGTTCATCTAAGGAAACTCTAATGCAATGCACAGAATGACCAGAAGGGATTGGATACAATCTAGTGGATAGGTCACTGAACAGGGATGTAGGAAATGTGTGTTTAATTCAGATTTCCTGTGTAACCTTAGGCAAGTCAGTTAATCTGCCCTCAGTTCTCTGTCTGTAAAATGTGGCTAATACTTCCCTGTCTCACAGAGGTGTTGTGAAACATTAATGATTGTGAGATGCTTACATATTATACTGATGGGGCCATATGAGTACCTAGCTAGATACATGAGACTGAGAAGACCCTTGGGCCCAACTAAGGTTCTGTAGTGCACACAAGAGTGGTGACTGTTTACTCCTGATACTGGTAAAAGCATGTCACCTTATAACACATGTATTTATGCTGCACAACACATAACAAGGCAGAAATGTATCTGTACTTAAAAAGAAAGGTGAAGCACCTGAGAATAACCAGGTCCTTAATCCAAGCAAAAACATCTGGAAAAAACTCTTGGCACATGGCTCATATAATCCAACCATTTTTAACTGATTGGCCTTTGGCCTGATATTTGCTCCATTCAACTATATATTCACTGCAATCATCCTGGTACATGCCTTTATATTCACAAAGCTATTAGCAACAGCATGCAGTACATTGTCTGAAATCAGCTGTGTCTATCAAAAATAATTTAATGAGCATAACAAGTTTTGAAAGACAGGAGACTACTAATTGGAAACACTTTTTTCTTTTAAACTACTGTAAAAATTGTATATAGTCACACTGTGTATGGTTAACTGGTAGGTTTAGGAAGATATTCTGTATTGCAGAGGTAGCTTAATGGTCCATCCACTGAGTAGGATGTATGCAACTTCCCATTCTGTATAAATAATGGGCAATATCCAAAGGGTCTTGCAGTGGTGCAGAAGCCCAAGTCTTTGTTTGTCTTACATCACTGGTGTGAAACTTCTATCATTTATTTGAATAGTGTATTTGAATTGCTTCTATTGCTACCATTTGCTGCCTCCACAGGAGTCAACAGCTCAGTTCCCATGGTGCTGTGTACTTTCTTAAAAAGGTTGCATACATACAGTACCACATGTTTCTGTGGTTGCTAAGGTAATGAAAGTACTTGTTTTTTACAAAATGGTTGAGATTGAAAAATAGGGACATAAAGCATAGAGAAAAAGCTGCAGAATAAGGACTGTTTGGTTTTTTAAATCTTTTTAAATAAGTAGGGGCATTTTGTAATTGATTTTTCATTCGATGTACTTCTTTTCTGTTCAAATATTATTGACTTCTATATAGGGTGACCAGATGTCCCATTTTTAAAGGGACAGTCCCGTTTTTGGGGACTTTTTCTTATATAGGCACCTATTGCCCCCCACCTCTGTCCTGTTTTTTCCACAGTCGCTATCTAGTCACCCTATTTCTATACACACTGTTGCAATTAGATGGTATAGAGGCAATGTACTGTACACAACACCTTTGTTTAATACAGAGAGGTTTTATATGTTCAACTAGTGCCAGTTAAATACAAAACAAATGAGTGGCATATCAGAGCAAATGTAATATTGTATTTTTCACTATATTATTATTATGCATCATATTGAATATTCACCCCATTCTCATTTATCCCTTTGCTACTGTTTTTATTGAACAACAACAATATGCTTCGGCCTGTACAAGAGAAAGACAGAGGTTCAGTCGCTGCACCAAAGAGCTAACAATTTAAAGTCCAAATGCTTCTTCCACTCTCATGAGAGGTGGGGAGTATAAAGATTCTTATAACTGGAATGTCATTTACCGAGGGTAAAACCTATATAGAAGAGGGAGAGAAGGACAAAGGGCTGGAAAGGTTGTCATATATCAACAGTTACAAGTGTTAACAATGGTGAGGAGCTATTGTCTGACAAGGAAGAAATGAGAAATTCTTTAGATAAGGTTACAAAGAATGAAAACCAAAGTAGAAACAATTATGGGCACCTCCTACTGACCACAAGGAAAAGAAGAGAATACGAATGACAGCTTACTGACCAACTTCCAAGTGCTCTGAGCCACAAGATACTGAACTTATTGGTAATTTGAACTATTTACATGTATATTTAGTAATAAATACAACTGAAAAAGCAATTTCTAAAAGTTACAGACATTACCTATAAAGCAATTTATGTTCCAGAAAGCAGAGAAACCCCAACCAAAAAGAGAATTCATCTTGGATCAGCTTCTTACAGATAGGAAAGGACTTACTGAATATGTGAGAATAAAGGAACAAATGATGACTACAAGCTATTGGTATTTAGCATACTCAGAAATGGCAATATAGAATGCTGCAGTGAAAGGATGTTATAATTCAGTAAAGCTAGTTTTGGGAGTAATTAAGCCTATTAGTGAGGGTCAATAGGAGAAGTATTAAAATCCATCAATGTAAAAGCAGGTTTGGGAGTTAGAAAAAAAACATTGGGGCCAGTTCTAATTTTTTTCTCTGGCTACTTTGTGCCATTCAATCACGGAAAATTATTTTGGACAGGTCTATGACAAGTGAATATCTACTAGAAGACTGGAAGAAAGCAAAACTCATACTGATCTTCAGAAAAGAAAAGAAGACGGATCCTGCCAATTATATCCCATAAAATAACGTTAACAGATGACCACAGTTGTTTCTCCTCTGGTTTTCATTCTTTGTAACCTCTCTGCCTCTCCAGCTCCTGGAGCTTTGCAGCAGGTTGGAAGTAGAGCAATAGGATCAGGGAGGATCAAATGATACGAGGCAGTCTCCTTGCTCACAATTCCAAGCCTACCTTTCCAGCCAGCATTCTGACCATAAAGTCCTCTCTCAGGGCCACACTACAAGTACTTCACCTGCTTTCTGGTTCATTTTTTACCCACACAGAGACAGACAGATGCAACCAAATCTAGAAAATTATATTGACCTAATTTACATTGGCATAGAGCCACTGCAGTTATTAAATTGCTTGTGTGTGTGCACAGTTGGCTCCTTGTGTTAGCGGTGCATGTCCTTACTAGGAGCACTTGTATCGATTGTATTGTCAGTGTGGGCATAGCGAGATGGTTCTTGAAAACCAGTAACAGTCAATGTAATTCTATGCTGCTTGGAGAGGTGGTGTTACTAAACCAGCACAGAGAGGCACTTACGTTGACGGCAGCCAAATTTAACTGAAGACACTTTCACAGCTAAGTCAACACAAGGCAGCTTACATCAACCTAGCCCTGTAGTGTAGACCAAGCCCACAATCCCCAGCTCCTGCACCTGCATTCAGTCCACAGGTGCCGACTTTTCAAACTGCCAGGGGATGCTTGACACCAGCTCTGTCCCAGGCCCCGTGCCCACTCCACCCCTTCCCCCAAGGCCCCACCCTGCCCCGCCTCTTCCCATCCCATCCCCGCCCCACCCCACCTCTTCCCGTCCAGTTCCGCCCCGTCCCCCGAGCACACCACATATTCACTCCTTCCCCTCCCTCCCAGCCTCCTGAACACCACAAAACAGCTGATTGCAGCAGGCGGGAGGATGGGGCAGGAGGCGCTGACCTGTGGGGCCCGCCGGCAGGGAGATGATAGGGAGCTGTTAGGGAAAGAGGGAGCTGATAGGGGGCTGCTGGTGGGTGCTCAGCACCCACCATTTTTTCCCCATGGATGCTCTAGCCCCAGAGCACCACGGAGTTGGCACCTATGATTCAATCTATTCTGTGGGCAGAGGCTTCCATTGGTTCAGCTATCACTAAACAAACGACTGAATGGAAGGTGGCTAGCACACACATCCATCAGCTTTATCAAGGTCTCTGCGTGCCTATAGATCAAAGATAGCATCCAAATTTCAGCATAACAATACATTTTTAGAAGCTTAATGCCACTCATGAGCTACAGACGGCACTGATCTCCAAATGAGGGACTGTGCCTTGCTATGTTTGAACAGATGGAAGTAACATGGACACTGAAACAGTCATGTTTACCCAAACAATTACATTTCCTGGCCAGACATAAGAATCTGTTTTGGGGCAGGTTGCCTATTGAGAGGGATACAGAATATTTTGGCAGAAAAGTGCTATAACTCTTTAAATAAACCAGCAGTTCTCAAACTTTAGTAACCTGAGGACCCCCATTCTGATTTAAAATGGAGGACCCCCAAGCTCCCTGCTCAGTCCCAGGCCCTGCCCCCACTCCACCCCTTACCCCAAGGCCCCGCAACACCTCTTCCCACTCCCACTCCACCCATGCCCCTCCTCTTCCCCGCCTCTTTTTGCCCCCTTCCCCGAGTGCCCCCGTTCCCCCTTCTCCCCCTCCCTCCCAGCACCTCCTGCACACCAGGAAACAGCTTTAACATATCTCCCTTTAGTCATTTCTTTTCTAAACTAAACAGTCATAGTCTTTTGAGTCTCTCCTCATATAGAAGCTGTTTCCTATCCCTAATAATTTTTGTTGTCCATCTCTGTACTTTTTGCAATTCTAATATAACTTTTTGAGATGGGGTGACCAGAACTGCACACAGTATTCAAGGTTTGGGCATGCTATTAGTTTATATAGTGGAATAGTGATATTTTCTGTCTGATTATCTACCCTTTCCTAATGGTTCCTAACACTCTGCTTTTTTGAATGCTGCTGCACACTGAGCGGATATTTTCCGAGAGCTATCCACGATTCCATGATCTCTTTCTTGAGTGCTAACAGCTAATTTAGACCTCATGATTGTGTATGTATAGTTGGGATTATGTTTTCTCATATTCATTACTTTGCATTTATCAACACTAAATTTCCTCTGCCATTTTGTTGTCCAGTCACCCAATTTTGAGAGATCCCTTTGTAACTCTTTGAAGTCAGCTTTGGACTTAATGATTTTGGGTAATTTTGCATCATCTGCAAACTTTGCCACCTCACTGTCTACCCCTTTTTCTAGATCACTTATGAATATGTTGACCAGAACTGGTCTCCATAAAGATCCTTAAGGGACCCTGCTATTTACCTCTGTCCACTGTGAAAACTAATAATTTATTCTTACCCTTTGTTTCCTGTCTTTTAACTAATTACTGATTCATGAGAGGACCTTCCCTCTTATCCCAAGACTGCTTACTTTGCTTAAGAGCCTTTGGTGTGGGACCATGTCAAAGGTTTTCTGCCTTATAACATTTTGTAATAATGGTCAGAGCTAATATTGACACTAAAAATGTTTTTCAAAGATCACCTGGACTGTGCTAAAGCCCAAGATGTTCCCTATATTAGTATAATAGTGTAATATTGTGTACCATAAATGCTGGTATATATATAAGTGGCTTGGGACATGACTATTCCAAGAAGACTGCATCTCTTCCAACATGATACTGGCACAGTTGTGATCAGCTAAGGAACTTGGGCAACAGATGGCATGGCATTTTCCATAAAGGGTCTAAGATTCTGGAAATGGCTCTCCATCTTGGTCCAACAGAACCTGTTTTATAAGGATTAGGGCACCCGCCACGATTTCTCTGAAAGTGCATGTACTCATGCAATTACAAGTTGTCCTACCATGTGTAAGAAAGCAGAATTTAATGCTGTAAATGGAACCATAATTTTGGTGTTTCTTTACTTCTGAGTATTTAACCAGGCAACATTAATATTTTTCTTAAAGTAGTTAGTTTGGTATTAAACTATTTTTTGCATATGCAAAATACAAAAGTGTACATTTAGAGCTCTGAGTTTGTGTGTAGAATCTTCATTAACGAGTTATTATAGCATAGAATTCTAGATTAAAAAAACAGGTAGATTTACTTATTTTGAAAGTTTTTGTTTGAAATGTTTGATAATTTTTAAAATGTAGAAGATTCCAGCTGGTTTTTAAACTTTGAGGCGGAACCCTGGCCCAATCAGTTAAAATGTTTGTTTCCTTCTTATTTTCATCTGGCTGGCTCTGAGCCTGGTGAAAGTGAAGAGAAACCATAAACAATTATATAGTTGTGTTGGCTTTGAGGGACCCTACACCCTCCCTCGCACCTTTAGTCCAAAATCACTCATACCCTTCATCAATCATCCTGATGTTCCTCCATCTAAGGTGAGCATTGTTGTGACAATTTTCCATTGTATCATAGTAATGGCTTAGGATCAGGCCCTATGGAATTCAAAGTGAATAAAACAATCTCTGCAGAATTCGATGTGATGGCTACTGATGTTTTGAAAGGAATTTTTAGCAGTGAGCTCATTGTTTTGTAGATTTATGCCATGTTACTTCTTAAACTTTGAAGAAATATTTCATGGCCTTCTCTGACTCTGATTCAGCACTATAAAATTCTATCCTATTCCCCATTACTATGTCCTTTCCATTTATTTCTTTTCTGCTCTAAATGTGTTTAAATTACCATCTGTTTCTTTGAATTTTCTGTTTCCTTTGTTATTTTTGAGTGCCATCAATTAAAGCTTGCCAAGCCCATGTACATTGATAAAATTCAAACAATGGGGGAAGAATGGTTATGTGGTTAAGGCACGGGACTGTGGGTCAGGAGACCTGACCTTGGGCACGTCACTCAAGCTGAAATTTTCAAGTGTGCTTGCACAATACAAGTTTGTGATTTGTATACACACTTTGGAAATTGGCAGCCTATTAAAGATGGCCCCTGCATATCACGTTCCTGTATAATCAGCAGATGTTCAGCAGTAAGGATACATGCATATTATTTACTGATTAATTTACTAATGGTTTATCTTAAAAATTGTGAAATTCCTTAATTCCAGCACACACACATCTTCACAATATTACTCCCGCTATCAACAGCAAATACATTAATTAATAAATAAACGTTGAATTTTCTGGTAATGTGCTATGAAACTAATAGTTCCATGCTTCTTATTTGACACATCTATATTAGTTGTTAATTAATATATATATATGTCAAAATATTAATATCACAATAAAATGTACTAAAGATGAGGCTGAGTTGGGGTGGCAGTTTTCAAATAGATCTGACTGAATAATAATTTTAAATACATCATTTCATTAATTCCATTTTATTTTTGAAATTGATATTTCTTCACTGTTTATTAGATTTATATATATATATAATTCACCCTATTACGACATGTGGAAAAATATATTGTACTAAGCAAAAATGAATTATTTTCTTTTCTTTTATCTTGTTAAGTTATTGTAAGGTGTACGAAAACCTTGTGTTGAAAGCCAAAAAATAGTTGGTAATAAATTGTGATTCTTGTCTCAGAAAGATTAACAGGGAAAACTCCAAAGACTAAAATTCAAAGGCAGACTGTACTTCCTGTCTTTTAGATCTTCTAACATGTAAATCGACCGTTACAAACAGGATTAACTATTAGAATTGTATGAGTGAACTCCAACATTCAGCCCTGTTCTTTATCCACAGCAAGAGAAGACCAGATGTCCAGAATCCTAATGGCCTTCTTTTCAGTTTAGGTTTATATGATCCGCATACTAAGCGCAAGTCACCATTGTTTTCTAACTTTAATTTATCGGTGGCCTTAAGAACTGGCTATTTTACTGCTAATTGTACTTTAAATTGTTAGCACAAAGCCTAACAGCAATTGGGACTCTAAACACGCACTTTCATGAAGTACAGTTATTTAAAAAGACTTTAGTTACTTTAATTTTATTTTGCTTTTCAACAGTTTATTTTATCATTAGGGTCTTGGATTTATACTGAGATTTCATTTATGAAAAAAAGGAACAATTTTTTATTACACAATTATTTCACAGTGTTTTAATTATCTTAATGGTTTAAGCTCATCATTTTCTGAATAAAGCTTTAGAGGCTGAACTAGAATTGGGCTAGAGATGTAAGAAAGTAGATTCCAAAAGTAACAGTGTTTGTACCATAGGCATGAAATCATTTCTGTGCAATTAAATAAAGAATCCTCATATAAGGAAATATGCAAATCAAACCATCATGTGGAATTTTAGTATATTTCCCTATAAATAAAATGCACATTGATGTGATTGTTATATTAGGCAGCCATTCTGCCATAAGCTCTGATCTCATCAGATATCGTATGCTAAGGAACGACAAGGTTGGTCAGTACTTGGTATAGATTTGCCTACAGTGAAAACTCGGGTGCTGATGAAAGATATTTATGATTCAGTATGCAGCTCTCTTCTCTATGAGTCAATACTGAACCAGTACCCCCACCATGGTGCATTTGTAAATAGTCCACGTGTTTTTTGTTAGAGTAGGCCCAAACATTCTGGCCAAATTCCACTTTGTAGAATTATATTTTACCTACCTAAAATTCCCCATATGGTTTCAGTTGGAAAAATATGGAAAGTATTCTCACTCTCCATCCTGGAATGTTGTGTTCTGGACTGTTGATATCTGCTGAATTTCTCCCAAGGTGTATTTTAGTGGTGGGTGAAGTAATCTCAATGTATGTGGCTTAAAAAGTGCTTTGGGATCTACCTAGTGGAAAGACCGTATATAATAATAATAGTAGTTTGCACTTCTGTCACTTTGGAACGCAAAGCATTTTACAAATGTGATTGAAGTGGAAAACAACTAGTATTAGTCCCGTTTTATGGGTGAGGAAACTGAAGCACAGAAAGGTAAAATGATTTATCCAAAGTCACACTGGAAGCCTGTGGCAAAGCTAGGAATGAAGTCCAAATCTTCTGGTTCCCAGACCATACCCACAAGAGCATCCTTCTTCAAAAACATAAAGCATTGTCACTATCATCTTGTAATACAGAAATCAGCATCGAGTACTTTGACATGAGAAGTGAATTCCTGTTATATATTTAATAGAGGAACAGGTATTTAACAGTGAATTTGAAAATACAATAGTATCTTACATTTATGTTTTGTATATTTTGCTTTTGAACTCAAATGATCCCAAAGTATTTTCAAACTACATAATCTACATGAGTCAACTCACCCACCATTGAAATGCAGTCACTTCTAACGGGCAGCATAGTAGCTGACCAACAACCTGCACCAACACTGCACATATGTTGAGGACGGGCATTGAAGACAGTTGTTCAGATGAAACTGCATGAAAATTTAAGTGAGCAGAATATAATTAAGTGAGTTTGACTTTGGCCAAGATACTCAGAAAACACCCCTACTTTTTAGAATAGTGCTGTAAGGATCTTTAATGTTCAACTGTGGCCAGCAACTTGATTTTACATTTCATTCAAATAACTCCAGTAGCACAGTCGTCACCATAATGAGTGACTGGTTCAGTACTGACTCAGAGGAGAGTGCCTGAATCAGCAGTACCATTGACTGCAGCACAAAAGGTGCCCTCTTTCAAAGTTTGCCATTCAAATATTGACCATACCATGCTTATTTTGAGATACCTGTTGAGATCAAAGCCTAAGAGAGGATTTAGTTATATGATATACATCTGACATAATTTCCTTTCCTTTGGAAAGGTCTGAGAGGCTGGGGAGAGACTTTTTAAACTGTGTAGTTGAAAAATTAATGGTATTCATCTACATTGTGGCATACTTAATTTTAATTTGTATTCTTTTCAAATGCATGAAGTAAAAGTGCTTATTCTTGTGTTCAGTTAATTTCTTCAAAACAGGAGCAGTTAAATAATACACAGTTATAAACTTTGAGAAAAATAAGCAGAGTACTGAAACTGTACAGAGCTCTTAATTTTCAAGACTCTTCGTAATCAGCCTTTAGAAATTTGACACTGTCATGTGATAGAGTTTTGGCATGGTCATAGAATGTGCACAGTAGTTCTTTTGTTGGTATCTAGGGCTGACATAAGTTGTATTAGAATCACAAAGCTTCAGTTTCTTTCTCATGTGTTTAAAGTATGTAAACACTAATGTCCAGAACAGAGATACAATGATTCAGCCTGCTAGGATAATATGGCATTCGCATGGTGGTAGTGATTCATTTGAAAGATCAAACCCTCATATAGCATGTCAATAATAGTATCTTTTGTCAGTTTATTCTAGAGACGTGTGGGAATGGTGTACATTCCCAGTCTGGTTGCAAATATGCAGACTGATACAATGCTACTCACTTATTCTAGCTGTTACATAGCTCTTCTTTTCATTCTGCAAACTTAAGAGTTAACCATTGATCCAGCTCATGTTTGGTTAGCCTATTTGCTATTAATGCATGTATCTGAGTTATGCGGAATGGATTTCTGTGTCCATATTAATCGGAGTGATCTACACTTGTATAGTACTTTCCATTAATGAGTTGAGGTAAGGAAGTATTTTCATCCTTATTTTGTAAATGGGAGACTGAGGCATAGAGTGGCTAAGGACTATATTTTCAAAAGTGTCCAAATTAGTTTTGAGAATCTCAGCACTTGAGTGGCCAACCTGAGACATCTGAGGCCTGATTTCCAGGAGTTTTGAACACCAATGACTCCTTTTGCCTTGAGTGGGAGGTATAGATGCTCCTCTCTTCTGAAAATCAAGCAATAGGTTTCCCAAGAAGCCCATAAATAATTAGTGGACACTTTAGAAAATTTAGTCCTAAGTGGCTTCTCAAAGTACACAGGAAATCTGTGAAAGATCCAGGATCAATACACTGATTTGCTGACTCCTACTCCTATGTTTTATCCACAAGACCATTCTCCATCCTCTGCACTGTTACTTTCAAACAGATTGCTACAGAGTCTAGCAAGGAATTTAAAAAAGCATTCAGCCCAGTCAGGTGAGCAGAAGCAGTAGTTAGTTTCCAGTATGACTCACAGACACTTTGCTCAAAGAGAAGATGCATTTGAGGTTTCTCTTGGATGACTGCTTTGCTTAAGGAGTTATCCAATAGAACAGAAAGTCAAGAAACCTTCTTGATAGTGAGCATCTTAGATGCTATTAATCCATTTTTGTTGTTCTAGCTCTCATCAATAATTTAAGAGAAGAATCATATTTTACTCCTTTTTATTCAGTGTCAGCAATAAAACCAAGCCCACCAATATAGGTTTACTAAATTTGAAAGAGGACAGACATATTTTAATTTAGGCCCCATTTTGCCTTTGGATGCAGGTACATGAATCCTATTTACTTTAGAGGGGCCCATTCATGCAGCTAAAGTCAGAACTCGCCCCAAATGATCTATAATATTCAGGATTCATCCAAATCTCACTGAAGTCAATGGACAGATCAGCACTGACTTCACTGGGTTTTCAATGTAGCTTTTAGGGAGGAAATCTATTCTCAGATTTACACACCCAACTCCCATTGACTTTAATGGGAGTTATGCACTCACCCAGACCAAAGAGGTGAGGAATGCGGAAGAAAGCCCCAAAAATGTATACATTGACCAAACAAATTGATAGGTCAGGAGGGTCTTTTCTGAACTTTGTATAAAGAACTGCAACAGAAGCAAAAACAAAATGGTCCACTAAGAACTACTGGTTATATAAGCAAGGGAAATTGTTGTACAAATAAGAAATAAAACTAGGGATGCAGAGAACAATCTGAAATCTCTTATGTTAAAATGCCTTTTATTTTCATCTTGTATTTTTTTGTCTGCCAACTCAATGCTTATTCAGTTTTATTTTGTCTGAAGAGATAGGGATATTAAAATCACTAAACATAGTAGAGAGAGATTTCAATTCAGAGGTGGAAGCCAGAATTAGAACTGGGGTTATCCACATTTTTCTGTGTCCATACTATCAGATTTACAGATTCTTTGGCTCAGCATCTGTGGAAGATGGCCAGATTAATTTTAGGGGCTGGGGTTCTGTCAGGCACTTTTTGTTTGTATTTATGTCATTTATTGTATATCTCTCTGACTTACAGCACAAAGTTTTAAAGTTAAAATCCATTAGAATTTTTTGTTTCAAAATGAATAATTTATCATACAAATGCATGCAGTATTCTTAAATGATGGAATTTAAAAGCTTTGCAACATTGTATTTTGTCCACCCATTTTAGTAATTTAAGGGTTTACCATATTTCACTACTTGTGAAATCTGTTAAATCTTGTTCATGAAGCTATTACTCATGGGAAATAACTAAAGAAGAATCTACCAAAAAAAGCCTACTTTAAAAAGTCTGTTGCGTTCTGACTGTATAGCAGCCCCATAACATAAATCCATTCTCTCTCAGTTCTGTACTCCTGGCCCTAAATGGGCAGAATTTTTTTCCCTTACAATGTTATCGCCTGCTGTACTCAGGATAGGATCCTAGCTAGTACATTTCCTTATCTGGGAATCCTTGATTGGTGTCTGGTCGATATGTTCCATGAGTGACACAATCTCTCTTGAAAGGTCCATAGAACCAGATTGTTCTGGTACCAGTAAACAACTGAGGGATGGCATGCTAATGTCAAAGTCCAACACTGTAGGCAGGTAGGTGCCATGGTCCGTACATCCTTATTGTCAATGAACTGTCCCACAAACGGTTATGATATTTCAGAATGGGGAAAGGCTTCCCATAGAGGTACCGACAGAATTTTTTTTTAACTCCAAAACAATAACTAGTCATTCTTTCTCAAGTGGGATTAGCCCCTTTTAGCTTTAGTCAGTGACCTGGAGACATAACCAATTGGTTGTTGTCTGAGATGCCCCAAATTATGAGACAAAACTGCCCCTACCCCATATGCCCATAGGGCAAGGCATCACATGCCCAGATTAATCCTTTGCCCAGGTCAAAATGAACAAGGCACTCCAAGGTCTTGAGTGGCTTTTTAGACTCCTGGATAGCTCTCTCGTCTCTTTCCCCAATGCCAGTGGGTCTCACTTCTCAAGAGATGATACAAAGGATCTAAAAGGGCTGAAACATTTGGGAAAAACCTGTGATTATAATGTAACATACCTTGCAGCTCAGTTGTGTTCTGAGGGGCTGAGGCTTGTTCAGTAGCTGTGAATTTGTCTGCCACAGGGTAAATCCTCTCTTTGTCTTTCCATAGCCAAGGCACCACTTCTGGTCCAAAAAAAAAAAAAAAGTATTTGCTTGTTTGAAATGAAGTTAATAGATTCTGAGAACAGAAGGGACCAGTGTGATCATTTAGTTTGACCTCCTGTATAATACAGGCTAGAAAACTTCCCCCAAATAATTCCTACAGCACATCTTTTAGAAAAACATCCAATCCTGATCTAAAAATTGTCAGTGATGGAGAATCCACCACAACCCTTAATAAATTGTTCC
This sequence comes from Natator depressus, assembly GCF_965152275.1. Classification (NCBI taxonomy): domain Eukaryota; kingdom Metazoa; phylum Chordata; order Testudines; family Cheloniidae; genus Natator; species Natator depressus. The sequence continues at coordinate 25,134,837 of NC_134238.1, forward strand.
AATGGCTAATTACTCTAACTGTTAAAATAATTATTTCTTATTTCAAGTCTGAATTTGTTTAGCTTCAACTTCCAGCCATTGGATCATATTATATCTTTGTCTGCTAAATTGAAGCGCCCACAATTAAAGACTTGTTCTCCATGTAGATAGTTATAGACTGTATTCAAGTCATCCCTTAACCTTCTCTTTGTCAAACTAAATAGATGGAGCTCCTTAAGTCAATTACTATGAGCATGGGCGGCGTATATAAGAGGCTTGGGAAGGCTAAGCCTCCCCAGATTAAAAAAGGTTGGCCACATAGGGGGCAAATGCCGGATGCAGATCACCTCCCTTTGGAGGCCAGCCAGCCCCCCGCCTTTGCGCCCTGGTAGCACAAGCACTGGAAGCTCTCTAGAAGTGTGTGGGAGGTGGTCAAAGACATCCGGACCATGGCCTTGCTCCCACTCTGCCCCCCACAAGGCCCCGCTCACAGTTTGCCCCTCCTCCCTGTTGCTCCACCCCAAGGACTCGCCCCTGCTTGGCCTCTCCCACCGGGGCTCCGCCCTCTTCCTGCCCAAACTCCAACTCTTCTCCTGAGACCCTGCCCAACACTTGTTCCTCTTCACCCCCCCATAAGGGCAAGTGACAGGGAGCGGAGAGGACTGAGTGGTAGGCAGGGTATCAGGGGAAAGAGGTGGAGTGGGGGCAGGAAGAAGTGGGGTTGCAGGAGAAGAGGTGCAGCAGGGACGGGGTTGTGGGGGTAAGAGGCTAAGCAGAGTCGGGGCCTCAATAAGAGGCGGAGTGCAGGTGGAGCCTTGGGGGGAGGGCAGATTGAGACGGCAGGGCCACGGTCCAGGTGCCAGTGGCCTCCCCACTTCTAGGAAGCTTCCAGTGCTACTGGGAATAGCCTCCCTAAAGAAAAGACTCACGAGCTGCCTATGACTATAAGGCATGTTTTCTAATCTTTTTATCATTCACGTGGCTCCTCTGAACCCTCTTCAATTTATCAACATCCTTTTTGAAGTGTGGGAACCAGAACTGGACACAATATTCCAGCAGTGGTCACATCAGTGTCAAATGCAGAGGTTAAATAACCTCTCTTCTCCTACTCATGATTCTCCTTTTTCTGCATCCCAGGATTGCATTAGCCCTTTTGGCCACAGCATCACCCTGGGAGCTCATGTTCAGCTGATTGTCCACTGTGACCCCCAAATCTTTTTCAGCATCACTGCTTCCCTGGATAGAGTCCTTCATCCTGTAAGCATGGCCTACATTCTTTGTTCCTAGATGTATACATTTACATTTAACCAGATTAAAATGCATATTGTTTGCTTGCATCTAGTTTACCAGATTGCTCTGTATCAGTAACCTGCTCTCTTCATTATTTATCACTCCTCCAATTTTAGTGTCGTCTGCAAACTTTATCAGTGATTATTTAGTTTTCTTCCAGGTCATTGATAAAAATGTTAAATAGCATAAGCCCAAGAACTGATCCCTGTGGGACCCCACTGGAAACATACCTGCTTGATGACAATTCCCATTTACAATGATATTTTATGACCTCTCTCTTAGACATTTTTTAATCCATATAACGTGTCACACTAATTTTATATCATTTTGGTTTTTTAATCAAAATGTTGATCAGTACCAAATCAAACATCTTATAGAAGTGTAAACACATCAGCACAAGAGCATATGCTGCAGGATAGATTGGTTGGTGTAATTAATAATAATAGAATCATAGAAGATTAGGGTTGGAAGAGCCCTCAGGAGATCATCTAGTCCAACCCCATGCTCAAAGCAGGACCAACACCAACTAAATCATCCCAGCCAGGGCTTTTTCAAGTCAGGCCTTCAAAACCTCTAAGAATGGAGATTCCACCACCTCCCTAGGTAACCCATTCCAGTGCTTCACCACCCTCCTAGTGAAATAGTGTTTCCTCATATCCAGCCTAGACCTCCCCCACTGCAACTTGAGACCATTGCTTCTTGTTCTGTCATCTGCCACCACTGAGAACAGCCAAGCTCCATCCTCAGGTAGTTGAAGGCTGATATCAAATCCCTCCTCACTCTTCTCTCCTGCAGACTAAATAAGCGTCTCCTCATAAGTCATGTGTCCCAGCCCACTCATCGTTTTCATTGCCCTCCGATGGACTCTCTCCAATTTGTCCACATTCTGGAGTATTGCATCCAGTGGGGGGCCCAAAACTGGATGCAATACTCCAGATGTGGCCTCACCCATGACAAATAGAGGGGAATAATCACTTCCCTCGATCTGCTGGCAATGCTTCTACTAATGCAATCCAATATGCCATTAGCCTTCTTGGCAATAAGGGAACACTGCTGACTCATATCCAGCTTCTCAACCACTGTAATCTCCAGGTCCTTTTCTGCAGAACTGTGGCTTAGCCAGTCAGTCCCCAGCCTGTAGCAATGCCTGGGATTCTTCCATCCTAAGTGCAGGACTCTGCACTTGTCCTTGTTGAACCTCATCAGATTTCTTTTGGCCCAATCCTCCAATTTGTCTAGGTCACTTTGGACCCTATCCCTACCCTCCAGCACATCTACCTCTCCCCCCAGCATAGTGTCATCTGCAAACTTTCGGAGGGGGCAATCCATCCCATCATCCAGATCAGGGGTGGGCAAACTTTTTGGCCTAAGCGCAGCATCGGGTTTCTGAAATTGTATGGAGGGCCGGTTAGGGGAGGCTGTGCCTCCCCAAACAGCCAGGCATGGCCCGGCCCCCGCGCCCATCCGACACCCCCCTTGCTTCTCGCCCCCTGACAGCCTCCCTGGGACTCCTGCCCCATCCAACCCCCCCATTCCCTGACAGCCCCCCGGGGACCCCTGCCACATCCACACACCGCCTGCTCTCGGTCCCCTGACCCCCCCGACCCTCCGCCCCTAACTGCCCCCCGCCCGCCCCATCCAACCCCCCCTCCTGACTGCCCCCCCCGGGACCCCTGCCCCATCCAACCACCCCTTCTCCCTGACTGCCCCCAGACCCCTTGCCCCTAACTGCCCCCCCACCCCATTCAACCCCCCCTCCTTCCTGACTGCCCCCCCAGGACCCTTGCCCCCATTCAACCCCCGTTCCCCACCCTCTGACCATCCCGATCCCTATCCATGCCCCTGACCACCCCCCCGAAATCCCCTGCCCTCTATCCAACCTGCCCCCCCCCCCGCTCCCTGCCCCCTTACCACGCTGCCTGGAGCACCGGTGGCTGGCGGCATGGCTGCACCAGGACAGGCAGCCACGCCGCGCAGCACGGACCACTGGGTCAGGCTGAGCTCTGCAGCCCCGCCACCCAGAGCGCTGCCCACACAGCGGCATGGCTGCGGGGCGGGGAGGACAGTGGGGGGGGGGCCGGGGACAAGCCTCTCGGGCCAGGAGCTCAGGGGCCGGGCAGGACGGTCCCGCGGGCTGGATGTGGCCCGCAGGACGTAGTTTGCCCACTTCTGATCCAGATCATAAATAAAGATGTTGAACAAAACCGGCCCCAGCACCAACCGCTGGGGTACTCCGCTTGATACCGGCTGCCAACTAGATATTGAGCCGTTGATCACTACCCGTTGAGCCTGACAATCTAGCCAGTTTTCTATCCACCTTATAGTCCATTCATCCAATCCATACTTTAACTTGCTGGCAAGAATGTGGGAGACCACATGAAAAGCTTTGCTAAAGTCAAGATATATCACATCCACCGCTTTCCCCATATCCACAGAGCCAGTTATCTCATCATAGAAGGCAATCATGTCAGACAGGCATGACTTGCCCTTGGTGAATCCCTGTTGACTGTTCCTGATCACCTTCTTCTCCTCCAAGTGCTTCAAAATGGTTTCCTTGAGGACCTGCTCCATGATTTTTCCAGGGACTGAGGTGAGGCTGACCAGTCTGTAGTTCCCTGCGTTCTCCTTCTTCCCTTTTTAAAAGATGGACACTATATTTGCCTTTTTCCAGTCATCCGGGACCTCACCCGATCACCATGAGTTTTCAAAGATAATGGCTCTGCAATCACATCAGCCAATTCCCTCAGCAACATCGGATGCATTAAATCTGTACCCATGGACTTGTGCATGTCCAGCTTCTCTAAATAGTCCTTAACCTGTTCTTTCACCACCGAAGGCTGCTCACCTCCTCCCCATATCATGTTTCCCAGGACAGCAGTGTGGGAGCTGACCTTGTCTGTGAAGGCCGAGGCAAAAAAGGCATTGACTACTTCAGCTTTTTCCACATCATGTGTCACTAGGTTGCCTCCCCGATTCAGTAAGGGTCCCACAATTTGCCTGACCTTTTTCTTGTTGCTAACAAACCTATAGAAGCCCTTCTTGTTACCCTTCACATCCCTTGCTAGCTGCAACTCCAGTTGTGTTTTGGCCTTCCTGATTACACTCCTGCATGCTCAAACAATATATTTGTACTCCTTCCTAGTCATCTGTCCAAGTTTCCACTTCTTGTAAGCTTCCTTTTTGTGTTTAAGCTCACTGAAGATTTCACTGTTAAGCCAACCTGGTTGCCTGCTATATTTTCTATTCTTTCTGCACATCAGGATGGTTTGTTCCTGCACCCTCAATAAGGCTTCTTTAAAATACAGCCAGCTTTCCTGGACTCCTTTCCCCCTCATATTAGCCTCCCAGGGGATCCTGCCCATCAGTTCCCTAAGGGAGTCAAAGTCTGCTTTTCTGAAGTCCAGGGTCCATATTTTGCTACTCTCCTTTCTTCCTTTTGTGAGGATCCTGAACTCAACCATCTCATGGTCACTGCTGCCTAGGTTGCCACCCACTTCTATTTCCCCTACCAATTCTTCCCTGTTTGTAAGCAGCAGGTCAAGAGGAGAATGGCCCCTGGTTGGTTCCTCCAGTAGTTGCACCAGGAAGTTGTCCCCAACACTCTCCAAAAACTTCCTGGATTGTCTGTGCACTGCTGTATTGCTTTCTCAGAAAATGTCAGGGTGACTGAAGTTCCCCATTAGAACCAGGGCCTGTGTTCTGGAAACTTCAGTTAATTGTCCGAAGAAAGCCTCATCTACCTCATCTTCCTGGTCCTGTGGTCTATAGCACATGCCCACCATGACAGCACCCTTGTTGCTCTCACTTCTAAACTTAACCCAAAGACAGTAATGACAGTATTCATAGACCACTGCTGGAAGAGGGGAATTTAAATTGGTCCAAAGCAGTAGAATTGACATCAGCAAAAAGCAGCAGTGAAAAACTTACAAGATTTTCAATTAGAATGCAGGGACAGTCAAACTAATTCAATAAACAAAATGCAAAGTGATATGGAAGGGGCTCATGCTCCTGAGGGGTGTTTCATAAGAACATCAGAATGTCTGTACTGAGGAACCAATCAGGGGTCGTTCTCCTCTTGACCTGCTGCTTACAAACAGGGAAGAATTGGTAGGGGAAGTAGAAGTGGGTGGCAACTCCATGCTCTGTGTGTCCCTAGGCCTCTGACTGCCAGATGCTGGGTGTAACGGTCTACGCCCCGAGGGTCCAGGCAGCATGGCCTAGCAGCCAGAGTCATTAGGGCAGCCCTTAGGTGCAGGGCAGCACAGCCTAGCGGCCAGAGTCTATAAAGCAGCCCTTTGGTGTAGGGCAGCGTGGCCTAGTGGCCAGAGTCTATAGAGGCAGGATGCCCACCAAGGGGTGTGGTGGCCCCGGTAGACCTAACAGTGGCATAGCAACTTGCCACTGACTCAGCGGGGGGGGGGGGCGGTCCAACATGCTGAGGTTTCCCAGGTGGGAAGTACCACTCCGTTACCCTTCCTGGGTCACTTCCTACCAGTGTCTGCATTGGGGTCAACCATGAGACGTCAGGTTCTCCATGGTCAGCTGGGTCGGTCACCTCCGGTGGCTCCTCCAGTCACCAGGATTCAGGTGGGTCCAGCAAGGCTCTGATTCCTGGTGCAGTCATTGGCTGTGGCTGGCCCTCCACAGGAGCTTCCCCTGCAGCCTTCCACCCAGAATGAGCTGGGCTTCCTCCCTTTATACTGCTAGAGCATTTGGAGCATGCCCAGTCCCACCGGGAAGGCGGGACTTCTGCTGTCAGTAATATGGGCTTAACCCTGTCTGGGCTAGTGCAGGGTAAGCAGACCGCGTCACACTGAGACTGGACAACAGGGGATGGATCGCTTGATGATTGCTCTGTTCTGTTCATTCCCTGTGAAACATCTGGCACTGGCTACTATCTCCCACTGTAGAACCTGTCTAGGTGGTAGGTTCTGTGCTTGTCCTGGTAAAATATAAAAGCCCAAAGAGAAGTTTACCAGTCCTGGTAATCCAAAGGCAAAAATCTGTTAGGCAGAGATTGATTTCAAGAACTAAAACTGAACTATGAGGAAATTTTCAAATTAGACCCTAGAAAAACACCAGACAAGAAGTCACATAATATTGTTTCTATGTCCTGATTTGACTATCAGTCCTACAAAACAGCTTTTTAAATGGTTGTTTCAACACTTTCAGTGCAAATATTTCAGCAAAACCAAATTCACATGTGAATTGTAACACATTCTCTTTTCATGAATACTGTTGCAAACAAAAATTCTCTCATAGGAATGTCTAAATGAACAGCACTTAGATACTATGGTGATGGGTGTTACAGAAAATCTTTAATAAATAGATTACCATTAAACCAAATTCATAGTTTATATTCAAATGAATGTTTGCAAATACCAGCTCGAGATCTCCTACATACAGTTTCACTAATCATCTAGTATTTTGTAATAACAAAGAATGGATGCAAACCCCATGAAATATAAAACATCTCAGCAATACACTTCTTCAGAGTTCCCTTGAGGCAAATCAGGGTACCTTATATAAAATTATTAGAAGTATTCAGCCAATGAAGTTTAGTAGCCTGCAGCTCATAAACAGAAATGATAATGTCATAAGAGAAGAAGTATAAATAAAAGGAAAAATAACGAGACAAGAACATAACTTTCCTAGATATTCTCAGGTACAACACGTACTGGCAAAAGGGCGTGGATGTTCTCCAACAGACTTCACTATACTGAAATTTCAGCCAATTAATAGCAGCCACAAAATGGCTGATAACATTCTTACTCTCATGCAATGCACAGCAATTCTTCCACCACTTCCCATCCAGCGTTTCTTGGTTATCTGAGCAGGCATGGACGATAGTATATAGCAGTAATAACAAGCATAGCTCTCATGAATTATTCTTTGGGCCCTTCCCCTCTGGCAAAGTTTTATAGAATCTAATAGAAAATTATAAACTTTTCATAGTTGTTTTTAACTATCCTATAGAATTGCATTCAGAGCATATTCCTGCTACAGGATGGTTAAAAAAAACGATAGAACAAATACAATTCCCTACGAATTCGTATACGTTGTCAGAATAATTTCTACAAAACTGTACTGGTTTCATCCCTACTAAATACCATATTGTTTTTCCATAAACGTTTCTCCCAAGTACGTCCTGAGTTGCTCAGCTATTGCAAGAATCTTGATTTCAGAACTTTAATTCATTGACTCCCCACCAGTCTCCTCAGACAAAGTAAGACATTTGGATATTTTTACATCTCTACAATACTTCAGGTTTCCCACATAAAGGGAGAATTCACTTTATAAAGCCACTGTTGTTAGCACATTGGGGCATATCTCCCATTTGCCTGCTTACTCCTCCAAGTCGGAGTTTCATTGCTTGTGTTCTCTTACGAATTTCATTGCACTGTCAGCCTTGAGATTTATTTATTTAATGGTTATGCTTATTAAGTTTAATTTCAATAGCAGGAAAATAACTGGGACAAAATGGTTGAAATAACCTACTTTGTACTATTGCACTTGATAGCAAGTGTTCAGATTAATGAGCAGGATAGGGTGGATTTCCTAATTTTTGGTGGAGTTCATTCCACTCTGAGTAACACTAAATCATCCCTACCAAAGACAGCTCTTGTTCCTGGCTCATAAATATCATATTTTTACCTTTTAGAATGCACCCAAGTGCAGGAACCAGGCACAACTGTTGTTCCTCCTAGTGCCCCTATGGGCACAAGCCTACCCAAAGGGGGAAAGAAGGTGTCTGGGCTTTAAGAACTCATACTGCTCCTCCACAGCAGCCAACAAAGCTTTCAAGTACAGAAATAATATGCTCCCCTTGCAAGCCAGAGAATTCAATGATGTACTATGTCTCAGAGCTCCCAGGTACATTTGTGAGCCCTGTATCCAAGACTGTGTGTTTCAGGCACAACAGATTGCTAATTCTACATGTATCAGATAGATAGGATATTGTCCAATACTAATTTTGTGTCATACAAATATACTATTACAACAAAATCTGTACAATAAAAAAAATACACCTTTAAAGTTGATTTTTTAAATACATTTAAACTCTAGGTATCATAAAGTCAATGCAGCATAAGTACCTTCAACACAGATGCTAGAAAAAAAAATCTTTCTGGGTTGTTTTTCTATTGAAAAAATTACAACCTGAAAAATGTGGGTCTAAGATCCCCCAGCAAGATCTGCATATTCTGCCCTGTCACTCAGATGTAACAAAGGGCAAAACTTGGCTCATAGAGCATCTTCAAATAACTAGCTTTTCAGTGTGCACTGGTGCAATGAATAGCAATTCATTCCAGAGAAATACAATGACTGGAGGTACGAATGGCTTTACGATGTCTGGAAGTTTTCATATTTGCCTCTAACTGAGACCCATTGCACTTAGTACTGGATCCAGTACTATGACACTCTGAAAAGGAAGCCAAAGCACCTACTTCTTTCTGGGTGCCCTTAGTGGAAGTCAGAGTGCTCATTTAAAAAAAAAAACTCCCTTCACTCTTCACTAATGTCAGGAACAACCCACAGGGCTGCTGCCTGCATCTCTTACCCACCCTCCCCCAGCTTCAATCACATAACTCATTTGTTTACAATTACTATGGCAACAATGGATGCTATGGAAACTATTAATAAACTGTCACTGGGAAAAAAAATCAAGAAAGAGTAATGACATTTTACAATAAATTGCAGGAAGATAAAACGTTTCAGATTTTCAGCCTAATTAATTTAGGGCAGATTCTAATCTCCTTTCTCACATTCAATAGTACCTTACTCCTTGAGTACTCCCAGTGGGTATAGTACTACTAAGCTAGAATAAGAGTATCAGAATCTAGCTATAATTTGTTTTCAGTTTCCCATTCCTACTTAGTTCTTTTCGATTCTCTCTCTCTTTCCTTTTTGACTGAAAGAAATTTCTTTAGATGAGGCATGTTTTTAAATCCACTATTCCCTTTATTTACTATTAACTATCTAGTAATGTGGGCCTTATAGTAACTGAGCACTTCACAATCTTTAATATATTTATCCTTCCAACAGCCCTGGGAGGTAGGGAAGTGCTATTATTCCCATTTTACAGATGGAGAAGTGAGGCACAGAGACACTAAGTGACTTTCTCAGGATCACAGGGAAAGTCTGCAGTGGAACTGGGAATTTAATCTGGGTCTCTAGGTGCCAGTTTAGTACCCCAGCCACTGGATCATCCTTCCTTACCATAGAAGTTTTATTGTAATTTATGGTTGGTTTCAGAGTAACAGCCGTGTTAGTCTGTATTCGTAAAAAGAAAAAAGAAAAGGAGTACTTGTGGCACCTTAGAGACTAACCAGTTTATTTGAGCATGAGCTTTCGTGAGCTACAGCTCACTTCATCGGATGCATAGCATATCGTGGAAACTGCAGAAGACATTATATACACACAGAGACCATGAAACAAAACTTCCTCCCACCCCACTCTCCTGCTGGTAACAGCTTATCTAAAGTGATCATCAAGTAGGGCCATTTCCAGCACAAATCCAGGTTTTCTCACCCTTCCCCCCCCCCACCCACACATACAAACTCACTCTCCTGCTGGTAATAGCCCATCCCTCTTTGAAACCTCTCTTTATAATGCGCATGATAATCAAGGTGGGTCATTTCCAGCACTAATCCAGGTTTTCTCACCCCCCCCCACACACCCCCCTCCAAAAACCACACACACAAACTCACTCTCCTGCTGGCAATAGCTCATCTTACAATGTGCACAGCAATAATCCAAGTTTAACCAGAACGTCTTGGGGGGGGTTTGTAGGAAAAAAACAAGGGGAGATAGGCTACCTTGCATAATGACTTAGCCACTCTCAGTCTCTATTCAAGCCCAAATTAATAGTATCCAATTTGCAAATGAATTCCAATTCAGCAGTTTCTCGCTGGAGTCTGGATTTGAAGTTTTTTTGCTTTAAGATAGCGACCCTCATGTCTGTGATTGCGTGACCAGAGAGATTGAAGTGTTCTCCGACTGGTTTATGAATGTTATAATTCTTAACATCTGATTTGTGTCCATTTATTCTTTTACATAGAGACTGTCCAGTTTGACCAATGTACATGGCAGAGGGGCATTGCTGGCACATGATGGCATATATCACATTGGTGGATGTGCAGGTGAACGAGCCTCTGGTAGTGTGGCTGATGTTGTTAGGCCCTGTGATGGTGTCCCCTGAATAGATATGTGGGCACAGTTGGCAACGGGCTTTGTTGCAAGGATAGGTTCCTGGGTTAGTGGTTCTGTTGTGTGGTATGTGGTTGTTGGTGAGTATTCGCTTCAGGTTGGGGGGCTGTCTGTAGGCAAGGACTGGCCTTTCTCCCAAGATTTGTGAGAGTGTTGGGTCATCCTTCAGGATAGGTTGTAGATCCTTAATAATGCGTTGGAGGGGTTTTAGTTGGGGGCTGAAGGTGACGGCTAGTGGCGTTCTGTTATTTTCTTTGTTAGGCCTGTCCTGTAGTAGGTGACTTCTGGGAACTCTTCTGGCTCTATCAATCTGTTTCTTCACTTCCGCAGGTGGGTATTGTAGTTGTAAGAATGCTCGATAGAGATCTTGTAGGTGTTTGTCTCTGTCTGAGGGGTTGGAGCAAATGCGGTTGTATCGCAGAGCTTGGCTGTAGACGATGGATCGTGTGGTGTGGTCAGGGTGAAAGCTGGAGGCATGTAGGTAGGAATAGCGGTCAGTAGTAATTTATTTCTACTATCGTATAATTTATTTTTTTCTCTAAAGTATAGAGACAAATAATCAAAACTTTTTTAAAGGGTACAATATAGAGAAATAAGACTGCAGTGACATGGGCTATTCATAGGTGTCAGCCTCCAAGGAAGTTCTCACTGGATGTATTTCAGCAGTAGAGAACAGCTGGGGCACACACCAAGTTGTCCCTGGGTCTCATACCTAAGCATTCTAATCAAGGTTCTGAAAAGCTTGCATTTCTAACAGATTTTTGTTCCTCTTGACTTGTCTGAAGAGTCTAAAGAGGAAGATGGATCTGCGAAGATAATACCTTTGAAGAACCCAGTTATTGCTAAGTACCATTCCTTTCTCCTTCATAGATTTGCCTCTGTAGATTAAGAAGTAAAAAACTGAGAAGGAATGCTGGAGAGTGCTTTACTGACTAGATTCTGAAGGTACGCCTTTCCGGATTGAACACCTGGTTCAGATACAGGCTTGAGAATGAAAGTGTGAATCAAATTCCAGGAGACAGTCGAATAAATCTAAAAGATAGAAATATTACTGAGGCAGCTAGACTTCCAAAGCTTTCTGACAGTGTGATAACACAACAGTGCAAAGATTCAGACAATTTTTGAACAAAGATTGTTTCCTCTTAAGAATCCCCACATTCTATGAACAACCATGATGATATGGTAAAGGATTTAGCTCTCCAAAAAAGAAAAAAGAAAAGGAATACTTGTGGCACCTTAGAGACTAACTCTAAGGTGCCACAAGTACTCCTTTTCTTTTTTCTTTTTACGAATACAGACTAACACGGCTGTTACTCTGAAACATAGCTCTCCAAAGTAACTAAAGGTCCTTTTAATATCCAGTTTGACCTGGAGGACCTAAAAGGATGTGATCTACTATAGATTAAACTCTGACACCATCTTGGGCAGCAGGACGTTGGGTTACTTTGTACTTATGACAAATTCTAAAGGTCATAAACCAAGGCAATGATCACCCAAAAGAGCTGCCTATAGGAGTCCTAGCAGCCACATTGAAGCAGATTCTTATACAGGAAATTGAACTAAGAGCTGAAAGGCAGACTTCTGAGGGAAACAGGTCCCCAGCTCCATGAAACCCGGGGGGGGGGCGGGCGGAATTTAGAACAAAATAACTATACAATCAGTATGGCCAGAATTGATGTTTATACTCCTTTCTATACTTATACAATTTACATCCTTAGCTAAGACACTTTGTCCTTCAGTTTCTATTTCTGACAATCACTCAGTATTATTGTGGATTCTGTTCCTGACTCTTTCACTAAATCACTCTATGATGTCAGCAAATCTTAACTCTTGTTCAGCTTGCTTTGTTCATTTGGAAAATGCAATGAATGCAAATGCATACAATAATGCATAGCTACTTCACAAGGTGGTTGTAAGGCTTAGTCCCTGATCATTGCTTGTAAAGTGTTTTAGAGCCTTGCATGACAAATCACCCTACTTTCACGAGTAATTTATTATGAGCAACAAGACTGCCGAGTTCAACGGCGTAGAAGGAATTAGAATCACTGGGGAAAATCATAAAGGCTGGCACATAGTGGTATAAATTACTGGCCTCCATACCTGAAGCTTATTTGTTAAATTGTTCCTTGAAAGTGTCTTCTAATTGTTGTCAGCTCTGCGTAGAGCCCAGCACAATAACCTAGGCCCCACTTCTCCTGCAGTGGGAGAATAGTGATGGCACTCTGATTTCCAAGCCCTTTTTACATAAAACAAGGCAGCAAAGCTTCAAGATGCTCCCTAAAAAATCTCACTGAGCTTCCCTCAAATCCTCAAACACTCATTGCACAGACCAGGGTGGTCATGATGGACAGGAACTATTTACAGGACAGGAGAAGAAGAGCAGGGGTGTAAAAATTGTTTTACAGGCCCACCCCAAAATTCTAAGCCTGGCTCTATAGCCCTCTAACTAACCTCAGGGGCATAAATAGGAAAATAAACAGTTCTATAGTATGAAAAATGTCTGAGAAACTGGATTTATTTTATTGATGTCTGAACTCACCTTTCTGTAAGGGGATGGAATAAGAAGCCACAAAGGCTGTGACTTTCGTATCTAGGTAACATGATTATGGCATTAATAAAAACTGTGAACTCTAATTTCACATAAACATATAAACTGGTCCAACTGTAATGAGGGAATTGTGTGAAAATGCAGAAAATACCATTGCTAGAACTGTCACGTTCACAATTAATTTTAAGGAACCTTGAACAAATATTTCTTTTTTTTTTCTCCTTTTCCTTTGGTTTGAAGTTTCCCTCTGGCTACATGTAAAGTAGGTTCTCTTATTTTGCATTTGTTTGCTGCTAAATTGTTAGTACTTGGATGTCTTTAAAGACTTTTAACAATAAGTAGGCAATGGACTGAATGCTTTAAAAAAAAAAGCCTGGAGAAACGTTTACAGGGCTAACTAATGTTGCATATTAAGTTGCAAAACTGAGGGAAGTAAAAAGAAGAGAAGCTATTTTGTACTCACCATTCAGGGTTTTGGGTATCCAAGCTAAAGTAATGGTCCAAAGAACAGGAAGATAAGGTCATAGCTGTACCACATGAAGTGGACAGAATCCAAAAAAATCTTTTTGAAGGTATCCATTCTTGTAACAGAACAGAATGTACTCTTAGTTTGAAACAGCCAGATTAAAATATTGCTGAAGACCTATGCAAAGGACATTCATAAAAAGACTATATACAGTTCTCACAGTTAAAAAAATCCACCATGTTTAGATTAAAAAAATCTCTTTCCTTATGCTGCCTAACATTATGAATAAGAACTTTGCATCAGGCTAAGAGAAACCCTCCATTTGAATGCTGTAATTCTTTGTTGTGATGAAGAGTGTTGAGTGGGATGCTGTTTGCAGCCTCACCAGATCAATATTTTCAAGATAAGGAGGTGATTCTTGTGCTCTTTCTTCTCATTCATCCTTGACATGTGATATAAAGCCAAAATCCTGAACAAATGTGGTCATTGAACATCCCATGGCACTTTTTGATAAGAATAAAGGTGTTAACTATGACCAAATCCTTGTCAAATTCCAATCTGGATACTTAAATTTTTCACACCTAAATGTCTCCCTGCAGTTTCAAGTGGATACAGTATTCTTCTTCATTTACTGTTCTAAATTGTTTTTTCCGAAGGCTAGTCTAGATAAACTGCTAGGGCTCAGCTGATGCGCCAATTTATAGCACACTAGCATTCTGCACCAACTGTCCATGTGGACCCTACAGCTGTGCCTTAAAATTTCCCTAGCGCATTGACCTACTCCTGTTTCAGAACTTTTAGTGTGTGGCGCTTGGTGCACACCCTGCTATTGTACTGCAGATTTACACCCTAGCTTGCTGCACGCTAAGTGTTGATCTTGCCAAGTCCATAGATATAATATTGCTGCCACATTTCACTCAAGCAGTGGCCACACTTGAGCGATAGGAAAAGTCAGAATTTTGTTAGACTTTTTAGAGGCTTCAGGATCAAAGGTGCTATCTCCTATTAATTAACTTTGTGACTGGATTTTTAATGTGACAGTGAGAGAAAATTTTTACCAGGAACTTTCCACCAGTAATGCACTTAGTCCTTATTACTGATGTACCTGTTTTCACTTTGTAATTTAACCTCTCTGACTGTACAAGTGTTCCTATGTCATCTTCAGTCAGGATGTCTCTGAAGAACTGTTTAATATTTTTAACATATTTTAAAACAATGTGGCTTATACTCACTGGACCATTAAGTCATCCTCTTCCTTCCTGTCATCTTTTGTAGGATGAAAACAAAAATGTGGTGCTTTCATACAAAGGCTGAAAGCTCCAATAGTCACTCTGTAGAGGGGAAAAAAATATGATTACACTGCCAGTCTGAATACCTACTACACTAGCATTTAGAACACACAGCAGTACACCAAGCCTATGTACTCCAAATAGCAACGATACTTTAACCAAATTCCAAATCCATTTATTATATGGATGAGATGTTGAGGATTAACAACACTCATGGGAGTCACAACTTTCTACAAACATGTAGTGTAAGATTTGTGAGAATTATCAATTATCCACCTCAAAGTATCTTCTCCCACAATATATCTGGTAGTTTTATATGCGTCCTCTTATAGAACGTCATGTTAATTGGTCATAAACGCTATCCTTTAAATATCAATACAAATTTATTTCAATAGTTATTTACTAATAAGAAGTTCTATCAATTATATGATCAATTCAGTATTATAGTTAGAATTAGTTGAATTATTTAGATTTTTTCATTAAATACATAATTGACAAATATTTTTCCTCTGTCACTCAACCAGTTGTATAGATGGCTTAACAGTGTTTGGCAAATAATTTAGCCAACATTTTTTATTCTGTCAGTCATTGATTAAATTCATTCTGCTCCAAAAACAAGACTAGCTCCCTCTGCTGTACACATCTGAAATAAATAGCATATTATTAGCATATGCTAACAGCTCAAGGATAGATGGAAATTGTGGAGTTCTGCTGGCATCAACCCAAGGGGAGAAGCCCAGTGGCACATAATCTACCAAGGGCTGTGGTTACAGTGACACGTTTCGGGAAGAGGATATCCGGGCTAGTACAGCATAAACAATGGACACTGTTCGCTGAAGAAGGGAAGTGGCCTGGGCAGCAGAGAATGCACAATTTCAGGTAGATGTTAAAGCCTCTCCCCTGCTGCAAAAATTAAGGGAAGGCAGGACCCTGCCCTCAACTTGGTGAAAGGGGTTTACGTGGCACAGGGAGTAGGTGACAATTTCCTAACTTTTTTCAGCTTGGCCCAGTAATTTGAATTCCTTCTAACCCAATTAATCAGGATGAGTTTTTTCCCTGTATTTTTATTCACAAGTCCGTATGGTTTCTTATGTGATTCCAAAATAAAAGATCTTATTTACAAAAACACTAACAAGAAATGGGACAAAATTATAGCTAGTTTTATGCAAAATGTGAATATGGATATATATCCTAATGACAGATTTCATCTTTGCAATCTTCTTCAAGAACTTCAAGGGAAGCTCAATGGCAATAGACATCTAGCTGAATCCTGACATGTCTTGACTTTATCAAGGCATGAATATTAAGGCTGTGATGGTTTGGATAACCTGTCTGTGTATAATTCACAAATTTTGATGGATTTTATGAACTCTATGTATAATTCCGATCTTCAATATGTAGTAATCAACCATGGAGCGACAAGGACTCTGCCACATATCACACACCCTGTTTGGAAGAAGCTACAGAACAAACAGAAGAAGTCATTAATATGTAACAACTGTGCTCTGTCATGATAGTGGCTATACTAAGGAGGGTGCCTGAGCTGGAAGAATCCATTTATTCAAAGTGGTTTGCAGGGAGAGGGGGTTGGAGGAGTGGAAACTCCCCAGAGGGGAATAAAGAAACCAGGTGTTAAAAGTGGCTTTCAAAAACTGAAAAGTTGAGAAACCAAGGGACATGCTTCTCAGGCAAGGACATCTTGATTACTGCACCAACTGAAGCTGAAGAGATCTTGGCTGTAGGGGTCACAGAAGAGATGCCATGATCCAGAGGACAAGCCTGAACTGGAAAAGTGAGGACCAGGAGAAGGGACCTGGAACCCTGAAAGGACTCTGATCAAATCCCAAAGAATGCTCAGGAGTAGTGAGGAAATTGTGGCAGGGAATGACATATAGGTGTTCCTTTTTTTGCATGGCTCTGTGTATCTCTTGTGCTGTCTAACATAAAGAGTGGTTGGTTTACAAATCCTTCTACATCAGGGGTTCCCAAACTTGGTTCGCAGCTTGTTCAGGGTAAGCCCCTGGCGGGACACGAGACGCTTTGTTTACCTGAGCATCCACAGGTATGGCCGCTCGCAGCTCCCCTTGGCCAGGAACTGCAAACCTCAGCCACTGGGAGCTGCGAGTGGCCATACCTGTGGATGCTCAGGTAAACAAAGCGTCTCTCGGCCCACCAGGGGCTTACCCTGAACAAGACGTGAACCAAGTTTGGGAACCCCTGCTCTGCATAGTCTGTGTTATTTGCTTCAACTATCATATGAAACTATGAACCAGGGTAAACTATGAACCAGAGTACTGCATGAAGGTGGCGCTCTGGAGAGGTTGAGCTTAAGCTACTGAAGAGTCTTGGGACCAGGACAACTGGACTGTAGGGTCCCACTTCCAAAGTGGGGTGCCAGACAGAGAGTCTATGTCAAGGGAGTGAGCCTAGCAGCTGAAGAAAGAGATAGTGCCTAGAGCCTACGCAGATCCAGTGCTAGTTAAAAGCACATGGATAGAGTGCTGGGATCCAAACACAGCAGCCTGGTGAGTGTCCAACAAAAGGAAGCTTGACCATAGCTGTGTCAATGGCACTGAAGATAGATGAAATGGGTAGTTTCCCTAAAGCTTGCTTTCTTACATTTTGGCAAAGAGATACTTTAGGTTGAGGATATTTTATAGGGGTGTTTGGCCAAATCCCGACTCCTATCCATATGTGCATTCATAACATAGTAAACAAGGTTTTTACTATTCAGAGCTGAAAGTTAACTGTGAGACATGTCAAATAGAAATGAACAAACATCTTGCATTTATTTGCAAGTGTCAATTACCTGCACTGCCCATTATAATGCGTAAAAGGTGGCCTCTCCCGTGTAAGAAAGTAGCTTTTGCCCCTATACCAGTATGAATCATTCTGCAGTAGAGAGAGCCAGGAAAAACTGCAGTAACCATTGTAAGAATATTAGAAGCAGGATGAAAGAATACCAGGCACTTCCCTTCCCAACCCTGTAACAATCTTGCACACATAGCAAACAAAATCGGAAGGAGGAAGAAAAAGAGACAAAATCAAACAACTTCTGGAATGACTGCCAGTCAGGACTAGTACTGTCCACCTCCTTATCTCCATTGAATCCTAAAGTGCCCAGTACAGGTTTTGTATCGCACTCAGATTTTTTAGCCTGATGTTATTCCTTTTTCAGAATTTAAGTCATTAAGTGTATACTCAAAATGTGTCAAAGAGAACTCCATGAGAGCATGATAATGGGTCACATATATGCTGTGGATACATAGATGTCACATTCTCAGTTATAAGGAGTGCCATAAATCTAGACATTGCAACTCAGAGGATAACTGAGCTATATTGATCATGTCGGCTTTGATCGAGTATTCACACATCAAGTATTTATTCATGAAACTTCCAGGGCTCTGTCATCCCAGGAAAGAATTTTCTGTAGTATCTGGCTGATGAATCTTGCCCATATGCTCAGGGTTTAGCTGATCGCCATATTTGGGGTCGGGAAGGAATTTTCCTCCAGGGCAGATTGGAAGAGGCCCTGGAGGTTTTTCGCCTTCCTCTGTAGCATGGGGCACGGGTCACTTGCTGGAGGATTCTCTGTTCCTTGAAGTCTTTAAACTACAATTTGAGGACTTCAATAGCACAGACATAGAATCATAGAATCATAGAATATCAGGGTTGGAAGGGACCTCAGGAGGTCATCTAGTCCAACCCCCTGCTCAAAGCAGGACCAATCCCCAATTAAATCATCCCAGCCAGGGCTTTGTCAAGCCTGACCTTAAAAACTTCTAAGGAAGGAGATTCCACCACCTCCCTAAGTAACGCATTCCAGTGTTTCACCACCCTCCTAGTGAACAAGTTTTTCCTAATATCCAACCTAAACCTCCCCCACTGCAACTTGAGACCACTACTCCTTGTCCTGTCATCTTCTACCACTGAGAATAGTCTAGAACCATCCTCTTTGGAACCACCTCTCAGGTAGTTGAAAGCAGCTATCAAATCCCCCCTCATTCTTCTCTTCCGCAGACTAAACAATCCCAGTTCCCTCAGCCTCTCCTCATAAGTCATGTGTTCCAGACCCCTAATCATTTTTGTTGCCCTTCGCTGGACTCTCTCCAATTTATCCACATCCTTCTTGTAGTGTGGGGCCCAAAACTGGACACAGTACTCCAGATGAGGCCTCACCAATGTCGAACATAGGTGTGAGGTTTTTTGCAGGAGTGGTGGGTGAAATTCTGTGGTCTGCGTTGTGCAGGAGGTCAGACTAGATGATCATAATGGTCCCTTCTGACCTAAATATCTATGAATCTATGAATCCCATAAGCACAACTTCCATTGACTTCAAAGGTAGTTACTTGGATGTACTTTATGGCATAATTAGATCCATAAAGTCCTGTCCTAGAATGTATTGCACACTAAAACCCAGGACAAATCCTTGCAGGAAGGGAGGAGAGTCATTTTTGTTGTAGCTCCAGAGTCCGGATCTATAGGCTTTGTTCCCAAGACATTGAAATATATGAATTATTTTTCCAATCAGGATCTTAATTTATAGAAGACCTAGTCTTGAAATGCCTCACACAGGCACGTAAAGGCCTCTTGCACCTTAAAAGTTGTATGTGTGAGTGTATGGGATTTCAAAGCAGTAGACGCCCTGTGCAAGGACTCTCCACAGCCACTGGTACACCACTGAGACATTCATGACTCTCTGTGGAGTCGGGGATGTTGGTTTTCAGAGGCATGGTCAGTGACTGCTATGAGGCCAAATGGCACAAATCCTGCATAGCACAGAAGCAGTAGTTGCATCTATTACCCTCATGCCCCTCCGCCCCCCCCTGCCCCCCCCATCTCAAATGTCTATCAGTATTTGGAGGTGGCCCAATTATGCATGTACTCCATCTTTGCCTTGCTTCCAAATTGGGGGTTAAAAGTCCATCTCTATAGTAAAGTCTTTTTCTTTGGCTTTAGTTGTGGGCTCAGGATTGGGTCTTAGCTGTATGCTATTGTAAATGGGCTTTGGGAAATAGCATTCAGTGATCCAAGTACAGAAATTGATGTTGTTATGTTTTAACCAAAAATGTAAATAGCTTGAATTTTGTTTAGATGTTCCTGGCACATACAGATTGTGTTTTTGTTGCACAGGACTAGTGAAACAATACTGGAATGTTCACCACACGATACACGCAAAGTTATTGCACCATTAAGGTGGATATTTAAAAATGCAGGAAAATTAGGACTTTATTTCTGTTTCCTTTTGAGGAAAAAATATATTTATGAAATAATTCACAATCTTATTCCTAATGGCCTCACCATCCTTAAGACTATGCAGTTTCATACAGTGTGTGACACTCCCATATGGTGTACTCTACAGCAATGGTGGGCAACCTGCGGCCTGTGGGCCTAATGTGGCCCATTGGGGTAAGCTGATGGTGGGCTGCGAGACATTTTGCGGATGTTGACTATCTGCAGTCATGGTCCTCCACAGCTCCCAGTGGCCACGGTTCACCATTCCCTGCCAATGGGAGCTGCGGGAAGTGGCAGCCAGCACGTCCCTGCAGCCCACTGCTTCCCACAGCTCCCATTGGCCGGGAACGGCAAACTGCAGCCACTGGGAGCTGCTGGGGGCCATGCCTGAAGATGGTCAACGTCCACAAAATGTCTTGCGGCCCACAATCAGCTTACTCTGATGGGCTGTTTGCAGCCCGCAGGCCGCATGTTGCCCACCACTGCTCTAGAGTGAGGCAAAATGAGCCAAAAAAGAAATCCGCCTTTCAAACACCCACTTTAAAGTCTCACCAAGTGTTTCAAAATAATTTTGTACAACTGCTACATTCTGGGGTTCAACCCAGATCAGTGAGAAGTTGTGTCACTTCCTGCCCTGTAACCCTGGGGGCCTTAAATGCTCTGCTGCTGTGGCTCACAGCCCAGACATCAACAGCCAGCCTAAGTGTCTGTGTACTGTGCAGCCCTGGTTCATCACTATGACCCAACAGCCTGTCTACAACACAATAGGCCCCACCCTGGTCTTCACCAGCCTTGGATACTACTTGCAGGGTGACTCCAGCACATTCCCAGTCCCGAATTTCCACAAAACCATCTGCCCTGACGTGCCCAGCCCACCCCTGGACCACTCAGAGAAGTAATAAGGTTCACTGCACCTTTAAAGAGACAAAAGCACAGCTTATTACTTTAATTGGAGATAACAATCTCTTGAATTCAAACACAGAACTCAGTTGGTTCAGACTGAAAGTAAAACAAGTTTATTTAGTCAAAAAGAGGTAGCTTTTAAGTGACTTCAAATATAAGAGATAAAGACAAAAATGGTTCAAACAAATAAAAAAGTTAAAATATGCTATCTAATGGCTAAGTCTTAACTTAATAAGCTATAGTCTTTGTTCAAGAATGATTTCCTACCAATCTTTCTTCTTTCCAGTCATGTCTGACTTTCTTTCAGTCAGGACCTTCCACAAAAGTACAAGGTGCCAGTTTCCCTGTCTTCCTAGGTGAAAGATAAAGATGGAGTCTCTCTCTGTTCCTTATATTCCCCAAGTGATTGTTTTTGTCTTACAAGTTAGCACTAGCATTTCTGGGTATTCAGTGTCTTGTGTCTCTCTGGAGTGCAGGAGCCATGTTAATTCTCAGTGTCTTGAGTTTAGGATCAGGATAACTCCTGCTGATTTAGCTTGATGGCTTTGTTTACTGCTATTATGTAAACCGAGGTAAACTGATAATCCTTTGTCTAGGGAAGATCTGTTTATCACCTTTACCTAAGCTAGCCTGTCTTGTCTTAAATATGTTCTAGTAACATCATACAGAGGGAATTCATATCTTCACCTATAACATTCATACATGCATTTTACAATGATATTACTAAACAGCA
The DNA here is from genome assembly GCF_965152275.1 of Natator depressus. Classification (NCBI taxonomy): domain Eukaryota; kingdom Metazoa; phylum Chordata; order Testudines; family Cheloniidae; genus Natator; species Natator depressus. The sequence goes on from NC_134238.1 coordinate 25,156,487, forward strand.
AGGTATTGGATTTTATATGATACCTTACATGGTACCTTTTGGATATATATAATGACAACAGGGTGTTGGGTGTAGTGAGTTGGTTGGGCCTAATGAGAGACAGTGTACCCTATGCCAGTGGGCAATAGGAGTCTTAGGGTCATAACAACCTTTAGTTAAAGGCTAATCTTTCCTCAGGAGCTAATATTTGCCAATATTCTGGGTGAACTCTTAAAACAAGTTTCACTGTATACTTTGAATATCTGTAAACAAATCTCCTTATTATCACAAGACCCCTTCTGAACAAACTGACTCATGTTTTTCCTCAACTATTGCCGAGTGCCCAACAGATTTACTTTGGTTTTGGTTTGTGTGCTGGACTGTGTATGGTGGAAACTGAACTTAACATTTACAATGAAGAAGAAGCCATATGAACATCTCCATTCCTCCTTGCATTAACACCACACAGGTGGCTCCACCAGCTTTATTCTAACTGCATCGGGCCACTTTTTATACCACTCTTCAACTTTCCAGAAGGACTATGGAGCAATGTGAGGCTTTCAATCCCCTCATATGCTCTCATTGGGGCTAAATACGATGTTTTTACATCTCATGGAGCCCTGCTGCCATAACAGAACATGGGACTGGAAATGGAAATGGAATCTGTCTCCTTCTTCATAGCAGTGCACATACCCACCATTAGACCTCCACGTCAACTGAAAAAAGAAACAATGTATACATCCTTACAACAACACACCCCAAGATCATTCTCCTGATTCCTGATACAGATTGCAAGCTATCTCCAAGGAGCATGTGTAAAGCAATGCTCCTACTTGCTGCCTTTCTCAGCTTTTGTGTGATCACCTTCTAGTGAGAATATCATAGTAATGCCCATAATCCTTAAGTCTGTCAAAATATGCTACCACTGACAGCAGTGAAACTGTAAATTGATTAGCACTCTGAGTGATGAAGTCAGGCAAAACAAAACTCCTGTTCTCTTGAGATGCTTAAAGGTAAGTGCTAGACTGGAGTTCTCTCTTATTCAATGTTCAAACATGCAAAAGTAATAGTTTCTCTCTTGTTTCACAGCTCAGAATAAAAGACATTCTCCCAAAGGCTTATTTCCCCAGTGCCTGTGTCTTTCCTTTCCCCCAGAGGAACAATGTAATACATACTATACATGAATCCAGTTATCAAAGGAGACAAGAAAAAATAGTTTGCAGGAAGAGAAGAAGACATGAGAAATATTGATGAGGAATAACAGGAGTAAGAGGTTGTCATAAATATAAAGGGAAGGGTAAACCCCTTTAAAATCCCTCCTGGCCAGAGGAAAAATCCTCTCACATGTAAAGGGTTAAGAAGCTAAAGGTAACCTCACTGGCACCTGACCAAAATGACCAATGAGGAGACAAGATACTTTCAAAAGCTGGGAGAAGGGAGAAAAACAAAGGGTCTGTGTCTGTCTGTATGATGCTTTTGCCGTGGACAGAACAGGAATGGAGTCTTAGAACTTTTAGTAAGTAATCTAGCTAGGTATGTGTTAGATTATGATTTCTTTAAATGGCTGAGAAAAGAGCTGTGCTGAATAGAATGACTCTCCCTGTCTGTGTGTCTTTTTTGTAACTTAAGGTTTTGCCTAGAGGGATTCTCTATGTTTTGAATCTAATTACCCTGTAAAGTATCTACCATCCTGATTTTACAGAGGTGACTCCTTTACTTCTATTAAAAGTCTTCTTGTAAGAAAACTGAATGCTTTTTCATTGCTCTAAGATCCAAAGGTTTGGGTCTGTGGTCACCTATGCAAATTGGTGAGGATTTTTACCAAACTTTCCTCAGGAAGTGGGGTGCAAGGGTTGGGAGGATTTTGGGGGGAAAGACGTGTCCAAACTACGTTTTCCCAGTAAACCCAGTTAAAGTTTGGTGGTGGCAGTGGAAATTCCAAGGGCAAAGGGTAAAATTAATTTGTACCTTGGGGAAGTTTTAACCTAAGCTGGTAAAAGTAAGCTTAGGAGGTTTTCATGCAGGTCCCCACATCTGTACCCTAGAGTTCAGAGTGGGGAAGGAATCTTGACAGAGGTAAGGAAAAGAGACCGGAAAGAATGAGATGAGGAGAAAGCTTGGAAAAGTGGAAGTGAGCCACAATAGTGGTGGAGGGTAGGAGAAGCAAAGATCTTTGGTCTTTTATTCAGCATATTGGAAAGGTGGTAACACTAGCAATGGCCTCTCTCAAGCCCTATTGCTTACTGCAAAAACAGACCTTTTTGATCTTCTCTTCCCCAAATTCCATTTATTCCTAAATGCTATAAAATATTCCCCAGCGTTTCAAATAAACTCAGCTGAGTGCTTGAAGTGAGCAAATCCTTGATCAGATCCTTGGTTCTGAATAATCAACTTTCCATAATATGTCAAGAATCTGGCATTGCTCATCAGCACTTTGTGCCAGCAGCAACCTGAATTTCAGCCATTTGAAATAGGGAATGGTCGAGAATTTAATTGTGAGTGCCAGTGACATGCTTGGCTTAAAAGGCAATATTATGCATCAAATATTTTACAACAAAAAAAGCTTTTGACAATTTTACCATGGTCCCTAAATTGCCTGATCCCCTATTTAATTTTACATACAGCTCCCAACCAACATGTCCAAAATACCCCTCCTGTTCTTAAGCCATTTGCCCCCAATTAAGATCAGAAAGGGCATTTTTGTGTAACAAGCTCCTTTCTCCATGACCACAGCCTTCCCTCCAGACAGCAAGAACCTTGAAAATAGGGCCTGTATTTATTTATTCTAATTGTTATATAACACCCATCCCCATGTAACTGGCTGTGCTACAAAAGTTAGCAACAACAATAAATAAAATAAGTCTGGACCCAGTGGCCCAGAGAGAAGCAGCTGCTCTGCCAAGAGGAGAGCCAAGGAAAAAATAACCCAGAAAAAAGAGCTGGTTAGAAATGGGAAGACAAAATGGTCAGAGATGCACTGGTCAGAAAGATCAGCACAGTTTGTATATCTAGGTACTCATATGCTGTCATCACTGCTGTATGTGAGCACCTTAAACTCGGTCCCAAAGACAACTGCAGGCAGACATATTCAGGAAGTGTATCATGGAAACAAGAAGGTTCTGTGCCTGTACGGAAATCAATGAGGTGCAATGAAGACATCAACAGCAAGGACAGATCTTCCAAAGTGGATGCAGTTTGTGGAACACTGCGGCAGCAACAATCACTTACTACCCTGATCTTAGATTTTCAAGGATTTTCTGTATCATTAGCATAAGCAAGACCTTGAAAATCCAAATCTTTTCACCCCGGGGGATATGTTAATGTGCAGGGTACTTGCAAGAGGACACAGAGTCAGTGTCTAATTATAGCTCCGTCACATCCCGTTTGAATTCAAAGATGCCTTTGGATGTACATAGCACACCCTGTAGTACAACCAGCACTTTCTAACTCAACTTAGAAAAGGGTAACTCCAGCTTCACTTTGCCCTTACACAGACGTTTGGGTGAGAGCTATGAGAATAGCTGCTGGTGAGCATGTCAGAAGGCAGGTCTCCGTCTTATTTTTCTTATGGTAAGTAGTTTTGACTAATGTTGACAAAGATTTGCTCCTGCAGAACAATCCAGTTGTTTACTGATGTCCTGTTTCTGTTAAGTCACCCCCGCCCCCCCCCCGTTCACAGGCATGCTGAAAAGCACCAGTCAGTGTTCTGCTATGGTAGCCAGGCTGTGCTCACTGAAGCACTACTACCACTGCTGCTGCTTCTTTGCACCTCCTCCTGGAACATACAGGTGTGCACTACACAATCTGGGGCACTGAATGAGCGGAGATATACTTATTTTACTTTGATCTAACTTCCTCAGCTTTCTGAGTGAGACCCTGTCAGAGATGCTCATATGGCCACTGCCTATTGCCTCATCAACATTCCTCTTGGTACTGTACCATCAAAGAGGTTTAGAAGTTCATCTTTCAGTAGGGATAACTCTAATCTACCTTAATCCAACAGCTATTATCTTTGGATAAGCGTTTTAGTTTTCTAATGATGCAACCTGTATCTCTAATTATATCACTTAAAAACACATTTTCTGGTCTAAAATAAAGAAAACAAGCTACAGAATACTGCGTGCAAATGTGGTCGGCCCATCTCAGAAAAGATATATTGGAATTGGAAAAGGTTCAGAAAAGGCAACAAAAATTATTAGGGGTATGGAACAGCTACCATATGAGGAGAGATGAATAAAACTAGGACTTTTCAGCTTGGAAAAGAGACTACTAAGGGGGGATATGATAACGCTCTATAAAATCATGACTGGTGTGGAGAAAGTAAATAAGGAAGTGTTATATACTCCTTCTCATAACACAAGAACTCGGGATCACCAAATGATATTAATAGGTAGCAGATTTAAAACAAGCAAAGGAAGTATTTTTTTCACACAACACACAGTCAACCTGTGGAACTCCTTGCCAGATGATGTTATGAAGGCCAAGACTATAATGGAGTTCAAAAAAGAACTAAAGTTCGTGGAGGATAGGTCCATCCATTGCTATTAGCCAGCATGGAGAGGGATGGTGTCCCTAGTCTCTGTTTGCCAGAAACTGGGAATGGGCGAGAGGGGATGGATCACTTGATGATTGCCTGTTCTGTTCATGCCCTCTGGGGCATCTGGCATTGGCCACTGTTGGAAGACAGGATACTGGTCTGACCCAGTATGGCTGTTTTTATGTTCTTATGTACCCCCTAGCTACAGAAGGGATCCAATATTTATGGACAGCCTCCAGCCTAGAGACTGTTTCTGGATAAAAACCTCAGTGCTAAACCTGCTTTTAAAAGGCTTTTTTCCTTTTATTCCCCTCTCTCAGTCCATGGTGACTCATGATTATTCAGAATGGGGAAATTCCCTCATGACTTGATGCTTGGAGCCAGAATGTTCTTTTCAATATCTTGACATGGTTCACTACTCTGTTTCTGGGCTGGACAGTGGTAGTTCCTGAAGCCCATTTCATGTAAACAACTGGCTTTGGAGATGTCCCTCCCTGCCTGACTGCTCACCACCCTGCTGTGAGGTGGAGCTGAAATTTATGAGCATTTTTTCTATACGCACAATTATATAAAATCATAGCCATGCTCTGTATACATGTCATAATGACTATTAAGTTCAAAACATTACAAGCTTTCATAAAAGACCTTACTCAATGTATTTTATTGTAGAATAACACAGTATGCAATCAATTGGTTTAACTGTCTATTGGGAGGTTTAGACCTTCTGTTTTCCCCTTCGGGTGTCTGGACCCTGACTATCACAATCATCCTTCTCCCCTCTTTTCTGTGAGTGTCCCTCAAAGCTCCATTCTTGGCCTTCTTCTTTTCTCCTCCTACGCTATCTCTCTAGGTGCTCTTATCCCCTTTATGCAGGTGATTCTCAAATCTACCTCTCCGCTGATGAGCTATCTCCTCTCATCCAGTCTAGTATCCTGGCCTACCTTTCTGATATTTCTTCCTGGATGTCCAGTTGTCATCTTAAACATAATATAGACAAAACTGAGATCTGGATTTTTCCCTAAAGCCCTCTCCTCTTCTTGCTTTCTATATCACTATGGACAACACCACAATTTTCTCAGTCACTGAGGCACATAAATTAGGCGTCATACTTGATTTGACTCTTTCACTAGGCACTCATTCAAGCCATTTCTAAGTCTTGCTCATTTTTCTACATTGTATCTCTAAAATACAGCCTTTTCCTTGTCATAATAACATAAGAATAGTCATACTGGGTCAGACCAATGGTCCATATAGCCCAGTATCCTGTCTTCCAACAGTGCCCAATCCAGATGCTTCAGAGGGAATGAACAGAAATGGTGGAAATACTCAACTGATCCATCCCCTGTCATCCAGTCCCAGCTTCTGACCGTCAGATGTTCAGAGACACCCACAGCATGAGGCCACATCCCTGACCATCTTGGCTAATAGCCATAGATGAACCTATCTTCCATAAATTTATCTAATTCTTTTTTTTTTAACCCAGTTATACTTTTGGCCTTCACAACGTCCCCTGGAAATTAGTTCCTCAGGTTGACTGTGCATTGTGTCAAGAAGTATATCCTTTTGTTTGTTTCATTAGGTGACCCCTAGTTTGCATATTATGTGAAGGGGTAAATAACACTTCTTTAGTCACTTTCTCCACACCAGTCATGATTTTATAGGCCTCAATCATATCCCCCCTTAGCTGCCTCTTTTCCAAACTGAATAGTCCCAGTCTTTTGGTGAGGGACTGTGTCAAAGGCTTTCTGCCAGTCCAAGTACACTATATCAACTGGATCAACCTTGTCCACATGTTTGTTGACCCCCTCAAAGAATTCTAACAGATTGGTAAGGCATGTTTCCCTTTACAAAAGCCATATTGATGCTTTCCCAACAAATGGTGTTCATCTATGTGCCTGATAATTCTGTTCTTTACTATAGTTTCAATCAATTTGCCTTCTATTGAAGTTAGGCTTACCGGTCTGTAAGTGCCAGGATCAGCTCTGGAGGCTTTTTTAAAAATTGGTGTCACATTAGCTATCCCGCAGTCGCCTGGTACAGAAGGTGATTTAAGTGGTAGGTTACATACCACAGTTAGTAGTTCTGTAATTTCATATTTGAGTTCCTACAGAACACTTGGGTGAATACCAGCTGATCCTGGTGACTTATTACAGTTTAATTTATCAATTTGCTCCAAAACCTCTTCTGCTGACTCTTCAATATGGGACAGTTCCTCAGATTTGTCACCTAAAAAGAATGGTTCAGGTGTGGGAATCTCCCTCACATCTTCTGTAGTGAAGAAAGATGCAAAGAATTCATTTAGTTTCTCTACAATGGCCTTGTCATCCTTGAGTGCTCCTTTAGCTCTTCAATCAACTACTGTCCCTCCTGATTGTTTGGCAGACTTCCTGGTTCTGGTGTACTTAAAAAACATGTTGCTGTTAGTTTTTATGTCTTTTGCTCGTTGCTCTTCAAATTCTTTTTTGGCCTGACTAATTATTTTTTTACACTTGACTTGCCAGAGTTTATGCTTCTTTCTATTTTCCTCAGTAGGATCTGACTTCCAATTTTTAAAGGATGCCTTTTTGCCTCTAGATGCCTCTTTTACTCTGCTGTTTAGCCATGGTGACCTTTTTGGGGGGTTCTTTTAGTCTTTTAATTTGGGATATACAATTTAATTTGAGCTTCTATTATGGTGTTTTTTTTAAAAGATTCCATGCAGCTTAAAGGCATTTCACTTTTGTGACTGTTCCTTTTAACTTCTGTTTAACTAGCTTCCTCATTTTTGTGTAGTTCCCCTTTTTGATGTTAAATTCTACTGTGGTGGGCTTCTTTGTTATTTTCACCCAGACAAGGATGTTAAATTTAATTATGTTATGGTCACTATTACCAAGTGGTTCAGCTATGTTCACCTGTTGAACCAGATCCTGTGCTCCACTTAGGACTAAATCAGAAATTGCCTCTCCTTTCATGGGTTCCAGGACTAGCTGCTCCAAGAAGCAGTCATTAATGGTGTCTAGAAAGTTGATGTCTGCATCCCATCCTGAGGTGCAAGGTACCCAGTCAATATGGGATAGCTGAAATCCCCCATTATTATTGTGTTTTCTATTTTTATAGGTTTCAGAGTAGCAGCCGTGTTAGTTTGTATCCTCAAAAAGAAAAGGAGCACTTGTGGCACCTTAGAGACTAACAAATTTATTTGAGCATAAGCTTTTGTGAGCTACAGCTCACTTCATCAGGTGCATGCAGTGGAAAATACAGTAGGGGGATTTTATATACACAGAGAACATGAAACAATGGGTGTTACCATACACACTGTAATGAGAGTAATCAGGTAAGGTGAGCTATTACCAGCAGGAGAGGAAAAAAAACCTTTTGTAGTGGTAATCAAGGTGGGCCACTTCCAGCAGTTGACAACAACGTGTGAGGAACACCGGGGGGGGGGGGGAGGGGGGGAATAAACATGGGGAAATAGTTTTACTTTGTGTAATGACACATCCACTCCCAGTCTTTATTCAAGCCTAATGTAATGGTGTCCAGTTTGGAAATTAATTCCAATTCAGCAGTCACTCCTTGGAGTCTGTTTTTGAAGTTTTTTTGTTGAAGAATTGCCACTTTTAGGTCCGTAATCGAGTGACCAGAGAGATTGAAGTGTTCTCCGACTGGTTTTTGAATGTTATAATTCTTGATGACTGATTTGTGTCCATTTATTCTTTTACGTAGAGACTGTCCAGTTTGGCCAATGTACATGGCAGAGGAGCATTGCTGGCACATTATGGCATATATCACATTGGTAGATGTGCAGGTGAACAAGCCTCTGATAGTGTGGCTGATGTGATTAGGCCCTATGATGGTGTCCCTTGAATAGATATGTGGACACAGTTGGCAACGGGCTTTGTTGCAAGGATAGGTTCCTGGGTTAGTGGTTTTGTTGTGTGGTGTGTGTTTGCTGGTGAGTATTTGCTTCAGGTTGGGGGGCTGTCTGTAAGCAAGGACTGGCCTGTCTCCCAAGATCTGTGAGAGAGATGGGTCGTCCTTCAGGATAGGTTGTAGATCCTTGATGATGTACTGGAGAGGTTTTAGTTGGGGGCTGAAGGTGATGGCTAGTGGCGTTCTGTTATTTTCCTTGTTGGGCCTGTCCTGTAGTAGGTAACTTCTGGGTACACTTCTGGCTCTGTCAATCTGTTTCTTCACTTCAGCAGGTGGGTATTGTAGTTGTAAGAACGCTTGATAGAGATCTTGTAGGTGTTTGTCTCTGTCTGAGGGGTTGGAGCAAATGCGGTTGTGTCATAGAGCTTGGCTGTAGACAATGGATCGTGTGGTGTGGTCTGGATGAAAGTTGGAGGCATGTAGGTAAGTATAGCGGTCAGTAGGTTTCTGGTATATGGTGGTGTTTATGTGACATCGCTTATTAGCACTGTAGTGTCCAGGAAGTGGATCTCTTGTGTGGACTGGTCCAGGCTGAGGTTGATGGTGGGATGGAAATTGTTGAAATCATGGTGGAATTCCTCAAGGGCTTCTTTTCCATGGGTCCAGATGATGAAGATGTCATCAATGTAGCGCAAGTAGACTAGGGGCATTAGGGGACGAGAGCTGAGGAAGTGTTGTTCTAAGTCAGCCGTAAAAATGTTGTCATACTGTGGGGCCATGCGGCTACCCATAGCAGTGCCGCTGATTTGAAGGTATACATTGTCCCCAAATGCGAAATAGTTATGGGTGAGGACAAAGTCACAAAGTTCAGCCACCAGGTTTGCCGTGACATTATTGGGGATACTGTTCCTGATGGCTTGTAGTCCATCTTTGTGTGGAATGTTGATGTAGAGGGCTTCTATATTCACAGTGGCTAGGATGGTGTTTTCAGGAAGATCACCGATGAGTTGTAGTTTCCTCAGGAAGTCAGTGGTGTCTCGAAGATAGCCGGGAGTGCTGGTAGCATAGGGCCTGAGGAGGGAGTCTACATAGCCCGACAATCCTGCTGTCAAGGTGCCTGAGATGATGGGGTGTCCAGGATTTCCACGTTTATGGATCTTGGGTAGCAGATAGAGCCCCGAGCAGGGGTATTCTATGGGTGTGTCTGTGCAGATTTGCTCTTGTGCTTTTTCATTTTTATAGCCTCTCTAATCTCCCTGAAAATGTCACAGTCTCCATCACAATGTTCAGCAGGTGGTCGGTAGTATATTCCTGTTGCTATACTCATTATTCAAGCATGGAATTCAAGCATGGAATTTCTATCTATAGAGGTTACCTAGTATAGTTTGATTCATTTAAGATTTTTACTATATTTGACTCTGTTTTCTTTCACATATAGTGCCACTTCCCCATCAGCATGACCTACCCTGTCATTCCTATATATTTTGTACCCTGTGGTTACAATGGTACATTCCACCAAGTGTCTGTGATGCCTATTATATCAATATCTTCATTTAATATCAGGCAGTCAAGTTCACCCATCTTAGTATTTAGACTTCTAGTATTTGTATATAAGCACTTACAAAATTTGTCACTTTTTATTGTCTGCCTTCATGTGATGTACTTGAATGGGACTCTTTTTCATTTGACTGTTTCTCTTCTGTACTTTATCAACTTCCATACTCTCTTCTTTACTAGAATATAGAGAATTCCTGTTAATAGATCCTCCCCATGGGATGTCTCTGTCCAAACCACGTGCTCCTCCGCACCTGTCAGCTTTCCTCCAGCCCTATGTCTAAAAACTCCTCTATGACCTTTTTAATTTTTCATGCTGCCAACCTTTTTTCGTTTTGGTTTAGATGCAGCCCACCCTTCCTGTATATGCTTCTCCTTTCCCTAAAGATTCTTCAATTCCTAATAAACCTAAAACCCTCCTCCCTACACCATCATCTCACCCACGCATTGAGACCCTGCAGTACTGCCTAACTGGCCCTGCATATGGAACTGGAAACGTTTCAGAGAATGCTACCATGGAGGTCCTGGATCTTAATCTCTTACCTAGCAGCCTAAATTTAGCCTCCAGGACCTCTCTCGTACATTTCTGTATGTCACTGGTACCTACATGTACCATGACCACTGGCTCCTCCCCAGTACTGCACATAAGTCACCTTGTCCACACAACAAAACTCTCTTCCAAACCATCATCATTTCTTATCTTGACAACTGTAACCTCATCTGTTCTGGCCTTGACTACAAACACCTTGTTCTCCTCAAGTCTATTCAGAATGCTGTGATTAAAATGATCATCTTGGCTTATTACATGGGGGTCGTGAGCTGTCAGCCTCCACCTCCAAACCTCTCTTCACCTCCAGCATTTATAATGGTGTTAAATATAAAAAATGTGTTTTTAATTTATAAGGAGAGGCTTGCTGTGTGAAATGGGTCACCAATACAAAAGTTTGAAACCACTGAATTGTACAATGACCTCATATAGTAAATGGATACATAAATGATACATAATGATACATAAACTTAACACAGTAAGATCTCTCAAAGCTATTGCAGGAAATTGCCATATCTGTCACACAATATCCCACAATGGTGTACACAGACTGGTGTATACTGCTCAGGCAATGAGATAGCAAACAATGCAATTTTCACATTCAAATCTGAAGTTCTGTACATGTAAAAAAAACTGCAGAGATCATGCTGAGCTCCCTTTGAGTATCTGACTCATAAATACACAGTTCTGTGCAGAATTACCAAACCACCATGCAAATATAAGTAGTGTTTTCTAGCCTGCTCATCACCCTAGGGCCAGACAGAACTAGCATGGAGATTGAATTACTTCTCACCCATGGAGAGAGTATTTCTCTCTGGTTAAGGTGTTAATAGGTTACTGGCAAGCTGCCTGTATCATACAGCACTGTATCTAACTGGAGGTTAAACAGCAGACTCCTACTGTGCCAACTCTTCATTCTTTGTAAACGAAGTATGAAAAATAAGTAGAGGCAAGAGTATATTATGCCAATGATACATGCAGCATTTATTATTCAAGTGCATATGCTCTGAATAAAATAATCTTTGCCAGGAGCTCCATTGCCACTCTCCTTCAAATTTAGGCATTTCTAAATGCATTAGTGCAGTGAGAATACTTTTTAAGTAAAAATTTATACAATGGAAAAAATGATTGAAGAATATATTACTTCACTGTTTACTTTTTTATTTTTATTTTCCAACTATACTGTAATATGATTAATAAATTAAATAAATTAATAAAATAAAATAATAATAATTAATAATAAATAATGAAAAGTAACTCACCCCAGAGTACGAGTCCTTCTTGTCAAAAGGGAGCCATCCTCTTCTGGGTTTGGAATCAGCTCTTTGGTGGAATCTCTTCAGGCATATCACCACTCGCCTTTTCAATTACCAACTTCCTGCCATGGAGAAGGTTACACAACTTTCAAACTCATGCTCATTATGGAAAGTTTGTAGCTTGGGGATAGAATTTCAATCCATAACACTGCTCTAATGATAAAGATATTTTAATTCATTCAACAGCGTTTCTTTTCACAGCTGCAATTGTTTAAAACAGTTTGAGAATCACAAAACTGATTCACTAATCTAAAACACTTCATACACCCTTTTGCATTTTTGGAAAGTACGTGAAAAAACTAGTTTACTAGAGCTATTGGGCTAACCAATTTGGCCCACTTTCATGTTTTTGATGAACCTAAATCCAAGTTTCATATAAGCCTCCTCTCATCCCACTTGTGCAGGGCAGGCGTTATGGCTATGGAAGAATACACCCCTGTATTCACACCCTACACACTATTGTAATAAATCTTTCTACAAAGTATGCCTTGTAAGGTATCATCTGAAAACTCATAATTTGCTGGTCAGTATTGTCTTGATAAAATATGTGTGGCAAAATGGTATGCAAAGTTATGAGATTCCCCTGTATGGTGTTAGCGCACATTTCAAACCCCACAGCCCTGCCCAAACAGAAGTTGTCAAATAGGTCTGTCCTAAACAAAGGAATGTTTGCTCTGCTTAATTCACAAACACTCCAACCTCTTCCCCCTCCTCTCCTCCCCGCCGCCTATTGCATTCACTGCACCTGAAGAGACAAAGGAAGCAGGTATTGGATTCTGGGGGAGGGGTGTGACCTGAGAATTTGGTCAGTAATCTAATGAAGCATGTGGTGAGAAACTTTGCTTGAATCTAATATAAGTTGTTAAGTTAGGCATTAGTAAACATTTTATTTTTACCTTTCTTGTAACCATTTCTGACTTTTATGCCTCATACTTGTACTCACTTAAAATCTATCTCTTTGTAGTTAATAAACTTGTTTTACTGTTTTATCTAATCCAGTGTATTTTAATAGAAGTGTCTGAATAACTATTTGAAATAATAAACTGGCATATTATTCCCTTCTGGAATAATGGACATAAAATATTTGTACTGTTCAGGAGAGGGCTGGGCAGTATTGGACGTGTATTTCTGGAGGAAAATCTAAGACTGGAGTGTGTGTTGGGACATACCCTGCAGTATAACCAAAGCTGGTGAGAACCAGAGTGTAGCCCAAGTGTGGCTGGTAGGCTGCAGTTACACACAAACATTCAGAGTGTGGCTTTGTAGCCAGACAGCCAGCCCCCCCCTCAGACCAGCATTGCTGGAAACACACGGGAGCCAAAACACCAGGGCACTCCAGCACAGCCTTTGAAGCTGAGAGAAGCACAGGTGTGCTGCGACAATGTGCCTCTGGGAACGTATACAACAATTGGGCTCACAGCAGGCAGAGGCGCTGTGACAGACATGGCTCTTAGCCCCCACTAAAACAGCATGATGCACACACACCAACATCCTAGGTGGGAAAATATTTACCCTGATAAAAGAAGTGTCCAGTAGTCGAAACTTATTGTTTCTCCCTTGCAAGTGTGAACTACTCTTGCGAGAGCTGGCGTCACCCCGACAGACCAGCCCCAATTTAGCATAGAAAGGAGAAAGAGAATAAAGGAGTACAGAGGTATAAGTAGGGGACCTACAGCACCATGATTTTTGAGTGCTTTTCACTATCTATCTGCTGGTCAGATAAGTGACAGCCTCCCAAGGCTTCTGCAGCTAAGAGGGTCCCTAAGCCTTGTCCCTTATTCGTCTTTCCGCGGAATTGAGTGACCGATCCTGGCTTGGCACCGCTGGAATCGAGAGATGCAAGGAGGGTAAGAAGCACCCACACCTGATCTCCTATCTTTAGTGTACACATATTTTGAAATAGAGCTCTATACTTTGTTTTCTTTCTTTGGGATTGTAGCTTCAGTTTTGTAACTTGTTTGTGTGTGTAACATCTCTACACTTAAATAAGTAGGCACTAGCAATTTTGTAACCACATGATTAGAATCTAGTTTAATAAATTTTGGTAACCATTTATGCATAAGCCTGACTTGTTTCTCTGGTTTACTGTAAAGCAGCCAACACAATTAAAAGAACCTCAGCCGTTTTGGCTATAAAGCCTGGCCATTAGGTGAGAGTACTAAGAGCCTAGCGTTGAGTTGTGCCGCCTCCACGGGGCAAACTCTTGGGGCACCTGTCAGTCAATCCTGACTGCCCGCTGCGAAGGAGCTCTGAGCTCTAGCAGTTAAAGTCACGGGTGTGGAGAGGCTCTTAGTGCTGCCATTGGGGCACCTGTCAGTCAGTGTTGACTGCCCGCTGCGAAGGAGCTCTGAGCTCTAGCAGTTAAAGTCACGGGTGGTTAGGACCTTGGGGCATCCGTCAGCCTAGCCCGGGCTGCCCGCCGCGAAGGGACAGTGCGTCCTAGCGGTTAAAGTCACGGATGGTATAAACGGGCATAGCTGGCACCTCACCAAACATCCCTGGCCATCGGCTAACAGGCTTGCATGCTGGGAGGCTGTTTGTGAGCAGCCCAGATGGGAGCTACTTCAGCAAGGCATTGTAAGGCACCCAAATTTGCAGGGCAGGGGTAACATAACCCTTACATTGGTCTGGAGTGTACCTTGGTATGTTACAATGGCTTAGACTCTAAGCCATTCAAAATTCTGTAGTTTCTTCTCAATTTGCTTTGAGATTTCACATTTATTGAAAACCAAAGCTTAGACCATAAGAACAAAACAAAAAGTTATTTGAACCTTATTTGAGCTGGAACCACCAAGTTTTGCATAAGCTCCGAGAGTCTACATTCACTTTTCATTCACAAGGAATCCATGTGTACCACTATAACAAGTATTGAGCCAGGAGGAGGACAGCTTCAAGATCAAAGTACCGATTTTTCAGGAAAACAATACAGAAGACGACGACAACCACCTCGCATTTACTATATGAGGTCACTGTACATTCCTTTCAAGATGATTTTACTCATTACCATATTTGTGAACAGAGGGAAGTTGCAAGGCAGCAGGCTGAACACTCAGGCAGAGTGATGTCAACAAGGTAACATTAGTGTAATTCAGAGAATTTGACCCCAAGTTTGGGGTATATGTAATAATTAGCAAATGGGTGAACACTCCAAAGTTCAGAGGTTTAGATTCTCTTCTGAACCCATCAGAACCTCTTTGTTCTAAAAATTGAGTTGGAGATATCATCAGAATCATCTTCTCTGAAAGATTTCCTGGCAGTAGCTGATGTAAAAATACTGCAAAAATAAACCTTTCTAATTTCACTGTTTTTATTTCTGGTGCCAGTTGAAAGAAGGAATTGTAGAAGCATGTTTGGGAGGGAAATAGTTAATGTTTTCCAACATGATGAAATATTCAGTTCAAGTTCAGGTTAATCTTTTTTTATCTGAACTGGTTAATTCATCCCTAGCTGTTAGACCCTTATTTTAAAAGTACTGCAGTATTTTATACCAGCGATTCTCAATCTTTCCAGACTACTGTGTCCCTTTAAGGAGTCTGATTTGTCTTGTGTACCTCCAAGTTTCACCTCACTTAAAAACTACTTGCTTACAAAATCAGACATAAAAATACAAAAGTGTCACAGCACACTATTATTGAACAATTGCTTACTTTCTCATTTTTACCATATAACTATAAAATAAATCAATTGGAATATAAATATTGTACTTCCATATCCCTAATAATTTTTGTTTTATACTACTCTATATATTATGCACTGAAATGTAACAGCTGCCGTATGAGGAGAGAGTAATAAGATTGGGATTTTTCAGCTTGGAAAAGAGATGACTAAGGGGGGATATGATAGAGGTCTATAAAATCGTGACTCATTGGAGAAAGTAAATAAGGAAGTGTTACTTATTCCTTCTCATAACACACGAAGTAGGGGCCACCAAATGAAATTAATAGGCAGTAGGTTTAAAACAAACAAAAGGAAGTATTTCTTCAGACAACACAGAGTCAACCTGTGGAACTCTTTGCCAGAGGATGTTGTGAAGGCCAAGACTATAACAGGGTTCAAAAAAGAACTAGATAAGTTCATGGAGGATAGATCTATCAAAGGCTATTAGCCAGTATGGGCAAAGATGGTGTCCCTAGCCTCTGTTTGCCAGAAGCCAGAAGTGAGAGGAGATGGATCACTTGACGATTACCTGTTCTATTCATTCTCTCTCGGACACCTGGCATTGGCCACTGTTAGAAGACAGGATACTGGGCTAGATGGACCTTTGGTCTGACCCAATATGACCACTCTTATGCTCTTATAAACAAGTCATGGTTTGTATGAAATTTTAGTTTGTACTGACTACACTGGTGCTTTTTATGTAGCCTGTTGTAAAACTAGGCAAATAGCTAGATGAGTTGATGTACCCGCTGGAAGACCCCTGCGTACTCCTAGGGCTAAGCATACCCCTAGGGCTAAGCATACCCCTGGTTGAGAACCACTGTTCTATACTAATGGCCCAAACACTATAGTAACTGTGTTTAAAGTTGTCATGACATAGTCACTTCTACAGAATACAGCAGGTTCTCAACCTTTTTTTTCATGGACCACTTGAAAATTGCTGAGAGTCTTGGCGGACCACTTAATGATCTTTCCAGATGTTTGTACCATTAGCTAACTATTGTAAAGTGCTTTGGATAAAAGCACTATATAAAAAAACTCCTAATAATTAACTTTTTTGTTCTACAAATAAGAGCACACAAGTCATATTTTAAGATCAGTAGTCTTACCTTTCTAATGCGATGGATGTGCCCTCTCTCCCACGCCGCAGCAGCCCCTGAACTGGGGCTAGGAAGGAGGGGGGTCTCTCCCCAGCAGCCGCAACCCTGGAGCTAGGGAAAGTTGCCTCTTTTTCTGGATGCCGCAGCCCTGCACCTCCCAAATTCCCCCCACCCACTCTTCTCACCCCACTGCCCCCTCCCACCTACCCCCTATTCCCCCCAAGGCCACCACCTCACCTTACATGTGCATCTTCTCCAGGCACCTAGTTAGTGGAGCCATGCCTGCAGGGCTCCACTAATTAGGTGGGTGGCCCTTCATTCTCTTGTGTGCGGCTGCCCAGGTGCGCACATTAGAGGGAACTATCCGCGGACCACCTGAGTGGAGCTCACAGACCACTGGTGGTCTGCAGACCACAGTTTGGGAACCTCTGGAATACAGTATACTTTAATTGTGTTTACAGCCATTGCTGGTACTCCCTTCTTTGGGTTCAAAATTGAAACTAGAGGCTGATGATTTGTAACCAGAAGGTTTCCCATACTGATATTGATTAAACTTTTTAACTCCCAGACTAAATTTAGATAGCTTCATTATCATTTTGACCACAGGTATGTTCTACAGAGATCTAGAAGCAAAGGCAATATAGATTTTTCAATATGATCTTCCATCACATATGAAATTACTGCTGCTATTCCACAGGGGGAAGTGTCACATGCTAACTTTACACGCAAAGGTGCATTATGGTGTGTAAGGACCCTTTCAGATGTTATCAGTTTCTTGGCATCATCAAAAGCTCTGGTCCACACAGTATATTAACACCATTCCTGTCCATTGTGCAACACTTTGTTTAGAGGCTATAACACTGTTGTCATGTTAGGCAGGAACCTATGGAAATAACTGCCCATCAACAGAAAGGAACATAACTATGACACATTTTGTGGCTGTGATGAGGGGATAACTTCAGCTTTGTATTATGATTTATACAAACTAGATATATCAATGGGGTGGCCCTGCTCAGACAGCCTTGCAGATCCCTTCTGAAGGTTCTCAGGGTGCTTTTCATCTCTAGCTACCATGACCAGTACATGTCCAAGCAACAAGTGAGTTAAAGGAATAGCCAGTAATACCTACTCCATGGCTCACTGCCAAATAATGGGTGAAGCTACTACACACACTAGTCTCTTACAGTGAAATAACCCCTGATGTGTGTTAATCATGAGGGTGTTCTCCACCTACTGAGAACCTTAAAAATATACTTGAAGCTTTTTCACTCCAGTGATATGTGCAAATTTTACTTTATAGTAGAAAAATCAGAGGCATATAGTCAAAGCAGCCTTACCTGAATACGCTATTTTCTACCATGCCTGCATTGCTATCCTAATAATATGCTTCCCCTCCCCAAACTCTACTAGTGGTGATCTGTCTTCTATATTTAGAAACCTGCTAGAGCATCAGTGTGCAGAGTGCCTGCCAATAGTGGGCTCAGTTCTTGTGAGCATGGTCAGTACAAGCTAAGCCGCAAATCTGCAGGGGCACATGACCCCACATGGGCCCCCAGCGTCACCTCCGGCAGTATGTATATATATGTAGCTAAGCTTTGCATGTTGTGTATAGTTAGTAAACAGTTATTTGAACCCCACTATGACTATCTAGGTCTTCCATATTACATTTGTTGTGTAAAGAGCAAAACATGTATGAAACGTTCACATTCAATACTTGCAACAATTGAAGACTTCTTCTAATTACTTGACTCTAACATCCCATTTGTATATGTTTCCCTAATTTTCTTTCTCAGCAATTAATGCAAAATTCACCATTTTGCTCAACTCATACAAATGTTTCAACTGGCTTCACCTGTAAAGTAAACAAGATTAAAAAGGAAAAACTTCAAGGAAAAGCCATAGGTAACTGAGACATTGAACAACTCTTCACAAGCAAGGATGGCATGGACTCTAGAATATCAACAAAAAAAATAGTATAAGGACGCTGCATTCCCATTCGGGCTGCAATTAAAAAGTTTATTTAAATATATTCTGAACTCTGAAAGCAATCTGATATCTTTTTTCAAACATATTCTATAAAGGACAATGTGTAGTTAACTCTCTCTTTTGATGGTTTTACTGACAAAAAATTGTTTAGTAATATAAAGGGTACATAATGTCCTGTTAAAGAAAAAAAGACACCACAGTGCCACAAACTGCAACTTCAGTTTTTATTTTAAAATAACTTTATCACGTATTATAACTGTCAAACAGTAGAAAATATTCTTATATGAAAGGATATACAAATAAAAGCAAGAGAAACTTATGAAGTTAACAATTATAGTTGATCAATTTTCTATACTCTGAATATGGTAATACACAATAAAGTTTACAGAGAATATGGACTGGATCATCAGCTGGGATGAACTGGCATAGCTATATTGAAGTCAACAGCTGGTCTCATGTGTACACTATACATGAATTTTCACACACATGTCTTTATGTACCGGGAGCATGTGTGTGTCAAGAGAATCAAACAAACATAAAATGTCTTAAAAATATTTTTATTTGCACAGCTGTCCTGCTGAGTTTGGACAGAAGTGTGCTATAAAAAACAGAAGATTATAATAGAATTGCTCTTACTTTTTGAAGACCGCTGTGCATCCTGAGCTCTGGGCTCTCAGTGGGAAGTAATGCATGGAGATTTTGAATGTCCCTTTATTGTACTGTGTTAAAAGTGCCTGTATGAAGTGAATAGCGCCGAGATCTTGGAACTGTGGGAGAGGTTATTATAATGTTCCAATACCCTACTGCGGGAAGTGAATATCTTCCCTTCTCAGAGCTCTTATCTTGAGCACTCAGATAGAAACTGAATAGAACAGTGAATTGTTCTAACACTGCTTGGAAGACCAGAGTAGCAGACCTCCTCTGGGAAAACAGTTTAGTAATTAAAAAAAAATCAAGGGGAAGCTGAAAAGGTCTTCAAACAGCAAGGCTTTATTATTGTAAGCTTTGTAGCCACACTAAAACGGAAAATTTGAAGGTTGGAACCTACTCCATACTTCTGAAAAGTGCAATGGCAGAAACTGTTACTTACATCAAGTGTCAGTTCAGCAGGAAATGGTTCAGTAAATTTCACCTGTGCAGAGGAAAAAAACCTTCTTACTTGCTTCTACTAGAAAATATTTTATATTCATTTTGGCTTCAGTCCAGTTATATGGTCTCCATCACCACAAATTTAACTCTTTCAGCTTTCAGATGATTTCTATGCTGAAGTTTAATCACCAAACCCAGACAGCCACTCTCTGGTCAATCTGCCAAAGGGACAGACAGGCCTGGTCCATCAACTCATAGTTCTTTTCTGTTGTCTGAGGCTAGATGCAATTTTCCAACCTCTTTTTTTTTTTTTTTTGGTGCATCATGTACCACAGGAAAAAAGTGGTTACACTCCAATCTCTTATCAGATTATATTTAATGACCAACTAATACCAAAGGCCCTGATCCAGCTCTCATTGAAATCAATGGAATGACTATAAAGTGGGAGTCTTTATTGATGCTTCTGGACACAGATTCTATAGTTCCCCCTGGTTCTACAGCTCCCATATGAGTTAAGCATGGCCTGTACTGTCTACTGTCACCCCACAGGGTCTCCTTCATGCCCATCCTCAACTAAGCAGTCATGGAATGGACTACTGACTACAACTCCACATGCTGGGCAATAAACAACCACAAACAAAAGGCTATTTCCCTTCCACCTTTCAATGATAGTCCATAGCCACAGAATTTTACCCTATACCACAACGGTGCACTGATTTAGGTTAAAGCAACGCAAGACTTTTGGTGCCCTTCACTGGAATTGAATTCCACTTAACAGTACTGTGCCACAATAAAAGTGGCCATATATTTCTATTAATACACGTAAACTAAAATAAAATTGAATGATTCATAGTTGTTTGGTGGTTTGTTCTGTAGTGCACAGCATATGTGCGAGCACAAACGTAACTCCATTTACATGTAGAATATTCACTACCGTTATTCAGGATTATGGGCCCAATTCAGCATTGCTCTATACCTTGAGTAGTCATGTCATAAATAGAAAGGGAAGGGTAAACCCCTTTAAAATCCCTCCTGGCCAGAGGAAATCTCCTCTCACCTGTAAAGGGTTAAGAAGCTAAAGGTAACCTCGCTGGCACCTGACCAAAATGACCAATGAGGAGACAAGATACTTTCAAAAGCTGGGAGGAGGGAGAGAAACAAAGGGTTTGTGTGTCTGTCTACATTTTGTCTTTGCCGGAGATAGACCAGGAATGAAGCCTTAGAACTTTTAGTAAGTAATCTAGCTAGGTATGTGTTAGATTATGATTTCTTTAAATGGCTGAGAAAAGAATTGTGCTGAATAGAATAACTATTTCTGTCTGTGTATCTTTTTTGTAACTTAAGGTTTTTGCCTAGAGGGGTTCTCTATGTTTTGAATCTAATTACCCTGTAAGGTATTTACCATCCTGATTTTACAGGGGGGATTTCTTATTTCTAATTACTTCTATTTTTATTAAAAGTCTTCTTGTAAGAAAACTGAATGCTTTTTCATTGTTCTCAGATCCAGGGGTTTGGGTCTGTGGTCACCTATGCAAATTGGTGAGGCTTTTTATCCAACATTTCCCAGGAAAGGGAGGGTGCAAGTGTTGGGAGGATTGTTCATTGTTCTTAAGATCCAAGGGTCTGGGTCTGTAGTCACCTAGGCAAATTGGTGAGGCTTTTTACCAAACCTTGTCCAGGAAGTGGGGTGCAAGGTTTTGGGAAGTATTTTGGGGGGAAAGACGTGTCCAAACAGCTCTTCCCCAGTAACCAGTATTTGTTTGGTGGTGGTAGCGGCCAATCCAAGGACAAAAGGGTGGAATATTTTGTACCTTGGGGAAGTTTTGACCTAAGCTGGTAAAGATAAGCTTAGGAGGTTTTTCATGCAGGTCCCCACATCTGTACCCTAGAGTTCAGAGTGGGGGAGGAACCTTGACATGGTGGCAGAGTGGTGGGATTAACCTGAAATCATTTTGAGATCCAGTTGAGATTTTTTTGAACTAGAAATACAGATTTTAAAAAAAAAGGAAGTCCAGAAGCAGCTGAAACTGAAAGCAGCTTGTTTTTCTCTGCTTTGTGGCCAAGCAGAGACAAAAGGGGATTATCTTTGTGAATTGCAGGTTTTCTTTGCCTGGAGGCAGGGTACTTAACTCCTGCAGGGAAATTCACAGTCTTCCAACCCAGAGTTTTTTGTTTCCCTAAAAGTAAATAGAAGGAGGGGTGTTCTACCCATTTGCCTGGAGACAAAAGTGGCAGGGTTTTTTTTTTTTGGATTTTGATTTTTTACAAGGAGCACAAGTTTAAAAAGGAAACTTGTTTTTTCTTTGGGCTGGGTAAACAGGTTTCAAAGTAGTTGGAAGTTTTTGCTTTGATTTGGGCCCAGAGCAGAGACAAGGGAATTGTCTTTTTCTGTAGGCTGACAATCACTATCAGAGAATAGGTATTCTATTCCAGCACAGCAAAATTTTACAGCCAAGTTTTGTTTGTTTATTTCTAAGCCTCGGGTGTAAAGTTAGTTAAAAACAGAGAGGTTAGGATGACAGAATCCACAGCACAACAAAAGATGGAATTAGCCAGATTTCAGGCTGAGGAAAAACAAAAGGAACATGAAAGACAGATAGAACTCATGCAGCTGGAAAAGGAGGTACAGGAGGCTGCCCACAGGAGGGAAATGGAGGCAAGGAAGCATGTGGAGGAGGAGAAGGAAAAAGAGAGGAAGCATGTGGAGGAGGAGAAGGAAAAAGAGAGGAAGCATGTGGAGGAGGAGAAGGAAAAAGAGAGGAAGCATGCACTGGAGATGGAGAAGGTAAAGGCTCAGCAGAATATACCAACAAACCCTAGCAATCCTTCTCCAGGTACCACTCCCCATCCCAGAAAGTTCCCCACCTACAAGGCAGGTGATGATACTGAGGCCTTCTTAGAAAACTTCGAAAGGGCCTGCCTTGGGTACAACATCTCTACTGACCAATACATGGTAGAGCTGAGGCCGCAGCTCAGTGGACCCTTAGCTGAGGTGGCAGCTGAAATGCCTAAAGAACACATGAACAAGTATGAACTGTTTAAATCCAAGGCGAGAGTCAGAATGGGGATAACACCCGAGCAGTCTCGTCGGAGGTTCAGAGCCCTAAGGTGGAAACCAGACGTGTCATTTACCCGACATGCCTACCACATTGTGAAACATTGGGATGCCTGGATATCCGGAGCAAGTGTTGAATCTCCAGTAGATTTGCCCTTCCTAATGCAAATGGAACAATTCTTAGAGGGTGTTCCTGAGGAAATAGAAAGATACATCCTAGATGGGAAGCCCAAAACTGTAATCGAGGCAGGAGAGATTGGAGCCAGATGGGTGGAGGTGGCAGAGAAGAAAAAAACTGGTCGCAGTTGGAGCGGAGACCAGAAGGGACAACCCCAGGCCACACCCTATTACCGGGGGCCGCCCAAAGCCCCACCTACCTCCCAAAGAACCCTCCAGACCCCTTATCGTCCCACCA
Organism: Natator depressus; assembly: GCF_965152275.1. Taxonomy (NCBI): domain Eukaryota; kingdom Metazoa; phylum Chordata; order Testudines; family Cheloniidae; genus Natator; species Natator depressus. Next base: position 25,179,571 of record NC_134238.1, read on the forward strand.
CCCCGTTCTCCAGCAACCCTCCTCGCCCCAGTGACCCGTCAGCTGGACGATGTTTTAAATGTAACGAGCTGGGGCATGTAAAGGCCAACTGCCCCAAGAACCCCAACAGATTACAGTTCATTGCACTGGAATCGCACCAGAGGTCCACAGGCCCAGATACCTCCCAGATACCCTTGGAGCGGAGGGAAACTGTGAGTGTGGGCGGGAAGAAGGTCACCGCGTGGAGGGACACCGGAGCACAAGTGTCAGCTATCCATGCTTCCTTAGTGGACCCCAAGTTAATCAACCCAGAGATCCAAGTGACAATTCAACCCTTCAAGTCCAACTCTTTCGATTTGCCTACAGCCAAGTTGCCTGTCCAGTACAAGGGCTGGTCAGGAACGTGGACTTTTGCAGTCTATGATGATTATCCCATCCCCATGCTGTTGGGGGAAGACTTGGCCAATCATGTGAAGCAGGCCAAGAGGGTGGGAACGGTCACCCGCAGCCAGGCTAAACAAGCCGTGAGGCCTAGCTCTGTTCCGGAAACTTCTATCAGTACCCGGTCAGAGGTGATGGACCCGGACCCCAGACCAATGTCTGCAACAGCAGTAGTGGATCCAGTCCCAGAGACCCAGACGGAACCAGTCCCAGAACCGGAACCAGCCGAACAACCAACACCAGACCCATTGCCAGCACTGAATCCAGTACTTGCAACCTCAACACCAGAGGGCCCCACCGACCCTGAACTGGTAGCAGCCGATAACCCTACACAAGAGGCTCAGCCGGAGCCTGAATCCCAACATAGTGCACCAGCGGAGAGCGGTTCACAGTCAACAGAAACAGCTCCATCCCCTATATCACTTCCAGAGGGACCAAGCCTAGGTCCACAATCCAATGAGGAACTGATGTCTCCAGCATCAAGGGAACAGTTCCAGACCGAACAGGAAGCAGATGAAAGCCTCCAGAGAGCTTGGACGGCGGCACGGAGCAACCCACCGCCTCTCAGCTCTTCTAATCGATCCAGGTTTGTTGTAGAAAGAGGACTTTTATACAAGGAAACTCTTTTTGGTGGACACCAGGAAGACTGGCATCCTCAGAGACAGTTGGTAGTTCCAACTAAATACCGGGCCAAGCTCTTGAGCTTAGCCCATGATCACCCTAGTGGCCATGCTGGGGTGAACAGGACCAAAGATCGTTTGGGGGGGTCATTCCACTGGGAGGGAATGGGCAAGGATGTTTCTACCTATGTCCAGTCTTGTGAGGTGTGCCAAAGAGTGGGAAAGCCCCAAGACCAGGTCAAAGCCCCTCTCCAGCCACTCCCCATCATTGAAGTTCCATTTCAGCGAGTAGCTGTGGATATTCTGGGTCCTTTTCCGAAAAAGACACCCAGAGGAAAGCAGTACATACTGACTTTAATGGATTTTGCCACCCGATGGCCGGAAGCAGTAGCTCTAAGCAACACCAGGGCTAAAAGTGTGTGCCAGGCACTAGCAGACATTTTTGCCAGGGTAGGTTGGCCCTCCGACATCCTCACAGATGCAGGGACTAATTTCCTGGCAGGAACTATGAAAAACCTTTGGGAAGCTCATGGGGTAAATCACTTGGTTGCCACTCCTTACCACCATCAAACAAATGTCATGGTGGAGAAGTTTAATGGAACTTTGGGGGCCATGATACGTAAATTCGTAAATGAGCACTCCAATGATTGGGACCTAGTGTTGCAGCAGTTGCTCTTTGCCTACAGAGCTGTACCACACCCCAGTTTAGGGTTTTCCCCATTTGAACTTGTATATGGCCGTGAGGTTAAGGGGCCATTGCAGTTGGTGAAGCAGCAATGGGAGGGATTTACACCTTCTCCAGGAACTAACATTCTGGACTTTGTAACCAACCTACAAAACACCCTCCGAACCTCTTTAGCCCTTGCTAAAGAAAACTTACAGGATGCTCAAAAAGAGCAAAAAGCCTGGTATGATAAACATGCCAGAGAGCGTTCCTTCAAAGTAGGGGACCAGGTCATGGTTTTAAAGGCGCTCCAGGCCCATAAAATGGAAGCATCGTGGGAAGGGCCATTCACGGTCCAGGAGCGCCTGGGAGCTGTTAATTATCTCATAGCATTCCCCACCTTCAACCGAAAGCCTAAGGTGTACCATATTAATTCTCTAAAGCCCTTTTATTCCAGAGAATTAAAGGTTTGTCAGTTTACAGCCCAGGGAGGAGACGACGCTGAGTGGCCTGAAGGTGTCTACTACGAAGGGAAATGTGCTGGTGGTGTGGAAGAGGTGAACCTCTCCATGACCCTTGGGCGTATGCAGCGACAGCAGATCCAGGAGCTGTGCACTAGCTACGCGCCAACGTTCTCAGCCACCCCAGGACTGACTGAACGGGCATACCACTCCATTGACACAGGTAATGCTCGCCCAATTAGAGTCCAACCTTACCGAGTGTCTCCTCAAGCTAAAACTGCTATAGAACGGGAGATCCAGGATATGTTACAGATGGGTGTAATCCGCCCCTCTGAAAGTGCATGGGCATCTCCAGTGGTTCTAGTTCCCAAACCAGATGGGGAAATACGTTTTTGCGTGGACTACCGTAAGCTAAATGCTGTAACTCGCCCAGACAACTATCCAATGCCACGCACAGATGAACTATTAGAGAAACTGGGACGGGCCCAGTTCATCTCTACCTTGGACTTAACCAAGGGGTACTGGCAGCTACCGCTAGATGAATCTGCCAAGGAAAGGTCAGCCTTCACCACACATCTCGGGCTGTATGAATTTAATGTACTCCCTTTCGGGCTGCGAAATGCAACCGCCACCTTCCAAAGACTTGTAGATGGTCTCCTAGCGGGATTAGGAGAATATGCAGTCGCCTACCTTGACGATGTGGCCATATTTTCGGATTCCTGGGCAGACCACCTGGAACATCTACAAAAAGTCCTTGAGTGCATAAGGGAGGCAGGACTAAACTGTTAAGGCTAAGAAGTGTCAAATAGGCCTAAACAGAGTGACTTACCTTGGACACCAGGTGGGTCAAGGAACTATCAGCCCCCTACAGGCCAAAGTGGATGCTATCCAAAAGTGGCCTGTCCCAAAGTCAAAGAAACAGGTTCAATCCTTCTTAGGTTTGGCCGGATATTACAGGCGATTTGTACCGCAACACAGCCAAATCGCCGCCCCACTGACAGACCTAACCAAAAAGAAACAGCCAAATGCTGTGCAGTGGACCGAAAAGTGTCAGAAGGCCTTTAACAAGCTTAAAGCGACACTCATGTCTGACCCTGTACTAAGGGCCCCAGACTTTGACAAACCGTTCCTAGTAACCACAGATGCGTCCGAGCGTGGTGTGGGAGCAGTTTTAATGCAGAAAGGACCTGATCAAGAATTCCACCCTGTAGTGTTTCTCAGCAAAAAACTGTCTGAGAGGGAAAGCAACTGGTCAATCACTGAAAAAGAATGTTACGCCATTGTCTACGCTCTGGAAAAGCTACGCCCATATGTTTGGGGACGGCGTTTCCACCTGCAAACCGACCATGCTGCACTGAAGTGGCTTCACACCGTCAAAGAAACTAACAAAAAACTTCTTCGGTGGAGTTTAGCTCTCCAAGATTTTGATTTCGACATCCAACACATCTCAGGAGCTTCTAACAAAGTGGCTGATGCACTCTCACGTGAAAGTTTCCCAGAATCAACTGGTTAAAATCGTCCTTGAGATGTGGAAAATATTGTTAGTCTTTATGTACTTGGTAGTATATTTAGAGATGCATGTGTCTTATTAACTCTGTTTTCCTAGAGCTCCAGGAAGAAATCCCAGCCAGTGTTTCACCCTAGCTGAGATTTGGGGGGCGTGTCATAAATAGAAAGGGAAGGGTAAACCCCTTTAAAATCCCTCCTGGCCAGAGGAAATCTCCTCTCACCTGTAAAGGGTTAAGAAGCTAAAGGTAACCTCGCTGGCACCTGACCAAAATGACCAATGAGGAGACAAGATACTTTCAAAAGCTGGGAGGAGGGAGAGAAACAAAGGGTTTGTGTGTCTGTCTACATTTTGTCTTTGCCGGAGATAGACCAGGAATGAAGCCTTAGAACTTTTAGTAAGTAATCTAGCTAGGTATGTGTTAGATTATGATTTCTTTAAATGGCTGAGAAAAGAATTGTGCTGAATAGAATAACTATTTCTGTCTGTGTATCTTTTTTGTAACTTAAGGTTTTTGCCTAGAGGGGTTCTCTATGTTTTGAATCTAATTACCCTGTAAGGTATTTACCATCCTGATTTTACAGGGGGGATTTCTTATTTCTAATTACTTCTATTTTTATTAAAAGTCTTCTTGTAAGAAAACTGAATGCTTTTTCATTGTTCTCAGATCCAGGGGTTTGGGTCTGTGGTCACCTATGCAAATTGGTGAGGCTTTTTATCCAACATTTCCCAGGAAAGGGAGGGTGCAAGTGTTGGGAGGATTGTTCATTGTTCTTAAGATCCAAGGGTCTGGGTCTGTAGTCACCTAGGCAAATTGGTGAGGCTTTTTACCAAACCTTGTCCAGGAAGTGGGGTGCAAGGTTTTGGGAAGTATTTTGGGGGGAAAGACGTGTCCAAACAGCTCTTCCCCAGTAACCAGTATTTGTTTGGTGGTGGTAGCGGCCAATCCAAGGACAAAAGGGTGGAATATTTTGTACCTTGGGGAAGTTTTGACCTAAGCTGGTAAAGATAAGCTTAGGAGGTTTTTCATGCAGGTCCCCACATCTGTACCCTAGAGTTCAGAGTGGGGGAGGAACCTTGACAAGTCATTATACACCAGTGCAGGGTGGGTGTAAAACACTACCAGATTAGAGTATCAGCATTCTACACTTTACACTAGTGCGAATGACTACATAGGGTTCAGGGCAGGAAAAGATCAGGCCCTGTGTGTATGAATCAGCAAAAGAATGGGGAAGTGGAAAAGAACAGACTAACATTTTACCAGAAACTGAGCCATATTCTACCTTCATTCTGTACACAGATGCAGGCCCGCTGATGGGGGGAGCAAAGGGGGCAATTACCCAGGGGCCCGGGTGATTTAAAAGGGCCCAGGGCTCTTTTAAATCGCCCGAGTGGGCTGCAGGGCTCCTAGGCGTGTGTGGGTTGGTAACGGTGGCTCTTTTAAATCACGCAGGTGGGCCGCAGGGCTCCTAGGCGTGCGCGGGGTGGTACCACCGGTGGCAAAGGCAGCCGGGCAAGCATGTGGAAGCCCTGACCATGCCGGAAGAGCATGCCCAGCAGCGCAGCTGGCAGCTCGCTGGGCATCAGCCAGCACAGGCGCAGCACCGCACACACACACATACACACACAAATTCAGTGCATGCCATTGGTACTTCACATATTTGTATCTTAAAAAAATATCTAGCAATAGTCAGGAAGGCATCTTTGTCTATGATGTTTTCAGGAAGTTCAGTATATCACTATCAATAAGATTGGTCTCTGTCCAAAGATACAAAGCCTCACATTCAGCACATCCATACAAATGACTTTTCCTCTCAAGATCAGATAAAGTCCAATATTTTTCCTAGCAATGAACATTTGTGTTGTATGTTTTATTTCAACTTCCTCTTCCATAGCATATGTAATGTATGTGATCCTTCATATCCTATAAAGAATTAATTTCATACCAGGTAGCTGAAGGCTGCTATCGAATCCCACCTCATTCTTCTCTTCTGCAGACTAAATAAGCCCAGTTCCCTCAGCCTCTCCTCATAAGTCATGTGCCCCAGCCCCCTAATAATTTTCGTTGCCCTCTGCTGGACTCACTCCAATTTCATTCTATAATGTATTTATTTAATTTAAATATACAATTCAAAATAACAAATTCTACATCTTATATGTAGGCTCACAATTTGTTTAATACTGGTGCTGTAACTGGAAAAAAAATTAACTACATCAAGCAACACCACAACTTCCATATATTGGGTTCCAATGTGTTATCAACAGGATAAAAAGTAGTGTCACAAACCTCACTCATCCCTTTCTAGGGGGCCCATTGACTGTTCTGCCCTGGGGCCTGGAATTCCTGTCAGCGGGCCTGCACAGGTGGCATAATGACTGAAGATAGTTTAAATAACTGTACAGATAATAGTCTAGCTTCAATTTTTCTAAATATGTTATTATAAATAGTAATTTTTTCAGTTTTTCATTAAAATTTTACATACAACTTTAACAGCTCATAGTGACATGAAGCCCCGGGAATCTTGTTTAAAGTTGTTTGAAGGCAACATGAACAATGCTGATGATATTAATAAATTCATGGTATACAGCTCTCATTTTATTCTCCTACCATGAGTTTTGGAATTGTTGGAGTTCTATCTGTAATAATTTATTAGGGACCTGAGCCTGCAATGTGTTGAGTGGTCTCAACTTGCACTGGAGTTACTGGGAGCTGAGAGCATCCAACACTTCTCAGGAAGAATCCAGCCACCTTATGGGATCATGTCTTAATCACATTACACACCAGTCTATAGTCCTGTCCCAGATGATGTGTTTCAAGATTATGGAATGAATTGGAAGTGCGAGTTAACAGCACAAAAAGGGTTTCTATAGTGATTTTAGAGGCTAAATGAATCATCATCAGGAAATGGAAATCAAGACACAGCTGACTCAGGCCCGTATTCAGAACTTCTGACTCACTCCTTCTGCAAGTAAAGCTCCCAGTGAAGACAATGGGAGTTCTGCCTGAGTAAAGAGTGGGTCAGGAGTGTTGAACTCCCATTGTCTTCACTGGGAGCTCTGCCTGCATGCAGAATGAGTCAGGAGCAATACTGAATGGGGCCCATTCACAGAGCAGCTAAGTAAGACACCCAATACATCACTGTTTTGAAGTTAACGGTAGGTGGTAGGCATAACTGGAAGAAATACAGGCAGTTTGTGGAGTTATGTGAAAGACTTTGTATAAAGTGGCATTTTAAATGAATTCACTTGTTTGGCCTTATATCAGCCTTTAAATTTTAGTTTTGCAAGGTATCTGGTTGTTTGCTCTTGAGGTCATTTGAGTTAAACAAACTAATTAAAACGATGAGTTTTTTACACTCCATTTGTAGGTTAACGGGATGTCCCTGCTTTGAGGGCCAGACCTTGTGTCCCTTGCTAGTTTACTGAAAATGGGAAATTGTTTCAGTTTCAATATATTCTAGGCATGTTTGATCATCCCAGGAGATTTCCACCTACCTCCACTATTCCCATTATGCTGCTCTATGTGCTTCACACAGAAGCATAACCAATGGCAGCTTCTCCGCTGGTCTGTGTGTCAGAGGGAGTCAGTCACATCTGTTGCTGGCTGCAGCTAAGTGATACAAGAGGCAGCAGGAATAGACTGGCAAGGACTCAATGCCCATAGCTCAGCATGAGTAGAACTTTCAACTTTATATCCAGATCCTGGTGAGAATGGGTGTTGTGGGATGGTTTGTTCTTTCAGCAGGCCTAGTGATCTGGGCCTCTAACTCCAGTCTATCAGTTTGTCGCAGGGTGGTTTAGTCAGCCAGCAGTCCTACTGTCTGGGCCTCTGACTCCAGTCCTATCAGTCTGTAGCGGGGTACTTTGGGTGCTCAGCAGACCTATTGGCCTACGCCTCCAACGCCAGCCTCTCTGTTAGTTCAAGGTGTCCCTGCCCTCTGGATGAGGCCTTAGCTACAGTGGCCTCTTTGATGGTAACCCTTCCTTGGGGCCAGAGGCATAGCCCCAGGGTGGATAGAGGGACCTGAGCTCTCCCTCTCCACCAGGTTCCAGCCCATGGCCCTGAAACTGAAGCAGTGTGCACTGGCCAAAATTTGGCCAGTCCACTTGGTCACCTTCCCCATGGCCACTTCCTACTACCACTGCATCTCAGCTTAGGGTATGGTCACAGCAGACTTAGGCCATGTCTACACTAGCACTTATGTCAGCAAAACTTTCGTCGTTCGGGGTGTGAAAAAACTCTCCCCTGAGCAGCAAGTTTTGCCAGCAAAAGTATATCAGTACAGCTGTACCGCAGTAATCTTGTAAGTGTAGACATGACCTGAGAGTCTACTTCCAAAGCCCACAGTCTAGGGCCAACATCTGCAGCCTTCTCAAGCCCTTGCCCATAGTTTTCCCTTCCTCTTGAAGAGCATCTGGTTTGTGGGGGGTGGAGGGGAGAGTCACAGTCAGATCCTCTCAGTGGAAGCATCCTCTTCTCTTGCTGCAGAGAAATTCTCCTCCAGGAAATGGCCTCTTTCTGCCTCTGGGGCTGCTGAAGCCCCCTTTACGCTGGTCTTCTCCCAGGAGCATGCTCAGCACTGCCTGAGCGGCAGGGCCTCTCTGGCCCAGTACTGCTCCAGCCCTTCTCTTCTCCCTGCCTTAGTCTGGAATTTGTAGACACCAGTGTAGAGGACAAAAGAGAGGACAGAGAAGAGAGAGAGAAAGGGGGAGGCTTTAAAGACAGAGAATAGAGGATGCCAGGGAAAGAGAAAGGAAAAGGGACAGAGCCATGGAGACATAGAGCAGGAGGGGAAAAATGAAGGAACAAAAACCAGAAGGACAAAGGCACAGGTGTTGTAACTAGGGGTGCTGAGGGTGCTGCTGCACGCCGTGGTTTGAAGTGGTTTCCATTATATACAGGGTTTACAGTTTGGTTCAGTGGCTCTCAGCACCCCCACTTGATAAATTGTTCCAGCATCTCTGGACAAAGGATACATCCAGAAGGAGCACAAAATAAGGTATAACTGGGAGTCAGGGGGTCAAGGAGCAAGAATGAGAAAAGATCATTGGAGAACAGGTTAAAAACCCTGAAATCTCCTATTGAAGTCAATGGTAAAACTCTCATCGCATTTCAGTGAGAGTGAAGTCTGTCCCCCTAAAAATGGAGCTAAGAGAAAATAATGGGGAAACAAGGAGGTGGAGACAGAGCTATAGTCAATGGGTGCGGGAGATCACTGTACCAGGCTGACAGGAGGAAGTGAAGAGTTGCGGCTCCACCGAGGAAGGGAGCATAGGAGGAAGTGTGAGAGACCTACTTGCGAGAGGGAAAGCAACAGAAGTGAGAGCGGCAGCAGGAAGGACGGAATGGTTGAACGGGTGAGAGAGCAGATAAGTGTGTACACATATGAGTGACTGGACAACTGTGTGGGAGAGAGGGTGAGTGAAATACAGAACAGATGTAAATGAGGGAACATGAGCAAGTGGAAAAATGAAAGCAATACAGTGGGCATTTAGATAAGGGAAAAGGGTGGCTAATTTAGGAGCGGGAAGGGGTTTTCCACATTGAAAATCTGATCACCCTACACAAATAGGGGAGGAGCAGCATATGGCACTATAACCCCACCACATATTTTGAGTATCAGACACCACTCAATGTATTAAGGATCTTTTTGAAGTTTATAAATATTTTATATGGCTTTTTTTTTCAGCTTACAGAAAGATCAGATCAAAACTTTATTATTTATTTTTAAAACCATGTGTGACAAGGCAGTTACCTACAGAAACTATTAGACTTGGACTTGGGATGTGCTTTAGAAGAAAATCATCCTTGCTGCTCACCAAGCAGATTATGCAAGTTTCTGATAGATTCAACTAGTAGTACAATTTAAGGCCTACATGAGAAATGAGAATAAAAAAGTGAGACAAACATCCAGGCCTTGATCCTTTAAGTTTTTGCTCTGTGCAAACTTGTATACAACTTCAGAGCAACTATGATGAAGGTTGTATGTCAGCACAAATGCATATGGAAACCATTTATGAATTATAGGGCAGAAATAACATCTAATTAGTACATGAAGTAAATAAAAATAATTTGATATTAGTACATAGTAAATTTTTGGGTGGGACAGGGTACTGTTTGGGGTTTGATTTTCATTTCTTGGTAGGTTATTGTCTGGTTTGGAGTAGTTTTATTCTTGTTTCTACAATTGTGTTTATAACATATCAATAGTGCTTTATTTAGTAGGGAATGAATTTAAATAAATAATGTACAATGTAGTGATCACAGTTGCTGATATGCTTGCCCTCTAAGCAAAAGTTTAAATATACAACACTTTAAAGATCTGTAATTTTTCTAAAATACATCTTGTCTGTTCCATGAATACTCACTTGACATGAGTATTGAAAGAAAGAACCTAGTGCCACCCAACTGAGCAAGCTGAAACCACATTTCACGTAATGTTGTGACATGTCAGCTCTCCACTGAAGAGTTGGCCACTGTGCTGTGTAGCTCTTCTACCAGCCTAATTTTCATATAGTGTCTGAAGGCTGCCCTCTGACCATCTTTTGAGATTGAGAAAGGGTAGTGGGCAATAAAGGCCTGACCCAATGCCCTTTTAAATCAATGAACAGACTCTCACTGTCTTCCATGGGCACTGGATCAGGCCCCAGCAGAGGACAGGCTTTCAGAGAGAAAAAAAAGGATGACTACTACATAGCATGAATGGCAGATGCCAAGGATACTCTGAAGCAGAATGGCATTTTGAGTTCTCTCCTGTGTTATATGAAACAGAGACCAACTAGCAGAACATAATGACTTGAAATCATCTCAGTCGTTATGGATTGATTATATACAGAGACAGTAACACAAAAGACTTTTTGCCATTCTGTTTTCTAAACTCGAAACTGCATTTGCCCCTTGCTAAAAAATTTGCATATTTTCTCAAAGCTTGTTTCTTTCTCACAATAAACAATGCATAGCACTCCTGCCAAAAAAGTCCAAATGCTAAACAGTTGCTATAATAGTCGTTATTATAACAGCACTTTGAGCTGTGTGTTTTAAATTATAATTATTTTTTCAAAAGATTTCTATGTGGTCTTGATTGCTATAATTATGATTCTATAACAGTAAACATGTATAAAAAATTCACATTAACATAATGCTCCACATAAATGAGTTTCCTTAATTGAGCTTCATTTAAATGAGTGGTGTTCTTTGTATTTGTATTTTATTTGCTAATGTAAAAACTACCCAGAATTCATTTAGTTTAGATACAGTAATTTCATTATAGGTAAAATGCAGATGCATAAATGAGAGTGTGGACACAATATGGGCTTCATACAGAGATGCTGTTGGAATTAATCCATTTTAGAAATAATAATTTCCTTTAATCATGCTTCTCGTTTGTCTGTACTGCTTTCATGGGGGCAGAATGTCTAGAAAACAGAGGGGAAGAGCAAGAGAGAAGGATCCAGAGTGACCATGATCATTGTATGGGCCAGATCATGCCCTGGTGATATTTCTGTTCCTGGAAGAGAGTCATCCACTATCTCCACAGCATCTGTATCCCAGGGGTGGGAGGATACTCAAGGTGGGAGGGTGAGCAGCAGGATCCAGGAAATTCACATTGTCCCCTACTAATCCTGTGAGGAATCTGCAGAGAAGTTAGCACAGCCTCAAGCAGGTATTCTCACCCCCAGTAAAGCGAGTGAGAAGCCTTGAGCCTTTGCACTGAGGCCTGCTATGAGGTAGCAAAGGAATACATGTACTGAGCACTGCTGGCTCCACCAATAGCACTGGTCTCTCTGGAAGGGGCAGGAGTGGAACCATGGCTCTGTTCGCTTGCCACCTTGGCCAGCACTGACCTCGAAGGGTACAGCTGGCACTGCAATTTCCCAGGCAGAACTTTTCCTGGGGACTCTCAGTAGTTCAGTTAATTCACAAACTGGTTAAGGTTAGAATTGATTGGCGAGAAGCTTAAAAAAAGAGGGAAGGAAAAACAGAATGGGGATTAAGTGACATGACAGAGAGGAGACTGCAGGATTCTGGCTGCAGTGCAGTCCCCCCACACCTCTTTCCATAATTAGTCCTGAAGTTGCTTTGGAACCCCACTAAGAGGCAGAATGTTGCCAGAAGCTGTGATGGAGACACTGCAAGGCATCTTGGAACCAAAATCTCCAACAGCCATTGTAGAGTCCTCCAGTATATCCCTGATACATGGAGGCCAAACCCCTAGCTTGTTCTATGGGGCAAACTACCTCATTGTACATTGTGTATACACACACACATACATACCCTTGATGTAATGCTTTCAGGGGGGGGGGGGAATGCCCCAAGTTGCATTCTCTACTTGCATAAATCCATTACATTTTCCTCCCGCATATCCTAGGGCAGGGGTGGGCAAACTTTTTGGCCTGAGGGCCGCATCGGGTTTCAGAAATTATATGGAGGGCCGGTTAGGGGCGGCTGTGCCTCCCCAAACAGCCAGGCATGGCCTGGCCCCTGCCCCCCTGCTTCTCACCCCCTGACAGCCCCCTCCGGGACTCCTGTCCCATCCAACCCCCCCATGTTCCCTGACAGCCCCCCCACAGGAACCCTGCCCCATCCACCCCCCCCACTCCGCTCCCTGTCCCCTGACAGCCCCGAAACCCCCGCCCCTGACTGCCCCCCGCCGCTCCATCCAACTCCCCGCCTCCTTCCTGACTGCCCCCCCAGGGCCCCTGCCCCATCCAACCACACCTTCTACCTGACCGCCCCCAGAACCCCTGCCCCCATTCAACCCCCCTGTTCCCTGCCCTCTGACCGCCCTGACCCCATCCACACCCCCGCCCCCTGATCACCATCCCAAACTCCCCTGCCCTCTATCCAACCGCCCCCCCCCGCCCCCTGCATCCTTACCGCGCTGCCTGGAGCACTGGTGGCTGGCGACGCAGCTGTACCAGGAGAGGCAGCCGCACTGTACAGCACAGAACACCGGGTCAGGCCGGGCTGTGCAGCTGCACTGCCCCAGGAGCTCGCAGCTTTGCAGCCCCGCCGCCCAGAGCACTGTGCCAGCGGTGCAGTGAGCTGTGGCTGCGGAGAAGGGGGAACAGCAGGGGAGAGGTCGGGGGCTAGCCTCCCTGGCCAGGAGCTCAGGGGCCGGGCAGGAGGGTCCTGTGGGTCAGATGTGGCCCACAGGCCATAGTGTGCCCACCTCTGTCCTAGGGGGCGGTGATCTGTCTCCTTATATTTAAAGGAAACAAGGTTGCCTGTTCAGCTATAGTCATGCATACAATATATGTGAGGGTCCAGTCAATCTATGATGTTGAATGGCGATATCAGAGGTTCACATTTCTCTGCTGAGAACTTTTGCAGGGCAAAGAGGAACATTGCAGTTGTAGGTCTAAAGCTGTCAGAAATCTCAGCATAAAGTTACAACTTATATTCATGGCAAAAAAACTTTTAAATGTTCTCTAATTAAAATGAAATGGCTTTTAGAGAAAAGAAGTAAAAACAAAATGAGAGGATTTGTCTGCTGGCTACAGTCAGCAGAAACACAGTAATGCAGGGGAACGGCCACCACTGTAATTTGAAAACCAATACAAATTTAGATATAAATCACTGAAAATATGAGTCCTGCAGATCAGATAGCAACTGTTTTGCCTAATCTCAGAGAAGATGTGCTTCCAAAACATCACACTTCTTGTGGCTCCGTAGGATTTTATAATCATCTCTTATACTCCATCATCAATAGAATGGCCCCTTGGCATTCTCCTCCACAACTTCTCCATCATAAATCACATTGGCTTACTGACTATTTGCAACAGATGAAGTGAAAAGAGATGGCTGAAGTTGCCAGTAGAGGAGGTTTCACATTGATGACCAATTATGACAAGAAGGTCTTTTGCCATGGCTGAGCGAAGAAGAGGTTCTTTGCCTCCTCACAGCATCTGCGTAATCTTGAGCACCAGAGTTATTCTATGTACTCCATAAACTGCTGAATCCATGCTATCTCTCACCGAAGCTCATTAGAGTACCTTCTATTGGAAGGAAACTGCCTTTTATTTTGCAAAGAAAATTGTTCAGATTAGAACTGAACGAGGGCCCTGTCCCCCCATTTCACACTGGCTCATAGAACAGACTATAGCATAACAGGAACATGCTGCAGTATCTTAAAGGATCCTTGCTCCCTTACATTGACTAGCAGGGCACAATCTAGCCCTGCATGATAATTTAAATGAAAGGAGAAATGCTGGATTTCAAACACATTCATACATTTGGTGAAAGGAGATGCAGTTTGATAATGTAATTTTGCACTGGTGTTGATAAACATCCATCAAAATGCTACAAATTGTAATTTGTTATTTATAACTGTACAGCATAGAGGAAAATATTGGATTTCCCTTTATCACATACAGCTAAGTAATAAGCACAGGACTGGGTTTGAAACCACTCCTGCAGGGAATGGCAATGGCCACACATTCTTTTTCCTGATGTGACAGCATACCTGTACAAACATGTACCTGGCACAAGCCACAGACAGATGCAGGCATGTCTACTGCATGTCAGAAGTGGAGCTCTAAAATAACCTGACATACGATTGCCATTAATCTTCATCTGTCTCTTAGTTCTGCCATTTACTCACTATGTCACCTTGGGCAGATCATATAAACTCTCTGCACCTCAGTTTCTCCACCAGTACAGTAGGGGATAATGATACTTACCCACATTTCTAAAGTTGTCTGAGGCCTATGGATGAGTGTTAAATGCATTCTGTCCCACTGGATCAAAGGCAGGACATATCAAAAACCATATATGAGAACAAGTTCTCATGAGATTTCCATACCAGTTTTTCTGATATAAGATAATTTGAGTAAGGCTTTGACAGGCCGTTCATGAGCGTGTCTAAACCTCCAGAACTTTTGAGATTCACCCAGCATTAGTATACAGTGATCATTTGCTTAGAGGTAAGAATGTGTTCACTTTAAATGGTTAAAATGCGTATTTCAGCTGGGATCAATGCACTCATCTGTGTTACATATATGATTATTATTATCATCATCCAAAAAAATGGTCATATTGAGGTTTATTATGTATTACTTAATTTCCACCTCTTACATTTTTTACAGCTGGATTGGCTTGGTTGCTGTTTAATAGTTTGATGTATCTATAGAGATATAATAACAATACTTTACATTTATGTAGAACCTATCATCAAAGTGCTTCACAAAGGTACTCAGATACTTCAGTGATGGGCACCAGTAAAACCCTACATAGACAAAGAAATACGTATTATCTCTGTTTTAGAGGTAGAGAAATTGAGGCATAAAGAAGTTAATGTAATTTGGTAAAGATCATACAGTGAGGCATAGATAGGCATAGATAGGTATAGATTACAGGTCTCTTAATTCACATTCTCCTATTCTAGCCACAAGACACACTGCCTTCTCTTTCTTATATTCTCTTTGTTGATTAACTTCATTCTAATATTATCATGTTTTAAGTACCTTTTCCCAGAAACAATAAAAACTCTAACACTACTGGAACCATAGGTTGAATTTAAAATGCTAAACTTTGAGACAGCTCAATGTCCATTTTCTCATTAGGTTTCAATACTAAATTCATTTCCTTTCACAAGAAAATACTACATTTTCATAATATCTACAAGTAGTTAAATGAAGATATACTTGCAAATCACCAGTATATACTGGCCAATGTACATGGCAGAGGGGCATTGCTGGCACATGATGGCAGATTGGACAGTCTCTACGCAAAAGAATAAATGGACACAAATCTGACATCAGGAATCATAACATTCAAAAACCGGTAGGAGAACACTTCAACCTCTCTCCCACTCAGTCAAAGATTTAAGGGTGGCAATTTTGCAACGGAAAAGCTTCAAAAACAGACTCCAAGGAGAAACTGCTGAGCTTGAATTAATATGCAAACTAGATACCATTAACTTGGGTTTGAATAGAGACTGGGAGTGGCTGAGTCATTACGCATATTGACTCTATTTCCTTAAGTTAAGTATCCTCACACCTTCTTGTCAACTGTCTAAATGGGCCATCTTGATTAGCACTACAAAAGTTTTTTTCTCCTGCTGATAATAGCTCATTAGCCTCTCACAGTTTGTATGGTAACTTCCAACTTATCTGTATGTGTATATATATAAATATATATCTTACTATATGTTCCATTCTATGCATCCGATGAAGTGGGCTGTAGCCCATGAAAGCTTATGCTCAAATAAATTTGTTAGTCTCTAAGGTGCCACAAGTACTCCTGTTCTTTTTATTAAAAACACAGAAAGGCTAGAATGACTGACAGTGATGTCCAAAAGAAATTAGAATTAGCCAGATTCGAAGCTGAAGAGAGACAAAAAGAACATGATAGACAGATGGCCTTAAGGCGCTTGGAGATGGAGGCAGAAAAAGCCAGGGTGGAGGCAGAAGAAGCTGTCCACAAGAGAGCCCTGGAGGATAAAGAAAGAGAGAGGAAGCATGAAGTGGAGTTAGAGATGGCAAAGGCTAAGCAGAATATACCAGACAATCCTAGCAATCCTTCTCCAGGTACCGCTTCCCAACCCAGAAAGTTCCCCACCTACAAGGTAGGCAATGATACAGAGGCCTTCTTAGAAAATTTCGAAAGGGCCTGCCTTGGGTACAGCATCTCTACAGACCAGTATATAGTGGAGCTGAGGCTGCAGCTCAGTGGACCCTTAGCAGAGGTGGCGGCTGAAATACCCAAGGAACACATGAATAGTTATGAACTTTTAAAAAAAAAAGCCAGAATCAGAATGGGGCTAACACCTGAGCATTCCCGTCCGCGGTTCAGAGCCCTAAAGTGGAAACCGGATGTGGCATTTTCCCGACACGCCTACCACATTGTGAAAAATTGGGATGCCTGGATATCAGGAGCAAGCGTTATATCTCTGGAAGATCTGCCTTTCCTAATGCAAATGGAGTAGTTCTTAGAGGGTGTTCCTGAGGAAATAGAAAGATACATCCTAGATGGGAAGCCCAAAATTGTAATCAAGGCAGGGGAGATTGGAACCAAATGGTTGGAGGTGGAGGAAAAGAAAAAAACTAGTAGCAGTTGGAGCGGATATCAGAAGGGGCAACCCGAGACAACACCCTACCACCGGGGGCAGCCCAAGGCCCCACCTACATCCCAAGGAAAACCCCAAACACCTTATCCTCCCACCACACCCATCTCCAGCAACCCACCTCGCCCCAGTGACCAGTCAGCTTGGCGATGTTTTAAATGTAATGAGCTGGGGCATGTAAAGGCCAACTGCTGCAAGAACCCCAACAGACTGCAGTTCATTACATCAGAGTCACACCAAAGGTCCTCAGGCCCAGATGCCTCCCACGTACCCTCGGAGCGAACGGAAACTGTGAGTGTGGGCGGGAAGAAAGTTATCGCATGGAGGGACACTGGAGCACAAGTGTTGGCTATCCACCAATCCTTAGTGGACCCCAGCTTAATCAACCCAGAGGTCCAAGTGATGATTCAACCCTTCAAGTCAAACTCTTTTGACTTGCCTACAGTCAAGTTGCTTGTCCAGTACAAGGGCTGGTCAGGAATGTGGACTTTTGCAGTCTATGATGATTATCCCATTCCCATGCTGCTGGGGGAAGACTTGGCCAACCATGTGAAGCTAGCCAAGAGGGTGGGAATGGTCACTCGCAGCCAGGCTAAGCAAACCTTCACACCTAGCTCCATTCCTGTGCCTTCTACAAGGGCCCAGTTGGCGTTACCAAAGACCCAGACTGAGGTGGTGGAACCGGACACCATGCCAATGTCTGCGACAGCTGTAGTGGTTCCAGTCACAGAGACCCAGGCAGAGCCAGTCCCAGAACCAGAACTGGTGGAGCAACCAGCACCAGAACCATTCCCAGCACTGAATCCAGCACTTGCAACCCCGTCTACAATTCAAATGCCAGAGGGCACCACTGAGCCTGCTCTGCCAGCAGCAGCTAAACCTATGCAAGAGGCTCAGCAGGAGCCTGAACCACAACATAGTGCACCAGTGGAGAGCGGTTCACAGTCAACGGAAACAGCCCCATCACTTGCATCGCTTCCTGAGGGACCAAGCCCAAGTCCACAATTCAATGAGGAACTGATGTCTCCAGCATCAAGGGAACAGTTCCAGACCAAACAGGAAGCAGATGAAAGCCTCCAGAGAGCTTGGACGGTGGCATGGAGCAACCCACTGCCTCTCAGCTCTTCTAATCGATCCAGGTTTGTTGTAGAAAGAGGACTTTTATACAAGGAAACTCTTTCTGGTGGACACCAGGAAGACTGGCATCCTCAAAGACAGTTGGTAGTTCCAACTAAGTACCAGGTAAAGCTCTTGAGCTTAGCCCACGATCATCCTAGTGGCCATGCTGGGGTGAACAGGACCAAGGACCATTTGGGGAGGTCATTCCACTGGGAGGGAATGGGCAAGGACTTTTCTACCTATGTCCGGTCTTGTGAGGTGTACCAAAGAGTGGGAAAACCCCAAGACCAGGTCAAAGCCCCTCTCCAGCCACTTGCCATAATTGAGGTTCCCTTTCAGTGAGTAGCTGTGGATATTCTGGGTCCTTTCCAAAAAAGACACCCACAGGAAAGCAGTACATACTGACTTTCATGGATTTTGCCACCCGATGGCTGGAAGCAGTAGCTCTAAGCAACACCAGCGCTAAAAGTGTGTGCCAGGCATTAACAGATATTTTTGCCAGAGTAGGTTGGCCCTCTGACATCCTTACAGATTCGGGAACTAATTTCCTGGCAGGGACCATGAAAAGCCTTTGGGAAGCTCATGGAGTGAATCACTTGGTTGCCATCCCTTACCACCATCAAACAAATGGCCTGGTGGAGAAGCTTAATGGAACTTTGGGGCTATGATACATAAATTTGTAAATGAGCACTCCAGTGACTGGGACCTAGTGTTGCAGCAGTTGCTTTTTGCCTACAGGGCTGTACCACATCCCAGTTTAGGGTTTTCACCATTTGAACTTGTGTATGGCCGCGAGGTTAAGGGGCCATTACAGTTGAAGAAGCAGCAATGGGAGGGGTTTACACCTTCTCCAGGAACTAACATTCTGAATTTTGTAAACAACCTACAAAACACCCTCCGAACCTCTTTAGCCCTTGCTAGAGAAAACCTAAAAGATGCTCAGGAAGAGCAAAAGGCCTGGTATGATAAACATGCCAGAGAGCGTTCCTTCAAAGTAGGGGACCAGGTCATGGTCTTGAAGGCGCTCCAGGCCCATAAAATGGAAGCGTCGTGGGAAGGGCCATTCACGGTCCAAGAGCGCCTGGAAGCTGATAACTATCTCATAGCATTCCCCACCTCAAACCTAAAGCCTAAGGTATACCATGTTAGTTCTCTAAAGCCCTTTTATTCCAGAGAATTAAAGGTTTGTCAGTTTACAGCCCAGGGAGGAGCTGACGCTGAGTGGCCTGAATGTGTCTACTACGAAGGGAAAAGTGACGGTGGCGTGGAAGAGGTGAAACTCTCCATGACCCTTGGACGTATGCAGCGACAGCAGATCAAGGAGCTGTGCACTAGCTTCGCGCCGATGTTCTCAGCCACCCCAGGACGGACCGAACGGGCATACCACTCCATTGACACAGGTAATGCTCACCCAATTAGAGCTCAACCTTACTGGGTATCTCCTCAAGCCAAAACTGCTATAGAACAGGAGATCCAGGACATGCTACAGACGGGTGTAATCCACCCCTCTAACAGTGCATGGGCATCTCCAGTGGTTCTAGTTCCCAAACCAGATGGGGAGATACGCTTTTTCGTGGACTACCATAAGCTAAATGCTGTAACTTGCCCAGACAACTATCCAATGCCATGCCCAGATGAACTATTGGAAAAACTGGGATGTGCCCAGTTCATCTCTACCTTAGACTTAACCAAGGGGGTACTGGCAGGTACCACTAGATGAACCCACCAAGGAAAGGTCAGCCTTCATCACCCATGTAGGGCTGTATGAATTTAATGTGCTCCCTTTCGGGCTGCGGAATGCATCCGCCACCTTCCAAAAACTTGTAGATGGTCTCCTAGCAGGATTGGGAGAATCTGCAGTCACCTACCTTGATGATGTGGCCATATTTTCTGATTCATGGGCAGAACACCTGGAGCATCTGCAAAAAGTCTTCGAGCGCATAAGGGAGGTAGGGCTAACTGTTAAGGCTAAAAAGTGTCAAATAGGCCTAAACAGAGTGACTTACCTTGGACACCAGGTGGGTCAAGGAACTATCAACCCCCTACAGGCCAAAGTGACTGCTATCCAAAAGTGGCCTGTCCCAAAGTCAAAGAAACAGGTCCAATCCTTCTTAGGCTTGGCCGGATATTACAGGCTATTTGTATCGTACTACAGCCAAATCACTGCCCCACTGACAGACCTAACCAAAAAGAAACAGCCAAATGCTGTTCAGTGGACCGAAGAGTGTCAGAAGGCCTTCAACCAGCTTAAAGTGACACTCATGTCTGACACTGTGCTAAGGGCCCCAGACTTTGACAAACCGTTCCTAGTAACCACAGATGCGTGCGAGCGTGGTGTGGGAGCAGTTTTAAGCAGGAAGGACCGGATCAAGAATTCCATCCTGTCGTGTTTCTCAGTAAAAAACTGTCTGAGAGGAAAAGCCACTGGTCAGTCAGCAAAAAGGAATGTTATGCCATTATGTATGCTTTGGAAAAGCTACGCCCATACGTTTGGGCACGGCGTTTCCACCTGCAAACCGACCATGCTGCGCTGAAGTGGCTTCATACCGTCAAGGACAATAACAAAAAACTTCTTCGATGGAGTTTAGCTCTCCAAGATTTTGATTTTGAAATACAACACATTTCAGGAGCTTCTAACAAGTGGCTGATGCACTCTGCTGTGAAAGTTTCCCAGAATCAACTGGTTAAAATCATCCTTGAAATGTGGAAAATACTGTTAGGTTTTCTATAATCAGTAGTATATCTAGAGGTGCATGTGTCTTATTAATTCTGTTTTCTCCTAGAGCTCCAGAAAGAAATCACAGCCAGTGTGGAGCAGGCTGTCCAGCACCGTCTGTGATTTGAGGGGCATGTCATAAATATACAGCTAAGGGTAGCATAAAATCCCTCCTTACCTGTAAAGGGTTAAGAAGCTCAGATAACTTAGTTGGCATCTGACCAGAAGGATCAATGGGGAAAGAAGATACTTTCAAATCTGTGATGGGGGGGGGGGGAGGCTTTGTTTTGGTGCTCTGTGTGTGTTCTCCCCGGAGACAAAGGGAGAGACCAAGCAAGTAATCCAGCTCCCACTGAAATGATACATCTAATATTACAGAAATAGTAAGTAATAGCAAGAAAATGCGTTAAAGTATCTTTTGTTTTTACTTGTGAATTGTCCCTGTGCTAAGAGGGAGGTTTATCCCTGTTTTTGTAACTTTAAAGTTTTGCCTGGAGGGGAAATCCTATGTGTTTTGAATCTTTTTGTTACCCTGTAAAGTTATCTTCCATCCTGATTTTACAGAGGGAATTCTTTTATCTTTTTTTAAATAAATTCTTCTTTTAAGAACCTGATTGATTTTTCATTGTTCTTAAGATCCAAGGATGGGTCTGTGTTCACTTGTACCAATTGGTGAGGATATTATTCTCAAAACTTCCCCAGGAAAGGGGGTGTAGGGCTTGGGGGAATAAGACTCCAAGTGGACCTTTCCCTGATTCTTTGTCTAAATCACTTGGTGGTGGCAGCATACTGTTCAAGGACAAGGTGGAATTTGTGCCTTGGGAAAGTTTTTAACCTAAGCCGGTAAAAATAAGCTTAGGGGGTCTTACATGTGGGTCCCCACATCTGTACCCCAGAGTTCAGAGTGGGGAAGGAACCCTGACATATGCATTCATCCAATTTATTGGCAGTTCAAAATGAGTTCAATTTTGATGTTTGTTTTCTTTACTCAGCACTAAATATCTAAGTACCAGATTCTTCAGGCTTTACTCAGCATTTGGACCTAAATTAACTACAAATGTTCTTTAATCCAATATTCTTTGTGTTTAAAAGCAACATTGTTAAGCAGAGTAGACAGTAATTATCCATTGACTCTGCCTGGTTTTGATAGAGATCTTTTTAGATACTCCTCATTTTATTTAGAATACAGCTGAAATTGGGCACAGTACACATGGTGAATATAGACTTACTCCCTAAATAAGAAAGCAGAAACATTGGTGTGATTTTTGGCAAATAATTCTAATCCTATCAAATTTATTCTCCACTTTTATCCTTATTATGTCTAGTTTGTATGATGGTTGTGACATTTTATATTTTTTCTTTTTACAGAAAGCTTATTAACTGAAAGTCCTGTCCTCTGAAATAGTAATAATAATATTAGCACCTAGTACATAGTATACTTAAAACTTTTCATCTATAATCTCAATCAGGAGTCACAGCTCAGGAATTTGATGAAAGATATGCTAAAATGTAAGCCTCTAGTATTTAAACAACATGATTTATCACCCGGCATCTGTCAGTGACTCAACCAGCATTTAAAATCAAAATTCATATTCTGAAAAGGTAAAAGATGCTGCTTTTCTTCCAATGGTGCAAGCTTTTAAATGCAAAAAGGGCCACTTATTTTTTAGGAAAAGCTGGATGTTTTGTGCTTTTCCCTTTATTAGTCACACTGTGCTGTTGAGACAATCTTTTCTGAACTGGGTTGACTCTAAAAGAGCTTAAATTACTGAACTACAGACAAGTCTCATCTTGCTTTTTGAGTAACAAGAAAACTACAAAGAACTATATCTCATCATATTTTGATCTATTCTTGATAGTGTTCCAGTTACTCCTGAGAGATGTAAAGCTGTTTCCCCACCTTTCAGAAAGATGCTTCCTTAAATAACTGTCATTAAGGATTCAAAAACGCCTTGGAACCCCAAACCAAAACACTTTTTAAAGTAGACTAACATCCTCATATATTTCACCATTTTTTTGGAAAAGGTAGTGGAATAATGTTATATAATTATGTTTAATTTTTACTGACTCCTGGTTTCAAATCTCTAATCACAAAGACTTCCAGCCTTCTGCGTTGTGTGTCATTCTTCAGTTCTTCCTGAGTCCTGATTTTGCATTTCTAATGAAGCTGAACTGACAAAGCGTGAAAGTGGTCGAAAGGGGAAAAACAAAGAAAGCAACCCTGTTTTTACTGTGCCAAGACTAATCAATATTCCAGAAGCTCAGCTATTTTCCCCCCCTTCAGTTGTGTTTTTTATTTTTTTCCAGAGTTGGATTAATAGTCTCCTCCCCTTTTCTTAAGTTGCAGTGATAGTAAGTTGGTGTATCCGGAGCACATGCATATTGTCAGTCTTCTCCTTCTCTTGCTCACTGAATTTTTCATCTCTGTTGTACCTACTGGGAAATTTACCTTGTTGCTTGTCTTTTGTGCTTGGAACATTGCAGAATTTAAAAAGGTGAGTTTGTTTACTTTGTTGGTGTTTTTCGCTTTTCATTCTCTTCCTTTGTAAAATACTTTTCTAGGTCATTTGATATAATGATGCTTTGGGGGTATACTGAATTTTCTTTCTTCTTAATCTTACTTATAAAGTGTAGATTGGGATGATATTGTGTTAAATGATCATGGAGGGAAAAGGGGGCTGGGTGAATCTATAAGCTTGTTACAAAATACTGCAAACTAATTTTCTGAAGAAAACTCTTTCAGAGACACACACAGCAGTCACACCTCCAAGATCAAAAATACCATACACAATACATTTAGCTCAGCCTAAGAATTTTTCCCCACTCTGCAGCCAATTAAGAAAAGACTAATTACCTATTATAGCTTTTTCCAATTTAAAATATACATTTGTTAAAAAAAAGGAGTGAGGTGAGACAGGAAAGGGGGAATGGGAGATGTGTGTGTGTGTGTGTGTGTATAGACAATCTTCTTTAAAAAACATATTACAATGTGTTAAAATGCAGGGGAAATAGTATATTAGCATACTAGTTTTAAACATATATTTAACTCCAAAAGCAAGACCAAATCCCATCAAAAACATTTTCTTACCTTTTTAAATAACATGATAGCCCCCCTTCAATCATCCCTCTTCTAAAATTTGAACTTTCTAAATGCTTTCTGCAAAGCTAATTAGGCAATAGATGTAGCAAGGCAGAAAGATATAAATGATCTATATAATTGAGAATGGATTTCAGTGCTGAAGCCAGCTATATCCATTCATGAATTTGTGACCCTACCAGAGAAATATTGAAGTAGGTAGCAGGCATAGTTGTGTTATCCAACATTGTGGAAAAGCAGATTCCCACTTTGCAAAATAGTTTTGTGCAGATTTAATTACAGAATAAATTAATTTCAAGCAGTCAAAAAAATTAGTGTGTTTGAAATAAAAAGTAGATTATCTTGCGAACATATCCCAACTATTTTAATGAAAGCTTTTAAAAAAAAAAACTTAAAGCCAAATCTGTAGTGTGATAATTATCAAATCATATCAATGCTTTGCCAGGCAATGCAAAGCATTATCTTGTAGTGTGAACTTGTAACAAACATGAAGTAACAAGCTAACTGGGTTACATCTTCTGATGTTTTACAGATGTGTCAGAGTAGCTTACACACTTCAAAGATGAATGTTACTATCAAAGGCATACCTCCTGAGTAGTAAGTAAAGAGATAAACTATTCCTGCTGTGTTTTGCCATATAACAGGAGAGAAATCAATGCAGGACAAAGCATTAAAATGATCTAAAAACATCTGAAATACATAGTATTCTGAATACTATGATTTAAAAAGATATTATTTATCAGAAGTTTCATTTAGAAGGTGGGATAGGCAGATTCTGTTCAGATAAATATGTGCCTGCTAAATAGATGAAAATGATCAATAGGCTTGATCAATAGTTATAGATATTCAGCATCTGATTCTCCTGTGACATTCATTTTACATTATTGTAACTCCATTGACTGCAGTGAAGTTACTCCTCATTTATACCAGTGTGAAAGAAGAATCAGGCCCATTCCCTGCAGACCGAAAAATACAGATCTGAACAAAATCTGTACTTTAAACTCAGGTTTCCACCAAACGTTGCAGTTATTTACCACATACTGCAATCAATTAATTAATCTAAATAATCCAAGTCTGATTGTTATATGATGAGTATTTGCCTGCATGTGCAGATATTGATCATTCCTCTGAAGTTTAACTTATTGTGACATTTGATATATCTTGTCTTCTAGCTTCCTCCTGCACTTCCCAAGGAAGAAGGTCTTCTGTCTTTCTGGGGAGATTTTAACAGCAGTAAATTATAAAAGAAGAAATCACTTTTCAAAATATAAATGACTAAAAGTAACGGAGAAGATCCAAGATCTGGAAATAGGATGGAGCGCTTTCAGCAAGGAGTCCGGAAACGTACACTACTGGCAAAAAAGAAGGTGCAGAGCATAACTAAGGATGATGTTAAAAGTTACCTAGTGAGGAATGCCTTTGTGCTCTTCACCATCATTGCTGTCATTGTTGGTGAGTAATTTGATCAATAGGGATATTCTGTTTCTCCATTGCATTTGACAGCCTTAGAAAATGTCACTTGGCCTCAGCAATTAGCATTCTGAAAGAGATCCCAAATTCTTCTCCACTGATAATAACTTGCTGGCTTGCAGCATTTTTGGCTATGAAAGTTGTATGTTGAAGTTTTGGAGAAAGTATAATTTTAGTTATTCTAATATTCAAAGAGGTGAATCATTTTGGTGAAGGACATTAAGTCAGCTGTTTTATTAACTCCTCTATTTAAGAATCAACCCTGCTATAACAGAATCAAAAGGAATGAATAATCAAACAAAATCTGTTTCTGCCAAAAAGCAGTTGCAATACAATGCCACAGAATACAATACAACTTTCCACTAACCCATGCAATTAACATGTTGAAATGAGAGAGAGAAGTCCCCAATATTAATTATAGGATCATTTACTTCTCAGACAAGCCAAATATCAGAGATCAGATCCCAGAGTCTAAACCTTTTGTGTTTTCCCTTGGCGAATATAAAATAAAACACAAACCTAAATCCAAGGTCGTGCTTTCTCAATAACTCTTATTCTTACACTTGCATCTTTCAGATACAATCTGGGAGACAATGAGAGTTCTACTTGCTCACGGACTGCAGGATGGTGCCTGATTAGACATTTTTTTATACATGGTGGAAATTCAGTAGATCAAACAGCATGCCCGAACTTTTCAGCTTCCATTGACTTCAATGGGAGTGGGTCTGGCCTGCAAAATGAGCATTGCTGGATTTAGAATGTGTCAAAATTTTAAAATATTCTTTTAAACTATTTTTAGCTACATAAAAGATTGGTTTGACGGAAAGACTTTTTATCTGAAGACAATGAATTTTCACCAAAAAGTGCTCTATATAGAAATATTTTATCGTTATTCATAATTGTTATTTTTCTTAACTGAAACTTCGCTATCTAAACAATATAATTTTGCACTGAATAAAACAATTCCTTCTATTGTAGAGCAAGTAGATTTTGGTTCTGTAATAAAAAAAAACTGTGATCAGATTAATTTCAAGCCTAAACATATTAACCCGCCCACCCAAATGCCAAATTTTAGAGTTTACAAATGAGGCCAAATCATGCTTGGGTGAGCAGTCCCATTAACACCTTGTAGAAACTGCTGTAATGATGCTTTCTTATGTGGATTTGATTGCTTCATTTCCTAAGCTGCCTTAGGAATCAGACGTCATTGTTGCTTTTAAAGGTCCTCATATCTGTAGGATTATTTGTAAGAATTCCCATTTTACTGGTGGTAATTGGTTAACAGTGTTTTGATTTCTAAGTAAGAATTTGCCACAGTCAACAAAAAAATTAACTAATATCAGTAACATAAAACAAAGTGTTTTTAACTGGTTGTCCCCTGAGAAAGGTGCATTATAGGATCTAAAGTTAAAAAATATGATCTAATTCTAAAGCAATCTAATTCTTAGACTGTAATCTGCTCACAGCAGGGAATCTGATTAAGTCTACACTGAGGCACTAGCAATTCTCCCAGTGTTGGTCTAGCAGCTCCTCCAGCACTACCAATGGTGGGAACACTAATATAGGCTCTCATGTT
Organism: Natator depressus; assembly: GCF_965152275.1. NCBI lineage: Eukaryota > Metazoa > Chordata > Testudines > Cheloniidae > Natator > Natator depressus. Next base: position 25,206,288 of record NC_134238.1, read on the forward strand.
CACTAGGGCATCCACCATTGCTAGCACTGGTGGAGCAGCAGTGGTGCTAGAACTGCTGAAAATTCCCAGTGTAGAAAAGGTCATTGTGACAAATTATGACTACACGTACACTGGTATATCTGGAGTACCTCTCACTCCAGCAGCTTCAGAAGAGTTACTTTGGATACACTAGTGCAATGGAGAGCAGAATTTGCCTATGTTTGTAAAATGATATGTAAACTTACAGTATATGCATGAATAAAGGGGAGGCATATCTATGGCTCTCAATAAAAGAGCAACTTCACTCTTTAGTGGTTATAAATAAGTAGACCTCCTATTACTGGTATGCTGAGGTAGAAATATATATTAATAAGGGACTGGATGGCTTAAGAGTATGGACATCTCTAAATTGTCACTCTGAATCTGGCTCAGGTTGGTAACGACTAAATTTTGTTACCATCCATCAGTTGTTTGACAATCTACATAAAATCAGATGGTGGGCTTGGTTTAGTTCCTAGTGGACAATAGTCCACATCACAAAACTAATCACTGTTAGCATGAATTGACAACCTTGTTAGCTGTCTCAGTAAAAGGACCAAGGTTTGAATGAACATGAAAACTGAACTGCGTTTTTCTGCCATGGTAGGGTTGAAACATCACCAAGGGGTAGCAGGCAGAGCACATTTGAGGAAGCTTTCATTGCTGACAGCCCAGGCTCTAACAATTAGATAAATAAACCAAGGGCTTTAGTTTCCAGGGCTGTCAGTACAGCAGCTTTCACAAGGTCTGAATTCACTAATAGTAAAATCAAAGGTTAAAAAAGAAAGTATGAATGTTGGTGTACCAACACTTTCCTGCAGGCCTTTTTTGTCAAGGTGAGAAAACATGTTTAATATGGCGCTTCCCAGTTCATTTGCTAAGCGGGACTGATTCTGGTAGAGGTTAAATTGGTAGGATCATAGGTCTTAGCCCACAATTTCAGGACCATAGTTTCAAATGGCCTTCTGAGTTCGTGTAATAATTGTTATGAATGCATAGATATATATTTGCTCATACCAAGTGGATACACATTTATCTGATTTGTGCACATATATTTTGTTGACTTAACTGACATTACCTAGCACTCACCTATAAGCAAGAGCATAGTGTACAGGGAAACAGCATCATGATCCTCACAAGATAAGGCGAAGTGTATCTATTACCTCTAACTTCAGGTGCTACTGCAATGAAAATTGAAGAGAATGAACAGAATTGATTAAAAAGGATGGGTGTATACATGCTATTGCAAAGCATGAAATATGAGAGAAGGCAATGCAAAGTGCCAACTATCTTTGAGGGGGAAGCACAGAATCAATGGCTAGGGTACAGATAAAAGGCTTCCATAGCTGCTGAAATAAAAGCAAATTAAAGTAAAAAAATTTTGGCATCAAATTCTGCATGTATGGTCTGTGGCCAGGAGATCATTATTACTATTATATTTTTATAAAATTGGAGCTGATTTCAAACAAGCTATCTTTGAGAAATATGATGTGGAAAAAAATAGGTCATTCTAAATTTTTGAAAACTCCTGGAAGTTTTTTTTTGTCTGCAAAATGAGTTGTCTAGAAACTTTAAATGAGCTTTTCAGTGGATCTTGGCAAGATCTAGGGTACAGGACCTATTCTGAGATGGAGAAAGGCATATTTGGGAAGTTGTTCACTAGTGAATTGAATATGACAAAATGACCAGTAACACTTCTAAGGTGTGCTGCAGGTCCTGATGGCTTTTGGAAAGTTTGCAGGAGGTGTTACAGATTTTGAAATGTTCACCAAAAACTCTGGCATAATCTCAACGGCTGTTCCATTCCCCATGCTTCCCTCCTTGTATAGTCTCTCCTGATTCCTGCTGTCCATCACCCAGTTTCCAAAAGTCCACAGGAGTCCAGATTTTTTCCAGAAGAACTCCGAAACCACACAGGAACTCCCATGGAGTTTGGTGGCTACACAAGGGAAAAGCTCAAGTCACACAGAGGTTATGAGTAGAACTCTTGTGAAGCTGGTCACCGGGGAGCACTATTAAAACTGAGAGGTCCAGTGGTGCTAAAGGAGAGTGGGGAGTACATAAGATCAGCAATAGTTCCTGCATATTTTGTGAGGTGATCATGACCCTAATGAACTCTCTAGCTAAAATCTTTTCACAGTGCTCAGCCTAACTAATCTGGCTGTGCATTGGGATACTCCATGGGGGAAAGGGAAGGAATCCACTCCTCAGTCCAGGGAGTGAAAGCGGTGCTGCTTTGTGACTGCTAATTGAGCCTAATGGCTGGAATAGGTGAAGGACCAGAGCATGTGCACAGCAGAAGATTCTCCTGCCTCACCCCACAAAAGAGTAGAACACAGGTGATGTGCACCCCAGCATGGTGTACCCAAATTTTACCTCCCTGGTGTGGTGAAGCTGCTCCTCAAGGGGCCTCTGTATCCCAGGAAGAGGGGTATAATTTTCCCCATGTAAGATGCACATGACCCAAATAGACACTTTGTAAGTGCCTGAGATAGAGCTCTTAAAATTCACATGGGACCAAGACATCAGGCTACGATAGTAAGGAACCCAACAAGGTGTGGTTTTAGGTGAGCAGGCATGAGCACCTCACATAGGGCACAAAGGGTTCACCTGGAAGCAAGCAAAAGGGACAGAGACACATAAGAAGATGGCAGTGGTCTATGAAGAACTGAGATCCACTCATGCAGAATTCAGAAGCAGTAGAGCAGTCTCTGTGCAGTTCCAGTGTTCTGCTGAAGAAACTGCACAGTTCACAAGCTCCTCACTGACTCCTCTCACTGAGTAATTCCAAACTTTTCAAAAACACTTCAAGCATATTCCCAGGCAAACACTTAAATTGGAGTTAAGATTGAAAAAAAAAATCACTATGGGAAAAAAATGTAAAAGATCACTTTAATTTTCTTACAACAGAACAAAACCTGAAAGTTCAAATGTACCAAGTTTGATTTATCAGTTACTTCTTTTTACAATACTACCATAACTTTAATTTTGCAGTTATTGCACACTCATCTTTTGAAATGAAACAGCATCCAAAAATTCAAATGACTACTATTTTATTTAAAGCCACATGCAGTACAGAGAAATCACATACTTGGTCAATTTGGGAATCAAAAATGTACATATTGGGGACAGATCAACCAAGGTACAATTGCTCTTAGATACATAACTATATGTACAAACTTCCTATGCGCCAAACCCTGGAACTATCATAGGGTAGAATAGTGCTGAAAAATAACATTTTGGAGCTGTCACAAAATCTGTGTGCGGAAGTACATATTTACTGCACTCTACATACAAATTATGCTACTATCATAACTTTTTCTAAATAGAAGATGTCAGAGAGCTGCTAAAAACTCAGTCTAAGTTGTTTTAAGCTGATTGAAGACTACTTACAGACTAGATTTGAAGGCTGTGTTGCATGGAACGTGAGAGGTTGGCATGAGCACAGTGTTAAAGATGTTTGTGTGGCTTTAACCATGATTTCAATAAGAAATTCTCTATGTGAAAAGATAGCAGGACAGGGCAAAGGCTCTATGAAAAAAAATATGTTAATAGATGTTCCGGTCACCCATTCTTTTGTCTGAAGGTCATTTTATGGGCTGCATATTTGCATGACACTCAGCATATGCCTAAAGGGGATTAAAAACACTATTTTAGCAGGAGCTATTGTAAAAACTACTGTTAAGGTTGCTTGACCCTTTCTAATCTATGATTCAGTTGCTTACAAATTTCTGAAACTTTCATTTTTCAGGCTGAAATTTTCACTATCATTTCTTTAACATAACCTGGAATCTAAAAGATTATATGAATATTTAAACCGTATTTCAGGGTAATTCCAAAGACACCATGATATGGCAGATTAAATAGTGTTTTATATGTAGCTATTATGTTTACAGATGAATTGGGGGAGAAAGTATTTTGGAAAGTAAATAAAGGCCTCCTGGTTTTAAGGATTTTAGTATGAATCATGAAAAAAAGGAAAAAGAAAATTGTTAGATTTCTGGGACTATCTAGTATATCCTTGGCTACATAAGATACACTGAGAGACAGCCAGTGATAGCGAACCAATAGTAAAAAGATGTCCAAAATAATTGCATTTTGAGGAAATTTTTGAAAGACGTGATTTGGGGCAAAGGAAGAGGTGATAGTTCTAGGTGAAAAGTACACCTGGAAAGAGTTGCAGGGTTGTAAGTAGGAGAAGAGATAAAGGAAATTGGAGGTAGTTCAAACAATTAACATTAAATCTTCATGTATAGAAGAAGTAGGTGTGTTTTCTATGCATTTTCTTGTTTGATTTTTTTACAAATCTGGAGATTGGCTATTGGGATGGGTTCTAGGTCATAAATAGAAATCAGTCAGATGGTCTTATCCTTATTCTCAGTAGATATTGGCATGGTTTCCGCATTTCTTTGCAAAATGGCAGAACTGACACAATGGTTGTTCAAGAAAGGTATAAGATTGAATAAGAGATGCGTTGTGCATCCTGGTTGATATGCCTTAGGTGACATACTGTATACAGAGAAAGTTAAGGTGTCTACTTATACCGCTAACTGCATCTAGTTCATTATATCTGTTCCTCAATTTCATGAGGACCAACTTTACAAACAAAAAACCCCAAAAAATGCCATACACCTCTCTGGGTATCAATCTATCAAGATGCTACTTAATCAGATATTATTGGAAGTACTGAAAAGGCAACTCACATATGACACTGTCTAGTGCACAGATTTTGGTGTTTCTTACAATTATTTTCACCTAACCTTTTTTGCCATTAGGGTAGCCTTTAGGATGAGTGAGTTGTAGCCCTTTCTGAAAAATGTTTAACAGATCAGGAGATTTATTTGCAGATGCCATATCTGCAGGTAATGTGAATATACATTCATTAATCCTGTATGCAACAGGATTATAGGATCATGATTCATGGACCACCCTTCCTAGAGGTGTGATCCTTCAAGAGGTTGAGCACTAAAGAGAATGTTGGGAAGATACAGATGAGAGACTCTGAGGTTGAAGTGTCAACAGAAGTGCTGTAACAAATAGATACATTAAACAGACTGTACTGTCAGTAATACTGGACAGTATTCATCCAAGAATTGTTAAGGAATTTAAGAATGAAGTGGCTTAGCAAAAATATGCAACTTATTAAACATCAGTTACTACACCAGAGGGCTAGAAGGTTGCAAGCGTTGTACAGGAACCTACCTATCTTTTAATAAGTTGCTAGAGGTGATCTTGTGAATTACAGATCAGAAAGTCTTACTGTACTTCAATACCAGGAGATATGATTGTAATGATCATTAAAAATTATAAAAACACTTAATAAGCACAATATAATATATAATAAGGACAAACCAGCCTGACTTTTGTGAAGGGAAATCCTTGCTCTAACCTACTCAGGTTATTTGTGTGTGTCAAGAAATGTTGGATAAAAGAGAACTTGGAAATATAACTGAACTGGATTTTCAAAAATCCTTTGACAATGTCCCTCACAAGAGTCTATGTTGCATGAAATGAAACATCTTTACTCCCTAATATTTACAGGCATAAAATACTTTTGGCACAAGCAGAGTTGGATTCAACAAACATTTGTTTAGCACTGTGACAGACACCTCAATTACACAATTAGACTACCCAAGTACTAGATTTCATACATTAATGGGTAGTCATTGCAGGAATCAGGAGTTATGGTAGGTCTCTACAGAGATCATGTATTCTGGATGTTAAAGTGCTATGCATATTGCAAGAGCAAACAGGAACTAATTAAAATAATGAGCATATTATTTATAAATGGGATTGTGACATGGTGCCTATGACTTCCTCCCAATAGAGTTAGAGGGAGTGAGTGATAGGAATTAGAGTATGATATGAAGCTTGATGTCATATGAAGCTAAAGCAATATTGGAACTAGTAGCAATTATATTTGAGATAACTGAGGATTGGAGAAGGGCAAACATAGTACTTATCTTTAAAAAGTGGAACAAAGAGGACCTAGGGACTGGTCTGCTAACTTTGATAACTAGAAAGATACTGGCATAAATTATTAAACAATAATTTTATAAGCACCTAGATGATAATAAGGTTATAAGTAATAGCCAACATGGATTTGTCAAGGACCAATCTAAATTTCCTTCTTTGACAGAGTAATGTGTAACTGACATGGAAAACTGTCCCTCTACCTCAAAACAGATTTTAAAAATAGGACAGTATTATTCTGCACTTCTAAATAACTTCCATCTGAGGATCTCAATGCATATTAATGAACTATGTTTTATAGCAGCCCTGAGAGTTCTGACAGAATTATTCAGTTCATCAAAATTGAAACATCCTGTGAAGATTATTCTATTTCAACAAAATTCCAATGGCATTCTGCCTGCCAGGCAACTTTTGAAACGTCTGGTTTCCTGCCAGCTTGCTTCTCAGTCCCAGGGATTCCAGGGTCCACAGCCTTGGGGCAGCCAGCCAGAAAACCTGCTCCAGAGTTGGGGTCCCAGGATCCATGGCTCAGAGGAAGCCAGACAAGTGAACTGCCCCTGAGTCAGGGACCCCAGGTCTTCTACGGTCTGCAGTTCTGAGGAAGTGAGCCAGGTGGACTGGTCTGGAGACACAGACTCCAGGACTTTCCTTTACACAGATTTTCAAAATTTTTAGTTTTCATTCCTAATCGGAACAAAATCAAATTTCAAAATATTGAAATCCCCAGTGAAACGGAATTACCTTTCTCCACACAAGTCTATTGGCTAGGTACAGTTACTGCATTATTATCCCTATTTTGCAGATGAGGAAACTAAGATACAAAGAAGTCATGTGACTCACAAGAAATCTGTAACAGTCCCAGGAATGGAAGCCACATCTGCAGATTCCCAGTCCTATGCTTTAGCCACATGACTCTCTTTCCTTGCAGTTCATGTAAAGGAGAAATCATTGGTGAGGAACCAATGTAAGAAGGATTAATGGAAGAAGAGGGTTTTTAGGAGAAACTTGAAGAATGATAGAGAAAGCATTTGGTGGCTAAGAAGCAAGAGAGTATACAGGTTCTAGGTATATAGGGTACCCTAAAAGAAGTACTGAAGCCAAAAAGTAAGGAGAGTGAGGTGGATGAGAGATCTGAGAATAAACAAATGTACAGCACAACTCAGCAGGTAAGGAACGTCTGAAGGTAGCAAAGGGTTGACTACAGTGATTGTTTTTAAAATGTTTATAGTTGCAGCTTGCAAGTAATTAGCCTTATCATGGCACTTGCAATATCACCCAATACAAATAGAATTGGCCAATACATGAGTTCAGGTTCACAGGAAATTTTGCTATTTTAAAATTTCCTGAAAACCAAAATTCCAAGAATATTTTGTTTCAGAAACACCAAGACATGGTGTTTCTGAAACTAAATTTGCTCCCAAGGACCCTGACAGCCGCTGAGTGAAATTGATGTCCTTGACAGTTTCACTCAGCAGCTGCCTGGAGCTCCCAGGGTCTGTGGCTCTGGGGAAACCTCGACATGTGGGCTGCCCCAGACCAAAGACACTAGGGCTTCCAGACTCCCAGGCCAGCTGGCAGCCTGAATCATCAGTAAGCCTGAGGGTCTTAGGCGGTCCACATGGCAGGTACCCGGGGACTCAGTAGCACATTTCTGGACTCCCAGGCTCCCAGCTCCATGCAGGGCAGTCCACGCAGTGAGGCTGCCTCAGAGCCACAGATCCTGGAATGGAAAGAATCAAATTTTGATAATTTGAGATCACCCATTTGATATTAAGGAAGATTTCAAATATACCGATGTTATTAGAAAGCATCCAGGTGATTCTGGGAGCACAGAAATGCAGGAGGTCAAACAGTATTGAGAGTAGACGTGTTTGGGGGGTTTATTGTTTGTTTGTTTGTTTTGGTTTATTTACTGTGGGAAGAGTCTCTGATTAAATCAGGAATTAAAGGTCATATCTGTGATAGCTGATGTCCTGCGAGATAGTTTCATTTTTTGGAACCTGAACCTCTAGTGATTTTTACACCCTCATCATGGAGGAATCTGCAAAAGATGAGACATGCTCTTGGTCTCAGATGAGACATACTCACATGTAGAGAGAAAAGGAGTACTTGTGGCACCTTAGAGACTAACAAATTTATTTGAGCATAAGCTTTCGTGAGCTACAGCTTACTTCATCAAGAAAGGGGAAAGGAACAAGTAAAGGAAGTAAGGATGTCATATAAATGAGTAACCAACCAATCCCACAGCAATAAACACTAAATGTCCACAAACTAAGTAAAAATAACAAAAATGCCCCCATAGTCTCCCCATAGGCTATAGTTGGTTGGTTGGAGATCAATGAGAACTAAAAGGCTGCTGGTGTCTCTAGCTCTTCCTTCTGGCTGGAGAGGGTCCCTGGTGGCCACAAGCCTTGGCCATCCCTGGTTTCTAGTGCAGGGGAAACTTATCAGGCTTGGGGGGCAGGCAGTCCTCACAGGCACAGTGGAGTGAGAGGATTCAGTCTCTTCCCTGTGGAACTGTGGGCTTTGAGTCAGTCTCAGGTCCTCTGGCTGAAAGAAACAAAACAGCATCTTACCCTTGGGTTGCTTCCCCTCCGACTGCTGTAACTTGTCACTTTGCAGCCAGTTCTATCCCCACAAACTGTTCCTGCTTGTTCTCAGCTCACAGGTGGGGAAGTCCTAACCATGTGCAGGCTATCTGGGGCCTGCAATTCGGTGCCTGGCTTGTTCATAGGGTGGCTGGTCTGGCCCCCAAGCTGTTTCTGTCTCTCAAGCAGAGGGGAAGCAAGCAGTCCCTGTTTCAATTCCCTCAGTTTCTGCTCTGTGCCGCTGTCTGTAAGAAGTGCTGGGAGCCACTTCTATCAAGCCCCCAACTGGTAAGGGACTACACCCAGATAAATTAGGAGGATTATACTACCAAGAAAATATATTGGGTGATATTCTGTGCTGCATCTTTAAAAGAAAATGCACAGATCTCTTAGCCTAAGAGAACGGGAATTAAAGTGGCTTTAAACTATCTTAACACTCTCCCAATTCTGGGCTGCTCCAGGGGCTGACATAACCCCCACATAACTTAGCCCTGGGGGCTTGTCTGAATTACTGCAGTAGGTCCCTGGCTGCCTACAGGCATCAGTGCAAACACTATGTCCTACAGTCCTACCCCTGACAATCCCCTCCTGCTCCTAGCCAGTCCCTGGCATGCCTCATACTCCAGAGCTTCCAGCAGACAGCTTGTAGAAGGAAGACAGCATCCTCCTGCACTAAGGGAATACTCCCCTGGCTAGAACAAGGACATTTAGAACCTATTTAGGCTATTTCACCCCTTTTACCTGAAATTAAGGGGCTGAAGATGGGGTTAGAATCTCCCGCACTGAGCACACACTATGAACGGAAATCAAAGAGGCATAATAAAGCAGTAATAATGGGTGATTTCATACCCACATATAAAGTGGTCATATGTCACAGTGGAACAAGGTTTAGAGAATCAATTTCTCCACAATTTAAATGATTGCATGATGGAACAATTAGTTCTCATGCGCACAAGAGGCAAGACTATACTCAACTGAGTCCTAAGGAAAACTAGAGTTGGTTTAAGAAGTAACTATAGTCGAGCCACTGAGCAATACTGATAACAATATGATCAAGTTAATCTGGAGGTGAGAATCTAGTCAAAAAGTTCCTAAAGTAAAGAGTATATTAAAATCCTTAGGTTCATCATGCCATTTACTTAAGTATATCATAATGGAGTCACAGAAAGTATGCTGACCCCTAAATAACAAAGGAAACAAGAAGGCAAGAAAAATAGTAATGGGGTTAAATGGCAATGTACAGGAGGTCATTTCAGATGAAAAATCAAGCCTATATGAAGCCAATAGAAAGGAACATAAACTAGGGCAGATAACATGTAAGATGGAAATAAAAAGGGTAAATAAATCAAAGTCTTTATATGCAGTGTTGTTGTAGCCATCTTGGTCCCAGGGACAAGGTGAGTGAGGTAATATCTTTTATTGGACCAACTTCTGTTGGTGACAGACACAAGCTTTTGAGCTTACACAGAATTCTTCTTCAGGTCTGGGAAATGGACTCAGAGAGTCACAACTAAATACAAGATGGAATAGATTGTTTAGCATAAGTAGTTAATACATATTTCAAGGAACCATTCAAGGTGAAGTAGCCTATTAACGCTTCTCCAGTCATAAGGGAGAAAAGGGGGAGGGAGCTGTGAGGAGGGTTTAAGTGGGTCATAGATTGTTGTAATAAGCCATAAATCTATTCAGACCATGATTTTTAGTATCTAGCAAATTTATGAATTTAAGCTCCAAGACTCATCTTTTGAAGGGGTTGTACAGGTTTCCTTTGAGGATGAGGACTGAGAGGTCAGACTGTGATCACTTTGTGAAACATGTTCACCCACAGGTGATATAATGGTTTTGTCTTTTATCATTTTTCTGTGTGAGTTCATTTGAGAGCATAGCAACCATCTCATTTCACACACCTAGTTGTTATTGGGCCATTTAGTGGACAGGATGAGTTACACCACATGTGGTGATAGGCATGTGTAGGACCCATGGATCTCAAAAGGTGTGTTGTGGGGGGTGCTGATCATCATAACAATGGGAGCTAGGTCCACACATTTTATATTTGTTGTTCTGGCAGTGTCTGGTGCCATTTTGAATTGGTATGCCCTGGTCTGTGGGGAGCTAGCTTCTGATGATGAGCTCGGCAAGGTTGGGGGGTTAATTGAAGATCTGAAGAGGGGGTCCAGGAAAGATTTCTTTCAGGATGTGGCCCCTATTGAGTATAAGTTGTAATTGTTTGATGATACCCAGTATGGGTTCCAGTGTGGGGTGGTAGATGACAACCAGAAGTGTGCAGTTGAAGGAAGTTTTATTTCTATATCAACACAGGTTCTATCAGGGCATTAGGGTGGTCCATTCCATGATGCAATCTACTTCTCTCATGGAGCGTTGTTTAGTGAAGTTGGTTTTAAGTGTGTTAAGGTATATATCCTGGAATTTCTCCTCAGATCATATTCTGTGGTATCTGAGTGCCTGGCTGTAGATAACAGGTTTCCTGGCATGGTTGAGGTGGTTCCTGGATCTGTGAAGGTAAGGATGGTAATTCGTGGGTTTCTTGTATATAGTTGTCTGTAGGGTTCCATTGCTGAAGCTGATTGTGGTGTATGGGAAGTTGGTGGGAGTGTTCTAGAGAGGGATTAATGGATGGGTGGTGGCCACTGAAGTTGTGGCGGAAATCTACGAGGGAGCTTAGGTCATCTGTCCAGAAGATGAAAATACCATAGATGTTTCTCAGATATATCATTGGTTATGTGGTGCATTTGTCCAGAAATTCTTCTTCAAGGAGGCACATGAAGAGGTTGGCATATTGGGGAACCATCCTAGTATCCATGGCTGTTCCCATGGTTTGTTGTTGAATGTAAAATTTGTATAGGTAAGGATGAAATGGATGAGTTTGGCAATGTGTTTGGGGCAGATGTCTGAAGGTTGTCCATTATCTTGTAAATATTTGAGGCAGGCAGCAATGCTGTCATAGTGAGGCATATTGTTATATAGGCAGGTGACTTCCATGGTGGCAAGGATGGTGTTCTGAGAGAGGTTGTTAATGTTGCAGAGTTTCTGGAGGAAACTGGTTGTGTCCTGGAAGAAGCTGGGCCTTTCTGCTGTGAGTGGTTGGTGGATGGTTTCTAGGACTCCTGATATTCTTTCATTAAGAATACGGTGGCCAGTTGTGATGGGTCTGCCTGGCTCCTCTTGTTTGTGTATCTTGGGGAGCATGTAGGAGGTCCCTCAGATGGGTTCATAGGGAATGAGGTTGTAGAGCTTTCGTGAACATTGCATGGAAAGTAAAGTTAAGTGGGTGCATTGACCCAAAAGATGCCTACACATATGACATTGTGTATCACATTGAATCCTACACCAAGAATGTATGTAATGGGTTGTGTCAAACGGTAAAAAGTAACAGAAACAAATACCCATTTTTCTACTGCACCACAGCTGAAATCATTAATTGCCTTGAAAAGGCTCAAATGGATGGGGAAGTGGTGTCAATAGCTGATGCAGAAGCTAAGTACAGAGAAGAATGTGCTTTGAATGGCACTGAAGACAAACAAATGCTTACAAGAAAGGCTCTTAGAGCATTTATTGAAGGTGAACTGTGGGATAGGGACGTATTTTTTAGCAATCCTATCTGCAGAAATGAATCACAATGCATATCCTTAAAAGCTGCAAAAGATGTGGCTCTATCAAAAGTGGCAGAAAGCACTGATGTCAACAGTAATATGAAGACTGTTTGCAGCTGCTAAATTTTTGTGGAAAAGCTTTTTGTCCTGCAGTATGTGGGAGTTTCAGGGATCAAAACCTGATGCCAAACCTGAAAAATAATACCATATGACATGTACTACTTCTTGAAGTGGTGCACTGGTGATTGCAGTGACTTCAGTACCAATGAGAATGAAAGTAAGCAAGTGGAAAACAAGGCCGCCATTTTATCAGAAAGCCTCTGTCATAAATATAAAGGGAAGGGTAACAACCTTTCTGTATACAGAACTATAAAATCCCTCCTGGCCAGAGGCAAAACCCTTTCACCTGTAAAGGGTTAAGAAGCTAAGATAACCTCGCTGGCACCTGACCAAAATGACCAATGAGGAGACAAGATACTTTCAAAGCTGGGGGGGGGGGGGTTGGGGAGGGGAACAAAGGGTCTGCCTGTCTGTGTGATGCTTTTGCCAGGACCAGATCAGGAATGCTCTTCAGAACTCCTGTAAAAAGTTAGTAAGCAATCTAGCTAGAAATGCGTTAGATTTCCTTCTGTTAAATGGCTGGTAAAATAGGTTGTGCTGAATGGAATGTATATTCCTGTTTTTGTGTCTTTTTGTAACTTAAGGTTTTGCCTAGAGGGATTCTCTATGTTTTGAATCTGATTACACTGTAAGGTATTTACCATCCTGATTTTACAGAGGTGATTCTTTTACTTTTTCTTTAATTAAAATTCTTCTTTTAAGATCCTGATTGCTTTTTCACTGTTCTTAAGATCCAAGGTTTGGGTCTGTGTTCACCTATGCAAATTGGTGAGGATTTTTATCAAGCCTTCTCCAGGAAAGGGGGTGTAGGGCTTGGGGAGATATTTTTGGGGGAAGACGTCTCCAAGTGGGCTCTTTCCCTGTTCTTTGTTTAACACGCTTGGTGGTGGCAGCATAGGGTTCAAGGACAAGGCAAAGTTTGTACCTTGAGGAAGTTTTTAACCTAAGCTGGTAAGAATAAGCTTAGGGGGTCTTTCATGCAGGTCTCCACATCTGTACCCTAGAGTTCAGAGTGGGGAAGAAACCTTGACAGCCTCATATACAAGTGCTTCAATGCAAGGCAGGTTTCCAACACATACATAACTGCGCATCATATGTATAGTCTACCATGACAAGTAGCTGTTGGTTTGAGAGAGAGAGAGATCTATCAGTGTTACATATGCAGAGCATTGGCTTCTCCATTGACTGTAACAAAGTATTCTACCTGGAGACTGCAATTGCAAACAAAGTTCTTTGCTGCGTGGAACTGAATGAAGGTTGTCCATTCCCCCAGACCTCATCAAGGGTAAGTTTATATTTTGTGCTGCCGATAACTTAGACTTCCTTGAAGATACAACTGATGGCAACGGTACTCTTTATGCTACTGTTATGGTCAGGAGTATATTAATGGGAACCAGTCTCAACCTCAAGTGTTGTAGGGACTATCAAAGAACAATTCCTTGAAGGAGCTTCCTGACTTAATGACTCACTTTCCTACTAAGGTCCAAAAAATCTGAAGCCAAGAAGTCCAGTTTTCAGTGAAGCAGCAGTTAAATTGACTGTAATAGAGTTTTCTATATTCACTATCTTTGATCTCACTTGGTTATTGTGCAAAACTGGGATGCACTCCAGAGGTTAAAAATCATTGGGTATGGCTTCAGATGAAGAGACAGAAGACATACCATCAAATGATCTAGACACCCAGGACATATCATACCAAACCATTTAAGGAGAAAGGTACATTCCAACCTGGTCAGCCTTTAATTCAGCACCATATGAGGTACTGGAGCAAATGACCTGTGTATGCATCCTGCCAATCATACCTGTTAGCCCCATTGATCGTTCAGTTCACTCAGCAAAATTGCCACCAAGAAGGGATGCATTTATACCTGCTTCAAGGGAGCAAATTATCAAGCAATGGAATGGCTCCAGGATGATCGAGTTCATCCAAAACTACCCTCCCCTATCAGGCATGGATGGGTCTTGAAAGATGGACCAATGACACCAGTTATGTGTGAAATACCATGTGCTTCCAAATCAATCCTGCAGCTAATCAAATCCAAATGCTCACCATGCAGCAAATGTTTAGCCAGCAGCCTACCTTGTATGGACCTGTGTGAGTGTAGCGTAGACAAGGATTAGTGTGACAATGTGTCTAGCAGTGATGTCCTAGACAGAGATGACATTGAAGATGATGTTAATGAATAAATGTTTTCAGTCCTACTTGTCAAGGCTAACTTCTCTAGGATTCCCAAAGACCTTTTTTTTAATGTAAGCAATACAACCCTGTGTTAAAGTACAATTTTTAAAAGTTGATGTTTAAATATTTTCTCAAATATATCTACATAATTCTTTTAGATTTGTCATGTTTGGTACTACTGTGTTCATGTGAGAAAAGACTTTCAAATGATACCAAATTCAACCCATTTCCAAAGACTCTATTATCAAAATGTCTATGAACTGGAGGACTTGGAGCTGGGAGCCGGAGGTGCAGGATAGGGGGAGGCAGCAAGCCCTCCCTGCCACGCCCTAGACAGTGACACCATTGAAATTATGATTCTGTAGAAGCTAACAAATCAAATGACACTTCCCTTAGCCTTCTATTAATAACTTGCCCATGGAATGAGATTTTGCTACATTATTCTCCCAGACTACAAACATGACAGGACAGGGACAAACTAGCATAGCTTTAGTAAAGGAAAATCAACTAGAAAACCTTACACATGCTAAAAGAGGGGAAATAGCACGTATAATTCATCTGACCTTTCAAAACCTTTGAGTAAGAATAATTGGTCAATTTTCAGTAAAGTAACAGATTAACAGCAGGGTGCCCCAATATCTTGTACTGGGGCTGGTGTACTATACTTTTTAATGATCTGGAAAAGGAAGTAAACTACAACATATCAGATAGTCAGACCTAGAGAAAACTGTGAGGGTTTCAAAAAGACTTAACAAAATCTTGGTGAATGAACAATATGATGGCATATGAAATTTAGGTGCTGACAAATGCAAAGTAATTGGAAAGAATAATGTGAACTATTCATTGCTAGTTCTAAATTCAGTGTAAACCCCAAGGGGAAAGGTCTAGCGGTGAATGTGGACAGCTAATGTGAAAGCTTTGCTCAGGTCACAGAAATAGTAAAATATATATAGAAAGGGTCTATAAAAATTATTTAGAGGCATGGAGATTTTCAAACACTAGTGTGTAGTTCAGAGAGGAAATGAGTAAGAGAGAGAGGACAGGGTAGAGGTATATAAAATGATGAATAGTGTAGGGAAAATAATCAAATGCTTCTAATGCTGTTGATCAAGCGCTCCTATTTGTCTTCTTGTAACACAAGAACAAGGGAATATTCAACAAAAATGAAACACATTAAAATTATTAATAGAAACACTTTTTATGAAATACATAATCCATGTACAGAATTCACTGCTACAAGATATCATTAGATCCATGAGGTTAATGGAAGTCAAAAAAAGGATTACACATTTATATGGATTGTGGAAACATCCACAGTCATATAAAATATAGAAATTCTCAAGCTTCAGGGCATAAACCGATCACTAACTTTTTAGAGTGAGAAAGAGGTTTATTGCATTCCATATATGTCTCTAATTGAGAACTTGCACCATCCTCAGCAACTGCTTCTGGTCATTGTGAGAAACAAAGTACTAGACAAGTGCTCAGATCTGACCTGGCAGGTTCCGTTACTACCCATGTAAATCAGTGGCATGCAGTTGTTCATTATGTCTTATTTGAAACAGAACATTATTCCCAGAATTGATGCTAAATCAGCATTAACAGCCACCCTCAGTTTGGTGCGTTATTTTTACCTAGTAGAAGAGTAAGAACGTCTGTCTCAGTTAGGTGTCAGGTTTTGGTGTCTTCTGTTTGCACCAGGAAGGAAAATTCAGATCTTGTACCTTGTAATGGAAGCACTGTCTAGTAATTTTCTTGCGGAATACATGTTGATGTTTTCAGTTTAAAACAGCTAGGTCTGGCTTTTGATCATGTCAAAAATAAAAATCATTTATTTTTATATTTTGTTCTGAAATATTCCACAAAGAAAGTTTATTTAAGAAATGTGCACTGTAAATAAATCTACAGTCCTTTATGTCCACAACTGCATGCTTCTGAAATAGAGAAACAGGTTAGGGATTCACTATTACTTTTAAAAACTGGAAACTCAATGGTTTTACAAAACTGAGTTCCTGTTAATGTTCATTTCAAAATTGTTTGTCTTTTTATCTTTGAGAATTTCTGTGCTAGTTTCAATATTTCAATTATTTCAGGGGAAGAAATCTATTGAAGCTACAAGACTTAGTGAAGGACCCAGCCACAAAGTTCAGATATCAAGGTGATGAGCTCAGGAAAAAACCCAGCATTAGAGAGAAGATTAGATTTAAATTTCCCTAGAATTCAGAAGTGCTTCGTACTGGGTTAGGGTCGACCTCTAATTTTCTAACTGTGACCAGATGGTTCTACTGATGTAGAAACTAAATCCTGTTTGAAGGTGTGTGGCCTGCCATCCATCCCATCTATACAACACTATGAGCCAGGTGCTGAAACAGTTTTCTACCATTTCAAGACCAAGCCCACACTGAAGTATAGAAAGGACTATAAGAAGTTCTTTATCTGCTCGATAAGGGGATTTTTATGTTCCTTTTAAAATTCATTTTACAAAATGATGCATAAATTTTGTCTTTCAAAATAAACTGCTGGTGCTTAGATTCCTCTCGTAGAATCTCGGAAGACTCCTTTTGTTTTGCCCACATAGAAAAATATATCCGTTATATTCACTGTTACTCAAAGGAAAAAGAATAAGAATCATTTTAATAAATAAATTATTCTCAAAAATGCATTAGTTAAAATGTATTAATTTTAATTAATTAATTGGTCTCCCTTCTAACAGAAAGTTTAGTTGTAGCACACTAAATTACTCTCCACCTGGTGTTTATACCTTTTGGATAATTATAGATAATTGTCACGTTTCCTAGCCACTAGAGAAACAGGTATAGTTTCTAAGATATGAATAGGGGAAAATGGGCACTCTAAATTTGTTACATCTTCTTGGTGCGAAAGTGTCTAGAATTGAATGCAATATTCCAATTTTAGTTTCACCAGAGTCATGCTTCTCCCTGTCCTATGATATCATGGCTCTGTATAAGCAGCCCCAAAGCACGTTTGCCTTTTTTTGATGCCATTTGTATTATAAGATCACATCTAACTTGTTTACCCACTTTCATCCCTATGCCACAGTCAGCCTTATTAATTTTTTCTTTCTATGAATAATTTGTGTTTTGGACCATTTTGTCCATTGTGTTTAAACATGCTGAATCTCATTTGAATATAATCACTAAAAAAAACTGCAATAAAATATTCCCAAGGCTTGGTCTAGGATTTTGTAAGCCCCACGTTCTTCATGGCAGATTTACTCTCCTTCCTCCCCTCCCAACCATGTTTTCATCTTGTATCTCCTTTCTTCAAATTTACTCTTCCTCATGTGTCCCAGGGGAAATTGGGGCACAGCATCAAATTCCCTCCATCCCCACATTCTAGTCAAATAAAGGAAGAAGTTCTAGCAGCTGGGTGTTTTCTCACAGTTGGCCAACAGAGATCACACTGTCCTCCGCACTTTTAGCACTGTCTATTGCTAGGCCATTAGTAAAATGTCAACTAATGCAGAAAGACAGCAAAAGACTCCACCATTGGGACTGTCCCACAAGCTGGGAGTTTTCCAGGAATTCAGTTGCATCTGTGACGGGTACATCCTAAAACCCGTCTCTGATTATTCCTAACCTCAGTTCTTTCTGTTTACAAGAATAACTGTACAATTCAACCAAGGGTCTGGTTTTGTTGTAGTACTATAGTTACCTTTTAAAATTCCACTCACTGACTTTAACAAACAGTATTGATTTTTGTCTTGAAGAAGCCAAAAGATTCTGTTACTAAATGGTTCTCCACTACAATGCAGAAGTGGTGCACCATTTTACCATTCAGAAAGTTGGGCTTCTGATATCATAGATTGCTTGTTCTTTACTTATATAAAAGGTAGAGGAAAAACCTGTGCAACAGGTTGCAGGAACGTTTTATGTGAGGCTTTGTTTCAGTACAATGTTCAGACGGAATCAGAAACCTGAAACTCTTACTGAAAAAGGCTAGCTCCAGCATTCAGCCTCTTCAAGCCTGATCCTGCAGGGTACTAGAAACTGCTAAGAGGTGTTAAGCACCCTGCTTCACAGCAACACTGGATCAGGCCCTGCTTCCTGATTTGATTTTGATAGATAGCCTTATCACTATACTTTATCTTTAAAGGTCCACTACATCGATAAGCTGCTTTGTCTCATTGTTTAAGACTTTTAAAAGATAGCACTACAGACTGAATTGAAACAAGTTAAGAAAATTTGCCATATCCTTTTCAGACTTATTAGTCACTTTAAAAAAACATTGTAAATATGTTCTATAGCAAGGATATAAAATGTGGTATTTAAATATTTAAAATCACTACTAAGTTCATGTTAAATATCTTTTTTATTTTTCATAGATTTTAAGGTCAGATGGGATTATTATGATCATCCTGGACTGACCTTCTACACAGCAGAGTCCATAAAATTTCACCCTAGTGACTCCTGCACTGCAGGGAATTATTCTTTTAAATACTTTCCTGCACTGCTAATAACATTATCTGACCATAATTAATCCTCAAAACAAACCTTTGCAGCATGTACATTATGTATCATTATACCAGTTTTACAAGAGGGGAAACTGAGATCCAGAGAGGTTAAATGACTTGCCTCAGCCATACATGATGTCATTGGCAAAGCAAAGATTAGAGCTCATCTCATAGCTCCCAGGCCTCTGCTCAGCCCTAGATCATTCTCTGCATCTCAGAAGTTCTGATTCCTTCTACTATGTAATGCTGGACAACCACTGTAATATTGCATACAGTGGTTTACAGAACAGCATAATAAATAACACAGAAAAATCAGCAGAAATTCTTGGCATCTCAAAAAGAAAAGGAGTACTTGTGGCACCTTAGAGACTAACAAATTTATTTGAACATAAGCTTTCATGAGCTACAGCTCACTGCATCCGATGCATGCAGTGGATGCATCCAATGAAGTGAGCTGTAGTTCACGAAAGCTTATGCTCAAATAAATTTGTTAGTTTCTAAGGTGCCACAAGTACTCCTTTTCTTTTTGCGGATACAGACTAACACGGCTGCCACTCTGAAACTTGGCATCTCAAGTTTCAGGAGCTGCAGTAACTGCTTTCACATTCAGATAATATTCATAGAACTATTCACTGAAGCAGGCTCATAGTGGGGCCCCAAGTCTCCACTATGTGCAAAAAATGGCCTTAGTGGACCAGAAAATATAGCCCTTATAACACTGTATAAGGTTTGGATCCTGACATGCTCACAGACCCTTCCTTACTGATTTCTGTGGGGCAAAAGGAGGCCTCCATCTGAAGATAATTACAGGATCAGAGCCTAAGTAAGAAGCCCGTCTATTCTACTTGCTTATTATTCAGTACGGTGCTTATTAAGTGTAGAAATGAAGTGTCCACATACATTACTCCAATAGATTCTTTATGCACAAGAATTGTGTTTTCCATACAAAGAAGAGAACCATAGACAACTCATGCCTCTCCATACTGGGGGGTGGGGGAGCACAATCTAAAGGGGAGAATACATGACTGCTCCATGTGTCTCCTCTGCGCAGCGACACCCCCCGCACCCTAAGCCCAACCCAGGCCGCTGTGTTCTCCCTGCCCCACATTACCTGTGGGGGAGAGGGCTCTGTCCTTCTCTCCCCGCGCTTCACCCTGGCACATTTGGCCGCTCTCCCTGGCAGCCGGGCGGGGAGCAGGATAGAGCTGCTTCTGCCTGAGAGAGCCTGGCTGGGAGGCAGCAGGGATCCCCCAACCCGCCCCGGCATGCTTGTCCCTTGTCCTCAGCAGACGAGCCTGGGTAGGGTGTGGGCTGCCACTGCCTCCCAGCCAGGCTCTCTCAGGGCGAAGCAGCTCCATACCGCCCCCCACGCGGCTGCCAAGGAGAGTAGCCAAACATGCCAGGGAGGGAAGCACAGAGAGAGAACAACAGAGCCCTTTTCCTCCCCACCCCCAGCAGGCTAATCTGAGGCGGCACTTGACCCACATGTACCCCCCCCAGACACATCGCCTCTGAAGAGAACAATCACAATCATATTGCAGGAGAATTTAAGGACAGCTCCATCCACAGAGCAAGGTGCCGACTCTACAACATGCTTTGTGACCAGGTAACCTCATAGATTCCTTCTCTCCCCAGGCCATATGACCTACTATTCAGTGCATTACTGTTTTTTATTTGAAATTGTATATTTTAATATTGTAAAGGGACCTGGAGCATTAACTGGGCACCTAATGACTGAATAATATTTTCTATAAATCTAATAAATAAATAAAATTATAGTGCAAGCAATAAGCCACCTTCCGATACTCTTACTCATGTTCAGAAGCAATTCCATTGACCTCAATGGGACTACTCATTGTGAGTAAGGATATGAGAATCTGGTCCATAATAAACTCTGTATGTTCTACTGAGACACCTAATGGCAACTACTGCACACACATTTATGTTCAGATTATGTTACTAGTGCTTAACCTAGAAAAGTAAGTCATGCTTTTTGTTTCCCTCAGGCATAATCCTTGGATTTTGTCTCCGACCATACAAAATGAGCTACCGGGAAGTCAAGTACTTTTCCTTTCCAGGAGAACTACTGATGAGAATGTTGCAGATGTTGGTCTTACCACTCATCGTATCCAGTTTAGTTACAGGTACAAAAGCCTAATCAACTTTTTAAAAGTTTTCTCTCTTCTCCATGAATTTGTTAAAGATAAAATCATGAAGTCATAAAAAAATGTGCACTCCATAATCTAGACAGACATGACATTGCAAAGCTATACAATAAATTATACTAACCTGCAACATGAGGTATTGCTCACAAAAAGGTAGATCAACACTCAAAAAACAGCCAAATGATCCAAAAGCTGGATTTTTCAAATGCCAAAGTCATTGTAACTACACAAAACAACATATCTACTATCAAGTTGCAGTTGGCTGTACTCTTCTTCCTTGCCCTTACATCCTGCCCAGAAACTGTCTTCCACAACATCCTACTGCCATCAAGGGCAAGAGAATAGTCTATATTCCACTGTTGTTCCAAGACTCGGTGGAGATTTAAATTACTCTGTGCTGAGTTTGGGCAGGTACCTCTGCCACTCCCCTCTCACATACTTGTCTATCTCCAGTCTGTTCAGTGGCAGGATGGAGGCCAGGAAAATATGTATCTGTTGTGCAAGAGACTTCAGCCTCCATTCCATCACTTGTGGAACTTCCTCCTCAGTTCTGGTTTCCCTTTTCCACCCAATAGGCTCTTCTAAGCCTCAAGACCCCATTATTAACTTGCTCCTGGTATTAGTCAAGCTAGTGATGATGAAGTTGCAGATAAGGAGAATAATAAAAATAAATAATGCATTGTCCATTTCTAGTGACTTTCTTACAAAGTTGAATGTTAATTAATTAAGGCTCACAACATATATGTGAGGTAGGAAAGTATTATTATCCCTATTTAATAGAAGAAGAAACTGGGGAATAGAGAGATTTACGATTTCTAATGTTACACCACAACTCAGTGACACAGCTAGGAATAGAACCCAGAACATATGACTCCATTTTATGATCTAAGCACAAGGCCACACTAGCTTTACTGGTATAAGATCCATAAATAGGGTGACCATATTTCCCTATGCTGAATACAGGACACCTGGTAAAATTACTCATTTTCAAGCGAGTTCAAAGGAAATCAATCAGAAGTATGCAGTACAAATGTTCAAATTAACATCAAGTTGATTGAGCCCTTGTTAAAAAGAAATACTGTGGAATTGGATTCTTTTTATTTACCTTCTTATCTTTAAGGTTCACACAGGGAGAGGTAACAAACACACTCTCCCATACACCTCTCTCGCACAGGGCAGGTAACTGACCAACCTGACCCTCCCTGCCCTGCACTCTCTGCTCTCCATGCCTGGCTGAGCCCCTGGGACACACCTGCCTCTCCTGGTACCTGGCCCCACATCTTCCTGAGGCAACTCATGGGGGGAGGGGCATGCAGGGTCACATGCCTCCCTCTCCAGATTTCTGCCAGGGTTCACACCAGAATGTGGCCAGCGGCAGCCTTTCAGATGCTTCCAGCCGCAGGGGTGAGGAGTGGGGAAGGGATGACCTGGCCCATATCTTTGCAGAGCTCATCTCTTCCCACCCCTCCACCCCACTCCCCTGTTTCCCTGTGACTGGAAGGAGCTTGTCCTTTCCTGCCCGCACAGTGTCAAAAGGCAGCTAACACCTCCAGGCTGCTGCTGGCCACTGACATAACCGAGCTGCCTCCTGTCCCCCGGCTACAGCACGGGCAGGAAGAGGTTAAGCCCTAAGGATGAATTGTGCACCTGGACCCAGGGAACCTGACTACTGGGGCTTCAGCGAACCCAGCCAGAGAGGTGGCTCAGCAGGGACAGGTGCCTAGGGGACCGAGCAGCCCATCATTCCCTGGGGGGCAGGACCTAGGACGGGGTGGAGGGGCGGGTGAAGAGGGTGCTAAGCCCCTGCCCAGGGCACTTCTGTGGAACCTGCAGGGTCGGGGCACGAACAGGCTGGAAATTGCTTCCCCCCATCCCCCCACCACTCCAGAGCTTAGCTGAGGGGTGCCAGCGCTGTGCAGGACTTTGTCACATCCAGGGTTCGGTTCTTCCTGGCCAGTGCCCTGGGCCGGAGGGTCTTGGGCTTTCCTGGGGCGCCAGCCCAGCCAGAGGCAGTGAAGGAAGGAAGAAGCCTGCCAGCCAGGCTGCTGGTACGCTGAGCACTCCGACCAGGGGCTGGTTCTCTGCACAGCGCTGGGAGCAGGACGTGCCCCGCCGAGAGGGATATGGAGGAGCAGCGGGGTTGGGGGGTAAAGGGGCAAAGCAGGGAGAGGACAGCAAGAGGGAGAACATGTAAAGGGCTGATGGGTGGGAGCCAGAGGCAACACATAACGAGCTGCTGCCTGGCTCCTGCCCACACTCACCAGCCACCACAGCTCGCAGTGCAGTGCCAGCCAGAAACAGGATGGGGGACAGGACTCTGGTGACCAAGAGCCAGTCTGCAGAGGGGGCTGCACAGACGGACCAACAAGGGGAGCGTCCGACCCCACACGCAGCAGCTTTACTCTGCCACCAGCCTTGCAAACCCTCCCCCATTGTCGGCCACTGGACCTCCCCTCCCCCCCCCACTCACCGCTGGTGGGCAGGCAGCTGGCAAGCAGGGATCCGGCCAGCAGCAGGACCTGCTAGTTCTGATGAGGGGGAGACAGAAAATACGGGACAATTTGCCTGTTTTTAAGAAAAAGTTGGGACGCCTCCAGGAGGGCTTAAATATGGGATTGTTCCTTTTAAAACCGGATGTCTGGTCACCCTATCCATACACTGAGTACAGCAATCTTCTGTTCTAGTGGTTCTTAAACTTTTTACCATGAAGACCCACTTTTCTGAAAGCAAATGAGCACAGACTCCACCTTCACAAGTGCTAGAGAATTATGGGTTCTTTTTGCTATGGGGCAAAGGGGGAATTGCACCCCTTCCTGACTTTGCATAGCTCCTCGCCAGCTGGCACTGTGGTATCTCCCCCCCCCCGGCCCATGAGAGCTGCTGTGGGACAGGCCAGACCAGAGGCCAAATCTCCACGATGTCAGTATCACCCCACGGTCCCCATTAGCCAGACAGGAAGCAGCAGCGGTGGCCTGGGCTGGAGCTGAGCAGAGAGTGACCCAGGCCCCGATCCCTGCCATGGAACAGCCATCAATGAGACACCCTCCCAGCCCTTCACCCCCTGGGATAGGACAGGGACGCCACCTCCACCCACCTCCAGGTTGGGAATGGCCTGCTAACTCTCTACAATGAGCCATAGCCTCAGTGGAGAGGTAGAAGTAGGGATGCTGACACAACTTTGCACTCCTTGAATTTTTCTGAAATAATGCCCAGGAGACAATATTCATATATATCAGCTGTTAATGAAAAACTAGATTGCTAAAGTATGTAGTGTTATAATAGTGTTTATTTTGACAAATGTTAGTGAGATAGAGGAGTTTGTTTCTATGTACATAGGTTATACAGATGTGGAAAGTCTAACCCAAAGTGAAACTAGAAACTGAGTTGTACATCTCCCTACGGGAACAGGGATCCTGTTTCCTTTGATTCCCGTTTCTCCCAACCTGCCCTCCATCCTTCTGTTGCCCCTCAAACTCTGTCCCTTTCACCTCCTCCCACCAGCATGGGAAGGCACTGAAAGCAGAAGAGGAGAGTCAATCTCCCTGCCCTCAGTGCTGAGACCACTGCCACCCCCAGTGACTTGGATGAATCACTGCAGGAATAAAAATCCTGCTCAGTCCCTGTATCCCTTCGTCCCTGCTGGGTGAGTGAGAGAGACTCTAATTGGAGCTGGAACAGCAGAGCAAGACATTTGGAAGAAAGCCCATATAGTGATTTGCATTGTCTTATTTTCAAATGTGTAAATAAAAAAGAAAGAAGACAGATTGAGAGAGCCTGTTCTGCACAACGTCCATGGCCTCAGTAGAGGCTTTTGTGAAACAACAGTCTTTAAATGGGTTCTCAGCCCAGTGTCTTCTGAAAGAACCTTACATCACCTGATATGAGCAACTCCTAGTTTTATAGATCTTCATGGCTGATATTTTTCCTGTTACACTCCTCTGAGCCTTGTACTTTTTTTAGTCTTCTCCTTTTCATGAGAGGCATTAATATTACCACATTTAAAGGTTTTGGCTAAAACTGACAAGCTATCCATCCATCTAAGGTATTTATATGGTCGCCATCACTATAGGAGCTAAGTGCCTCAATGTATTTATCCTCACAGCACTCCTGCGAGGTAGGGCTAATCCATGCTCTATGCTTTGAACATAAACTAAATATATAATATAATTAATATAATATATAATAAAACCCCACTGTACCTCAACCAGGGTCGGGAGAAGAGCAGAATACTCCATGCAGGCCACAAGGGACAGATTTGATTCTCCAAGGAAGTGCTTATATATTTTTATTTTTTAATAAATTCATTGGATAATATCAGTGTTTATATTTACGCATTTTTTCAATTTTTATCAATTTAAACCAGTGGTTCTCAACTATTTACCATTGTGGGCCACATATGCAGCTCTCTATGGTTATGTGGGCTGCATCCACACGATATATATACTCCCCGTATGGCTCTGAGAATGTCACATAGGCTGCAGCTGTGTGCTGACTGGGCCGCAAGCAGCCCCCCGGTTGAGAACCATTGATTTAAACTTTCGCAGTGATACTACTTGGTGCTCTATTGCTACAAATAACAATATACATAGATATTTGGTGCAACATTATCTAAACTGATAGCTCTGCAAATTGTTTGCATAGAGGTTTTATAAACATATACACATGGGGATTTGGTGCAGAGTTAGACTCAGGTAAGTATGCAGTATTTAATTTATAAATGATAGATTATCATCTTTCTAGATATAGTATGATGTAATTTTTAATTAAATTCATATTTTGTGTATTATAAGTAACTCACTAGCTAAAAGCCTAATGCTTCTCAAACCAGACTTGGTATCATATAATCCAAGCTGTTATTGTTAGTATTTTGAATATATACCTTTGCTCTTTGTAGATTTGGGACAGAGTCTCACAGAACATAATGCTCTGGGTTTCTGCAAACTTTTATGTATGTGTGACCAAAATATTTGGATGTGTGGACAATCCCAGGAGGTGAATATGGTGACATAGAATCATAGAATCATAGAATATCGGGGTTGGAAGGGACCTCAGGAGGTCATCTAGTCCAACCCCCTGCTCAAAGCAGG
Source organism: Natator depressus (assembly GCF_965152275.1). Lineage (NCBI taxonomy): Eukaryota > Metazoa > Chordata > Testudines > Cheloniidae > Natator > Natator depressus. Next base: position 25,232,503 of record NC_134238.1, read on the forward strand.
ACCAATCCCCAATTAAATCATCCCAGACAGGGCTTTGTCAAGCCTGACCTTAAAAACTTCTAAGGAAGGAGATTCTACCACCTCCCTAGGTAACGCATTCCAGTGTTTCACCACCCTCCTAGTGAAAAAGTTTTTCCTAATATCCAACCTAAACCTCCCCCACTGCAACTTGAGACCATTACTCCTTGTCCTGTCCTTTTCTACCACTGAGAATAGTCTAGAACCATCCTCTCTGGAACCACCTCTCAGGTAGTTGAAAGCAGCTATCAAATCCCCCCTCATTCTTCTCCTCTGCAGACTAAACAATCCCAGTTCCCTCAGCCTCTCCTCATAAGTCATGTGTTCCAGACCCCTAATCATTTTTGTTGCCCTTCGCTGGACTCTCTCCAATTTATCCACATCCTTCTTGTAGTGCGGGGCCCAAAACTGGACACAGTACTTCAGATGAGGCCTCACCAATGTCGAATAGAGGGGAACAATCACGTCCCTCGATCTGCAGGCTATGCCCCTACTTATACATCCCAAAATGCCATTGGCCTTCTTGGCAACAAGGGCACACTGTTAACTCATATCCAGCTTCTCGTCCACTGTAACCCCTAGGTCCTTTTCCGCAGAACTGCTGCCTAGCCATTCGGTCCCTAATCTGTAGCGGTGCATTGGGTTCTTCCGTCCTAAGTGCAGGACCCTGCACTTATCCTTGTTGAACCTCATCAGATTTCTTTTGGCCCAATCCTCCAATTTGTCTAGGTCTCTCTGTATCCTATCCCTGCCCTCCAGCGTATCTACCACTCCTCCTAGTTTAGTATCATCCGCAAATTTGCTGAGAGTGCAATCCACACCATCCTCCAGATCATTTATGAAGATATTGAACAAAACCGGCCCCAGGACCGACCCTTGGGGAAGTCCACTTGATACCGGCTGCCAACTAGACATGGAGCCATTGATCACTACCCGTTGAGCCCAACAATCTAGCCAACTTTCTACCCACCTTATAGTGCATTCATCCAGCCCATACTTCTTTAACTTGCTGACAAGAATACTGTGGGAGACCGTGTCAAAAGCTTTGCCCATATAGTATAAAATAGATTGGGGCTGTTTAATTTTGTTGAGGATTACTGAGGTGTAGAAGAAGTTACAAGAGTGTAAAACTGAGTCATAATTACACAATAGTTTCTGGCTGTTACACAGGTAATAGATGAATTCAGAAATTGAAGGGTTCTAATCTTCCGTCAATACATCTACATAATTCTGAAAGTTATACACATAAATTCATGGGAGAATAAACTTCAAAGGCTGAAGACAACATATTGGCTGTACATTCACATCCCAAGACTATTTTGGTCTTTTTCCAAAAGAAACAATTCAGAACCTCCTTTCTTTGGCTATTGTAATATTTAACAGAAATAAGCATATATGGATTTATTAAAAGCAATTTTATTGACCATATACTTTGCAAGGGTCATTAGTCTTGCAATACTTTTTATGAGGATTATGTACCAACATTTTTGAGACATTACATCAGGATCACCATGCAATTAAAATGCCTACATTGAAATATAAAGCTTTAAACTTTGCCCTACAAGATTTGTCTGAGTATTTCAAACAGGGAGACAATTATTCAATGTGCAATGGTGTCATAGTGAGGTATGGTTTAATGTCTAAGCCACACATTTCTGAGTGAAAATTCACCCAAATTATTCATGAGCAGTCTTTTTAAAGAACATAGTCTCTATGCAGAGTCGGAGACAAAATTTGAAATCCAAGGAGTTTTGTGAAAATTTCACTGCAAACTTTTGCAAAGCTCTAAACGTATCCCAGACTGGTGGAGCCTCTGGAACTCTTTCCCTTATATTTTTGTAGTAGTTTGGGATTTAGTTATACAGACATCATTGATTTTTAAAAGTGTTTTTTGTGACTAAATCCTTGTAACAAAAAAGGCCTTTTCCCCTGCTCACTGCCATGCCCACAGTTTCTGTCCAGATTGTTTTACTGTCCAAACTTAGATCAAATCAACAAAAACACAGTTCCTCAGCCCACTCTGGGCTACATCTCCCAAGGGTGTTTCCCTCTTTAGTTCTCAGATTCCTTCTGCCTTGTTAAGTCCTGGGGACTTCAACAGATCGGCTGCTTCTGCTTCCCAGCCTTCCCTCCCAAGGGACTCTGACAGTCCTGCTGCTCTTCAAGACTCCCTATTCCCAAAGAGCAGGCAGTGAAGGCCATGTCTGCTCTCTGCACCCCTTTCTTGACTGTCTCTCAGGCTCCCCTTCATTAGATTTTTCTCTCTCTCTCTCTCTAAGCCCAGGTGCTCTCTTTTAAAGCTCACCTGGGGGTCAGTTGGCCAGTCACAGGTGAGGAGCAGGGCCAAAGGGCCGTTGCCACCCTTGTGACAAATCTGTGCAGCTCCCTAAACTTATTTAGGGATTATCAAAAGTGATATAAAATACTAAAAAAGCACTAAGAAAAAAAATTAGTTTTTTTCTAAAGGTAACAATTCTAGATTCTGCAAAAGCTCCACAGGCCTACACGCTTTGGATTTGCTCCAAATCCTACGGAGACTATTACTGACATCAGTGAGCTTTAGATCAGGCTTTTACGGTATTGTAGACCTTAATCTTGAAGATTCTAGAAAATGGAATCAGGAATCAAAATAATGTCCCTATCTGCTGCAGCACTTCAAAGAGTACTGTAGAACTGACAGGCTCAGCAAACATATGGGGAAGGTTACTAACACCAGATGACACAATTATTTCATGATCACAACACTGTGTTCAGCATTGTACAAACATACTTGTGATTGAACTGAACGTGTACTTCTAAGAAAACCCAGGATGTCAACACCACTGCAGTCATTTGCCCTTAATGAGCCACATACAATTTCCTATAATTACATCTAAAGGCTCTGCTAACAAGCATTTCAAAATTCTGGACTGTGATGGTCAGAACTGTGTCCTTCCCTTCCTCACCCTCCCAAGACACTTTAAGTGTATCTTGACCTCTCTTCTATTTGCCCCACAAAATCACAGCATGAGGAAAGAATTAGACAGAATGAACATGTACAAACATTATTTTTCCTTTCTCCAACTGTGAAAGAACATCCAACAAAAAGCAATCAAGACAAATCAGGTTATGACGCTTTGGCTGTTTGGTAACTTCAAAGCAAGTTCACAAGTAGTATTTTGGGAATTGGTCCTCTGCTACCATGGGCTTCCAAGCATCTTCTTCATAGATTTCCCTGTCCTCCCGTGTTGAAATATCCTATCTTGGACACAAGGGTGGCAATGAGTGGGCCCAGTAAGGTGACCAGATGTCCCGATTTTATAGAGACAGTTCTGATATTCAGGGCTTTGTCTTATATAGGCACCTGTTGTCCCCATTTCCCTGCCCAATTTTTTACACTTTCTATCTGGTTACCCTAGTGTCCAGATACAAGGAGACATGCAATAGTAATATGGCTGTCTAAAGAAGGAATGACACTTGTAGATTTAAACAGCATGCCTAACTCTTCACAATCTTTCACTAACACTTAGTATTATTTATATGTGTGTTATAGTAGAGCTAAGGAGCCGCAATCAAAACCGGGGCCTCATTGTGCTAGGCATTGCACAAACAAGTACTGAAGGACAGTCCTGCCCCAAAAAACTTACCATCTAAATAAATAAGACAAACACATGTGGAGTTGTGACAGAGGTACAGAGAGGTGAAGTGACTACCTGACATTACACAGCAGGTCAATGGCAAAACTGAAAATAGAACCAAATCTCCTGACTCCCAGTCCCACTGCCCTCTCCACAAGATCAAAATATTTCTCCAAATGCTATAGAATTCTCTTAACCCAAAGATACTTATGTAACAATGCAGTGTAGAAGATTGGGTATGGAAGGGTTATCCAAGCATACATAATCATCTTGATTGCTGTTAGCTGTACCCAAATTCCAAAACAAATGGACTATCTGAACAAATGTGATGAGCAAACAGGTAGAATGCTCTCAAATGGTTTGGCACATAAGATCATATATGTTCATATTATTCAAGTAAAAAAAAGGGAACATTCACATTTCACTCTGTACAGTAGACAACAATTCATACATCAGTATGTGGTGTAGTTTTGGTTTTGCAGTTTACTGGTATAATTTTTAAGGCTCCTAGTTCTGTGCTCAGGAGCTATCTCATTCCGCATTTACTCAAATAATCTAGAGTTGATGGGCTATTTTCTATGCTGGTGTAAGCGAACAAAACTCCATGGACATCAATGGAGTTATACCTATTTATGACAGAGAATTTGTCCTGGTGTATCTTAGTACCAGGTCTGCTGCATCTCTGTCCAAATTGGTTTCTTTTACTAATTCCATTTGTCTAAGGACATTATTCTAAAAAGGAGCCATCAGACAATCATGCATCATATGTATTAATTTAGTTTTGATAACATTACCTTTGGCATCAGGCAATAAATATGCCTCTAAGGCTTAACTGGATGAAACTCCACTCCAGTAGGTTCTATGGATGACACCTGTCCTGGGCACTATCAGCAGCACCCTGATCACTGACATTGCTTAAAGAAAGCTGCAGGCCCAGTTGGAGGCAATTATACACTTTCTGTTGGGGGATTGTGAGCACCTGGATGGAAATCACCAAGATAATTGGGAGAATATAAGTGGAAGAAACAGGAAGCAAGGGGCAGCTCAGAAGGAGACTCAGAGGGTTAGCCTGGGCTGAGGAGTGAGGGTTGTAGGGAAGCCTACCCTTGCTGTAAGCCTATTGTGGGGACCTGCACGAAGACAAGAGATCCGGGCACCATGAACAAGATACTGCACTGGCTAGTGGAACAACAAAAGGAGATGCAGCGGACCAGCAGGTGGAGAGGCAAGCACTTCTGAGTTGGCAGGCAGAGCAGCAGCGAACGTTGCAAGAATTAATCAAGGAGCAGGCTGAGGTACAGCAACTGCTCCTGCAGGGGCTGGTTAGGGTAACCAGATGTCCTGATTTTTCACACTTGCTGTCTGGTCACCCTAGTTCCAGTGAAGGAACTGGAGATTGAATGGTTAGCCTGTGATTATGTAAGGTGAATGGGGAACGGCCCCAACACCTTTTTATTAACCTTTGAGTGGGTAGCTACTAGCGCCAGAATGGACAAGGGTATATGGACACTTTGGCTAGCCTCTTATCTGGCCAGCGAGGCTCAGGAAACCTATGTGGTCCTGAGCAAACACCAGGCCAAAGACTATGATACACTGAAGGCTGCTATTTTGAACAGGATTGGCCTGTCAGCTGAGAAATACGACCAAAAATTCAGGACAGCCAGATGGAACAGCAGGATACATCCCAGGGCCTTTGTGCAGAAATTGTCAGCAGGGGCCACACAGTGGTTGCAGCCGGATAAACAGGACACTGAGGCCCTAATTGACTCCATTATTCTGGAGCAGTTTACACAGAGCCTACTCAAGATGGGTTCAGGCACCAGCCAGAATCATTAGAGGTGGTGGTGAAATTAACAGAGTATGTGGAAGTGGACTTTTCATAAAAGAGCTGGGTACCCCGATGACCAAGGGCAGGGAAAAGAAGGCGGAAGAATCTCATACAGTGAAGCACAAGAAGGGAATGCGGGGAGCAAATGATGGTGCCTCAGATGCCCACGCAGTAGTCTGCTACCAGTGTGGGGACAAAGGACACATAAAGAGTGACTGTCCCTACATGGACTACAGGTTCTAAGAGTGGACAGGTGTCAAAAGGGGACTTGGGATAAGAACGATTTCTATCAAAGTAGGCAGAAGAACAACAAGGGGTGTTGTGGATTCAGCGGCAGCATGTTCCCTTGTATGGAGTGCCCTGGTAAGGCAGCAGTGATGACAGGAGGGGGCGATCATAATGATCTATTGTATACATGGGGAAAAGAGCATTTATCCCGTGGCCTTAATCCCCTTGGAAGTAGCGGGGACGTTTAGATGGCAGGAAGTAGGGATAGTAAAGTCATTGTCTAACACAGTAATGCTAGGAACTGACTAGACCCAATTCCTCTTATGTAGAAAGTGGGAGAAGGGACCCTAACTGATGGGTCAGCATGAAAAGCTCACGAGTGGACACCCTCCAGGGAGTCCTCCAGGTCCAGTGTGTGATAACCCTAGATGTAAGAAAACAGACTCAGAAAGACGTATTACACTGGAGGACTCGGGGGGAGGAGAAAAATGTGAGAGGACAGTGAAGCCGGGATGACAAAGCAGTGACACCTAGAGGACAAAGAGGGTGGAGGCTCAGCTAACCCGCCCCCCCCCCCCCCCCCGAAGAACAAGCTGAATTGAGGGAAGGTGGGTTCCTGACAAGGAAGCCTTAGTGGGCCAACCCACCCTGGCAGTCCCAAACCAGGGGAAAGATAAGGCAGGGGAAGAGAGGGATCCCAAAATTATGGCCCTAGAGGGACAGTTCATGTGAGTAGATATAAGCCCAGAGCCAAGTAAACTGGAGCAAACACTTGTGGGATGTGACTGGTGCAATAACCTATGGGCTGAGGTGGAGCTGTAGGGATAACCTCCATTGTCAAAGTGTATTTTTTGCGAATGGAAGGCAGGAGACCCTCACTGGTAGTCCATGAAGGGCTATCCCCAAAGGGCACTGACACCCCCAGTACAATCCTAATCCCATAAAGACGGTAGTGCATGGGCAGCAAAGAGGACCTCTTTCAGAGGCAAGAAAAGACCTCACGTGAAATAAGGGGGGAGGTGTGTGACAGGGCCCTATCGGCAGCACCCTGACACTGACATTGCTGCAGTCTGAAGAAGGCTGCAGGCCCAGCTGGAATTAGTTATAGGCTTTCTGTTGGGGGATTGAGAGTTCTTGGGTGGCAATCACTGAGCTAACAAGGTAATTGGGGGAATGTAAGTGGATGAAACAGGAAGCAAGGGGCAGCTCAGAAGGAGGCTGAGAGAGTGAGCCAGGGCTGAGGCATGAGGGCTGCAGGGAAGCCTACCCTTGCTGTAAATCTGCATTGCAGTGTGTTACTTTGTAAGAAAAAAACCCAGTGTGTGTTTGTGACTGTGAAACTACCTGAACTGGCCAGGAAGTGTGGTTCACCAGCTAGCGACGGAGGTGCCCTGTGACAGTCCTCTAGTAATTTTTTATAATTCTGACAGTCATAAATATCCTTTTCTAACACAGGGACATGAGTATTAGTAGACAACATAAAGGAACAGATTCCCCCCTCCTAAGCAGTAACATCCTTGAGTGCTAAAGAAGGCAAAAAACTCCAGGATGTTCACCTTGTGATGTTTTCTAGGAATCAATCCATCAAACAAGGAAGGCAGGGAATCTTCCTTCTACCCCCAGATCTGTAGAGACTGGAGCTATGCTGCATGAGTTTCTACCCTTTTATGTAGCTCTGATGGTTTTATCTCCACCTGGCAACAAGTCTCCTTGGAGAAATCATGCTACTATTTGCTAAGGCCCGCTGCATCTGCTTAATCTCAGTCAAAACAGTTAATGCTGCTTTAAAACAGATTTTAACTCCCTCCTTGATTTCCATATATAAATCCACAGATTGAACAGAATAGAGCTTGTTTAGCCTAACCAAAAGAAGGCTGAGGGGAGATATGATTGTTCTCTATCAATATATAAGAGGGATAAATACCAGGGCGTGGGAGGAATTATTTAAGCTCAGTACCAATATAGACACAAGAACAAATGGATATAAACTGGCCATCAGGAAGTTAAGACTTGAAATTAAATGAAGGTTTCTAACCATCAGAGGAGTGAAGTTCTGGAACAGCCTTCCAAGGGGAGCAGTGGAGGCCAAAGACATATCTGGCTTCAAGACTAAACTTGATAACTTTATGGAGGGGATGATATGATGGGATAGCCTAATTTTGGCAATTAATTGATCTTTGACTATTAGTGGTAAATATGCCCAATGGCCTGTGATGGGACACTAGATAGAGTGGGATCTGAGTTACTACAGAGAATTCTTTCCTGGGTGTCTGGCTGGTGAGTCTTGCCCACATGCTCAGGGTTTAACTGATCACCATATCTGGGGTTGGGAAGGAGTTTTCCTCCAGGGCAGATTGGCAGAGGCCCTGGGGTTTTTCACCTTCCTCTGCAGCGTGGGGCAGGGTCACTTGCTGGAGGATTCTCTGCACCTTGAAGTCTTTAAACCACGATTTGAGGACTTCAGTAGCTCAGACATAGGTCAGGGGTTTGTTACAGGAGTGGGTGGGTGAGATTCTGTGGCCTGCGTTGTGCAGGTGGTCAGACTAGATGATCATAATGGTCCCTTCTGACCTTAAAGTCTATGGGTGCCTGCTCCAAAACTCCATAAACATCCAGTCCCAGGAGCACTAGTGGAATGGCATCCACAGGGTTTCAGGGAGGGAGATCCAGGGCCATGCAGCCAATATTCCTCCTCTTACATGAAGGAAGGAGGCGTTGCACTGCAATAAAGTTCCTTCCATGCATATTTGTGGAGGAGACCATTGGCTCTGTATGCTGCATGTGTAACAGTTTGGGTATTGAGAACAGAGATGGAAGCTAAATATATTGGAGCACCACTCTGTCCTTGCCTTCTGTGTTTCAGGTTAAGAGAAGCTAACATTCCTACTCCAGCTCATATAGTACATATATGAAAACTGAGAAACACCTGGGTAATATCTTGCCCTGTACAGTAGGTCATAAGAGTGATATATGTTTCACAGACTTCTCACATATTTCTTTTATAGGCTCTGAAAAAACTCCCTAAAAAAATATCTAAGTGTAGAGTCAACTGAGAAATAAAATACCTGGTAGAGAAATCCAATTGTTTACTTATCAGAATAATATAAGAGCTGTTTATTTTGTTTGTTTTTTGCTTCAGCTTCAGCATGTGGAGTGTTTGCCAGTTCTACTGAAAAGAATTCTCTTTGAAATTAATATGGTTTTATGATCTACATACTGGTCCCATCTAGGAAGAGGAAAGACAAAATCCCATAATTTGGAGCCTTCTGGAATGTTATAGGCTTTAGAATTTACAATATTGGGTCAGATTCTGACCCCAGCTAAAGCCCTTTGTACTGTGCTGCTCATATAAAAAGTTGGCTTTATCAACCAGCTGAGAATTCCCAGGGTGTAGGAATACCTGAGTTGTGTAGAATCTCCCCCAATATGTACACTTATCAACATCAAGATTCTGGACATCTGAATCTTGGTGCTAATCTATACACTTGTATGATTATTTGAATAATTTGATTTCTTTCATTCAGAATCAGAGAATACAAAACATAATTTTCTCTACTTCAAAGCCCTTCAAAACTCTACCTCTGCCTGCATCTCTACTCTCAATCATCTGCAATCCCAGCTGCCAAACTGCTGCCTCAGAAGTCCCAGTTACAGTCATTCCACTATTGAATCCTGCCTCACTTCTCACTGTTTTGTTATTTCACTCTTATCTTTGTTTTTTTAGCATGCCATCCCCAGTGCTCTTCCAATCTTCTTTCAGAGTGGTAGCCGTGTTAGTCTGTATCAGCAAAAAAAGCAAGGCGTACTTGTGGCACTTTAGAGACTAACAAATTTATTTGGGCATAATCTTTCATGGGCTAAAACCCACTTCATCGGATGCATGCAGTGGAAAATACAGGAGGAAGATATACACACACACACACAGAGAATATGAAAAAATGGGTGTTGCCATACCAACTGTAATGAGACTAATCAATTAAGGTGGGCTATTATCAGCAGGAGAAAAAAACCTGTAGTGATAATCAGAATGGCCCATTTCAAACACCAACCGTAACAAGACTAATCAATTAAGGTGGGCTATTATCAGCAGGAGAAAAAAACCTTTTGTAGTGATAATCAGGATGGCCCATTTTTTTTGCCAATCTTCTTTAATATCCTTCCACAACGCCCATTAATACTAATCTTGTGACCCATTATAGGTAAGAAGGGAGTGAAAGCAGAAAAAAATTCCCTTTTTTGAGTCAAATTCTGATTTTAGTTAATGCCTTTACCAGATCTACTCCAGATTTACAGTAGTGTCTTAGGGCCTGAAACTCCTGGGAGGCTTTCTGCTGGGTTTTTAAGAGCAGGATCTCTAAGAGCAGGATCTGACCCTATAACTAACCCTTCCTTTGGGTCTCCCAATGTGTTTTGTGTTGTCTGCCTACTTTATAAAGTAAGCTTAATCAGCCCACTGACAGCACAAGTAATCAGTGACATGATAAGGTCTGAGACTATAGCAGACACACAAGCCTACAGTCTATTCAACCACACTAGATGTCAGTATCCACAAAAATTGTCCAACTTAGAGTGTATTCATTTTTTAACACATTGTAAATTAATTAATATACAACAAAGTGTTTTAAAATGTGTCTTGAGAAAACAAAAACATAAGGTATTTAATATACTTTTAACTTCCGCCTACCCCACCGCTACAATATCAGTATATTCTCAAGTATTCCATAGCTGTAGAAACCAAATTGTCAGGCAGCTTCTGTTTTGTGTCGTTGTACATTTTAGGGGCATATACATTTCTGTATGTGCACAAGCATTTACTCATGCAGTTTGCATAACTGGACAATTGTACTATTTGATCTGATTGTCCAAATGCTTGTTTGTGCACACACAGAAATGCCTGCATTTGCACAAAATTGAAGCCAGGTAAAAATCTGGCCATACAAATCTTTTTGTTTGTAAAGGACCCACTCCCAATCTTTCTTTAAATGGGACTATTTGTGGGAATAAGAACATGTGAAGAAAGGTTGCTAGGACTGAGTCCATACTCTGTAGCAATTTCTTTGCAAACTAGCACTTTTATAGCAGCTTTGACTTGACAGTAAGGAGCTGAAATCTACCAACAAGACTTCTTATGCTCAGCTGCTAGGCTGCCTGCCTGCTGGGTATAAGCAACCTTTTGGACCTCATTTCCATGGAAACAGAAGTCAGACGGATAAAACTCCATGGGCAAAATTACACAAGAACACAGGGTTTGCAATACCTGTTTAGACCAATAGTTGCATCAAGTCTGGTAGTCTCCACCAATGATTTGATGTTTCAGAAACAGGCAACAACCCCAACATTCTACAATGCACCTCTTGACGTGTGCAGTACTGTGCATGGTGTGGGAGTGCTGAACTCTAATGATGATGTAATGAAAATCCCAAGATGTACCCTAATTTGTCACAAGTGTTTCACTCAGTGTGCTGCTTGACAGTGGTAGAAAATGGCAAGATAAAAGCGTTGGGGAATTTAAAAAGGAGTCCAAGAAGCACTAGTATTAAAATATTTGGAAATTAACAAACAGCTCAAGATCTCAGTCAAAGCAAGCTGGCATGAGTGGGGGGCTGTCCCATCACTCAGTGGCCATATACTTCCAAAGCGCTGACTTAAAATACAACAGAATTACAGGCAGATTGAAAGAAATGCTGGAAAATTATTTGCTTATGGGCACTTTCTTGAATATGTTTAGGGGGCAAAATTGACGAAGGTGGAAAAAGTATATACCATTGAAAGCCATATTACAGAAATCATTATGTCCTGGTGTTGAGTGGAGAAGAAAGGAAGGAGAAAAGGAGATGATCAGGTCAGGGACACCTGAACTTCAAAAAAAAAAAAAAAAAAAAAAAAAAAAAAGGAGGAGATTTGATGGGATTTGAAATGTACTCAAGGGCCATCAGCATTTGGGATTTGAATTGCAGGGCCATCACTAGCGAAAGACTTCCAAAATGGGCAGGGAGGAGTAGGATAGGGCACAACTTTAGCTATGGCTAGAATTCTGTGTCAAATTTCTACTGAGGAATATCAAACCCCAGAACGATGGAGGGATATGACAATATTTTGCCAGAGTTTCTGAAACATCTTGGCACCAATGCCTGTCCATGGTTGTTAATGAGGGTGGCCTGCCAAGCATGGGTGCTGCGTGACTCCTCCATATGGGGAGGCTGCATACTCCTGAACCATGGCCCTGCCCATGCCCGGCCTCCTCCCTCCAAAGCTGAGCCCATGCTCCACCCCCAGCCCTGTTTGGCCCCTTCCCTCGAGGCCCCCCCAGCCCGCTGCTCATGCCTCTTTGCCGCCTCCCTCAGGGTCCCCCACTTGTCAGCCAGCCACTCATCGTGCGCCTCTTCGCCCCGTCCCCCAAGCTCCTGCCAGCTGGCCGGCTGCTCACCACTCACATGCAACTCTTCACCCCCTCCTATGAGGCTGCCATGTGGGTGGAGTGGGGATGGGAAGAGGCAAAGGGAGGGCAGGATCTCTGGGGGGAAAGAGGATGGATGGGAGCAGGGCCTTGGGGCAGAGCCCAGGCAGGACCACAGTCAGAGCTCCCTTTCGCCAGTGCGTTCCAAAGGTGGCGGGCCAGCTGTTTGGGGAGGCTTAGCTACTGACCAATCTCTCTGCTATCTTTCGTCTTTAAAGTCCTATAGTGGCTTATCCTCCAGCTTATATCTCCAGAGGTGAGGACAATTCTCAGTGTCAATCAAGCTGGCTTCCAGAAGGGTCAAAGTGTATGCGACCAAGTCCTAGTCCTCACTACATATATAGAAAATGGGTTTCAATAGAACTCGAAGACAGGAGCTGTTTTCTTGGATCTGACAATGGCCTACGATACAGTATGGCACACTAGTCTTCTGGTAAAATGTCAAGAGCTCTCCCAGCATAGGTGGTGGTCATAGTTGAACTTCTACTTCATGACAGGCATTTTCATGTATCTATGGGTGATAGAATAGGTGCATGAAGAAGACAATCCAATTCCTTACCCCAAGACTCTGTGCTTGTGCCTGTCTGTTCAATATGTACACAAATGGCCTGCCACTGACTCAGTCATGCAAGTTTATTTATGTAGATGACATCTGCTGCAATATCTAGTAGCACTCTTTCACCAAACTGGAGAACATCTTGAATGCTGACCTGACCAAGATGGGAGCCTACTCTAACAATTAGCTCCTCCAACCAAGTGTGACCAAGACAGTTTCAGGCATCTTCCACCTCCACAATACAAGCATGAATTAGACATCTTCCTCAACAGAAAATGACTGAAACAAGAGGCAAAACCGGTCTACCTTGGTGTCACACTGGACTGCTCTTTGACTTTCCACTACCATCTAAAAAAGACTGTTGCCAAAGTCAGGACCGGGAATAATCTAATCAGCAAATTAGCCAGTTCAACATGGGGTGCAAGCACATAGACACTTCACATATCTGCTCTAGCACAGTGCTATTCTTCAGTGGAAAACTGTGCCCCTGTGTGGCATCATTCACCTTACACTAAATTGTAGACGTTGAATTGAACTCAATCATACATGTTATCAAAGGCACTCGTGCCCCACTCCTATCCCATGGCTACCAATTCTGAGCGACAAAGCTTCTCCACACATTCATCACAGAGCGTCTATAGCCAGACTAGTAGAAAACTTGTGCCAATCCAGGTCTTTCACTGTACACGGACATTTTCAGTCACTGCAGAGCATGACTTACATTGAGGTGTCCATTGTGGTCTCAACTGCCAAACCGGAATCTGTCAGCAGCAACCATATGGCATGATGAGTGGTTGGCTAAAGACCTTTGGAATGTTTCCTTGTCGCTGATCCAACCATTTGGCTGCCAGGATTTGACCTGCCACATCACCTTTGGACTCTGCTGAACAGGTTCTGAACTTGCCAAGGAATATGCACAGCTAATCTCAATGTATATGGTCTGTGCAACAACCCACTTAGTCAATGGTGCACACTATTGACGAGTGTTGACTGACTAGATTTCATGGTGGTCTTAGGGCTCTTCATACTGCTGATGAAGGTGCTGTCGGGTGACTCAGCAAGCATTGCAAATGCTAGAAGAAAAAGAATGCCAGTTTTGCACCACTGTTACCCCATTTACTTCAGTAGAGTTATTCTTCAGCTATATGGTTGTGACTGAGTGCAGGAAGAGGCTCAGTATGTTTCTTATTCTGCTTGAGATCAAGCAGAGTGAAAGAAGCCCAAACAAACATGGATTTGATAGAGCTGCTTGTGGTACATGAAAAAGCCACATATATGTGCCTCTAGGAGGGCCACTGGTTAAAGAAACACTTAAAGAGTCACCAAACTAAATGCTAATTATCTGGAAAAAAGTGTTCCAGTGATTTTTTTGGACACTTGAATTCAGCAATGGTAAAGAGTATTTCACAGGTCTGTTCTCATTGATATATGAAACAGGATGTGTGATTATACTGTATTATATATGTTTGCAATATTTTTTAATTTTATGGTCTATCCCAGGCCATGATCCTGAAAACACTTACAGGTATGTTAACTTGAAGCACATGAGTAAATGTTTGCAGATTCAGGGCCCTATCTTATCGTAATCCCACAGACAATTGTGGTTATGTGCTCAGATTTCTCCAGAGTGGGAGGTAATAGTTGGTTATCCAATATCACCACTTTTCACTGGTGCTAGTTTAAAAAAGGCTGTGATGCCATCACTTTGGGCACCAATACTTATCTTTCCCCTATTGAAACACCACAATTAATAAAGCAAAATTCAATAATTACATTATTAAAGCCATTTCACCCACCTACTCCTAGTGTACATGCAAATATTTTGATAGTATCAGGGATTCTCCAATGAAAAGAGACTCTTTTCAGAGCTAGAATAAAGTAGGTTTTGGTCAAAAGTTCACTTAATGAATGGCCATTTTATTAACAAAATGTTCTTACTCCAGTAGTCTACTTTATTTCATATTCACAACTGCAGTGAGTTTAACCCTTAAATCACTCAAAACAACTGATTTGGAGAATTCTCAGCTGACTAAATGTAGCCCATATCTGCCCTTTTGCACTGTACAAGTGATGCAAAGGGAGTGGATTTGGGGAGAGAATCAGGCCCTCAAAATCAAGATAGGATGTTTAAATATTGCTTTTTAATGTTCAATATCTTGAAATATGCGAAGAGTCTTCCTATCTGCTCTGCATAACTTCAGAAGTCTAATAATAATATTGTTCTAAAAATATATTCTCTTTCATCTGTTTTCCTCAAAAATCACCAACTTTTGGGGGGACCTCAGACCCCCTAGAACATCTGATCCTTTACCCTGGCCTTAACTGGGTCCTGCATACATGGCAACATGAACTGTGTAAGCCAAAACATATTTTTCAGCCCTATTTAGCAACATCAGGACCTGGAGAGAAGCTGAATAATACCGTTAAAAAGCACTGAATGCTACTGTCATGCATTCTGGAGGAAATCTCATTTCTTCCCATTGCCTCCTACAAGCATGTGCAGAAAGATAAAGCAAAAATGTAGGTCTTTGATCATGTAAGGCTTTGACTGCATTAGTGACCTGAAGTTCAAGGGTCACTAAAACAAAGAATAGGGGAAAATGAAAACAAAAGCCCATTCACAGAAATGTCAAGCTTGCACTTTTGTAATGAGTTCTGCTAACAGTATAAACAACATTACTGAGTTACAAAATAACTGAAGTATAAGTGCTGTTAGAAAAGTAATGAGCTAAAACAATGTGACACCTTAGTATTACTGTGGCACATTGTCAGACGATCTTAACCACAGAAATAAGAAACAATTTTCTTCTAAATCCCATTTGATCATTATCAGTTGAAAATACAGTGGGGTTGTATTTGTAATTTACTTATGTGGGCTGACGGGCGTGGGGGGGGAAGGAAAAAAGAAAAAATGAGTTAGGTGCAGGACATCTTGGTTATTTACTACTAAGAACAGCCACTCGGGAATCTGAACTAGTGTTTTGTTATCCGACTGTCTTTGGTAATAAACTTTAAAGTACATAAGTCTTCTCTACAGTACATTTTTTTCTTCAAATGTCACACCATTTCACTGAGGACTAGGGCAGCTTGAAGCTTAGAGTTTTATAACTTGACAAGTGGATTTTAACCAATGCACCAGGCAAATGAAGCAAAAGAAAAGTAACACCCTTAAAGATAGGGCGCTGGACAATGTTCCCTCTAATTTTTGACAGGCTGTGTGCACAAAAAATTTCTTCTGTGCAAATTTTTGACAGGCCGTGTGCACAAAAATTTCTTCTATGCAAATTGTTGTGCTTCTGTGCAAATTTTTGTGCACACGGTGTTTCGCCGTGTGCGCAGGGTTTAGGATCTGTGTGTGGATTGTCTGAGGACCTCCAACAAATCATGATGCACATAAAACTGCCGTGATCAATGATGAGCTGAAATGACACAATGTGGATATTGCATCCCTCCAAGAAACATGGGTAGCATCAAGTGGATCTCTCAGGCAAAAAGACTACACATTTTTCTGGCAGGAGAAAATTGCTGAAAAAACACAAGAGCATGGAGTGGGATTTGCCATCAAGAACTCACTTCTGGGGATGACTGAGCCACCTACAAATGGATCAGAGAGAATTCTGGCACTCTGCTTGTTCACATCTGAGGGCCCAGTCAACCTTGTGAGTGTTTATGCCCCAACACTCTCCTCGTCTTCTGAAATCAAAGATCAGTTCTGAGACCAGTTGAACACCACTATAAGCATGATTCCAAAACATAAATATGTTTTCCTGCTAGAGGACTTCAATGCAAGGGTGGGAGCTGATCATGAAGCATGGACTGTCTTGGTCAACACGGAACGGATAAGATGAATGTAAACAGTCGGAGACTGCTAGAATGTTGTTCTTATTATGACCTCTGTGTAACAAACTCATTCTTCCAGACAAAGCCACAACACAAAGTGTGTTGGAAACATCCCAGATCTGGCCACTAGCACAAACTGGATCTTATCATCACAAGGCATAACAACCTTAACAGCATCCTCATTACCCACAGTTATCAAAGTGCTGATTGTGACACAGACCACTCTCTGGTATGCAGCAAAGTTAGACTTAAACCAAAGAAAATACAGAGATCTAAAGCAAAAGGATGTCCTCATATTAATATCAATAACATAGTGGACCAAGAAAAGTCACAGCAGTATAAGAACATACTACAACAAACCCTTGATTCCAGATTGTGCCACAAGCGCCCAGCAGAAATGGGAGCAACTAAAAAACACAATCTAAGATGCAGCTCTGTCAGTCTTTGGGAAGAAGGAAAACAAGACTAATGATTGGTTTGACGCATATTCCAGTGAGATGACAACAGGCATAGAGGCCAAACACACCGCCCAAACCAACTACAAGAGAGACCCAAATGAAAAAACCTTACAGCCATTGAGAGTGGCAAGAACCAAGGTAAAATAAACTGCTCAATGTTGCGCAAATGACTATTGGCTGCACTTATGCAAAAGAATCCAAGTAGCAACCAATACAGGCAACATCAGAGACAAATATGCTGGGATCAAGAAAACCTTGGGTCAACTTCAAAGAAGACAGCCCCATTGAAATCAACAACAGGGGAAACAATCAATGACCGCACCAAGCAGATGGATCACTGGGTAGAACACTACTGTGAGCTTTACTCTCATGAAAATATCGTTACAGACGCAGACATCATCACCATCGAAAGCCTGCCTGTTATGAACCAACTCGATGATGAACAAACAGTCAAGGAGCTTAGCCTTGCCATAGATCGCCCCCCCAATGGAAAGAACCCAAGAAAAGACTGCATACTGTCAGAGGTCATAAAATGCAGAAAACCTATCCTACTGCAACACCTTCACGAGTTGTTCTACCTGTGCTGGAAAGAAGGTGAAGTACCACAAGAAATGGGAGACACTCTGTATAAAAACAAGGGTGACAGGAACAATTGTAACAACTATCATGGCATTTCCCTTCTTAGTATCATGGGAAAAGCCTTTGCCCGAGCCATCCTGAACAGACTTCAGACCCTTGCAGACAGAATCTATCCTAAATCACAGCACAGCTTCAGAGCCGAAAGGTCTACTATCAGCATGATCTTCTTGCTGAGACAACTACAAGAGAAATGCAGAGATCAAAAAAAGCCCCTTTACGTAGCCTTCATCCCTCTCACAAAAGCTTTTCACCTTCTAAGGCAGTAGAAGTGAACTATTTGCGCTTCTAGTAAAGATTGGATGTCTCACCAAGCTCTTAAGCATGATTTAGTCCTTCCATGAAAACATGTATGGCACAGTCCAATATGATGGCTCAGTTTCCAAGGCTTTCCAGATTCGTAGTGGGGTCAAGCAAGGGGGTGTACTTGCCCCAACTCTATTGGGGATCTTCTTCTCCTTGCTACTGAAACAAGCTTTTGGTTTCTCAACTGTGGGAACCTACTTGCACACAAGATCTGATGGAAAGCTGTTCAATCTGAAGACTCAGATCTAAAACCAAGACTCGGAAGGCCCTCATCCAACACCACCTCTTCACTGACGATGCAGCAGTGACAACCCACACAGAAGCCAATCTCCAAAACCTCATGGACAGTTTTTCCAAAGCCTGCCAAGACTTCGGGCTTATCATAACCCTAAAAAAGATAAACATAATGTGCCAGGGAGCTGAAGAACCACCCTCCATCAGAATCAACACTTATGAACCTGAAGTGATGAACAAGTTCACATACCTGTGGTCCACTATCGCAGGCAACCTCTCACTTAAAATGGAACTCAACATCCGCATCGGAAAAGCTGCCACAACAACATCTAAACTGAGCAAGAGGGTATGGCCAAACAAACAACTGACAGAGCACACAAAGATCTGCGTGTATCGTGCATGTTATCAGCACACTTTTGTATGGGAGTGAGTCATGGACTGTATACTCTCATCAGGAAAACAGGCTCAACAGCTTTCATACATGTTGCCTTCATCAAATCTTTGGAATCTCCTGGAGGGACAGAGTCACCAACACCGAGGTGCTCAAGCGGGCCAGTATATCCAGCATGCAAACACTCCTCAAACAGAGATGCCTCCGCTGGTATGGGCATGTGTGCCAAATGAATGATGGGCGTATCCCAAAGGACATCCTCTACAGCGAACTGGCATCTGAAAAAAGACCCAAAGGATGTCCAAAATTGCATTTCAAAGATGTGTGCAAGTGAGACCTCAAAGAAATGGACATGGATGTGGATAACTGGCAAGATCACACTCAGGTCCGCAGCCTTTGGAAACAAAAGCTTAACAAAGGTCTCTGGATTTACAAGAGGAAGCTGTCCAGCTTAGCAGAGGAGAAAAGAGCTTGCAGAAGGCAGAGCCCAAAGGGTCAAAACACCACCTTTAAATGTGACAGATGCAGCAGACGTTGTCTCTCTCGAGTGGATCTCTTCAGCCACAGCTATGGTTGCCATAAAAACAACTGAGTAAATTCTTGACCTCTCAGGGGCAGATATCCATGGTCTCTTGAGACTAAAGGATGCCTACTACTACTGTTGCTACTACTAGAGTAGCTCAACTGGTGGCAACAATGTATCCTAGTGCAGACAAGGCAGCAGCAGCCACTGTCATTTTAACAATTGTGTCATCTAGAACAACTGTAAATGTGTATTTATATTCCCCTTTTTCATTACGGACCTGTTCCAAAGCTTACTGAAGTCAATGGAAAGACTCCGTTAAGGCTGCCTCCTGAGGTGCCCAGTGCAAGTGCCAGGATGGGAGGGGCACGTTGACATAGGGCTGCAGCATGCAGCCCATAGAACAGTGCAGGGAGACTGCTGTAACTCAGGACCCCAGAGCTGTCGAAGTTATGCTAGTGGCCTCTCCAGCCTCCGGAGCAGCCCAGGATTGAGAGGACACAAAGGGTTAAGGCATAAACCCACTTTAGCCCCTCCTCCTCAAGAGCTGCAAGTTCTGTGCTGCGCCCCTTAAGATAGAAAGATTTGAAGGTGCAAATGGGAGGAGGAAACAAAGGGAACAAGATATAAGGAGTGGGCAGAGTACAGGAGGTAACATGGGGAGAAGCAGCATATAAGAGATGATGTACTCAGATGCTGAGCTGTGCACAGACCTAAAATGAGGATAAGGAATTTGTATAGAATTTAGAAAATCACAGAAAGTCAGTGCAGGGACTTGAAGTGGGCAGAATGACATGCTGAGAACAGTAAAAGAGGAACTTTATTCTGGCTGCTGAATGTTGAAGAGGAGAGAGCTAGCCAGGTCAGAGTTATAAATGTCCAGGAGAGAGAGAACCAGGTCGTAAACCAGGGTTTCAAAAGAGGGATGAGGAAGAGGTGGATTTTTAAAGTTATAGAGAGGGAGAAGCAACAAGACTTCACGAGAGACTAAGCCTGAGGACAGAATGAAAGAGAAGAGACAAATATAACCCTAAGAATTTACATAACATAACATGAGGTCAAGTTAACAAAACCCAAGGAATGGGATAGCATACGTTCACGTATTAACAAATCCTGTACTGATGAGAAACTACAATTACACCATTAAAAATCTTTATGTTATATTTGATTCCCCACTGAGTGGTAATTACTAGAATCCAAGACTCAAGTCTGTTGGATTTAATAAAGACATTTTCACAAGAAAACATGGGTTAGGGATTCACTATACATAATTAAACACCACCCTTGGGAGAAAATGTAGTTGGGAGAATACGTGTACAATTCTCAGCACCACACTTTTTTCAGGTCATCTTAATATTGTTAAATTACAGAAGAAAGGTGACATCTTAGAGCTTTATTAGTTTCATCAAGAATTAAACTCTGGAAGTAGAAATCCTATGGCCAAATTGTAATCACAGTTACACCAGCTTTACACCAACACATATTAGATCATTTCAGTGGATTTATTCCTGGTTTACAGCAGGATAAGTGACATCAGAATCTGACCCAATATAGAAGATTCAGAATTACTTCGCTTCCGGGTGAAGAGTCTACTTTTTGGACGGTAAAATTGTCCTTTGTGTAAACTCAGAACCAATGTCATGGTTGACATTAATTAGCTTAAAAGGGAAAAATGGCTCTGCATTTGATAATGAGATACAGACCCTTCCTGCTCTAGTTGTTCAAATCCTGATTAAGTCACTTGTGACTGAGCAAAAGATCCAATCTATGGCTGTTCCGTGAACTATGTAAAATGAGTTTTAGTGGTGTCAGTCCAGTTCCCAGTGGACAAGCAGCCTCGCCAAGGAAACTGTCACTACAACTGGAAGATGCAGCAAAGGAGACTTGACAACGAGACTGAACTAGCTTCTCAGCCCTAAAGTGGTCCCTCAGGTCAGAGCTGAGGCGAATTAGGATAGAGTATAGGAAATTTTGTATGCCTGTACCCCACATACATATCTTTTCTTTAGAAAGAGAATCTCAGTTTCCTTTCAATCAGCACCTTTCTGAGAAGCACTGAATTCATTTCATTTTTAAAGTAATTTAACATAAATGTATGCTAATATATGTATCACAAAATAAAGATCTAAAAGCAAATACACTTTTATATTATAAACATACAGTAGGTACTATTAATTTAGGAATACATTAAGCTCACAATTGTATTAGAAATGTCACATTTTGTGATTTCATCATGAGTTATCTAGTCAGATAACCTTTGCACTGTCTATTCCTAGAATGTCATGCTTCATATGTTCAAAATGTATTGTGTATCATATGTGTTTAATTTTCCTTGCAAAATAAGTTTTTTCTTCACACTTTCAGGTTCAGCTGTTGAAATCCAAATTCAATGGGACTACATGCATACTTAAAGTTAAGCTCATGCATATGTCTTTGAAGGATCAGGGCCTTAATTTGCCAGAATCCAGATCAAAGTCTTAATAGATTAAATCTAATACCTTGAACTGCATTTAGAAGCCAGTGGAGCTTGTGGAACACAGGTGGAATATGCTTAACACAGCTGGGAAAACAAGTTGCCTACATCTTCTTGAACAGTAGTATCTTGCCAGAATATAAATGCGTTATTTTTGGCAATGATTTACAGAATAAATGGAAGGCAATATTTTTCATTTGGTTATTTTTCATACTTCAGATGTTTCTTACATTACTGGGATATTTATTTTTGTCTTATAACTACAAACTTTGTGGGTTTCAAATTATGTTAATGTGCTTCGCCTTGCCAGTTACTACTATGAACTTACTTCTAATTAAACTGAAGTAATTTACCATGTTACATCATGCTTATTTAACATTAGTAGAGCCAAACAAATCATCAACTGGCAATCCTTTTTCTGAAGCAAATGTTCTCTGGTTGATTTTTTGCCACTGTTCTAGTGAAAGGGAAGCTTTAAACCTAAACAGAAAAATCACATTTCTAGGAGAACATACTAGTCTTGTCTTTAATGCTTTTTAGAACTGCACTACGCAGGTAGCAGCAGTGTTTTGTTACCAACAAATATTTTGAGCAGCTATTTTCTGTGTTCCTGGGTTTCTGATTCTTGGCACTGGGACAGTCAGTCCTTTGTACTCTGTTATTACAATGAAGTAACCAAAGTAAAAAAGAGTCTTGGTCTGAGATTGTCAGCTGTTACTAATCACTGCTTCATGGCTTGCTGTGAATCCCCACTTGCTTCTCCCTCCTGCTCTGCTTAGCACACATAAAGAAGATAAATTACTCCCTAGTTTCCCTTCAAAAACCATATTGTTTGGCACATTCCAATACTGTGAGCAAAGGACGGAATAATGCAAAGAGTTAAATGGGTATCTAAACAGCCCCACAGCCGGGCCCTGTTCTGGCAGATGTGGGTTTCAGGAAATGTACTTCAGCATTTGGTTATCCAAAAGTTTTCTGTTACCTTGCAGCACTTCGAAGTAAATCATTTCTGGTCTGCAAAACACTACAATATATTCCTGCAACAGTTGCACTGCAGTTTCCTGCAGTAACACGAACATCAGTTACATACAATGAGATGCAGCATTTGAGAGCACTGTATATACAGTATACCCTTCATTTAACTGAGAGGTAGAGTACTCTAGTTTCAGATTAATTACTTCATAATACCGGTCATTCCCTGGATAGGTTTATTTAACTTTCCCCTGCCTTCATTAATAGATTCTGTCCTGATGAACATATAACAAAGAACTTAAAAAAATAGTTCCTTATTTATTTTATGTACAGCATGCACAACTCATGCAGGAAAAATAGAAAGAATATTTAATTAAGAAGCTGCAATATTCAAACTGAAACCATTTCCAAGCAAATCATGCACTATTGTCATTGTAAATTACTATATTAAATGAACAGGAGTACTTGTGGCACCTTAGAGACTAACAAATTTATTTGAGCATAAGCTTTCGTGGGCTAAAACCCACTTCATCGGATGCATGCAGTAGAAAATACAGTAGGAAGATATATATATACACAGAGAACATGAAACCATGGGTGTTCTCACACACACTATAACGAGAGTGATCAGTTAAGGTGAGCTATTACCAGCAGGAGAGAAAAAAAAACCTTTTGTAGTGATAATCAAGATGGGCCATTTCCAGCAGTTGACAAATTGATTGTTTTCTTGCGTTGACACCAAACATGGTTTTATAAGATTTACAGTCCAAAAAGAAAGTAATAACGATGTTAAATGTTAATGGTCAACAACAACAACAAAAATACTTTTATTGCATTTAATTTTGGTGTGGTATAAAGTATCAAAAGGCAAAAAGCAGCATAAAACCACTTGAGATTTTTTTTAGTGCCTACAGTGTACATTCAGTCACTCATGTCTTGCCAATATTTTAAGAAGAGGCTACCACACAAGTGTTCCTTCCTGTGATAAAATTCTGTGTAACCAGGAGTGCATGTGTTTGCAGACATGAGGGATGGAGGACTGGGAAATCTATTCAGATGTTTAGCCATTTAAACATTTTCTCATAGCAATAACCAACGAGGGATGGATGAAACGCCACTTGGCAAACCACTCTATATTAGGCATACTTGCTACTGCAGCAGTACTTTTATTGTCTGACAAAAAATACTGAACCTATTAATAGCAGAGCAAATGTTCTTCCTACTTGTGTCATGTGAGATGGTGTGTGTGTGCGCGTGCGCACATGCGTACACTTTGCAGAAATATCCAGAGATATCCATTGCTGGCAAAAATATCTGGCATTTAGTGCAATCTGGTGCATTTAAAAGGAGTTATTCAAAAGTACTTGTACAATCATCAGGGATTAGTCATCTCTGCGAGGGATGATTTAGCAGCCTCCAGAGAGGGGGTCACTCCATCATATGCAGGGAATCATCCCAATGATCCCTTTAGTTTGGTGGTGGAAGGGACTGAGAGAGTCACTTAGCGCACATCACTCTACTTGGCTGCTCATCTGGGCTTTTCCACACCATGTCAATTCCCATGGTTTTCTTACGGTCTTTTCTTTCTTTGTCTCATGGAATGGGACTTCTTCTTACATGCCGTGGGATTTTCACTGGCAACCCCTGCACACAGTTATTAGGTGGGCAGCTGAATTAGTCACAACCATGTTGTGTGGATTGAATTTACTTACATTACTTTAATACTATTTTTTCGTGAGGCTTTTTCTTATCCAGTGTTTGAATAAAGCTGGCAAAACCTATTGAAATGTGTAATCTGATTATTAAAACTTCTAGCTACGTAAAGATAAGGGGAATTGAGAAATTCAAGGGTCCTGTCAACATCTCTCATCATGAAGCAGATCCACACAGCAAAAATCACACAGTGCTGCATTTTAGACACATCTTTTATGTGAAATTCAGGTTGTCATCAACTGTATTAATTTTCACACTGCTGAGTTAATGTGAAGCTACAGTATTAAGTATCTGCAAACATTAACAATGTTGTACTTCTTTGCTATTTCATTATTTCCTTCTATGTTGATTAATTAGTTTTCTTAAGTCTGGAGTGTAGTTGTGTCTAACTCTGTATTAATTTAGGGCCTGATCCTGCAAGGTGCTCAGCACCCTCCACTCCCATTGTCTTCAGTGGGAGTGAGGGGTGGTCAGTACCTCCCAGGAGACACTCAGTGGCACTGAGGATCAGGCTTTCTGAGCCCAAGCATGTTGATTACAGTCAGACAAAAATTCCCACTGGTTTCAACTAACTAATGACTTTGCTTTAGAACTTTTCCAGGCAGATACTTGCTCTGATCTTGTTATTCATTCCGCATATCGTCATCATCACCCACAGTGGGAATCATTCTTATAGTGTGAAGATGTCAGCTTACTCATCCTGCAGTGCTCAGAAGGATGTGAGGGTTAGAGAGTGGTTTACATGTAAAATTTAGGCTAACATAGCTATGGTGGCATTTAGGAGTGCAAAAAATCCACACCCCTCAGTGCTAAACTAACCCCCAAGCGTAGAGGCAACTAGGTCAACACAAGAAATGTTTCTGTCAACCTATCTTCCAGTACTCAAGAGGTTGTGTTCCTACAACAACAGAAAAACCGTATGACAGACTGACAATATCCTGTAATAACCTGAACAAACCTTACAGAATTAAGATAAACTTCACTGAACTCATTTAAACCTTATTGAATTAGGGTTAATACCTTTGGGGTACATTGTATTAAACATGTAGTTGTGTGCGTGTTATTGTCGGATTGTATGTATGCACCTTCTGTAAGAGACTGACTAACGCTATTTCTGGAAGGTATTAGGAATTTCAGAAGACTTTGGAACAATACCTGTGAAATGGATTTCCTAGGAAGTACCTGGGGAATGCAAATGACCCACTTTGAATCCACCCTTTTGAAGCTAAGCTCTGGGGAGGAAAATGTATTATCTTCTAATGACCTGCTCCTGACAACTTTAGATCAACCCCCCCCCCCCCCCGAACTGTATAAAGGGAAAACTAAACCTATTATGAGGGTGCTGTGATGAACTTGTAACCACAAGGAATCCTCTGGGGTGGGGATTTGAAGGACTGCTCTCCCAGAAGCCATCTTAGAATGGGGGTGGGGGGGAAAGAATTCCTCTGATAAGAGCATTAGCATGTGTGTAGGTTCTTTCATTGCTTTGGTATGTTTTCTCTGTTAATATTTATTATGTGTTCTCTTTTTACCTCAGGACTAAAGTAGGCTTGCTCAGAAAGACCTGTGTGGTAACTATAATTGTGGGTGTCACACTGTTACCCATTTCTGAAGAGGAAGCAAACAGGTGCCCTTCAGCAACCTGTCTGTGCTGTGAATAACATAGTGAGGGCAGGGAATTGTGCAGCCTGGAAATACCCCAGTCACAAGGGAGAGAGATGCATGTGTCCATTCTGGGAAGCTGGAAGCCTGTGAGTGGGTGCCCTTGCTAGACCACTGAGGGGAAATATAGGAGCAGTTGCCTTGAAGTGTGACAAACCCCTTCTGTCACTGTCTACTGTGTCTACATTAAGGGGTTAAGCCAGCATAGCTATCATGCCACAGCTTTACTGATACAGTCCCTGCATGGTAGATGAGGCCTAAGACTGCTTTTTAGGGAAAGACAACTTTAAAAAAAACAAAATTAGGGCCACATTCATGAATCAACAGTTGGCTTTACCACTGTTCTACCATAGAACAGTTTACCTAGCAACTACAGCCTCATAATGAAGAGTCTGTAAAAGGATAAACAGGAAAATAATTAGCAACAAAAAGATTCTGTTTTCCATGTCATGTTTTGAAAAACTGAGACTGTGGAGACAGTATTAATTTAAAATAGCCCCTAGACATCACTTTCTATTTATCTACCATATTAAATATTCATGAAAAATATAAATGACTTTGCTCTATTACCAGTCATCAGTTGGATAATAGTTTGTAATTTTAAAAATTAAACACAGATCCTGTCAAGTGCTTTATAATTATACATCAAAACTATGTTATTACAACAGCTTTACCTTTTTTTTAAAGCAAAAAGTTTTAAAAGGTTTGGGGCAAAATCTTTGCTGTGTTTTGTCTCAGATGATATTTATTTATTGTAGAAGAGCAAAGAAGTAAGTCTCTTATTTTCACCAATAGGTTCTGTTAGAGAGAGGCAGAAAAACTCTGAAAGTGTGATTTAACAGGTGACATTAGGAGCTGAGGATTACCCCAAATTCCCAAATTAAAGTTGAAAAGTAATTATACCAAGGGCACAATGCTTCTTCCACTGACATCATATGGCAAAACCCAAGTAAGGAAGCTACTTACATAAGAACAAGAATGGTCGCCCTGGGCCAGACCAATGGTCCATCTAGCCCAGTATCCTGTATTCTGACAGTGGCCAATGCCAGAGCATCAAAGGGAATGAACAGAACAGGACAATTATCCAGCGATCCATCCCCTGTTGTCCAATCACAACATCTGGCAATCAGAGGCCTAGGGACACCCAGAGCATGGGCTTGCATCTCTGACCATCTTGGCTAAGAGCCATTGATGAACCAATCCTCCATGAACTTATCTAATTCTTTTTTGAATCCAGTTCTAGTTTTGGTCTTCACAACATCCCCTGGCAATGACTTCCACAGGTTGACTGTACATTGTGTGAAAAATTACTTCCTTTTGTTTGTTTTAAACCTGATGCCTATTAATTTCATCAGATGACCCCTGGTTCTTGTATTACATGAAAGGGTAAATAACACTTCTTTGTTCACTTTCTCCACACCATTCATGATTTTATAGACCTCTATCATATTCCCCCTTACTCATCTCTTTTCCAAGTTTAATAGTCCCAGTCTTTTTAATCTTTCCTCATACAGAAGCTGTTCCATAACCTTAATCATTTTTGTTGCCCTTCTCTGTACCTTTTCCATTTCTAATATATATTTTTAAGATGGGGTGACCAGAATTGCATGCAGTATTCAGGTGTGGGCATATCAAGGATTTATATAGTGGCATTACAATATTTTCTGTCTTACGATCTTTTCCTTTCCTAAGGGTTCCTAACATTCTGATAGCTTTTTGACTGCTGCTGCACATTGATTGGATGTTTTCAGAGAATTATTCACAATGACTCCAGGATCTCTTTCTAAAGTGGTAACTGCTAATTTAGACCCCATCATTTTGTACGTATAGTTGGGATTATGTTTTCCAATGTGCATTACTTAGTATTTATCAACACTGAATTTTATCTGCCATTTTGTTTCCCAGCCACCTAGTTCTGTGAGATCCCCAACTCTCTGTAGTCTGCTTTGGAGTTAACTATTCTGAGTAATTTAGTAACATCTGCAAACTTTGCCACCATACTATTTACTCTTTTTTTCCAGATCATTTATGAATATGTTGAACAGCACTTGTTCAAATACAGATCCCTGGGGGACACCACTATTTACCTCTCTCCATTTTCAAATCTGACCATTTATTCCTACCCTTTGTTTCCTGTCTTTTAAGCAATTACTAATCCACAAGGGGACCTTCCCTCTTATCCCATGACTGCTTACTTTGCTTAAGAGCCTTTGGACTGCTTTGAGCCTTAAGAGGGACCTTATCAAAGGCTTTCCACAAATCCAGATACACTACATCTATAGGATCACCCTTCTCCACATGCTTGTTGACTACCTCAAAAAATTCTAATGGATTGCTGGGGGCATGATTTCCCTTTATAAAAGTTCTGTTGACTCTTCCCCAACAAATCGTGTGCATCTACGTGTCTAATATGTCTGTTCTTTAGTATAGTTTTAACCAATTTGCCTGGTACTGAAGTTAGGCTTATCAGCCGTAATTGATAGGATTGCCTCTGGAGTCTTTTTTTTTAAATTGGCGTCACATTAGCTATCCTCCAGTCATCTGGTACAAAAGCTGATTTTAGTGATAGGTTATATACTACACTTAGTAGTTCTGCAATTTCATATTTGAGTTCCTTAAAACCTCCTGTACTGACACCTCAATCTGGGATTGTTCCTCAGGTTTGTCACCTAAAAAGAATGGCTGAAGTGTGGCTATCTCCCTCACATCCTCTGCAGTGAAGACCACAGCAAAGAATTCGTTTAACTTCTCTTTAATAGCCTTACCTTCTTTTGGCGCTCCTTGAGCACCTCAATCGTCCTTTGTTTGAAAAACTTCCTGCTTCTCATGTACTTAAAAAAAATTCTGTTAGTTTTTGAGTCCTTTGCTAGTTGCTCTTCAGATTCTTTTTTGGTCTGCCTACTTATACTTTTACATTTGACTTGGCACATTTTATGCTCCTTTCTACTTTCCACAGTAGGATCTGACTTCAAGTTTTTAAACGATGATTTTTTGCATCTAACCACTTCTTTTACTGTAGTTTAGCAGAGGTGGCTTTATTTAATTTATTTATTTATTTATTTTTGGTCCTTTTACTATTCTTTTTAATTTGGGGTCTACATTTAATTTGATCCTCTATTAGGGTCTTTTTAAAAAGTTTCCATGCAGCTTGCAGGCATTTCATTCTTGTGGCTGTTCCTATTCATTTCCATTTAACTAGCTTTCCCTTTTTTGTGTAGTTCATCTTTCTGAAGTTAAATGCTACTGTGGTGGGTTTCTTTGGCATTTTACCACCCAGAAGAATGTTAATTTAATTACATTATGGTCACTATTACTGATATTCACCTCTTGGACCAGATCCCTTGCTTCACTTAGGACTAAATCAAGAATTCCCTCTCCCCCTGTGCATTCCAGGACAAGCTTCTCCAAAAAGCAATCATTAATGGTGTCTAGAAACTTTATTTCTGCATCCTGTTCTGAGGTGACATGTACCCAGTCAATATGGAGATAGTTGAAATCCACCATTATTATTGAGTTTTCTATAACAGAGTTCAAAAAAGAACTAGATAAATTCATGGAGGATAGGTCCATCGATGGCTATTAGCCAGGATGGGCAGGGATGGTGTCCCTAGCCTCTGTTTGCCAAAAGCTGGGAATGGGTGACAGCGAATGGATCACTTCATGATTACCTGTTCTGTTCATTCCCTCTGAAGCACCTGGCACTGGCCACTGTTGAAAGACAGGATACTGGGCTAGATAGACCTTTGATCTGACCCAGTATGACCATTCTTATATATATAGCCTATATATATAGCCTCTCTAATCTCCCTGAGCATTTCACAATCACCATCACCATCCTGGTCAGGTGGTCAGTAACATATTCTTACTGTTATGCTCTTATTAGTCAAATATGGAATTTCTATCCATAGTGATTCTATGGTACAGTTTGACTCATTTAAGATTATTACTATATTTGATACTATGCTTTCTTTCACATATAGTGCCACACACTCACCAGCACAACCTATTCTGTCACTCCTATGTATCTTGTACCCTAGTAGTCCAAGATACTAGTACCTATATATCTTGTACCCTAGTATTCCAAGTCATTGATTTCCACCAAGTTTCTGTGATGCCTATTATATCAATATGCTCACTTAGTACCAGGCACTCAAGTTCACCCATTTTACTCTTTAGACTTCTAGCATAAGTATACAAGTATTTATAATTTTCACTTTTTAGTTTTCTGCTTTCATGTGATGTAACTGAATTGGACTCTTTCATTTGACTGTTCCTCTTCAGTTCCTAAGTGTACTTTATCAACTTCTATCCTCTCCTCTTTACTAGAATATAGAGAGTCCCCAGTAGTAGATCCTCCCCATGTGTTGTCTCTTTCTGAACTCCTCTGCAGCTGTCAGCTTTCCTCTAGCTCTTGGTTTAAAAACTCCTTTAAGACCTTTTTAATTTTCCATGCCAGCAATCTCGTTTCATTTTGGTTTCGGTGGAGCCCATCCTTCCTTATAGGCTCCTCCTTTCCCAAATAATATACCTAAGACCCTCCTCCCTACACCATTGTCTCATCCACACACTGAGACCCTGCAGTTCTGCATGTCTAATTGGCCCTGTGCATGGAACTGGACGCATTTCAGAGAATGGTATCCTGGCGGTCCTGGACCTTAATCTCTTATCTAGCAGCATGAATTTGGTCTCCAGAACCTCTCTCCTACCTTTTCCCATGTCATTGTTACCATGACCACCTCCTCCCCAGCACTGCACATAAGTCTGTCAAGATGTCTCGAGAGATCTGCAACCTTTGCACCTTGCAGGCAATTCACCATGCAGATCTCCCAGTTATCACAAACCCAGCTATCTATATTTTTAATAGTCAAATCCCCCATTACTATTACCTGTTGCTTCCTAATAACTGGGTTCCCTCCCCTTGAGAAGTATCCTCACTGTGAGATGATACCATGACATCATCTGAAAGGAGGGTCCCAACTATGGGATCATTTCCCTCTATTCCAGTTTGATGTTTTCCTTGCCCGAGACTTTCATCCTCCTCAACGGCACATAGGCTGTCAGACTGGGGTGGGACCGGTCAATTGTGTCCCAGAAAGTCTCATCTGTGTATCTCTCTGTCTCCTTAGCTCCTCCAATTCAGCCACTCTGTTCTCAAGAGCCCATACTCGGTCTCTGAGAGCCTTTTTCCCTTGGACCGAATGCAAACCATATGCCACCTGCTTACAAGGCTTACAAGGCAGGTAATCATACCTGCTGTATTCAGCGCAGTCTCTGGTTAGTTCTTTACCTTATCACAACACAAAACTACAAATTAGCTTACACCCATCTCAGAACAACTTTACTGAGCCCTGTTTGCAATGATTAAGAAAATAAAATAATAAAAATGATAAATAATAATAATCCAACTGGGTTCAAGAAAATCACCAAAGCACAGTCCTAGGCTAATTTGTATGGCTGTGATCTGGATGGGAAGGAATAAAATAGTGGCTGGTAGTCAACCATTTTTGGTAAGATGCAGTCTGTAATTACTGTATGCCCATAATTAACTGCAACTCTTTGCACTCTCTCTCAATTACCATACTTGTTGCTACCTTTCCTAGTTCTCAAAACATTTTGTTCAATTTCCTCTCTAGCACCTTTGTTAGGGAGTGATGTACTGCTTTGCCCTTTGTTCCAAGCACTCTGGAGAACTGCGTGTTATGTCTTTATTTCAGCCACAGTATGACTGATTCACACTCATTTCAGGAGAAAAGGGGCAGAGAGTATGTGAAGTGGGGGGCAGGAATTTGGGTTTGTTTTGAATCTTAGAAACCTCTTTTCCCCCAAACATGATTTCCATTCAGCCTGTGAGTGTGTGGATACAAAAATTACAGGCACTCTGCTCACGGTTGCCTTGACAACATCAAGGCATTCTTGTTTATGGTGACCAGTGGGCCTGCAAGTTTCCCAGGCCCATGGGGAAGGGGAGGGCATACGAAGAAGAAGAAGATGGAGCAGAGATGAATGAGATGGCAGAGTAGTTGAGAGCCAGCAGCCATGTGGGAGAGCGAGCTGCGAGCAGGATTAAAGGGGCACATACATCTCCACAGAACAATGGGAGCTTTTGCTGGCTTTCTATGGAAGAAAAGAATATGTACACAATGGCCTGTGACACATAAAAGCCTCAGAGCTAACTTTATTGCTTCTCCATTAAGGACTTTGCCAGAGACCCATTCAGCCCTAAGAAGCTTCATCAACCCTTAAAAATAATTAAGAAAATAAAACCTTTCATTCTTTCTTGCTTTAAAAAATCTGAATTATTTTGGATAATTTTTTTAGTGTTGACGCGATGAAAGCTATTGAAAACTTTGGGCTCAATCCTGCAAAGTGCCAGCAGCTTCTCATGAGGTGCTGAGTGCCCTTTGCTCCCAATGACTTCAGTAAGAGGTGAGGATACTCAGCACCGCCCAGGAGGCGCTGTGAGGTGGAAATTTGCCTTCTCCTCATATAGCGAAACATGATCGTTTGTTAATATTTGTCTCTCAACACTCCATCTTGAACATTTATTTTAGTACTCTTAAAGGTCAAAAACAGGGGGCAGAGCAGTCAGTCCCTCCTTGCCTCAAACTCGAAAATCCTTTGTCTGAAGAAGAAGAGCAGGAATAAGACCAGAACAACTGAAATACAAGGCAACATCACAGCATGATCGCAGAAGAGGAAGCCAAGTTGGAAAGCAGCTTAGTAAGAAAAGAGTATGACTCCTGGTACCTACTCAGGGTCTCATCCAAAACCCACTGAAGCCAATGGAAAAAAACTCCCATTGACTTCACTGGGCTCTGGATCAGCCCCTTAGGGTATGTCCATTCTAATAAAAGACCCAGGGCTGACCTAGGTCAGCAGACTCATGTTCAAAGAGCTTGGACTACAAGGCTATAAAATTGCAGTGTAGACATTTGCAAAAAGAAAAGGAATACTTGTGGCACCTTTTCTTTTTGCGAATACAGACTAACACGGCTGTTACTCTGAAACCTGTCAATGTAGACATTCAGGCTTGAGTTGGAACCTGGGCTCTGAGTACCTGCAAGGGGAGCATTTCAGAACTCAGGCTCCAGCCCAAGCCCAAACATCTACACTGCAATTTTATAGCCCAGCAGCCCAAACTCCATGAGCCAGAGTCGGCTGACCTGGTCCAGCTGCAGCTGAGCCACAGGTCTTTTATTGTAGTGTAGACGCACTGTAAGACAACAAATCCAGCTCATCACACTACCCCCATGCCAGTCCAACAATGAAATATGATCATAGGGTCTGATTCTGCAAAAGTGCTAATCACCTCCAGAAAGGTGTTGAGTAGCCCCAATTCCCACAGACTTTGGGAGCTGAGGCCACTCAGTCCCGGGGTATCTGGCCAGTGGTACAAGGAGATGGTAAAACCTATAAAAGCATCAAGAGGCCCAACCTACAAAATCTCCGGGAGTTGAATGCACTCAGCATTAGCCTCCAAGTCACCTGGCAAGAGCAGGACAGTATCTCCTGACAGAGGATATAACAAAGACTATACCTGATCTTAGCTAAAATGCAGAGGAAAAAAATACACAGCATACTGTTACTTGTTTTGTAATATAGTACAAGGGGAATAAGAACATATGATCATTTAAACTCAAAATACATAAGCAAAGTTTTGAACAAATTGACTTAAAAAGTGAATATAAATTTATTCTTGATTTTGTTAATCTCACATTTTCTTTCTATCTTTGTTAATTATACATTTTTTTATCACACTGAAGAACTAAAAATAACATAATCCTAACAAATCCCATCTGGTATAAAAATTGCACATGTGCATTATGGAACCAGAAAGGGACAACAATTACTAAGTTTGTGTTTAGACATGTTAGTAAAGTAGGGTGAATATTTGAATTCTTTTGTGGAACTTTGCGGGGGGTGGGGGGTAGGGGGGGGAAGCAATCCCCATTCCTAGATAAAAGGGTTTTTATGATTTACTTCCTGTTTAAAACAACAATACTACTACTTTGAACTCACTAGTATATAACATACAAGGATCTCAAAGCACATAACAAATATGGAATTAGATTTCACAACATCACAGTGAGGTACCATAGGGCAAGTATTATTACCCCATTTTACCCCATTATTACCCCAAATTATCTGAGGCACAGAGGAGTGACAAGCCATATATTCCAAAGGTTGGATTCCCATTTGACAATGCAATTTGTGCCTGTAAAATTTTGTCCTTGCATTAGAAGTATAATGCAGGCAGTTAAAGATGTCAGTATAGCAATCTGCTTCTGCATCATTTTGTGGGTGCAATTTTTACATAAAAAAGGGAGTGCAAATGAAAGGTGACATGATCAAATTTACACCAGAAGTCTGTGGCAGAGCCAGGAATGGAACCCAGATCTCTCTTTTGATCTTAGTTACATCAGTGTACATCTAGGGTAATTCCCTTGTAACTCCAAACAGTGCATATTTACAGCAATTATAATGTATAATAAATTTTACAAAAACTAATCAGTTTAACTAGGTTATGATTCTTGTTTTAGGTTTGCATATTATTTATGTTCAGATTCTTTATATTCATGGCAGTCCCTTTTTTATATGTTGCATGTTTTACCTATGAGATAGGTTCTCTGAGCACAAAATGGGTGCCTTTCACTGTACTTCATAAATTCAAAGACAGATATAAATGAAGAGACAATGCTCAGATACTATGGTGATTGGTATCAATGTAAGAATCTAGAAAGGCAGACAGACAGAAACAGTAGATACCCTAGGCTAGATAGTGCCCAACACTATGTGAGTCCATAAGGAGGAAATGGAGAGGGTATAGAGATCCTTGCCCATCCCTTGCATCATTCCACAGGTGGTAGGTACAAATTCAATGGAAGCATTATTACTGATTTTAAATAGCTGCGTTAGCATCCCAAATGCAGACTGGGAAGGCGTTTCACCCCTTAAAGTGGTTACAGGAGGAGCAGTAACCATATCTGTTGAAAGAGTGATGGATCAACCACCCCAACTGTGCACTTCCTAGGATCCTTGGGAAATTCTTACTTAGGGAGCCACAGTTCCTCTTGGGCCTCCTACTACAGAAAGGCTCCTCCACTTGAAAACCACAATCTGACCCTGTTTGTGCAACCCAGTCAACAGATGATTAAGTAGATGCCACATTGGGCACCCTGGTATCCACATTAAATCAGAATTGCACTAAGATCAGCCAAGTGTTAGGATTAATATCTCAAACTTTTGGGATGCCTACAAAAGACTCCAAATGTTTAATTCATACAATCGCAAGGATTTTCTGAATTAAACTAATGTCACTTAATCTATTTGAATCTCCCATGGCTTGGGCCAGAGGTAAACCCAGGTCATTGTACTAAACATTTAAGAACGGCACTCCATGCACACACACTTCTATAAACACATCAGGTAGCCAGTATTGTCTGAAGATACTCTGTGATTTCTTCCCTGCCATTCCAGATTAAGTGCAGCAGATTTCTATGAAGCATTTTTGGATTATGCTTAATCTGATAACCAAAACTCAATGTATTATCTCTGTGGTACAAAGGAATTGCCACATCGAATCAGACCAATGGTCACTCTAGTTCCCTATCCTGATTCCAACAGTTGCTAAAACCAGATAATTCAGAGGAGAGTTAAGCTCTCCTAACAGATAATTATGTAATAACAAGCATGGGGGGCGGGGGATGTAACAATAGCAGCACTACCTGTGAAGAGGAACAGAGTAGTTTTACTAGGCCAGTATAACTTGGGTTGCTTTAAATGTACTTGTTATCAGAACTCCTCTCACAAAGCCTCAGGTTGCTGAGTTTACAATCTTCATGCACAGTTTTATGAGGTGAATGTCCTTGTGCTTAAATTTATTAGGAACGGCTGCCCTGGATAGTAAAGCATCAGGGAAGATGGGAATGCGAGCAATAGTCTACTACATGAGTACTACGATCATTGCTGTAATAATTGGCATAATCATTGTGGTCATCATCCACCCTGGGAAAGGTACAAAGGAAAATATGCACAGAGAAGGCAAAATTATGCAAGTGACAGCAGCAGATGCCTTTCTTGACTTAATCAGGTACGGCTATTATATTGTACATCTTCTGTAGCAATGGCAACAACAGCAATATTTAGATGTACATCACAAGGAAAATTAACATAGAAAATCTGGGACTGTGACTAGCTAAACTAGCCAAACTTCATTTGAAGCTGGTGATGCCAACAGTGTCATTACAAAATACAGAACTAGCACAGTAAGTACTTTCAAATAAGCAGCCGAACAAAGTGGCAAGGAAAGAAACTGCTTTTAAAATTCAAAGCAACGTTGTGCTCAGAAACCTGCTTTACTGCCTCCACAAGTTCCTCTCCTTGCCCCCATACTACAACTTCTAACACCAAGTTCCTCTCCTCTCCTTTACCCCCTTCTCCAACAAGAATCTCATTCCACCTGAATCTATTCAGTTAGTCATTCATCTTCCTTTACATGGCGGCCCCTGCTTTGGGGCCATATGGTTACCTTTGCTCAATTTGCATGGAGAAGAGAGAGAAACTAGGGAAAAGTAGATAAAATGCATGGAAGAATGGAGCAGAAGCAATGTAGCCTGTTTTCTCCAAGCTTAAAGAAACTCTGCAGTGCCATTTCTGTCCAACCGATGTTCCACAGGTGTGCCAGGAAGTGTGGAAGCAGATAATGAATGTGAACCCAATGGCTTTACCACCAAGAAATTCAGAAGAAGTTCATGCTCTGTTAACTCCAGCGGAGAGGGTCACAGAGCACAGACATGGATGGAGGCCTCCAAGAGCCAGGCTGCCAGGAAGGGGGTCTCCAGAATGGAGCAAGAAGAGGCTTTCACTCACCAAGATAATTAAATTTCAGCATTGTGGAAAAAAACACTTGTAATACGTATAAAATATTACTCTAAAATACTGTATGCCATGTCAAATGTACTTTAAACATTAGAAAGAGAGCTGTATGAACGGATTTTTCAGTTTGCTGGCAATTTCAAAAAATAATAAAAAAATTGTTTTGTATCAAATGAAAACTAAAATTTTTCAAAATGTTAGGCAAACTGAAAACTGAAAAAAAAATTGCTTTGTGTCAAACAAAATGAAACATTTTTGTTCACTTTTGAACATTAATGTTTTTTAATTTAAAAAAGTAAAATAAAAGGAACTTTCAAAACAAAAAGTCATTACAGATCAAAAAATTGAAACACTTTGTTTGGAAAGTGTCAAAACAAAATGTTTCAGTATTTTGGGGGGAATTTTGTTAGGTTGGTTTTTTTTTTACTGAAACAATTTGGCAAAATTGACGTGAATGTGTGAAATGTTTAAGTGTCACTGAATCTGCATCATTTGCTGAAAAAAATGTTTTGGTCAAAAAATTTCATCCAGCTCTAATTAGGAAAACATATTGACTATTCCCTTTTAGTAATCACAATACCCTAGATTGTGTGACTGTCAAAATGTCAGCAGTTTTCATTTGAAAAGAAGTGGAGTTGCATTACATATTGAGCAAAGTTAATCTGTATCCAGATCATTTTAATAAATACCTATACCAAAAAAGAGTCAGTACAGACCCTCTAATCGTGTTCATTTGGCAAACCCACCAACATTCTGTTATGTAGGATTTGAAACACAGTTCTTTACTCGCTCGCCCAAACCATCCAAAATTTTGTCCTGAAAAGGTAATAAGGTAATACTATAAATGAGGCCCTATTCACTATAACATATACACATGTATTTTTTCATCTTAGTGATCCTTCAGTAATCAGTTTATCCCCATCAGCTGAGCTACTGGTTAATATGTTGCTAGAATGTGGTTAATATTTCTGACATTTTATCTCCTTTTCACAGAAACATGTTCCCTCCAAACTTGGTGGAAGCCTGCTTTAAACAGGTAAAAATGTGCTGTTATTTCTAATTGAAGCTCCAGTGTGGTATCTTTCATGTAGTAAATTAAAGACTGAAATGTTATTAATGTATTTTTAAGGAACAGCCAATGATTTTGCTTGTCCTTACAGCAGTCATGGATCTTACATGTACTATTATTTTTCAGCTAAAGAAAATGAACTAAAATGGGTGTTTGTTCTTGTTCATTTGTACAGTGGTACTTGTTGTGAGAACTGGGAAAACCCACCTGGGCCAGCAAGCTCAAAAATTAAAACTTCTCCAGATTTGCGTGATTCATGAGCCAAAGGCAAGCTTAATGAAAATCAATGGAGAATTTTCTTTTCAAAGACAATATTGGGCTCAGGGGGATGAAGAGATGGTGAATAATCAATGTACTATTAGTACAAAGGCTGGAACACATCCAGGAATATCACATGGGAAGTCTGCAAAGAACACAGGTTGGAAGTAGAGGAGCCAACTCTGCACACTTCAAAAGCAAAGCATATAGGTCAAATTAATATAAAGCATTGCTTGTACTTCTCACTTACTGCCTGATGATAAGGCAGGAATGCCACTTAATTGTTACTTATTGTGTTCCTCCACCTGTAGTCTAGCCCTAACCAACATTCCTGTTAAAAGGGAAAAATAAAAGAGACTAGTGAGATTTTTAAATTCCCTTAAAAAACTTTGGAGGGCAATACATGAATATAGTGAGCTTTCTACATATATATATATTGCCATGAATATGATTATTTCTTTCTGATACTGTAGTTTCTCATCTTTAGCTGATGCTATACACCATTCATTAGTGCAGTGGTTCTCAAACTTTTGTACTGGTGACCCCTTCACATAACAAGCCTCTGAGTGCAACCCCCCTTATAAATTAAAAACACTTTTAAATATATTGCATACCTTAGAAATGCTGGATGAAAAGCGGGGTTTGGGGTGGAGGCTGACAGCTCGTGACCCCCCATGTAATAACCTCACAATCCCCTGAGGAGTCCCAACCCCCAGCCTGAGAACCCCTCATTATGTATCAGAAATTTTGCCTGGAGCCATAGCTGTATCTTGAGGCTTCTCTATGCCTTACAATATCTTTAAAATGTCTCATTTTCATGTGCTCAGCACTCAAGGGGTCTAGTCTTATTAAATAGTCTCAGTAACACTCCAGGCTACCGTGGAAAAGAGTTCTGAACAAACACCTCAATGAGGCCAGTTTAAATGACTGATAGCAGTGAACAGCAAAGTAGTTCATATTAGTTGTTTTAAACCCAATATATGCAAGGAGATTTTACCTTAAGTATGAGAGTTAAATTTTTATTTAAATGCACAATTTCCACTCTATACAATGCAAGAACTGCTATGCAAATAAAAATTTTCTGTAGGTTTTGTTGACAAACATACCATGCGTCACAATTTACTTACAGTATAGAAGAGTTGCCAGAAATAGCTGAATAAATAGGAGATATTTAAGGACAATTATTTCTGGCTGGTCCCTTTCATCATTAGACTGTGCTTACTGAGAAAGCATCTCTTTAAATCTGTCCATATCGGCATTATTAATATTTAAATCATACCCTTGAACTTCGAATCAAGTAAGATAGATACAATACAATGCAACTTTTAGAAACTAGAAATTATTTTATCATCAAATCTGTAATATAAAATATCAATCCATTTCACAGCAGAAGTAATTATGGACCAGATTTACAAAGGTATTTAGATATCAAAATACAGTGGCTCTATAGACTTCTTTTCAAAAACTTACCTTAAGGGTTTTTGGTGTGTTTCTCAGAAGACTTGTGAAGAAGGTATTATTTAACTTGCATAGTCCGGGTCACTAACATTCTAAGTATTGGCATAAAGACTGAAAATTCTGACACATATATTTCATAATCCTTTGCTCCCAAGAGATTACAATGATGTGTGGCTGCAGAAATATGGAAACCATAATTGCCAACAACTCAATATCCAAACTGGCATCAAATCTGCATCAAAATCAAGCAGTTCTGATAATCTTTTGAAAAATAAGATTATGTGGTGAATTCTGTGGTCACACGGTTCTCAGCTCTGTTGTCTCCTTCAAAAATGAATGTATTTGCTTGAAGAGATTTGCCGAATATGCACTAGAGCCTTTTCTTTCTTTATCTTGCTAGTCCACACAGGAAATAATGTAATGAAATATACTGAGGTTTTATCCCCCTGCCTTACATAGAAGTACTGTATAATGATTCTGCTTGAATCATTGGGGTTTGAATCTATGACCTTCAGCACTGGAAACATGAGCCTTTACCTTTGAATTAAAAGAGTAGCTCTATTAAGCAGCAGTGGAGCAGACCAGTTATTTCCAAATGTTGTACTCCGTCCTCTCATGGGCTACAGCCCATGCTCACATATATATCAACTATTAATGGTATGCTACAATACTGTGATATACGACATTATATTGTCCTTACTGTGACTCATTTCCTTGAGGTGGACGCTTGTTTTCTATTTGCATGACTGAGGAAAGCAGGAGAAAGGGGAACGTAATGCAGGAACGTAATCCCCATTCTGCTCTTGCTTCCGCTTCCCTTTCCACCCTTCAGCCCTTTGACCACCCCCACCTCCTATTCTGTCCCCCTCCCTGCTCTATCAGCAAAACCCCGAGGCAACAAGCTGCTGCCTCCTCTCCCTGCACTCCCCCTCTCTGCTGGAAGGTATCTCCACAAGAGCTGCACCAGCAAGAGGAGTGGTGGAGCAGACAGTCTCTCTGCACTCAGCGCCAGCACCACAGCAGCCACTGGTGGGCAGGGGGAGTCACTACAGGGCAAAAAAGCCCTCCTCAGTCCCTCTTGGGTGCATGCGTGGGATGTTCGTCAGAGCTGGGAAAACCCTGCCAACAAATTCCCAGAAAAAATGTAGCACAAGGTTGTCAGGCCCCCACCACTGGGCTCTAGCCCCACAGTCTGAGGGAGCCTATAGTGGACTTTTGTGTGGACCAGGCACTAGAAAGGGACAAAGACTCACACTGCCCTGGTGTGTCAAGCTGGAAAGAAAGGTGCTGACACATAGATTTTGTCAGGAAATTTAAAGTGCTCTCCCCCTCCCCAATAAATCAGTTTTACTACCTCTGGCCCCCTGCTTTTCCTCAGGCAGTTCATCATCACTACCAACCTCCTATTCTAATCTAGGCAATACACTTCCCTAGATGTTTGGGAATTGCCTAGGTCACTGTTTTTTGTGTTACTCTCTTCTCCCACTGTGGAAGAACACATATACTACTACCTCCCTGTCTCTCTCAGCATCTCTTCCAGTGCATCAATAACAGGTTCAGATCACTGCTAGCCCCATAGGGTTAAACCAAATGCTGTGAGTCTTTACACCAGTTGTGTACATCCATGTGATAAGTGTCAGTCTTCATTCCACTGTACATTGACAACTTGTTTTTGCGGTTTCTACTAGCAGTGGATGAATCTCAAAAGATTCAGTTCCAGTCAGTATCCAGATAGCTCGGGTGCTTACCTGAAGCTTAGACGAATTTATTCAAACTCTTCTCCATTCATAATCCCCATATTCTCTCTCACTCATGACATTCTAATAGATCCCTGGCACTGCCTTCTATCTCTGACCCTGATCCCTTCATTTCTTTTCCTCCCCTAAATTTGAAGAGCCTATGGTATGACCCAGAAGAATTAGCAACCTGCAGCTGGGGTTCACATTCTGAGGCTATGTCACAGGGGCGAGGGAGACCAAGATGAACTGGATGGCCATGGGGAAGGAAAGGAAGCACAAGAGCCTGTGGGATGGTCAGCATTTTGGCAGTTTTCACTTGAAAATAAGTGGAACCTGAAGCCTATTAAAGTATCACAAAGAGAAATTTGTGGCACCTAATGTTGGAAATCAAGAAAGTCTGACATAAGAGAATGGCAAGGTTCATCCTGCTAACTGTATTTTTTCTGAACCTGTTCATCCATTTATTATTATTCTTTCCTACAAGTCCCTGCACAATGGAACAGAAGTGTTAAACATACAAGAAGACACATTAAGTATATCAATATGATGCTAGCTATTGTGTGCACTTATAATAGCTGGTTGGGATATATTGCAGCTACTGTTAAGATGCTTCATTGATGATTCATTAATGCTTCCATAAATAATTTAGTATGATTAAAATGTGCATCACACTAGTCTGCATGAAATTAATAGAAATGCTGAATCATGAATCTGAGGTACCATTTTTCTTATGTTTCTCATTTTTGCTCTTATAGCGTATTTCACGTTGGTAGTGGCAGGCTAGGAGGTTTGAGCTGGTACAATGGTCACCATTAAAAAATATTTCACCAAAAGTTATACCACGTATCCGAGTCACCAAATTTACATTATATTCTAATTGCATTATCTCACATACCATGGTGTTATCTCTGTTGGTAAAAACTGAATTTTAACAGTAACCATTTTATGTCACTATCTTTTTTGCAAGCTAATTACTGAAGTGTTCGACTACACTAGTATGAGGTTGCTAATTTAAATGTCATGCAGTAAATACAAATCAAATTGCTTTCAATGGTTTGTATCATCAAATGCAGTGATGATTCATTTTAGTATGTAAGGCAATCAATACTGTTTGTTTTCATACTAGGATAATTTAATTAAAATTCATCTTGAAATATATTATTCATTACTGAAATAACACCATAGTTTGCAAAAGTCCAATAATGCCATTATTTTAATCTCTATAATGCTATCAAGGGAAAAAAGGCTCTACCTTGAAATGAAGGGGCCATATCCGCCGCTGGTATAAATTAGCATAGCTCCATTGGCTTGTGAGGATCTCTGGCACATCATGTATTGGTAACTTGGACCTGGTGTATTACTGCCAAAAATATAACAACCTTGTTTTCCTGATACCCCAGTCCTGCAATGCCTTTCTTACATGAATAGCCTTAACTCTCATAAGTAGTCCCATTTTAAAAATAGTCAAAAGAATAAAGACTCGCAGTATCAGGAAGTAAGATATTAAAATGTCACTTTGATCGAACTGAACTCTACTAGAGTTCAGTTTAACACTGTAATTTATAGAAATATCCTCACCCAGCCCCCAATATATAGCTTGTGCCTTTCCCTTCACATAAGGGCCCACACAGATAACCTAGTCGTCCTCCCACTGAGATGCAGTAGCTGTCTACTTAAAAGTGACCATCTTCTGGTTCCCAGCTTGGACTGATAAGGACTGGGATTTATTAGCAGTTCAGGCACTGCATCTCAGTTAAGGAGACTGTGATTTGTTGTATAAACCCCACACTGGAACTAAAGGGGTTAAAGAGCAACTCAGGGCCCAGGTGACTCTATCCAGCCTCACCTGCAAAGCATGTGCCAGCTGGAAGTGGAGCAGAAGGGACCTGATAGGGCAGGGAGAAAAAGCTATCTTGAGAGCTCCTGAAGAAGGGGTCTGCAGAAACCTTTTCCCTGAGGGAAAGAGCCTGCCTTCAGAGCCCAGAGGGGCTGAAGGTTCAATTATTCTCTTCTTCTTTCACTACTCTGAGGCAAACTGCAAGGCTTTGGTGAGAGAGTGGGTGGTAGGAAGTGGTCTGGGGAGACAGCTTAAAAGCAGTCCTGGGTGCTGGACATTGGTGCCTCTTACAAGACCCTGGGCCACAGACTAG
This sequence comes from Natator depressus, assembly GCF_965152275.1. Classification (NCBI taxonomy): domain Eukaryota; kingdom Metazoa; phylum Chordata; order Testudines; family Cheloniidae; genus Natator; species Natator depressus. Next base: position 25,275,964 of record NC_134238.1, read on the forward strand.
TGGAGTAGGGGGCCTGGGTTCCCTTCCGAATCCCCCTTGTTAAGAAGGGCATGAAAATCCTCACTTCCAGACTCTCCCTCGGGGAAGGAAGCAGAGGTATAGACCTTTAGAATCCTGCAGCAGGGATTAGACACCCACAGGGATCAATAGATAGACTAAAGGTTCCCCCACCCCCAATCCTGAGGGTGGGGGTCACCATGTCTTCCTTAGGACTCTATCAACCTGCAAATAAATAAGACTGATGGGTGACTTGACTGAAGGATCGTGACTGTAGCCAAGGGGAAATATTGGAGGTGGGGCAAGCAGAGGCCTAGCCCCCTAACCACTAGGTGATGCCACCAATGAACACAGTCCATCACAGAGACTTCAAAGCAGTTGCTCCTGGAAATGTTGCTGCCGTTGGTACTCCTACATAAATGGCAGCAAGACTTGTTGAACAGCAGCCTGGGGTTGATGCTGATGACTCAGCAATTCCATCATCGATTTCAAGACCTCCTACATTTACTCCCTTTGTGAAGAAGCTGTTTCATCTTGCCCTGACACTATCTGTATGTAGGTGGAGTTCCCACCCTGCTCCTAACACAATACACTCATTGGCTGCAGGCCAAACTTACCCTCTTCTTGGGGTTTCCTTGATTGTAACCTAAAAGGCAACAATAAAATATAAACCTCAGCCTATATTTTCTCCTGAGACCAACTAGAATTCTTCCCTGCACTAATACTGTGTCTTACACCCTAGTTTTCTGTGCCTCAGAATGACACCCATTATCCACTCAGACCCTTTCATATCCTGGTCTGGCATTAAAAGGATGACATAATCTGGCTGACAGGGTGAGTCAGCAGAAAAGCTCTACATCTGTGCAGGGTTCTAGCACCTGACATCTGAATCAGCAGAAGAGTTCTGAATCTCTCTGTACGGTCCTTGAACTTGATACCCTATTTCATGCCCTTAAAGATAATATTATCTAATAAAGGATCAAGTGTTTCCCTCTATTGAAATGGAATTTGAGAAATGGTGCAAGGTGGAAGACATTAACTCAGTGTCTCCTAAATCTAATTTAAAAAAAATGATTGTGTAATTTACATACCCACCGCTCCTGCACATTCACCGCTTGCAGACCTGTTGCTTTCATAAAGCCTCCTGGGTACTTTTTTCCCCTTAAAAGCAAGAATACAAATATATAAGTCACAATTACCATTGCTAGGTGCATGGAAAAAGAGTTGGAAATGTTTGAAGTACCACATTAGATGGTACCTGGCGAGATATTACTGAGTCAAATAAATAATATTCCTTTAATTATAAATTCCAGGTAATTTCCATTTCTCAGATTACATGATTAGTGATTAGTGGTTTCTTTACAAATTTGATTTAAAACCCTTGAGTATCTGGCTATTTTGACAAATGTGTCCTTGTATAAAAGGTTTCCACTAAATCTTCAGAAAGGTACTTCCGCTGGGAGTTAAGGACTGAATCCACCTTCATGACTGCAATGGTTGAGCAGTGCATCAAGATCGTGTGTCTGATGTATGGAATCTAACCATACCTCAGACCAGTTGACTCTTTTCTTCCCCTACACTCAGGTTGCTGTTCTTAGTCACAAGAATGCCAACTATGCATTCATTTCACTTAAAAACTTCCAAAGTCTTGCAATAGTTTTGAACTATTAGTAATAATACTGAACTCCTTGGGCCTGATCCTCATTATCAGTGGGTAGGTGTAATGGGGTAAAATTATCAACATCGCCTAAGTGACTTAGATGCCTAAGTACCATTGGGTGCAATGAGATAAAAGTTCCTGAGTCACTTAGGTGCTTTTAAAAAATGTTACCCAGAGAGGTGTAAAGATGCCTTTATGTAAATGAGAATTAGGTTCCTTGTGTTTAGACAGGATAGGGCTGTGATTTGTTTTCTGGTACAGATATAAATATGCAGGATATGAAATTATCCTGGGAAAAATAGAAATGAATACATTGTGAAATATTGTTTTTAAAGCAAAGATTTGGAGAATGCTGAGAACTTGAATCTCATTTGTCCACCTGATGTCAGTGGTCACACGAAACAGAATTAGTTTGTAAACAAAGAGGTAAATCAATAACAAATGGTTAAAAAGAGAGAGAAAAATTCATGGCTTTGTTAGGGAAAAAATATGTAAAAGTCCTAATTTCAGTATTTAAAAAAGGAAAAGTCATGATACTTATATCATCCTTACATTTATTTTTCCAGTAGAAAAGTAGGAAATATCTGTAATCAATAGTTTAAAAGCATATAAAGAGCCAAAAAAGGCCAATTCATGGAAGTCTTGCTGAGTAGTAGGCAAACTCAGTGAAAAAATCATGACTCATTATAAAAACACAAACTAAAAGACACAGTTTTGTCACAAAAATCATATCTCTGACAAACATAGAGCTTTGATCAAACATACAGCTTTGATCAAAGCTGTATGTTTGAAATATTAATCTGAGCACATGAATTCTTGAAAATAAGGGTGAAATGCTGGCTCCATTGAAGCCAATGTGAGGTTTTCCATTTACTTCAGGAGATCCAGAATTTCACCCTAAAACTTTATTTTACCCCTAAATATGACACAAACTAATAACTCAAAAGACATTTTAAAATTGGGAAGTAATACTGCTAGTTTCACAAAAGTGTACTCATCTGTTTTTGCAGTAAGTCACTCTGTTTTCTGTCTTTTCTTCTTTTTTTTTAAGTTCAAAACAAACTATGACAAGAGAATATTTAGAGTAGCAATTCCACCCAATGAAACATCCGTGGTGGCTTCCGTAATAAACAATGTATCAGAAGCAATGGAAACCCTAACTCGAATGAAAGAGGAGGTGATCCCTGTTCCAGGTGCCGTAAATGGAGTGAATGCACTGGGACTGGTGGTCTTCTCAATAAGCTTCGGATTGGTGATTGGGAACATGAAGGAGCAAGGGCAGCCATTAAGACACTTCTTTGATAGCCTTAATGAAGCTATCATGAGATTGGTAGCTCTAATCATGTGGTAAGTGCCTCTGTTAAGTGCTATGTTAAATTATTATGTCAAAATGTTTTGAACATTCAGCACTAGCATGTGCTGGATACTGAGGACCTGTGTTTTGCAGGAGGTCAGATTAGAAATTCATTGTTCAGCTTTGCTGGAAGGAGGACAGGAGAGACTGGCTGTGATTTAATTAGGCCACACGTTTATTCCTAAATGTCAGTGAGTACCTGGCAGATAAAAGTGTACAATGCAGGTAATTCCATAATCGTTTACATATACCTGGGGGGGAGGCGCTGCTATCAGCCCTCCCCCTTTACCCATCCTGGTCCCCAGCCAACCAGCTGCTGGGATCTCACCACCTCCCCCGCTCAAATGTAGATTAAGGGGGGCTATAAAAGAGGTGGGGTTGGCTCCCTGCTGTGCCAGTCATAGGAGCCCTGAAGCCCCCCTTCTCTTCATTTAAAGAATATCGCCTTTAAATCCTTTACCAATCCATTTTATATGATCACTGTATCCCTTCCCTACTGAGTACCTGCACTAGATATCCACCCACATTTACATAATGAGTCGAGACATTGTAACCTAACCGTCATTTCATGTTTGCCCCAACTAAGCCCCCAACCCACTGTAGGGAAGGTGAAAAAACCCACCTTGCCTTGGCCAATCTGGTGGTATGGGAAAAATGCCTTCCCAGACCCCTGAGAAAGGAGCAACTGGCGTCATCCGCACAGCGGATCATGAAAAACCTGGTATTTAACTATTTCTTGTGGGTGGGAGGATTGGTGTTGCTCTACCTGATCCAGGTAAAAAGAGGGCTTTTCCTGCATCAGCACGGACCTAAATAGTCTCCCCTCTCTTCCAGTCACTGGGGGCAGGGGATGGGTCAGCATCCGCACACTGACCTGGTCTGAAGCTACTGCAGCAAGTCACTCTCACACTCAGCAGTCTTTCCAAGGGGGCAGCCTTTCCAGCCTAAAAAGGGCCACACATCTTTTCCTTCAAGCCAAACAATGCCCCCACAGCTTAATGTACAGTGAGGTCATCATGGTCTCTTCTGGCCTTAAAAATCTATGAATCTAAGAATCTTCTGCTGCTGAAAATTGGTATAGCTCCATTGACTTCACTAGACCTACCCCAACTGACAGCTGCTGAGGATCCAGTCCTGAAGGATAATACCTGTTTAGCTATTTATAACTAAACATAATGTTGTAAAATTGAGTTCTGCACACTGATCATCTGAAAAGGATCTAAATATTTTAATGTATATTCATCTCTTGATGCATGTAAGTAATTCCTATTGTCATTACCATTAAGAGGTAAATATACTCTTTAGAGTCCATGACAGAGTTTGCTTGGCATATAAAGATTCTCTTACCATACCCTAACTCTTATTACTCCTTCCCTCTAACTCGAGATAGGCACCTTGTCACAATCCCATTCATCAACAATATGCCCATTATTTTCATTAGTTCAGAACACTATTTGCATTTGCAATGTGCATAGCATAGTAATATGTCACTGCTATTCACAAATGTTCATTCTCCTGTGAATTGCTGTTAGTTTTTATATGGTATTCTACAGACAAATAAAAATGAAATCCCTGTTCAGAAGGGTTACCATAAAATCTTCACAAAGTCTAAGATGCAACATTTCTCAGTCAGAGGCCAAACACAACAATTCATTTATGAAATGACATCTTCCCTCATTTGCTACAGCAGATCGTCTTACACACATATACATCTCCAGTGTCATGGAAACTCCTTAAGTAATGGATGCAAAGCTATAAAGTTTATTTTTTATAAAAATTTCTAATATTTTTTCATACATTTTGTCCTTTACAATCACATCTCTAAACATTATTAATTATTATGATTATACTGGAAATGTTTGAGAATTTAAAATATGGGGAGAGAATTATTACATTGGGAAAACTTCAAGGTGGGTTTGATGGCTGCTGAGAGTAATGGTATAATGAATGTAATAATCAAGTTATGTTATTTTACATGAGTGTAGTAAAATGACAGGTAACAACTTTGTAAATAAGACCCTGTGAAAAGTCCAGCTGCAGTTAAGATTATCTTTTATATACCTTAACTAGCAGGTTGCCATATTGAGCGTTAGAGCCCGACCTCAGCTCTGGCTGAGTAGTATTTGGCACAGCTGAGGAAAGTGGTTTAAGCTACTTTTGCAAAGCCCCAACCGTGTGCACAGTCTCCATCATAAAATCAGCCTCCAGGTGGCTCTACCTATCCTATGCCCAGCTGCCTATGGACTGAAGCAGCCTGGCATCAGCCAAACCTAATAGCTTTCTGGCTGTACCTCTTTCCCCAACCACATTCAGCACTGAGAACCAGGAGGCAGGTAGCAAAGGAGCCACTACCCCAGCCCTACACAACCCAGCCATTCCCCCACAGGGGGAATCCTCAGGGAATTGTTTAAAGTGGCTTTTAAATGGTAGTCAGGACTCCACAGGAGTCCACCAGCTGTCAATGGCTGGGAGATGGACTGACTGCATTCTGTTCCTGACCTCCTCTTTGCTGACCCTGACCCCAGCAGAGCCATGCAAGTGTTGCAGCCACTTTCACTGCTGTAGCCTCCACCAGGTTGACTTGCCACTGCCCAGGATCTTGAATTGGGTCCAGGATGTTTATGGTCATTATATCAGTATAACTTTGTAAACAAACAAACATCTATTTGTTCAGCACATATTGATTTGCTTACTTATTTGTAGGTATGCCCCACTCGGTATCATGTTCTTGATTGCTGGGAAAATTGTTGAGATGGAAGATATGGGTGTGATTGGTGGACAGCTTGCCATGTACACTGTAACAGTTATCATTGGTTTGCTCATTCATGCTATTATTGTTCTACCACTACTCTACTTCCTGGTTGTTCGTAAGAACCCTTGGGTATTTATTGGAGGACTTCTGCAGGCATTGATCACAGCTTTGGGAACATCTTCAAGGTACGCTATGAAATTTTAAATCCCAATTATAAATAAAATCTGACCAAAATGTTTCCAATCCTGCAGTCCATATGCAAATCTCCAATGGATGTCAATGAGAGGGCCTTAGTCTACACAAATACCATGAAGCATTAGAAAAGATGGTTTTCTGCCATGAAGAAATTTACAAATATCACTGGAGGTACTGCTGTAATTACTAGGCCCACAAAGTTAAAACAATATCTACGTCTGAGAAATCTATGCTATAATATTATTGGTATGATGAACAACATAGGCTGATATAGCTGAATAAATTCATTGTCATAGACTAATTTTTTATGCTTTTGGACACTATTTCAGGCCTACTCCTCTCTAGTATAGAAGATTATTATATAAATGAGTATGTATATTGTCTTTTTTTTCTTGTTTTAGTTCTGCCACCCTACCCATAACATTTAAATGTCTAGAAGAGAATAATGGAGTGGACAAGCGTATTACAAGATTTGTGCTCCCAGTGGGTGCTACAATTAACATGGATGGGACTGCTTTATATGAGGCTTTGGCTGCAATTTTCATCGCACAGGTTAACAACTTTGAACTGAACTTTGGGCAGATTATCACAATCAGGTATAGAAGCCATTATCTATATACTTTGATTCAACGTGCCTTTAAATAACAATGGTGTGAACAACTGATCATTGCATTTAAGAGGGTCAGCAACAGCCATCATTTTAAAAGTATTTTACTTTAGATAGCTTAAGTATCTGTGCTTAAGAGCTGTAGGTTTATATTCTGCACAGTGCTGTCCAGTGGGTGCATACTCCAGTTGCAATTTGTGTTAGAGTAAGTTATTACTATGAAGAATGCTAGGAGCAGAAAAGGTGTTACTGAGACATAGCAAAGTACTGTAGTTGGTGTTGTCTAATTGTCTCTTTCTATTTGTGATTCAGCTGCATGTGAAGTATGCACCATAAGCAATCAACACAGTAACATGCTACAATACTAATGCTAAGGGAATACAAATGAATTGGAGAAATCTCAGATTTTGTTCATTATGAACTTTGTGCTGTAAGAAGCATGTCTAGTTTTAAAAATGGTCATCCTAGTTCAATATTCAATCAAGACAAGGGAAAATTCTGCTTTCAGATCCTCATGACTCATTTTGATTCTGGATATCTGCTCTCCAGTACATATATGAAACTTGCCATGGATTATATGGATACTGTCTTTTAGATTAAGTTCTCTAGTATTACATAGGGATGATAAATGATGTGTTATCATTAGATCTGTGCTTTAAATCTTGATTCCTCCATAAGATACAGAAGATTATTTATCAAACAAGGATGAGATGAGACCAAGAAAATTCAGATCGAGATCCACATTTCTCTAAAGCCCAAAAGGTGCTTAGATCCAGGGTTTCAGCCATTATTAAGATAAGGGCTAACTATGAAGTTTGGATCCAGATCCACACTTTCATAAAGTTTGCATGTGTTCAGATTGGGGATTTAGTTCAGACCCGTCTCTAAAATAGGCATTTCTACTTAAAGACCCCTTAGGTCTCTGCACCATGTGTTTCTCCAACAATGTGAAATTGTATGAAAACTCAGAAAGAAAACTACCCACTCGAATGCCTGCCTTGATTCAGATTTTTCTCTAGAGCCCTTTATACAATTGGGAAAATTGTCTTTTCCTTTTTTGTTTGTACAGTGCCTAGTACAATGGTGTGCTGCTCCATCCCTGGGGCTGCTAGTTGTTATCATTATTATAACATGTATTCATCCTAAAATCAGTAATTTTCTTCATAACTTTTAAAATGTTTACTAAATAGTAAGGAGACTTCTTTTTGGAAACTGACTTATTTCTTCACTGTCATCTCTCTACACAGCATCACAGCTACAGCTGCCAGTATTGGGGCTGCAGGAATTCCTCAAGCCGGACTGGTCACCATGGTCATTGTGTTGACATCTGTTGGTTTGCCTACAGAGGACATCACTCTTATCATTGCAGTAGACTGGTTCTTGTGAGTATTTCTTACAGAGTCCTTAAAGGGCTATAGCATATTATAAAATACATTGGACAGGGACATTCTGATAATTTCTGATTTGTGATCATGTGATAAGTTGGCTTATTCCTTTACTGAAAATAGTTGAAAAATGTGGTTATTTTGAAGAATAAAATTTTATCCTACCGTGAAGGAGGCTCAAAGTCTGAAAATTCAGTGGATCAGTTTAGAGTTGATTTATCCCAACCCTTCTGGCTGTCCAGACCAGTGAAGATTTGTGTGCTTTCCCTAAGGATGGATGAATTGAATAGTTAGTCTTCTGAATAATATGCATATTAGCCTTATCAGCCATCTGAATATGGCCAGACATTTGGCTAATGTGGCTGACTCATTTGTTTCCCCACCTCTGTGTCTGCTAGAGAAGGGGTTCTTGACATTTTCTTTCTGAATGATGCTATAAAAACTCCAGGGCCAGAGAAAGGGAGTGGGGGGCTGGCTCAGGGCTCCAGGCTTCAGCTGCCATGGACCCTCAGTTGAGAACCACTGTGCTAAAGGAGGAGAACACTGAGCAACCTTCCTACATCTGTAAGTACCTGTGGAATCCCCTTAGGCCCAGCTGCATTTCTCTGTGCATGGTTATAGGGATAGAACAGCATCACTGTCAGCAGCAGAAGCCAGGAACCTTTCCATGTCTGCCAGTGCAAATAAGGGTGACAGACAGGCTGATCCACTTACCTGGAGATGCCTTTGTGGAGCTAGGGTAATTGAAGAGGTAGGTGTTCCTCCACTCCATGTCAATGTCTGTCAGGGAAGGATAGCAGCCATTTTCCCCCTTTTCTCCATCCCAGCTCTTCAGAGAGTATTTGTTTGGATCACTTGATAATTACCTTTTCTGTTCATTCCCTCTGAGGCACCGGGCATTGGCCACTGTTGGAAGACAGGATACTGGGCTAGATGGACCTTTGGTCTGACCCAGTATGGCCCTTCTTATGTTATGTCCTTTTCACAGTCCTACTTCTTATCTAGATAGAGTAAAGGGGAATGCTGCTAAAAGTGAGAAGGCAGGGGAGAGATGAAATGGCTGTTGTTCTCCCATGGAAGACATCCAGAGAGGTATGAGAGTTCACCTAACTGTTCATTCCTATTACCACCCCCACTTCCTGACAGCAGCTCAAAGTAAGTGTAGAGAAGCGTTTGAGCCCATTGAGAGGGAGTACAGGGAAATTCAGATGAAATATATGCGGGGTTAAACAGTTTCCCAATACTAGGGTCATTTGCCCATCCCTACGCTTTACGCTATTCCTCACAGGATTGCCTATGGATGGTGCTATTCTAGGACTGAAAATACAGCAGCACCGTAGCTCATGTTGTGATTCAGTGAGTACCAGAAAGAAAACTGATCTTTACCCCAACAGTAGTGTTACTTATGACAACAATGTTCAGTTTTTAAGGGTATCACTAACTCTGTGAGATTCTCACCATGTGCATAGATCCCAAACATTTAAGGTCTAGGCAGGTGGATGTGATGAGAAGGTGAAATCCAGCCCCAACCTGCCTCCAGGATTGCTGTGCATTCTTCCTCCCCTCCAGCTGTTATTCCAGCCTATGGGCTGTGTTGTGAGTTTAACATGTCTCAGTAGCTCCTCTGTGGACCTTCCTCCAGCCCTTTACCATTGGGTCCTTCTGTGCAACCCTTTCACAGCACGTAGGGGTTATATTTACACCCCTGAAGAGCTGGGTAAGATGCTGGGCTGTCCACTAGCCCAAGAAGAACTAATGTCACAACAGAGTATTGGCTGAACCAAACCTTAAGCAAAAATGTCAAAAATGATTTCCTGTGCCCACTATGGACTATAACTCCCAGACGCTTTTCCTTCACATCTCAGCCACTCCAGATCTTTCTCCTAACACAGGGACTCATACAGGAGAAATTCCTGCCATCCTACAGCTCAACTGATTTTTGCTGGCCTTTATATGGACCAGCACCCAGCTCCTCAAAAGTATTTAAGTGCCTAACTCCCTTTGAAATCACTCAAAACCTCAACTGGGATGCAGCTGATCAGTCACAGGCAGGGCTGGGCCCATCTGCCCTTAAAGGGGCTAGTCACACAGTGACAGGCTGCTTGCCTGCAGTCTCCATGTGCAATCATTGGGGGGTCTTAAGTGGTACAACGGCCCTTGCTCTGGACCTCTGCAGCACGCATGAATATCACCCTAGATTATTTACAATAGTTTATTTTCATTCTGGGAATGACAGCTAAGAAGGCAACATTCAGTCAATTCAGATATCAGGAGGTCATTACACCTGACTTATTGTAACATACTCACAAGCCCCCAAACATGAGCTGCCACAAGCCCACTCTGCTCAGATCACTTCATAACATAGCAATCATATCATCCTGTGAAATGGCTAGTAACATTATGTTTCAGGTCACTGCATTAGGCTTAGAATTCTGGTACAATTGTTAGTTTCCGCAAAGATGGAGTAATGCTATTAACATTTCTGATAGATGAATACACGTAGAAGTATTGGATCATCTCATGGTTATTTTCAAAAGCTATTTTACACAGAGACTCTGAATGTTTCACTTAAACAAGTGGGGAAAACAAGACTAACGCAACTATTTTCCACAGGGACCGTCTTCGTACCACTACAAATGTCTTGGGTGACTCCATTGGTGCAGGGATTGTTGAACATTTGTCACGGAATGAGCTGAAGAACAGGGATGCTGAGATGGGTAATTCCGTGATAGAAGAGAATGAAATGAAAAAACCATACCAACTGATCTCACAGGAAAATGAGAGCGAAAAACCATTAGACAGTGAAACCAAGATGTAGGATAGACCAGGCATGATTCCAACACCAGGAGTGTGGGAAACATACTTTCTACAACCATTTATATCTTGTTTTCAAGAAGTCCATTTATATCTTGCTTTCCCCCATATGATAGCATTGGAACAGAGTTGATCAAAAACATTCTGAATTAGCAGTGCCCAAGGTATGTGTTTGCATCCCACTTAAAAAAAAATTGGCGAGTTATCATACTGGTCCTGCTAGAGATGTGCTAACTGGAGGCGGGGGAGAGGGGGAAGAGGGAGAGTGTCTATTAAATCATTAAAAAACATACCAGTGTATATGTTACTCAGTCCTGTAAATGTGATCTCGTTTTTATAAGCTGGAAAGTCACAATAGATAATACAGCCTGAAAAGGGTTTTATTTTTTTAAATACCTATTGCCCATTTCTTAACATCAGTAAGCACACAAATCAACATTTTTAACTTGACAACTGCACCCAAACAAGGAAATTAACAGGATTTCTTTTTTTTCCCTTCTGGTGATATGTTATTTCTTTATCCTATTACTAGCAAGACAATAAAAAGGAGGACTTTTAAATTTAAAAAAAAGTAGAGATGTTCAGGTAAAAAAAATACCCACAATCAGCACTTTTATCAGCTGAGCTGAAATGTCATTTCTGAGGAGGTGATTTCATCTTAATAGGACACTTTAGGGTCAGTGAGGGCCAGTTCTTGACAAGTGCTTAGCACTTTCAGCTCCCACTGACCAGCAGACACTTATGCATATGTGTATTTTCACTCACCTGAGTAGTCCCCTTAACTTCAATGCCACTACTCACATGAGCAATGTTACACATATGCAGAGAAGTGCTTGAAGGATTGTATGCTTTTTGGGGTGGGAGGTGTACTTCATCTGTGCTCAGAAGGCACATAGCACACTGTGGGTGCATTCACAATCTAAATAATATGTAATAAAAATAGCAGAGAGGGCCAACACTTTGCAAGAGGTACTTCATACCTGGCAAGAGATGCTCCGAACCTAATTGGATGGGGCTCTAAACCTGTCTGTGTTGCTGAAATTGCATTGCTGGAAGACCTGTGACCAAGAGGTCACTTTCAAAAAATGGAAATATTGTCATCAGTTAGCCTGGTGTCATTCCATGAATAAGTAGTAAAACTATTAGCCAAATATTCCTTGTTTTACATAGGGGAGAGAACTCCCCATCTCACTGGGAGGTTCCCATATCTTTTTGGGTTTACCAGGAGCAACTCAAATATAAAAAATAAATTTTTAGAAAGCAAAACTAATGGGTGCTCTATTACTTACTAGGAAAAATATATATAAACTGAAGAATAGTAAATACATTTAATAAATGTTAAAAATATAATAAGAAAAGATTTTAAGAGTAATATTGTAGATCTCCTTCAAAACACAGAGAAGGAAACAAAAAAAGGGGGGGGAGGAGAAATACACTCCGAATCCTATGGCTTTTTTTTGTTCATTTCAAGATTATTCCCTGAAAAAACCCTTTTATGAAAAATATTAATTGTATATATTTTCCTTTTCCACTCCTTCTATTACTGTAGGAGTCAAACTGGAAAGATTTATGGTGCAGTTAGAGATAGGTAACTGAGGAATACGAATCCACAAGCACAAAACTAGTTGAGTGGTCTATTTTATGTTTGATTTGTTCTGAACTAAATGTTTGGATTTGAAAATGTTTGGATTTGGTCTGAACTAAGAGAGAGAGAGACAGAACTGAGACATTCCCACGTCATACCACAACTGCCACTTGCCAAACATTCAAAAACATCTGTAGCTTTTGTCTCCAGAAGACCATAAGAATTCATATGTAATGTCAATGTAACTGTGGTGAAAATATGAGTGTGATGATTGAAGGCAGTCTTTTCCCATTTTTAAAGCAACAAGGCAGGCTTCTTTTTCCAAGAGTGACAAATCCTACTCATTTTTAGCAGGCCAGCCAATGGTAGCAGGAACAACTCATGAGTGAAGTGAGCAGAATTTAGCCGAGAGTATTCAGCAGTCAGTGCTTTAATCACCTCAAAGCTCTAGATGAATCTCTGACTGAAAGTGATAAAATGTGAACTTTTTTTGCTAACAGAATGAAAACCTAGAATGCAGACAGGCATCTTCGGATATGTAATTAGAGATATTTTTATATAGATCCTGTATTCAGTGTGTGTTTATAAAAGTTAACTTTAGAATGTCTGGAGTAACAGTTTAATTTTTGTTGAGACTCTATTTGGAAATACCCTGCAAAGACATAATGTAAATGGTTGTCTTTCTATGACATAAGTTGAAAAAAATGAATTGTGTCACAAAGTTTGTGATTTTTTTTTTTACTAACTTTGTTTCTTATGGAAATCAATTACTATAGAAAGATTCCATTCCCCATCTCTCATTGGCTCTGCATTTAGATGCACCCAATGTGGATTGAGAAACATTACTTTGTAGATGTATTTTCAATAAAAATAGTTTTACATTATTCTGGTATTGTGTGATTTCTTTCAAATTCTCTGTAGTGGGGAAATCTTCAAACACACTCCAAATATTTGAACTCATATTGTACGGTTTCAGGAAATCCTGTACTTTTTACCCAGCAGGAGCTTATTAATGCATCAGTACTTCTCAAGAATTCAAATGCCCGTTTCTTAAACTCTCACATGAATAAAACGGTTAGCCTCCACAGAATGCAAAAGGCAATTAAAGGAAGAAAAATGTGACAAAGGAAAAAAAAGATGTAAAAACACCCAGAAAGAAATGTTAATTCAAGTTAAGTTTATTTTGGTTCAAATTCAAATTCATATAGATGTGTGAATCTGAAGATACAGTATAATGAGAGCTTTCATATGACTTGTAAATTGCATAGATCAATGCAGGGAAATCATTTAGAAAATATAATTCTAACACCGATTCCACCACAGCCTACAGATTTAATTAGGGTATCACCACAATGGAGCAAAGAAAAATAAAATCTGGAGGGGAAAAGAGTATGCTGTGGTGGTTAGAACTCAGTTCTGCCTTACAATCCCATCGAATTACAACATAATTGAGAAGTAGTTTAATTACACTTTCACTGATGGGTGTATTAGTTTTTTTTCAACAATTCTACTGTCTAGTGATTTAGTTTAGTTTTCATGACCTAAAATACAAAAATAGTTACTTCTTTTGGTGGGTCAAAGTAGGGAGTTTTTCTAGATGTAAAGCCACATGACTGGTCATTTGAACTATAACTAGAATTGTGCATGGAAAGTGTTTCCCTAAGTAGATTACCTCTAGTTTGCGGGTTTCAAAGACATCTTCTTAACTGGAGAATTCATCCACAGCCAAGGAGCTTCCATCATCCACTTTTTTAACTTATAACTGTTCAGAGCAGAATGGAAACTCCCTAGTCTCTCATGTATTGGTTGAAAAATGACCAGATGTCAAGGGTAGATCAAATTTAGGCTACTTATTTGCAGAACTGAAAAAGCAACAACACATTAACAAGAAAAAAATGAAACTAATATTTAATACACAAAATTACAAACGTACCCCTAACACAGTCTAAAGGACTACAAGAGGCAGGAGTAAAAGAAAAAGGAAGTCCACGTTGCCCTTTGTCCATAACAAGGCTCCCATTGACTTTAATAATGCAGGATCAGGATCTTCGACACCACTGAGTGGGCTTTGGGATGCTCTCATCCTTCCACCCAGATTTCAAATTTTAGATAATTCCTCCTTGATGTCTCTTTAGGAGTGATGAGTGGCTTAAAATCACTCCTCCTTCATGAAGTTTGTTCGGGTGTGGTGTTCTCCCACCCCATCTTGCCTCTAGGTCCTAAAACAAATATTCCACAATGACCTCTTAAGCTGTAGGCCATAATAAAAGGTCCTCAGAATTGTTTTCCTTCAACTGACTTTTCTTTGGTAATTTAAATCCAACAGAACCCAGAAGAATATTACTGTAGGTTACCTTTCCAATCCCACAATTGTCAGAATTTCCTTTTACAATGATGTCTGTGCTCATTTTCTTAGTATGCTATCCTGAATATTAACATGGTGAGATGCACTTGTCATTACGATAAGCTGTAAAATGGGTTTGAAATGTTAATTAAAATTTTAACTTCTGTGTTTGCTTCTGGAGAAGACAGTCTTGATGAAAAGTAACATAGCATCTGACATTATTAGCTGTACAGTATCTAATAGAAAAGACTGCAAACCAACAATCATACTCCTCTCATGCTGTTTAACAGACTTAAGGTGAATTCTTGCATGTGAACTTGAAAAACTGCTTCAGACATTTCAAACACTGATGCCTAGTTTGTAGTGGCAATAAATGCAGTGGCTCAGATCATCTCCTGTGCAGAGATCCACTGGGTACAGGTGAGGAGGTGGGGGCATTAAGGAGCTGGTTACAGCTTTCTGATTCTCCTGGTGCACATGAGCTGGCCTCACCACAGGTAAGAGCAGCAGCGAGGCTGATCCAACTACACCAGCTCAAAACAGTCCCCAATGGACAGAAGTAAACTGCACCAATGCAAGCCATTTTTTACACCATTGCAGCAAGTCTACACTAGAAATTTGCACCAGTGCAGCTGTATAATTTCCTACTGTAGTGGAAAAAGACACAGTAGTCAAACTCTCCCAACTTTTCCCAGCTTTCACACTCTGCTGCAAACTTTTCCCTAGATCCCATTGACATTAGCATATTACTGTCTAACAATGTAGCCCTGCCTATGCCCCTAATAGATTGGTATAAGAGTTGCTGTGCCACATAGGTACTCCCTTATGTAGGGTGAATTCTCAGCGAGCTCTCTAACTTAAGTTTGAGGCTGTTTGTAGCTCTGGAACATCACAAAGAAGCTGTAGCAGGGCCAGAGATCTGACCCAATGATGCTGACCAAAGCGCATGCAGTGGGGCGAGAAAACAAAGTTTCTCGGGCTATGTTAGAGCAGGGTTTCTCAACCTGTGGGTTGGGACCCAAAATTGGGTCACCAGAATGTTTCATGTGGCAGCTTCTGTGGTTCCGTCCCACGGGGCTGGCTGGGCTCACCTCCCTGCTCCAGGCACTGCAACCTCTGGGGTCCCAGTGCCACTCACGTTTGGCCCAACCATCATGATGACAGGAGTCTGAATAAGCCAAATTTGAGTGAGTGGCACTGCAACCCCATGAGCCAGGTCAGAACTCCACTCACACAAATTTGGTCCAGTCAGAGGGGCAGGGCCAAACCTGAGTGGCTCTGCAACCCCAGTGGTTGCAACACCTGGAGCGAAGAGCCAAGCCCAGCCAGCCCCACAGCACAGGAGCTGCAGGAGTCGTCACTGTGGGGTGAGTGCCTGCCCTCTGTGGGGCAAGATCTGACCAAAACCACTGCTGGGCCCTCACCTCCAGACTATTTACTGGGGCACAACAGGCCATAAACATTTACAAATAGTCCTGAGCCCAAAAAAGTTCAGAACCGCTGTGGTAGAGCGCACTGGATTCATCCTAAATATAGCTTTCACCTCCAGAAGACCCCTTGAGGATTGCATGCCTGAATTCCAACAGAGGGGGGAACCAGAGGATTTTCTACCTAAAACTATAATTGTGCCTCTTCCCTTTTTTGCTAAGAATTTTTTCTGTTAATGAAGGAATCATATGCACATCGATATTCTGGATACATTAATCATGGGAATGCCTTTGCTGTTGGAATGCTATTAGAAGAGGGATTGAGAGTCTGGGATAGTCCAGTTTCTATTCCCAGCCCTGCCACTGACTCGTGTGACACTGGCCAAGCCACTTACTTGCTCTGTACCTACTGAAGTTTGTCCATTGGTAAAATGGGTAGTGTTAATAGTAATAAATAATAATTACCTTGGGAGGGGTGTAGAACTTAATTTGACTGTAAAATACGTTCATTTTGGCTGAAAGGTATTAGGAAGTGCAAAATGTTTTGTATGAAATTTTGCAGAGCAATCATGTACATAAACTGAACCAGTGAGATTTCTCCAACTTTATGTAATAAACCATTATATTCCTGCTTACAGATTGATTAAAAGGCCTGTTATTTCTGGAGTTACTACCATCATTGGCACAGCTAAAGACAAGGGTTTAGTTTATCACTTGGCAGTCTTACCCACACAATTGCTCTACCTGTTAAACAGTGCCCCCTTCACCGGATAAAGGGCCTTGACATTCTACAGTTTTTCAATAGTGCTTTTATTTGGGAGTTGGGGTACATAATGAACACCCTATTCAGAGTTTATGTCTGTGAAGCAGCATGTGGGCAGCATAAAGGAAAATGATCATTCATGTAGAAAATCAATTATGGGCAGAGCAAAGTGCTTCTGTCTCCCGGTTTGAAGTACTGTACTCGCACAAATTCCACAGTGACATTTGTACTCCATTATGAGAAATGCCATTTTGTTCAATTAACACCATACCACATCCTTCATAAAATAGCAAGTTACACTGTGCCTGGTGCCAACCATCTATTCAGCAGCACACTTTACTTCCAGTGTGATCGAACTGCACTGTTTCCCAGTGTAGAATAAATGAGAGCTGGGTGGCTAAGCCCCTTGCAGCTCCTAATGGCATCACTCTATTGAAAGATCAGCATAAAGTGCAACTATGGATTAACAAATGGAGAGAAAGAGAAAGCAGGACACATGGTGTGTAGCATCATGTAACACCAGAAACACAGACTTGCAACAAAAAATAGGACATCAGCAAATGCAGCAAGATTCACAGCCGTAACAGAGGAAACATTAGTCCCAATACACACAATTGGTGGACTGAGCCCTTACAAATAAATTTCCCAAATGCATCCATCAGAAGTGTGTGAAACTCCCAAAAATCACTGCAGGAACATTTGCCTCTGAAAACAGGCAATATGGCTCATTCATAGATATCATAGACTTTAAGGTCAGAAGGGACCATTATGATCCTCTAGTCTGACCTCCTGTACAGCGCAGGCCACAGAATCTCACCCACCAACTCCTGTAGCAAACCCCTAACTTATGTCTGAGCTATTGAAGTCCTCAAATCGTGGTTTAAAGACTTCAAGGAGCAGAGAATCCTCCAGCAAGTGATCCGTGCCCCACGCTGAAGAGGAAGGCAAAAAAACCCTGGGCCTCTGCCAATCTGCCCTGGAGGAAAATTCCTTCCCGACCCCAAATATGGCAATCAGCTAAACCCTGAGCATGTGGGCAAGACTCACCAGCCAGATACCCAGGAAAGAATTCTTTGTAGTAACTCAGATTCCACCCCATCTAACATCCCATCACAGGTCATTGGGCCTATTTACCACTAATAGTCCAAGATCAATTAATTGCCAAAATCATATTATCCCATCATACCATCTCCTCCATAAACGCATGAAGCATTGTCTTGAAGCCAGATATGTCATTTGCCCCCACTGCTTCCCTTGGAAGGCTGTTCCAGAACTTCACTCCTCTGATGGTTAGAAACCTTCGTCTAATTTCAAGTCTAAACTTCCTGATGGCCAGTTTATATCCATTTGTTCTTGTGTCCACATTGGTACTGAGCTTAAATCATTCTTCTCCCTCTGTGGTATTTATCCCTCTGATATATTTATAGATCGAAATCATATCTCCTCTCAGCCTTCTTTTAGTTAGGCTAAACAAGCCAAGCTCATTGAATCTCCTTTCATAAAACAGGTTTTCCATTCCTCGGATCATCCTAGTAGCCCTTCTCTGTACCTGTTCCAGTTTGAATTCAACCTTCTTAAACATGGGAGACCAGAACTGCACAGAGTATTCCAGATGAGGTCTCACCAGTGCCTTGTATAATGTTATTAACACCTCCTTATCTCTACTGGAAATACCTCACCTGATGCATCCCAAGACCGCATTAGCTTTTTTGACGGCCATATCACATTGGCGGCTCATAGTCATCCTGCAATCGACCAATACTCCGAGGTCCTTCTCCTCCTCTGTTACTTCCAAGTAATGCGTCCCCAGTTTATAACAGAAATTCTTGTTATTAATCCCTAAATGCATGACCTTGCACTTTTCACTATTCAATTTCATCCTATTACTATTACTCCAGTTTACAAGGTCATCCAGATCTTCCTGTATGATATCCCGGTCCTTCTCTGTATTGGCAATATCTCCCAGCTTTGTGTCATCCGCAAACTTTATTAGCACATTCCCGCTTTTTGTGCCAAGGTCAATAATAAAAAGATTAAATAAGATTGGTCCCAAAACCGATCCCTGAGGAACTCCACTAGTAACCTCCTTCCAGTCTGACAGTTCACCTTTCAGTGTGACCTGCTGTAGTCTCCCCTTTAACCAGTTCCTTATCCACCTTTCAGTTTTCATATTGACCCCCATCTTTTCCAATTTAGCTAATAATTCTCTATGTGGAACCGTATCAAATGCCTTACTGAAATCAAGGTAAATTAGATCTACTGCGTTCCCTTTGTCTAAAAAAATCTGTTACCTTCTCAAAGAAGGGGATCAGGTTGGTTTGACACGATCTACCTTTTGTAAAGCCATGTTGTATTTTGTACCAATTACCATTGACCTCAATTGTCCTTATCTACTTTCTCCTTCAAAATTTTTTTCCAAGACCTTGCATACTACAGATGTCAAACTAACAGGCCTGTAGTTACCTGGATCACTTTTTTTACCGTTCTTAAAAATAGGAAATATGTTAGCAATTCTCCAGTCATACGGTACAACCCCTGAGTTTACAGATCATTAAAAATTCTTGCTAACGGGCTTGCAATTTCATGTGCCAGTTCCTTTAATATTCTTGGATGAAGATTATCCGGGCCCCCCGATTTAGTCCCATTAAGCTGTTAGAATTTGGCTTCTACCTTGGAAGTGGTAATATCTACCTCCATATCCTCATTCCCATTTGTCATCCTACCATTATCCCTAAACTCCTCATTA
Organism: Natator depressus; assembly: GCF_965152275.1. Lineage (NCBI taxonomy): Eukaryota > Metazoa > Chordata > Testudines > Cheloniidae > Natator > Natator depressus. The sequence continues at coordinate 25,295,593 of NC_134238.1, forward strand.
GCCTCATTAAAGACTGAGGCAAAGAATTTGTTTAGATATCGAGCCATGCCTAGATTATCCTTAACCTCCACTCCATCCTCAGTGTTAAGTGGTCCCGCTTCTTCTTTCTTTGTTTTCTTCTTATTTATATGGCTATAAAACCTTTTACTATTGTTTTTAATTCCCTTTGCAAGGTCCAACTCTACATGGCTTTTTGGCCTTTCTCACTTTATCCCTACATGTTCTGACCTCAGTAAGGTAGCTTTCCTTGCTAACCCCTTCCATCTTCCACTCCTTGTAGGATTTCTGCTTTTTCTTAATCACCTCTCTGATGCATCCGATGAACTGAGCTGTAGCTCATGAAAGCTTATGCTCAAATAAATTTGTTAGTCTCTAAGGTGCCATAAGTACTCCTTTTCTTTTTGCGAATACAGACTAACACGGCTGCTACTCTGAAACCTCTCTGAGATACTTGCTCATCCAGCTTGGTCTACAGCTCTTGACTATGAATTTTTTCCCCTTCTTGGGATGCAGGCTTCTGATAGTTTCTGCAACTTTGACTTGAAGTCATTACACAACCTCTTTTCTCCAGACACCTTGTATTTCTGATTTCCCCACAGCTACTATTTCTTATTTCCTTTCTCTGTGTTGTCATTTGGTTTTTCAGTAGTTTCGCAAGACTCCTTTAAGAAATGGCAATAAATAACTTCCTGTTTTGCTGATATTCTCCCTGTTGTTAGCTAACTATTATTTATATGGCTACAAAAACTTATGTCCATTCCTCCATCATTTCCTTCTTCTCAATCCCTCTTTTATTTTCCTTGCCTCTCCATTACTCATATTCCCCTTTCCTTTTCCTGTTTTTTCTCTCTCCTCTTCTCTTCATTTCTCCAATTTCCCTCTCTTGCAAACTCCCTCACTATTGCCTCTCTTCTCTCATCAGAATAGCTCTAAGTCTTTGTTTCCCAAAGGGAAAAATCTCATCTCAATATAGTTTCTCCTTTAATTCTCCTAATTCCTCTGATATCCAAAACAAATGGAGTTACTCTGGATCTACATGCATGATACCAGAACTATTTCTGATTTTAAAAAGTTTGGCCATGTTTTGTTTCTTTGTGAAATTGGAGAAAGATACAAAATACAATTCTCCCTTCTTTAAAAATATGAACTTTCAAATGTACAAAGAACCTGTAAAGCGTGCAGGGAACATCTCCAGATAAGGACGTGTGTCCTCTTACACTGGAAACACAAACCCTCTTCAGGAATGAGAAATTGTTCTGCTGAGTTATGGCTGACTGGAGAGAGACATAGCAGTCCAAGAAGAAGATGAAGTAAGATGGAGAAAGGAAGAAGCATATTGTTGCTTGAGAGCATCCATTTTTTCTGTGCCAAATACTGGATTACATATGTAACTCTTCTTTGAACATACCATACAAGATAGAGTGTGACTTATAACTTTTTAATGACATAGAAGTTATTGTAATTAATGTCCTGCATTGAGAAGCCAACGGTTGACTTGGACATGGAGACAAGATGATCCACTGGTTATGGCACTCGAGTGTGACATGGTAAACTCATGTTCAATTCTTTTCACCACAAATTGCCTGTGTGACCTTGGGCAAGTCACTTAGCCTCTCTGTGCCTCAGTTTCCCATCTCTAAAATGAGGATAATAGTACTTCTTTGGCTCATAGGGATGTTGTGAGGATAAATACACTAAAGATTGTGTGGTATGCAGCTACTATGGTAATGAAAGAGATATAAATACCTACTTTGAGACTTGACTACCCTCTAAACCCTCCAGAGAGGTGGTGCCTCCAGCGCAGATGCTTAGGGGGCCTGACCTGCCATTGACTGTACTATTGGTACTCTGTGTATGAACAGCTAAACTAAGTTCACTTTAAAATAAATCTTAAATTAATTTGTTCCTTGCTGCTATGCATGAAAACAGAGCCAAATCCTACATTCCTTACTCAGATAAAACTTGCATTAATGTCAACTGGAGCGACAACAAAGCCAAGACCATTGGACTTGGCTCATAGAAGATAAACCAAAATGAAAGTGTTTTTAAAATTGAGAATGAACTTAGTACCAATAACGAAGAGTGCCTATCATTAGCTCAGTGTAAACAGGTGCTGTACAAGTTTCCCCATGCAGTTGTGCCAGTTCACCTTGCTCTTGACCTGTGGCACCCCGGCTATTCTAATCCTATTCCTCTCCCAAGCAGAGACTGCCAGCATTGCCAAATTGTGTGGCAGATTTTGTGATGTGCACACATGGGAACTAGGATGAGACCACCCAACTTGCCTTCATTTATGAGCTAAGCCAGGATGTAAACCCAGGTCTCCAGAAGAAAAAGACTATGGCATGAACCCACTGTGCCACTTAGCCCCCACAATGAGAAAAAGCTATTCAAATGCTGCCAGTGCTTCATTTTTTGATGTACTGTGGCTCTTTAACAATCAGCTTGCTAAAAGCTGTAAATGTTTCCCAGCAATGATAGCCAAATTTGGTCAGGGTGGATTCTGCTGCCATCATGTGGCAAAGATCATTTTTACAGTAAACGTTCCTTTTTCCAAAAAGAAAAGGAGTACTTGTGGCACCTTAGCGACTAACCAATTTATTTGAGCATAAGCTTTCGTGAGCTACAGCTCACTTCATCGAATGCATACTGTGGAAAGTAAAGAAGATCTTTTTATACACACAAAGCATGAAAAAATGGGTGTTTACCACTACAAAAGGTTTTCTCTCCCCCACCCCACTCTCCTGCTGGTAATAGCTTATCTAAAGTGATCACTCTCCTTACAATGTGTATGATAATCAAGGTGGGCCATTTCCAGCACAAATCCAGGGTTTAACAAGAACGTCTGGGGGGGGGGGGGTTAGGAAAAAGCAAGGGGAAATAGGTTACCTTGCATAATGACTTAGCCACTCCCAGTCTCTATTCAAGCCTAAGTTAATTGTATCCAATTTGCAAATGAATTCCAATTCAACAGTCTCTCGCTGGAGTCTGGTTTTGAAGTTTATTTATTGTAATATCGCAACTTTCATGTCTGTAATCACGTGACCAGAGAGATTGAAGTGTTCTCCGACTGGTTTATGAATGTTATAATTCTTGACGTCTGATTTGTGTCCATTTATTCTTTTACATAGAGACTGTCCAGTTTGACCAATGTACATGGCAGAGGGGCATTGCTGGCACATGATGGCATATATCACATTGGTGGATGTGCAGGTGAACGAGCCTCTGATAGTGTGGCTGATGTTATTAGGCCCTGTGATGGTGTCCCCTGAATAGATATGTGGGCACAGTTGGCAACGGGCTTTGTTGCAAGGATAGGTTCCTGGGTTAGTGGTTCTGTTGTGTGGTATGTGGTTGCTGGTGAGTATTTGCTTCAGGTTGGGGGGCTGTCTGTAGGCAAGGACTGGCCTGTCTCCCAAGATTTGTGAGAGTGTTTTGTCATCCTTCAGGATAGGTTGTAGATCCTTAATAATGCGTTGGAGGGGTTTTAGTTGGGGGCTGAAGGTGACGGCTAGTGGCGTTCTGTTATTTTCTTTGTTAGGCCTGTCCTGTAGTAGGTGACTTCTGGGAACGCTTCTGGCTCCATCAATCTGTTTCTTCACTTCCGCAGGTGGGTCCTGTAGTTGTAAGAATGCTTGATAGAGATCTTGTAGGTGTTTGTCTCTGTCTGAGGGGTTGGAGCAAATGCGGTTGTATTGCAGAGCTTGGCTGTAGACAATGGATCGTGTGGTGTGGTCAGGGTGAAAGCTGGAGGCATGTAGGTAGGAATAGCGGTCAGTAGGTTTCCGGTATAGGGTGGTGTTTATGTGACCATCGTTTATTAGCACTGTAGCGTCCAGGAAGTGGATCTCTTGTGTGGACTGGACCAGGCTGAGGTTGATGGTGGGATGGAAATTGTTGAAATCATGGTGGAATTCCTCAAGGGCTTCTTTTCCATGGGTCCAGATGATGAAGATGTCATCAATATAGCGCAAGTAGAGTAGGGGCGTTAGGGGGCGAGAGCTGAGGAAGCGTTGTTCTAAGTCAGCCATAAAAATGTTGGCATACTGTGGGGCCATGCGGGTACCCATAGCAGTGCCGCTGATTTGAAGGTATACATTGTCCCCAAATGTAAAATAGTTATGGGTAAGGACAAAGTCACAAAGTTCAGCCACCAGGTTAGCCGTGACATTATCGGGGATAGTGTTCTTGACGGCTTGTAGTCCATCTTTGTGTGGAATGTTGGTGTAGAGGGTTTCTACATCCATAGTGGCCAGGATGGTGTTATCAGGAAGATCACCGATGGATTGTAGTTTCCTCAGGAAGTCAGTGGTGTCTCGAAGGTAGCTGGGAGTGCTGGTAGCGTAGGGCCTGAGGAGGGAGTCTACATAGCCAGACAATCCTGCTGTCAGGGGGCCAATGCCTGAGATGATGGGGCGCCCAGGGTTTCCAGGTTTATGGATCTTGGGTAGTAGATAGAATATCCCAGGTCGGGGTTCCAGGGGTGTGTTTGTGCGGATTTGATCTTGTGCTTTTTCAGGGAGTTTCTTGAGCAAATGCTGTAGTTTCTTTTGGTAACTCTCAGTGGGATCAGAGGGTAATGGCTTGTAGAAAGTGGTGTTGGAGAGCTGCCGAGCAGCCTCTTGTTCATATTCCGACCTATTCATGATGACAACAGCACCTCCTTTGTCAGCCTTTTTGATTATGATGTCAGAGTTGTTTCTGAGGCTGTGGATGGCATTGTGTTCTGCACGGCTGAGGTTGTGGGGCAAGTGATGCTGCTTTTCCACAATTTCAGCCCGTGCACGTCGGCGGAAGCACTCTATGTAGAAGTCCAGTCTGCTGTCTCGACCTTCAGGAGGAGTCCACCTAGAATCCTTCTTTTTGTAGTGTTGGTAGGGAGGTCTCTGTGGATTAGTATGTTGTTCAGAGGTGTGTTGGAAATATTCCTTGAGTCGGAGACGTCTAAAATAGGATTCTAGGTCACCACAGAACTGTATCATGTTCGTGGGGGTGGAGGGGCAGAAGGAGAGGCCCCGAGATAGGACAGCTGCTTCTGCTGGGCTAAGAGTATAGTTGGATAGGTTAACAATATTGCTGGGTGGGTTGAGGGAACCATTGCTGTGGCCTCTTGTGGCATGTAGTAGTTTAGAAAGTTTAGTGTCCTTTTTCTTTTGTAGAGAAGCAAAGTGTGTGTTGTAAATGGCTTGTGTTGTAAATGGCATTTGCTCAAGAAACTCCCTGAAAAAGCACAAGATCAAATCCGCACAGACACACCCTTGGAACCCCGACCTGGGATATTCTCTCTACTACCCAAGATCCATAAACCTGGAAACCCTGGGCGCCCCATCATCTCAGGCATTGGCACCCTGACAGCAGGATTGTCTGGCTATGTAGACTCCCTCCTCAGGCCCTACGTTACCAGCACTCCCAGCTACCTTCGAGACACCACTGACTTCCTGAGGAAACTACAATCCATCGGTGATCTTCCTGATAACACCATCCTGGCCACTATGGATGTAGAAGCCCTCTACACCAACATTCCACACAAAGATGGACTACAAGCCGTCAAGAACACTATCCCCGATAATGTCACGGCTAACCTGGTGGCTGAACTTTGTGACTTTGTCCTTACCCATAACTATTTTACATTTGGGGACAATGTATACCTTCAAATCAGCGGCACTGCTATGGGTACCCGCATGGCCCCACAGTATGCCAACATTTTTATGGCTGACTTAGAACAACGCTTCCTCAGCTCTCGCCCCCTAACGCCCCTACTCTACTTGCGCTATATTGATGACATCTTCATCATCTGGACCCATGGAAAAGAAGCCCTTGAGGAATTCCACCATGATTTCAACAATTTCCATCCCACCATCAACCTCAGCCTGGTCCAGTCCACACAAGAGATCCACTTCCTGGACGCTACAGTGCTAATAAACGATGGTCACATAAACACCACCCTATACCGGAAACCTACTGACCGCTATTCCTACCTACATGCCTCCAGCTTTCACCCTGACCACACCACACGATCCATTGTCTACAGCCAAGCTCTGCAATACAACCGCATTTGCTCCAACCCCTCAGACAGAGACAAACACCTACAAGATCTCTATCAAGCATTCTTACAACTACAGGACCCACCTGCGGAAGTGAAGAAACAGATTGATGGAGCCAGAAGCGTTCCCAGAAGTCACCTACTACAGGACAGGCCTAACAAAGAAAATAACAGAACGCCACTAGCCGTCACCTTCAGCCCCCAACTAAAACCCCTCCAACGCATTATTAAGGATCTACAACCTATCCTGAAGGATGACAAAACACTCTCACAAATCTTGGGAGACAGGCCAGTCCTTGCCTACAGACAGCCCCCCAACCTGAAGCAAATACTCACCAGCAACCACATACCACACAACAGAACCACTAACCCAGGAACCTATCCTTGCAACAAAGCCCGTTGCCAACTGTGCCCACATATCTATTCAGGGGACACCATCACAGGGCCTAATAACATCAGCCACACTATCAGAGGCTCGTTCACCTGCACATCCACCAATGTGATATATGCCATCATGTGCCAGCAATGCCCCTCTGCCATGTACATTGGTCAAACTGGACAGTCTCTGTGTAAAAGAATAAATGGACACAAATCAGACGTCAAGAATTATAATATTCATAAACCAGTCGGAGAACACTTCAATCTCTCTGGTCACGCGATTACAGACATGAAAGTTGCGATATTACAACAAAAAAACTTCAAAACCAGACTCCAGCGAGAGACTGTTGAATTGGAATTCATTTGCAAATTGGATACAATTAACTTAGGCTTGAATAGAGACTGGGAGTGGCTAAGTCATTATGCAAGGTAACCTATTTCCCCTTGTTTTTTCCTAATCCCCCCCCCCTCAGATGTTCTTGTTAAACCCTGGATTTGTGCTGGAAATGGCCCACCTTGATTATCATACACATTGTAAGGAGAGTGATCACTTTAGATAAGCTATTACCAGCAGGAGAGTGGGGTGGGGGAGAGAAAACCTTTTGTAGTGGTAAACACCCATTTTTTCATGCTTTGTGTGTATAAAAAGATCTTCTATACTTTCCACAGTATGCATTCGATGAAGTGAGCTGTAGCGTACGAAAGCTTATGCTCAAATAAATTGGTTAGTCTCTAAGGTGCCACAAGTACTCCTTTTCTTTTTGCGAATACAGACTAACATGGCTGTTACTCTGAAACCTGTTTCTTTTTCCTTCCCTTCTCCCCGCCCCCCATTTGCAAAACTAAACAATCAAATGAACAACTTTGCATATTATTTAATGTGCTAGCTTCAAATGTAGCAAAATCAAGGGAGAGCACTTAATTAGTATTACTATTAATTATTAATTCTGAGGTAATTCTCAGAACTCCTGATCAGGCTGTGTTGTGATACACTTTGTGGACACACATTCTGGTTTTGTTGAGACATAAGCAAAAACACTTTCTTTCTCTGTGTATGTGTGTGTCCATTTTAGCTTGTTTCCTTTGAGCCTCTCTCAGAAGTGAATGAGGCCTTCAGGTGACAGTCTGAGAAACACTGAGTCAGATACTATGAAGAATGATTGCATATGGGAGGATTGCTATATGTAATAGCATTGAAAGCCAACACAATATAGCTGAGCATCCAGAGATGCTGGAACAATTTGTATAAGTTGGGGTGCGGAGAGCCATTGAACCAAACTGTAAGCCCTGTATGTGATGGAAACCACTTCAAGCTAGGAGATGCAACAACACTTATGTAAGCATCATTCAAAGCCTCCATTTTACTTTATAATGATCAAACAAGCTTGCTTTTGTCAGTCAATTGTTACTGAAGAGGCTAAATGAAAATTTTAGCACTGGAAACTTTCTGCATTTGGAATCCTGGTGTTTTAGAGACAGGGCCCGAACCTATTCTTATAGAAGGGGGAAAGCACCATTTGCTTTTCCATATACTTTTAGACAGAACAAACTTTATTTATATTAAGAGAACAAGAGAAGACTGAACAAGGATGATGTCTCCATTAGCAAGCATACAGTGTGTCTTTCTTCTGGAACAGGCTGAAATACACAAAGCAGAAGTTTGCAGCAGGCAGCACAGTCCTTACAGATGGAACGGGGCAGAACACTGAAATAAGGTGTAACAATTACACACTGCCTCCACAAGGAGCAGGAGCAAAGAAGCAGGAGGCTTGTGCTTGACCAACTGTAAAGATTTTTCAGAGAAATCCTCACATTAGGAATGAATCAATAGACTAAGATTCAGGTCTTTAGCTGAGGCCAAGGAACACTTAGGGCATCTGAAGAAGAGAAGCACAAAGGCCTTTTTCATTCCCCCAGTGCCTAAAGTAGTCTGAAAAAAATTGAGGTTTGTTTTTTTAAACACAGAAATGAAAACATCACCACATCTGTTTCGCGCTCCCCCCACCCCCCAGTCCTGCCCTCTCTGCTCAACTCTGTTCTTCCTGAAGCTATAGGAGCTCTTCACCTCCCTTCCCAGGCCTGGGGAGGGGAGGGCTGCAGTTGGGGGCTCTTCTCCCCCTTCGCAGGCTGAGTGTTGCAGGAAGGAGGAGCAGTCCCTTGCTTACAGGAGGGGAGGGAAGAGGGAGCAGTACTGCTCTGCATTGTTGGGCTCTTTAGCTCTCACAGCCCTCCTCCCCTTCTCTGAGAGTAGTTCTCCTGAGGGGAGGGAAGTGGGAGAGAGCACTGCCTGCTTGGCTGCTTATAACCCCAACAGGAGGGAAAAGGGGAAGCAGCCAATCAGAGAGGCTGAAACCTGCTCCCCTCACCTACCTGGCTTCAGCTGAAGATGTTTTATTTGCTTAGTCTTCAACTCCTTTCAACCAGCTTTAACTCTGCCAGGGGCTGGTCTGTGCCAGGCCAGTCCCCAAACACAGCTGCTCAAGCCTCCACCAGCTGCCAAGGGCCCCTGAAGGCAGCCAGGTATCCCCAGGCCATACGGAAGGCCCTGGTCACCACGCCTTCTCTCCGTCTGCAGCCCTCATGCTGGCAGCCAGGAGAGAAGTGACAAAGAAACTTAGGCCCACGTGAGAATTCTCCTGGGCAGGGGAGCTATTCTAGGGCTAGATCCATTGGCTATACCTTTGTGCTGGTGCAAAGTGGCCACTGCATAGTACAGGATCAAGGCCTGTGTTGGCTCCTCTTTCAGTGCTGCCAACTCTTATGGAAATAGGTGTTTGTACTTCAAACTCCCTGAGTCAAGTGACTGCAGGAGAATTTGTTTTTATTTTTTTTAAATGTTAGTTTCTAGCCCTCATGGTTGCAGAGAAGAGCCTGAAAATATAACTCAAGTGTAACCTAAAGGCTCAGAAATCACAAGGCAAAGAAGCAACAGCTCAAATTTACTATGTTTAAGCAAGCCTCAGGATTCTGGGAGGCCTGACTTACGAGTTTTGAAAACCTGTGGTTGGTGATACTGAACCACAATACATGGCCCATCAAAACCTGCTCAAGCAAATGGCACGTTTCTGAGGAAATAACACTGCATTAGGAGTTCGCCAGTTCTGGAGAGACCCCTCCAGCTGTGAACGAGGGATGTGCTCCCTACAGTTCTTCAGACTCCAACGAGAAACTGCTGAGCTTGAATTAATATGCAAACTAGATACCATTAACTTGGGTTTGAATAGGGACTGGGAGTGGCTGGGTCATTACACGTATTGAAAAGGAGTACTTGTGGCACCTTAAAGACTAACAAATTTATTTGACCATAAGCTTTCGTGAGCTACAGCTCAAATAAATTTGTTAGTCTCTGGGGTGCCACAAGTACTCCTTTTCTTTTTGCGGATACAGACTAACACGGCTGCTACTCTGAAACTACACATATTGAATCTATTTCCTTAAGTTAAGTATCCTCAAACCTTCTTGTCAACTGTCTAAATGGGCCATCTTGATTATCACTACAAAAGTTTTTTGTTTTTTTCTCCAGCTGATAATAGCTCATCTTAACTAATTAGCCTCTTGATGATCACTTTAGATAAGCTGTTAGCAGCAGGACAGTGGGGTGGGAGGAAGTTTTGTTTCATGGTCTCTGTGTGTATATAATGTCTTCTGCAGTTTCCACGATATGCTATGCATCCGATGAAGTGAGCTGTAGCTCACGAAAGCTCATGCTCAAATAAACTGGTTAGTCTCTAAGGTGCCACAAGTACTCCTTTTCTTTTTTCTTTTTATGAATACAGACTAACACGGCTGTTACTCTGAAACCTGTCAGTTTGTATGGCAACTTCCAACTTATCTGTATGTATATATATATAGCTTCTTACTATATGTTCCATTCTATGCATCCAATGAAGTGGACTGTAGCCCACGAAAGCTTATGCTCTAATAAATTTGTTAGTCTCTAAGGTCCCACAAGTACTCCTGCTCTTTTAACAGTTCTTCAGTGACCCCTTCTGTCGAGCCTTAGATGTACACTTAAAGTGTGGTGAGTGCTCCTTTAAAACCATCAAACTATATTAATTTTAAAAAACTGTTAAAAATAATTGAGGTGTTTGCACAAAATCTGTGTTTATGGAAATTTTTAAACTGATTTTACCACCTTTGGTTATTAACGCAGCCAAATTAAAGGAAACATTATTCCAAAGCTAGTTACTTAGAAAACTAAGTGGTGGGTCATATAAAAGTGCTACACTAAGATCTCTAAATATCCTCTGACCAAAACAATCTCCGGCAAGGTGCTGAGTGCTCTGCACTACCATCAACTTCTGTGGAAGTTGAAAGCTAAATTGCAAATCAGGCCTATAAGTTTGATTTGCATCTATGTGTATTTTGGGGAATACATGATGGAAAGGGGGAGGGATAGCTCAGTGGTTTGAGCATTGGCCTGCTAAACCCAGGGTTGTGAGTTCAATCCTTGAGGGGGCCATTTAGGGATCTGGGGCAAAAAAAATTGGGGATTGGTCCTGCTTTGAGCAGGGGGTTGGACTAGATGATCTCCTGAGGTCCCTTCCAACTCTGATATTCTATGATTCTGTGAAAGAAAGATCTTGAGCAGTAAAGCTCTGGCTACTATAGATAAGATATATCCCTGTCACAGGGTGCTCTATTCACCATTAGGCAGCACCACCTCCTGATTGTTCTGGGAATTAGCTCTGCCAGGCCAACACCCCTTCCTGCAGTTGTACTCTCTGATATGTCTACACTACGAAATTAGGTCGAATTTATAGAAGTCGGTTTTTTAGAAATCATTTTTATATAGTCAATAGTGTGTGTCCCCACACAAAATGCTCTAAGTGCATTAACTGCATTTACTCGGCGGAGTGATTACATAGTACCAAGGTTACTGTCGACTTCCGGAGCATTGCACTGTGGATAGCTATCCAACAGTTCCCGCAGTCTCCGCCGCCCATTGGAATTCTGGGTTGAGATCCCAATGCCTGATGGGGCAAAAACATTGTCGCGGGTGGTTCTGGGTACATGTCATCAGGCCCTCCCTCCCTCCATGAAAGCAATGGCAGACAATCGTTTCACGCTTTTTTTCCTGAGTTACCTGTGCAGACACCATACGACTGCAAGCATGGAGCCCGCTCCGCTCACTGTCACCCTACATCTCCTGGGTGCTGGCAGACGCAATACTGCATTGCTACACAGCAGCAGCTCATTGCCTTGTGGCAGCAGATGGTGCAACAGGCCTGATAACCATCATCATCATGTCCGAGGTGCTCCTGGCTGCCTCGGTAAGGTTGGTCAGGAGCGCCTGGGCAGACATGGGCGCAGGGACTGAAATAGGAGTGACTCGACCAGGTCATTCTCTTTAGTCCTGCTGGCAGTCCTCTTGCACTGACTTCTGGTGAGCAGCCAGGAGATGAGGATGGCTAGTAGTCCTACTGCACTGTCTTCTGCCGAGCAGACAGGAGATTAGGATGGCTAGCAGTCCAACTGCACCGTCTGCTGCCAGCCAAAGATGTAAAAGATAGATAGAGTGGATCAAAACAAGAAATAGACCAGATTTGTTTTGTATTCATTTGCTCCCCCCTCTTTCCCTCCCTATGTGAAATCAATGGCCGACAATTGTTTCGGTGAGGTCTGTCAGGAGCACCTTGAAAAGTTTAATTCAGTCTTGCCTGAAATACTTGGGGGAGGGATAGCTCAGTGGGTTGAGCATTCGGTTGAGCATTAGCCTGCTTTTCCCATGGCTTTGAGTTCAATCCTTGAGGGGGCCATTCCATGTGACAGTTGTTGTTTTTTTTCTCCTTGATGTAAAGCCACTCCCTTTGTTGATTTTAATTCCCTGTAAGCCAACCCTGTCAGCCATGTCATCAGTCGCCCCTCCCTCCGTCAGAGCAATAGCAGACAATCGTTCCGCGCTTTTTTTTTGTGCAGACACCATACCATGGCAAGCATGGAGACCGCTCAGATCACTTTGGCAATTAGGAGCACATTAAACACCATGCGCATTATCCAGCAGTATATGCGGCACCAGGACCTGGCAAAGTGAAAGTGGGCGAGTAGGCGACATCAGCGCGGTGATGAGAGTGATGAGGACATGGACACAGACTTCTCGCAAAGCACAGGCACTAGCAATGTGGGCATCATGATGCTAATGGGGCAGGTTCATGCCGTGGAAGGCCGATTCTGGGCTTGGGAAACAAGCACAGACTGGTGGGACCTCATAGTGTTGCGGGTCTGGGACGATTCCCAGTGGCTGCGAAACTTTCGCATGCGTAAGGGCACTTTCATGGAACTTTGTGACTTGCTTTCCCCTGCCTTGAGGCGCAAGAATACCAAGATGCGAGCAGCCCTCACAGTTGAGAAGCGAGTGGCAATAGCCCTGTGGAAGCCTGCAACACCAGACAGCTACCGGTCAGTTGGGAATCAATTTGGAGTGGGCAAATCTACTGTGGGGGCTGCTGTGATGCAAGTAGCCACCGCAATCAAAGATCTGCTGATATCAAGGGTAGTGACCCTGGGAAATGTGCAGGTCATAGTGGATGGCTTTGCTGCAATGGAATTCCCTAACTGTGGTGGGGCCACAGACAGAACCCATATCCCTATCTTGGCACCGGAGCACCAAGCCGGCTAGTACATAAACTGCAAGGGGTACTTTTCGATAGTTCTGCAAGCACTGGTGGATCACAAGGGACGTTTCACCAACATCAACGTGGGATGGCTAGGAAAGGTACATGATGCTCGCATCTTCAAGAACTCTGTTCTGTTTCAAAAGCTGCAGGAAGGGACTTTCTTCCCAGACTGGAAAATAACCGTTGGGGCTGTTGAAATGCCTATAGTTATCTTTGGGGACCCAGCCTACCCCTTAATGCCATGGCTCATGAAGCCAGACACAGGCAGCCTGGACAGTAGTCAGGAGCTGTTCAACTACAGGCTGAGCAAGTGCAGAACGGTGGTAAAATGTGCATTTGGATGTTTAAAAGCGTGCTGGCGCAGTTTACTGACTCGCTTAGACCTCAGCGAAACCAATATTCCCATTGTTATTACTGCTTGCTGTGCACACCACAATATCTGTGAGAGTAAGGAGGAGTGGTGATAGGTTGAGGCAAATCACCTGGCCACTGGTTATGCGCAGCCAGACACCAAGGCAGTTAGAAGAGCACAGGAGGGCGTGGTGCACATCAGAGAAGCTTTGAAAAGCAGTTTCGTGACTGGCCAGGCTACGGTGTGAAAGTTCTGTTTGTTTCTCCTTGATGAACCCGCCCCCCTTGGTTCACTCTACTTCCCTGTAAGCTAAGCACCCTCCCCTCCTCCCTTCGATCACTGCTTGCAGAGGCAATAAAGTCATTGTTGCTTCACTTTCATGCATTCTTTATTAATTCATCACACAAATAGGGGGATAACTGCCAAGGTAGCCTGGGAGGGTAGTGGAGGAGGGAAGGATAAGCTACACAACACTTTAAAAGTTTAAAACTTTAAAACTTATTGAATGCCAGCCTTCTGTTGCTTGGGCAATCCTCTGGGATGGAGTTGCTGGGTGGCCAGAGGCTATGGAACTTGGGGAGGAGGGCGGTTGGTTACACAGGGGCTGTAGCAGCAGTCTGTGCTCCTGCTGCCTTTCCTGCAGCTCAACCATATGCTGGAGCATATTAGTTTGATCCTCCAGCAGCCTCAGCATTGAATCCTGACTCCTCTCATGACGCTGCTGCCACCTATCAGCTTCAGCCCTCTCTTCAGCCCGCTACCTCTCCTCCCAGTCATTTTGTGCTTTCCTGCACTCTGACATTGTCTGCCTCCATGCATTCGTCTGTGCTCTGTCAGTGTGGGAGGACAGCATGAGGTCAGAGAACATTTCATCACGAGTGCGTTTTTTTCGCCTTCTAATCTTCGCTAGCCTCTGGGAAGGAGAAGATCCTGTGACCCTTGAAACACATGCAGCTGGTGGAGGAAAAAAAAAAAGGGATAGTGGTATTTAAAAAGACACATCTTATAGAACAATGGGTACTCTTTCATAGTAAACCTTGCTGTTAACATTATATACATAGCACATGTGCTTTCGTTACAAGGTCACATTTTGCCTCCCCCCACCGCGTGGCTAACCCCTCACCCCTTCCCACTCCCCGTGGCTAACAGCGGGGAACATTTCTGTTCAGCCACAGACAAACAGCCCAGCAGGAACGGGCACCTCTGAATGTCCCCTTAAGAAAAGCACCCTATTTCAACCAGGTGACCATGAATGATATCACTCTCCTGAGGATAACACAGAGAGATAAAGAACGGATGTTGTTTGAATGCCAGCAAACATACGCTGCAATGCTTTGTTCTGCAATGATTCCCGACTACGTGCGACTGGCCTGGCTTGGTAAAGTGTCCTACCATGGTGGACGGAATAAGGCTGCCCTCCCCAGAAACCTTCTGTGGAGATGTCCCTGGAGGATTTCCGCTCCATCCCCAGACACGTTAACAGACTTTTCCAGTAGCTGTACTGGCCACGAATGCCAGGGCAAATTAATCATTAAACACGCTTGCTTTTAAACCATGAATAGTATTTAAAAAGGTACACTCACCAGAGGTCCCTTCTCCACCTGGCGGGTCTGGGAGGCAGCCTTGGGTGGGTTCGGGGGGTACTGGCTCCAGGTCCAGGGTGAGAAACAGTTCCTGGCTGTCGGAAAAACCGGTTTCTCCGCTTGCTTGCTGTGAGCTATCTACAACCTCATCATCATCATCACCTTCCTCGTTCCCCAAACCTGCTTCAATGTTGCCTCCCTCTCCATTGAAGGAGTCAAAGCACACGGTTGGGGCAGTGGTGGCTGAACCCCCTAAAATGGCATGCAGCTCATCATAGAAGCGCCATGTTTGGGGCTCTGACCCGGAGCGGCCGTTTGCCTCTCTGGTTTTCTGGTAGGCTTGCCTCAGCTCCTTAATTTTCACACGGCACTGCTTCAGGTCCCTGTTATGGCCTCTGTCCTTCATGCCCTGGGATATTTTGACAAATGTTTTGGCATTTTGAAAACTGGAACAGAGTTCTGATAGCATGGATTCCTCTCCCCATACAGCGATCAGATCCCGTACCTCCCGTTTGGTCCATGCTGGAGCTCTTTTGTGATTCTGGGACTCCATCATGGTCACCTCTGCTGATGAGCTCTGCATGGTCACATCTGCTGATGAGCTCTGCACTCACCTGCAGCTTGCCACTCTGGCCAAACAGGAAATGAAATTCAAAAGTTCACGGGCCTTTTCCTGTCTACCTGGCCAGTGCATCTGAGTTGAGAGTGCTGTCCAGAGCGGTCACAATGGAGTACTCTGGGATAGCTCCTGGAGGCCAATACCGTCTAATTGCATCCACAGTACCCCAAATTTGACCCGGCAAGGCTGATTTAAGCGCTAATCCACTTGTTGGGGGTGGAGTAAAGAAATCAATTTTAAGACCCCTTTAAGTCAAAAAAATGGGCTTCGTCGTGTGGACGGGTGCAGGGTTAAATCGATTTAATGCTACTAAATTCAATCTCAACTCCTACTTTAGACCAGGGCTCACTCTCTCTCACTCACTCACTCTGCAGCCACTCTCTCACTCTAGGAGCTGCAGCTTCTTCTTCATGACTCAGCCCTCTGGCCAGGTCACTAGGTGGTTTCCCCTTCCAGGCTATAGAGTCTCACTGGAGCTAATGTCAGGGCAATGCCACTCCATCAGTGGCTGGTAGGGGAACCCAGACCCACGCACTATCCTGGGTTCCAACCCAGGGACCCTACAGCATGCAGCCAAGGTCTGCTCAGTCCCCAGCCTTGCTGCTCTCTCCCTGGCCTGCTTCCTACTCGCCTCCCCACAAGCTCTCTTCTCCACCCTTGTCTCGTCAGGGTACTTCCTTTCCTCAGGGCCAGGTTCCTAGGGTCCTATTCTTTTCCTAGACTACCTCCTTCCCTCTCTAGTACACAGAGGATGGCTGCAGACTTCTTCAATCCAGCCATTTCTGTTTCCAGCTCCCTGGCTTTATACTAGCCTGCCAAAACCTGCTCAGCTGAGCTCCATCTTCCAATCAGGGGTTGCTTCCCCAGCCTAATCCCCTCATGTGTAGCTGTCTCACTAACTAGCCCTTTCTCAGCTTCCTTAACCCTTTCAGGGCTAGTGTGGGGTGCTCACCCCATCACAATCAAAATCAAATAAGGCCATGACACACACGAGCACCCATTCACCTTATGTGGGTCAGGATTACAAAAGGCTAATAGTCTGGTTACAAGGCAGAGATCAACATGCAGTGACTCCAATGCCTATTATTTCACCCACAAGCATTCTTTTGGCTGGCCAAATAGAATAATGCCATGTATATATTGCAAATTGTAAAGGGTAGTAACCAAGTGTGCTTAAGGCTAAGGAATTAATTAATTAATTGTATCACTCACAAGTTGTGGTGACAGTTACTGTCTTGGTGGGCAGAAGATTTATGAAGAGAACGCCCTTTTACATTAACAGAAGTTATATATATAAATCCTTCAAGTATCAAGTCGATAATAGACCCTTTGTTCCCTTCAGTGAATTCCTGGAAGAAATTAGATTAGAAACGTAGCATTTCCCACACCACATCAGACCATTAGTCCCTCACCAACATCACACCTGTGGCCCATTTCCTAGTCCCTACACCAAACCTGAGTAAAGAGGTTGGTACAGGAAGGTTCTGTGTTGGACAGGGAGAATGGAATCCTTCCTCTAGGCCTCTTTGAGGACAATAGTACAGCCTCAGGGTTGCAATAGCCTCCATGATAGACTGCTGCTTCCATGAGTGGGATTGATTGATTGATTGATGAAGCTGTATAGAAACAGATCCCTAAGTGATCATGCCTGCCTTAGCCCCATGCTATCCTGACCAGCCTGCTCTAACCCATCCTAAAACGGTGCTAAGTAATATAGATGAACTCCTGTAAAGCAAAACTTTGACATATAGAGGGATTTTGGACCTGCTGCATGGGCTCCACTCATCTCCTTCTTGCCCCTGCACAGTGAACGCACATTGATTCTGCTGCCTGTCAGGCCTTCTGCACTCTTGGAGGGATGACGTGTCTGTCCTGATGGTTGAGCAGAAAATGAAACATTTTCATGCTGCACCTAGCCAATACTGTATGTGGGGGGAAGGAGGAGATTCCTTCCCAGCTCCTGCTGTGACCAGTCTCAGTGACTTGTTTATACCCTGAAGCATGGGGTTTTTTTGTTGTTAATTTAGCCTTGTTACAGTGATGTCATTCCGAAATACATTTGAACTGTTTGTGATAAATGTGACAGGATGTGAAAAGTTCCGAGGGTGTTCTTTATGACATGTAAATTATGGCACCAGTGTAAGTCAAGGAATAGTTGAACCTGCTGTTTTCTATGATCACAAAATAATTCTGCCCTCTAGGGTGACCAGATGTCCCAATTTTATGGGGACAGTCCTGATATTTAGGGCCTTTTCTTATATAGGCTCCTATTTCCCCCCACCCCCGTCCCGATTTTTCACACTTGCTGTCTGGTCACCCTACTGCCCTCTGATGAAGATTTTACACAATCAACTTTAGAGTTATCAACTCCTGTGATCTAGCCCAAGTCTCTCAATATTTAGTGATTTTCTGAAAGCCTCAGCTCCTGGAAAGAAAGAAAGAAAGAAAGAAAGAAAGAAAGAAAGAAAGAAAGAAAGAAAGAAAGAAAGAAAGAAAAATCTTCCTCCCGACACTCCCCCCCCCAACCAGTCTCAGGATTTTTTGAGACTCAGACTTGGCAATATTGCATTTTACAATGGAATCATTTGCTAGGGTGCAGATTAGAAAGTCTTACTACCTGGCACAATGAGGCTCTGATCTTTTACTGATGTTCCTAAGAATACCTTTTGTAAAACAAATATAATAATTATTACTATTATCATTGATAATAAAGTGGAACTCCATATTGACCACTGAAATATTGGATGTGTTTGGGGGAGATGTGGCACTTGTTCCTTATGAGTGAATTGGATCCCTGTGCAGAAGGCCAATCAAATGATTTAAGGTCTACACTGTGGGTGCTACAGTAGCACAGCTACAGCTCTATAGCTATGCCACTGTAGTGGTATAGTACAGATAATTCCTACAGTGATAGAAAGGGTTTCTCCATCACTGAAGGAACTGCATCTCCCCGAGCAATGGGAGCTAGCTCAACAGAAACATTCTTCCATCTATCTACACTGGGAATTAGGTCAGCACACCCCTGAGCACTAGAGCTACGTAGACCTACTGTGTAGACCATGCCCTTATCTCCCTCTTTATGTTTAAGAGGGTTCACAGGCCTTGCACCAACCCAGTAGATAGGGATTAAGTCCACCCTAACTCATGAAGTGCTAATTCTTTGTTTACACTGACATCTAGTGGACATGAGTAGAAAGCTGTTTTAAACAAATCAAATTATTTTTGTTTCAAGTTTTACCCATGTTTAAAGTACAGGTTTATAGGAAAGTTTCCTACAGATTTCATTAAATTGTACATAGGGAATAAGGATTGATCAAGTGAGGAAATTCAGTGATGTGGTGATTCAGATCTGTGCAAAGCCTTCATAATTAAACCTAGAAATCAGGAGACATTGGGCTTGCACTGAGTTTCACATGAACTTGTGTTAAGTTATAGTTTTAGTCTGAAACCACTTGAAACTTGGTGGTTTTTCATATTTTTGCCCCAGCTCAGGCAAAACAGCATTTTGGTCTGAATCTCACTTAGAATTCAAAGGAAGCCAAAAACTCAGACTAAAACTCAGGGGAATGCAAATCCATGCAAAACAGAAACAAGGTACACATGCACGTAAATGGAAACCGAAGCAGCTCTGGATACATGAAAAGTGAAATAATATCTATCCATACTGTATTGTGACAAAGTCAAACCTGACAGCTCTGGAAGAGTGATTGAAACCGGTATATCAGTCTTAGAATGGTTAAAGCTCTTTTTCCTATAAACTGAAAGAGATTACTTCAAGTTAATTATGGACATTTGCGTCAAATCAAGGGCAGCCTGTAACCTTTAAAAACCTCTTCAATGAGACAGAAAAGAGAGGAGGGATGGGAAGCAAGTGTAGAAGGCTCATGTGAAGTGAGAGAAAAGGCTGCTTCTTAGGTAAAGAGCTGTTTTCTCCTGTAAAGAGAAATATTGTGTTTATTTCTCTTTGGGGAGAGGCCCAGCATAGGTTAGAGAGAATGGCTGGGGACTGGTAGCCAGCATAAGAAGAGGAGGTACTCCAGTGGAAGTTGGAAATGTAATGTTTTGGGTTTTGTTTAAAGAAGCCCTCGGGCCACCCCTAAGGCTTACCCTGTAAAACACTGTAAATAAACCAATGTGAAATACTAAGCCTCTGGAGTGGGACTGAGTTGCCCCAGGTCTTCTCAACACCCATTGGAGAAAAGCTGAGTCCTGAAATGATGAAAGAGGTGCATTGTCACAGTATCCGTATTTGAAAACAAGTCAGGATACAGATTTTCTTGTATAACAATACTGCCTTATGCCATTTTAACACACATAAGATGTACAACCTTTTATCTTGGCATTTCCAGGCTTTCATGTGTCTAACCTTGCAACTTTAATTTTCTTAATGACATTTTAGTGTCCACCTCAAAAAAGAGACAGAGGCATCATTGTGGATGCTGAAAACGGTTGCTGAATGTGCCAAATCAGGCTAAAAAGCAAACAGGTCAAGATACATAAGTAATAGATGGGATGATACTAGAGAAAATAGTGAAAGACTGTTAAATAGTAAATGGTATCCCATCACCTGCAATACTGTGTTTGTATCTGGTCACCCATAAAGGCCATAAGGGCATTCAAAGAGAGACAACAAAAGTGATTAGAGGCATGAAAAGAGATTGAAAAGACTGTTTAGAAAGGATATGAAGAAATGTGATAGAGGTATGCAATATAGAGAGTAAATGGTAAGGAGAAGGCAAATTGGGCACTCCTATTTACCCACCTCACAATAGGAACACAAGGGTGCATTGGATGAAACAGAAAGACATCAGATTTCCATAATGCATAATTAGCCCGTGGAAAACATTGCCACAGTATCATTGGTTCAGCAGATTTAAAAACAAAGACTGGATGTTTATACGGACAATAAAAACATCCATAGGTACATTAGATAGGCTTATTTACAAAAAAGGTTTGGAAAAAGGTATAAATCCTCGGGTCTCAGAGCATAAGCCAACCTCTAACTCAGGAGTGGCCAACCTGTGGCTCCTGAGCCACATGAGGCTCTTCAGAGGTTAATAGGCGGCTCCTTACCTAGGCACAGATTCCGGGGCTGGAGCTATAGATGCTAACTTTCCAATGTGCTGGGGGGTGCTCACTGCTCAACCCCCTGCTCTGCCCCAAGCCCTGTCCCCACTCCACCCCTTCCACCAAGGCCCCTGCCCCTTCCCCTGAGCCTGCCGTGCCCTCGCTCCTCCCCTCCCCCATAGCCTCCTGTGCACATGAAACAGCTGATTGCGGTGGGTTGGGGGAGGGGGGAAGTAGGCGCTGATTGGTGGGGGCTGCCGGCAGGCGGGAGGCTCTGGGGGCTGGGGAGCGGATGGGGGGCTGCTGACATATTACTGTGGCTCTTTGGCAATGTACATTGGTAAATTCTGGCTCCTTCTCAGGTTGGCCACCCCTGATCTAACTGAAGCAGGTTGGAAGAAATTTTTCTTTTGGGTGTGTTCTTCCCTGACTACCTACTTCAGGATTCTTGTATCTTCCTCTAAAGCAGCTGGTACTGGCCAGAGACAGGATGCAGAACTAAATGGATCACTGATCTGATCTGATCCAGTCCGGTAATTCCTATGTTCCTAAGTTTGCCAGCTGCATACAAAAGAGTGCTAAGGAACAGGAAATATGAATGCACACTACATTCATCTCAAATGCACCTGTGCAATTATGTATTAAGTTACATTTTAATGGCAACTTTTAAAATATTTAAGCTGTTTGTCCTAACCTAGTATTATTATTTACAGTATACTCTTGACAGACCTGTTATTCCTGTTCCACATATGAATAATTCCATGATACCCCATATAGCCATTGTTTCCTTAAGCAATACACACACACACTCTGCCTATTTGAGATATTTATAATGTTCATATCACCTTTGTATCTAAAACTCTGATCCTACTGAGCACATGAGCTACTTACTCACATAAGTAGAATGTTTGAATTCACTGGGACCACTCAGATGAATAAAGTTACCCACATGCATAAATCTATACTAGAAAAAGGAATATATGGAGCTGTCCAAATCATTTATTAAGTACATTTAGCATTTTATCCTCTTCTACATTTGTCCATGAATGGGCTGACATTTTTACCAATATATTCGCTGTTTAGAATTGTTCAGTGAATGTTTATGTGAAAAAATTCCAGCCAATAGACTGTGCATAACTGTTCATTGCAAGGTTTGAGTTTTGTTATTGTTATTGTTGGGTTTTTTTGAGAATTCAAAATTCATCATTTATAGACCTCTGCAATATCCCCTTAGTTATCTCTTTTCCAAACTGAACAGACCCAGTTTTTTTAATCACTCTTCATATGGAAACTGTTCCATACTCCTAATCATTTTTGTTGCCCTTGTGTGTACCTCTTCCAATTCTAATAGATCTTTCTTGAGATGGGGTGATCAGAACTGCACACAGTAGTCCAGGTGGGTGCGTACCGTGGATTTATATAGTTGCATTTTGATATTTACTCTCTTATTATTTACCCCTTTCATAACAGCTCCTAACATTGTGAGGTTTTTTTGAACATGACATTAGCTTTTTTTTCTTTTCTTTTTTAATACAGTCCCAGCTCCTGGTATCTAGTGAGAATCTCAGCTTTTGTTTTCAAAAAGTAAGTTTCTAGACCTCATGAATGCAAATAAAAAATTGAAAATGTGACCAGAGTGCACCCTAAAGATGCAGAAAGCAAATAAAAAGAACCTCACATTTATAATTTACTTTTTTTAAAGAACCCTCATGATTTTTAAGCAAATATCATGATTTTTTGAGACTGGACCCATGATTTTTAAGTCCTTGGGAGTTGGCCATATTGTCTTTTGCATGATTAATATTTGAAAATATACTTTCATTTGATTTAATATCTCTTAATAACTGCCAATTGGGAACTGGTTGCTGTACAATAGGCACCAAATGTCCCTTAAAATACAGCAAAGATGGTCACTCTACACACACTGGAGCAACTCCCTTTTCTTAGGGAAAGGAAGATAATTTCTGAGGAGTTGCACAGGTGTCAGCAAAAGCAGAGTGTGAGCACTTCTGGGCTCAAGACCAACCACCGCCAGGCCCCTGGTTGGGTTTAAGGAAAAGATATTTTAGCTAGCTGTTGCCCCCTTCAGGCAGAGTACCACCTGCATGCAGCAGACTTACTCAGTGTGAGTGGGTAGGTCACTGGTAACAAATCAAGCTGTAATCCCACTCGGGCCTATTTTTCCTCAGGGAGGCTCTGGCAGTCAGCAGTCTCTCAAGTTGTTCCTAGCCACAGTCAGGTCTCCCTCACAAGTAAGAGTTAGAAATATGGCCCCCTTCCCAGTCAGACCCAATGAAGCTGGGCTCTCCCTTTATAAGCCATCCCTGTAAGCCTGATACCAACCGCAGGTTTAGCAGAGCGGGGCTGATTGAGCCCACATCAACTCATTAACACTTTCCTTTCCAGTGTGGGGTTTGAATACCCCATCATGCACCCTCCCAGGGTACTGTCAGCAGGTGTCAACTTCCCCCTCTTCCCCAAGAAAAGAAATCTTCATTTTGGTGTGATTTTCCCACACTGTGTTGTACTTTGAGTATGGCTGGAGGGATAAGGTAAGATATGAGATTCCATGTATGGATAGTCTCAGCAAAGATGATTAGGGTGCCCCTGAAAAGCAGATGATGGACGAGAACAGAGTCTGGCCCAATGCTTTTGGCTGATCTTTCCCCATAAGGCAAACCCCACTCTCCGTCCTGAGATCTTCTGGGGTATTTTGAGGGTGGCAGATTCATGCCTTGGGTCCTGAGATGCCAGTCTTCCTGCTGGTCTTCCCTTTCGCTTGAGCTGGCCTCTTGGCCTCAAGCAGGCTCTCCCTACCCTTGGTGGCTGTGACACTTCCCAGGAGTATCCAGGGTTGTGAGGCACCTTGCTACCTACCACCTGCCCTTACTGTGAGAAAGTCTTGTCTGCATAGACACCAACTTCTGCTGGTGCTGGTGCTGGTGCCGGTGGGTGCTCGACCCCCATCTGCCCCCAGCCCCACCCCAACTCCACCCCTGCCCTGCTCCCTCTCGCCCCTGCCCCGCCTCCATTCCAATCCCTTCCCCAAAGTCCCTGCCCCAACTCTGCCCCCTCCCTGCCCCTATTCTAACCCCTTCCCCAAATCCGCGCCCCAGCCCCGCCTGTTCCGCACCTCCTCCCCTGAGTGCGCCACGTTCCTACTCCTTCCCCCTCCCTCCCAGAGCTTGTCATGCTGCAAAACAGCTGTTTTCCAGCAGCAACCGCTGGGAGGTAGGCGGAGAAGTGGGGACGGGGCATGCTCAGGGGAGGAGGCGGAGGCTGAGGTGAGGTGAGATGAGGTGGGGAGGGGAGCTTGGCTGCCGGTGGGTGCAGAGCACCTACCAGTTTTTCCCCATGGGTGCTCCAGCCCTGGAGCACCCATGGAGTCAGTACCTATGCTTGTCTGTGCCTGCTATGGATTAGCTCCCTGATTACACCAGCCTCTGGCAACACAAGCACTGCCTTCCAGGCCTCTGCAGGCCTTGCTCTATCTGTACAGGTTAGGGATAGGCATGCACCAAGCTCCGAGTCTTCCGAGCATCCCTCTGGAGTGCCCAGCCCCTGCTCCCCTGAACATTCACAGACCTTTCAGATTCACTACTCCTAAAGGAATCTTACACACCAGTTTATCAGAGTCACCTCAGAAACACCACTCTACTTAACACAAGTACTTAGATATCTATCAAGTGAAAACAAGAATAAGTTTATTGTCAAAGAACAGAGATTCAAGTAATAGAAAGTAAGAATATTGGAAACAAATGGTTAAATATAAAACAAAATGATGACATAGACTCATAGACCTTAAGGTCAGAAGGGACCATTATGATCATCTAGTCTGACCTCCTGCACAATGCAGGCCACAGAATCTCACCCACCCACTCCTGCAATAAACCTCTCACCCATGTCTGAGCTATTGAAGTCCTCAAATCATGGTTTAAAGACTTCAAGGTGCAGAGAATCCTCCAACAAGTGACCCATACCCCACGCTGCAGGGGAAGGTGAAAAACCCCCAGGGCCTCTGCCAATCTGCCCTGGAGGAAAATTCCTTCCCGACCCCAAATATGGCAATCAGCTAAACCCTGAGCATGTGGGCAAGACTCACCAGCCAGATACCCAGGAAAGAATTCTTTGTAGTAACTCAGATTCCACCCCATCTAACATCCCATCACAGGCCATTGGGCCTATTTACCACTAATAGTCCAAGATCAATTAATTGCCAAAATCATGTTATCCCATCATACCATCTCCTCCATAAACTTATCGAGCTTAATCTTGAAGCCAGATAGGTCTTTTGCCCGCACGGGTTCCATGTTTCTAGAGCCCGAACTTAACTCACAAGGCATTCCCCTATCGCCTACAAGATAGCTTACCCCAAGTCCTTTCCCCAGCATTTTCAACTAGATTCAGAGCATAGAAATACACATAGATATTTCTAAGAATACAGACCCATTAAAACGTTTCATGGGAACTTGTGCTCTATTCCAATATCTCACTTGTTGTTTAAAGATCCAAGTGTAAGCTTTTCCCGTGCCGATGCTTTATTAAAGTAGCCAGACTTTCTAGATGTTATTGTACTCATTTTAAAGATCAATTAGTGTATCATTTTGACAGAAGACATTTTCACAATTCTGTCACTTTATCTCACATTTACTTTGAAGTATTAGCTGATTTACATCAGGAGATCTGCTTCTTCATTTTTTATTTCAGAGCCTAAAGGATATTTTGTTTATAAATTTTCCTTTCAGTCCTTTCTGTCACAGGGGTAACTAACTAACTCCCTTGCTACCAGCTCCATAAGTACTATTGCATCAGTTTGCAAGCTTGGATTCCAATCTTATTGTCAGAACAGTGTGATGAAAGAGTCTAACTATCTGATGCAAGAACGTAGTCCTCGAGCGGCTGATCAAGTTGATTCACCATGTCTTAGTGCAAACCTGTTTGTACCAGAGTATGCTGCAAACTCTTTGGGATATACATTATTCTGAGTTTGGCACTAGTATTTTCAGTGACCGGTTATAATCTTACCTTCCTTCTGTTGCATGGTACAGCAAAATAACAAGCTGGAAAAGCACAAGTATTACATCCACAGGTCTGCGTCCAGTGGTAATCACAGATTTACATAGTGTGGATGCATTCAGTCCCAGATACCTTTCTGAATTTCTGGTTCCTTGCTATATGGTGCTTTATTATAACCTGCTATATGATGTCTTGAGGGAATGACACTGCAGGAGTCTGGACTTGCAAGGGCATGAGGGAGGGATACTTTCTCTATCTTTGCCTCTGTAGCTAAAGGGCTGTGAAATCCCCTCCTTTCTGTCATGAGACGAGCCCTGTTTGAAAATGCCTTTTTTTCAGCTCAGCACCCAGTTCTGGCCTGGCTTTATTCATTCATGATTTTATTGAATTTAATTGCTATTTTAATCATGTTTGATTAATGTCATTTAGTGCCAAATTCTACTCTCAGTTACACCTGTGTGACCACATTGACTTTAATAGGATTGTACAGGTATAATGGGGAGCCCAGTTTGCACTTTAATCCATGTTTGTTTTCCAAGCAAGTATTTCTTTTATGGATAGATCTGCACTGCTCATAGGGAACTAAGTAGGTGGAACTGGAGAGGAGGTTGCAGAATGGAAACAGTTGTCAAGTGCCTGCCCAGCCCTGAACAAGCCCCTGTGTGTGCTGTGTAGGAGGGAGCCATACTAAAGTGGTGAGGGAGCCATGCTAAGGAGTGAGACTTATTCTCTGCTGTACAGATCCCATATCCATGGGATTTCAGCACATTTTCTCCATGGAACCTAAGGCTGTGATGGAGTCCTAGGTCACCTCTCCCCAGGGCCAGGTTATGCATCCTTCCCTCATGCAAGGACAACAGGAAAGAAATTCCAAGAGGTGAGCCTCACACAATGCTCTATGGGCCTTTCCCCCACAGGAAGGGAAGATCCTCCTCCAGATAAACAACATTACATTAGTAGAGATTAACTGATCTTATTAATCATTTCAAACATGGATTTTGCTACCCAAATATATTGTCTTAAAAACTATTATTCTACACAAACTTCCAAGCACCACCTCCCCTGTAACATCTCCCTTAACCTCCTCCTTTATGCCTTGTTTCTGCTTCATTCAAACAGTACATTTTAGGTTTTTCCTAATGGGAAGCAAACAGTTACAATTCAATTTGAAATAACAGTTCCCAGAAGTTTAATTTACCTCCAGTAATTACTGCTCAGGGGGAAAAAAGCAATTCTTAAATCCCCATAGTTTGCCTGGTAGTTCCTCTTTGAAGCTGACATCATATTTACTGGTTTCAGAGTAACAGCCGTGTTAGTCTGTATTCGTAAAAAGAAAAAAGAAAAGGAGTACTTGTGGCACCTTAGAGACTAACCAGTTTATTTGAGCATGAGCTTTCGTGAGCTACAGCTCACTTCATCAGATGCATAGCATATCGTGGAAACTGCAGAAGACATTATATACACACAGAGACCATGAAACAAAACTTCCTCCCACCCCACTGTCCTGCTGCTAACAGCTTATCTAAAGTGATCATCAAGTGATCATCAAGGAAGGCCATTTCCAGCACAAATCAAGGTTTTCTCACTCTTCCCCCCCCCCCCCCCACACACACAGACACACATACAAACTCACTCTCCTGCTGGTAATAGCCCATCCCTCTTTGAAACCTCTCTTTATAATGCGCATGATAATCAAGGTGGGTCATTTCCAGCACTAATCCAGGTTTTCTCACCCCCCCCCCACACACCCCCCCCCTCCAAAAACCACACACACAAACTCACTCTCCTGCTGGCAATAGCTCATCTTACAATGTGCACAGCAATAATCCAAGTTTAACCAGAACGTCTTGGGGGGGGGGGGTTTGTAGGAAAAAAACAAGGGGAGATAGGCTACCTTGCATAATGACTTAGCCACTCCCAGTCTCTATTCAAGCCCAAATTAATAGTATCCAATTTGCAAATGAATTCCAATTCAGCAGTTTCTCGCTGGAGTCTGGATTTGAAGTTTTTTTGCTGTAAGATAGCGACCCTCATGTCTGTGATTGCGTGACCAGAGAGATTGAAGTGTTCTCCGACTGGTTTATGAATGTTATAATTCTTAACATCTGATTTGTGTCCATTTATTCTTTTACGTAGAGACTGTCCAGTTTGACCAATGTACATGGCAGAGGGGCATTGCTGGCACATGATGGCATATATCACATTGGTGGATGTGCAGGTGAACGAGCCTCTGATAGTGTGGCTGATGTTGTTAGGCCCTGTGATGGTGTTCTCTGAATAGATATGTGGGCACAGTTGGCAACGGGCTTTGTTGCAAGGATAGGTTCCTGGGTTAGTGGTTCTGTTGTGTGGTATGTGGTTGTTGGTGAGTATTCGCTTCAGGTTGGGGGGCTGTCTGTAGGCAAGGACTGGCCTTTCTCCCAAGATTTGTGAGAGTGTTGGGTCATCCTTCAGGATAGGTTGTAGATCCTTAATAATGCGTTGGAGGGGTTTTAGTTGGGGGCTGAAGGTGACGGCTAGTGGCGTTCTGTTATTTTCTTTGTTAGGCCTGTCCTGTAGTAGGTGACTTCTGGGAACTCTTCTGGCTCTATCAATCTGTTTCTTCACTTCCGCAGGTGGGTATTGTAGTTGTAAGAATGCTTGATAGAGATCTTGTAGGTGTTTGTCTCTGTCTGAGGGGTTGGAGCAAATGCGGTTGTATTGCAGAGCTTGGCTGTAGACGATGGATCGTGTGGTGTGGTCAGGGTGAAAGCTGGAGGCATGTAGGTAGGAATAGCGGTCAGTAGGTTTCCGGTATAGGGTGGTGTTGATGTGACCATCGTTTATTAGCACTGTAGTGTCCAGGAAGTGGATCTCATGTGTGGACTGGACCAGGCTGAGGTTGATGGTGGGATGGAAATTGTTGAAATCATGGTGGAATTCCTCAAGGGCTTCTTTTCCATGGGTCCAGATGATGAAGATGTCATCAATATAGCGCAAGTAAAGTAGGGGCGTTAGGGGACGAGAGCTGAGGAAGCGTTGTTCTAAATCAGCCATAAAAATGTTGGCATACTGTGGGGCCATGCGGGTACCCATAGCAGTGCCGCTGATCTGAAGGTATACATTGTCCCCAAATGTAAAATAGTTATGGGTAAGGACAAAGTCACAAAGTTCAGCCACCAGGTTAGCCGTGACATTATCGGGGATAGTGTTCTTGATGGCTTGTAGTCCATCTTTGTGTGGAATGTTGGTGTAGAGGGCTTCTACATCCATAGTGGCCAGGATGGTGTTATCAGGAAGATCACCATCATAATCAAAAAGGCTGACAAAGGAGGTGCTGTTGTCATCATGAATAGGTCGGAATATGAACAAGAGGCTGCTCGGCAGCTCTCCAACACCACTTTCTACAAGCCATTACCCTCTGATCCCACTGAGAGTTACCAAAAGCATCTACAGCATTTGCTCAAGAAACTTCCTGAAAAAGCGCAAGATCAAATCCGCACAGACACACCCCTGGAACCCCGACCTGGGATATTCTATCTACTACCCAAGATCCATAAACCTGGAAATCCTGGATGCCCCATCATCTCAGGCATTGGCACCCTGACAGCAGGATTGTCCGGCTATGTAGACTCACTCCTCAGGCCCTACGCTACCAGCACTCCCAGCTACCTTCGAGACACCACTGACTTCCTGAGGAAACTACAATCCATTGGTGATCTTCCTGATAACACCATCCTGGCCACTATGGATGTAGAAGCCCTCTACACCAACATTCCACACAAAGATGGACCGCTATTCCTACCTACATGCCTCCAGCTTTCACCCTGACCACACCACACGATCCATCGTCTACAGCCAAGCTCTGCGATACAACCGCATTTGCTCCAACCCCTCAGACAGAGACAAACACCTACAAGATCTCTATCAAGCATTCTTACAACTACAATACCCACCTGCGGAAGTGAAGAAACAGATTGATAGAGCCAGAAGAGTTCCCAGAAGTCACCTACTACAGGACAGGCCTAACAAAGAAAATAACAGAACGCCACTAGCCGTCACCTTCAGCCCCCAACTAAAACCCCTCCAACGCATTATTAAGGATCTACAACCTATCCTGAAGGATGACCCAACACTCTCACAAATCTTGGGAGAAAGGCCAGTCCTTGCCTACAGACAGCCCCCCAACCTGAAGCGAATACTCACCAACAACCACATACCACACAACAGAACCACTAACCCAGGAACCTATCCTTGCAACAAAGCCCGTTGCCAACTGTGCCCACATATCTATTCAGAGAACACCATCACAGGGCCTAACAACATCAGCCACACTATCAGAGGCTCGTTCACCTGCACATCCACCAATGTGATATATGCCATCATGTGCCAGCAATGCCCCTCTGCCATGTACATTGGTCAAACTGGACAGTCTCTACGTAAAAGAATAAATGGACACAAATCAGATGTTAAGAATTATAACATTCATAAACCAGTCGGAGAACACTTCAATCTCTCTGGTCACGCAATCACAGACATGAGGGTCGCTATCTTACAGCAAAAAAACTTCAAATCCAGACTCCAGCGAGAAACTGCTGAATTGGAATTCATTTGCAAATTGGATACTATTAATTTGGGCTTGAATAGAGACTGGGAGTGGCTAAGTCATTATGCAAGGTAGCCTATCTCCCCTTGTTTTTTTCCTACAAACCCCCCCCCCCCCCAAGACGTTCTGGTTAAACTTGGATTATTGCTGTGCACATTGTAAGATGAGCTATTGCCAGCAGGAGAGTGAGTTTGTGTGTGTGGTTTTTGGAGGGGGGGGGTGTGTGGGGGGGGGGGTGAGAAAACCTGGATTAGTGCTGGAAATGACCCACCTTGATTATCATGCGCATTATAAAGAGAGGTTTCAAAGAGGGATGGGCTATTACCAGCAGGAGAGTGAGTTTGTATGTGTGTCTGTGTGTGTGGGGGGGGGGGGGAAGAGTGAGAAAACCTTGATTTGTGCTGGAAATGGCCTTCCTTGATGATCACTTGATGATCACTTTAGATAAGCTGTTAGCAGCAGGACAGTGGGGTGGGAGGAAGTTTTGTTTCATGGTCTCTGTGTGTATATAATGTCTTCTGCAGTTTCCACGATATGCTATGCATCTGATGAAGTGAGCTGTAGCTCACGAAAGCTCATGCTCAAATAAACTGGTTAGTCTCTAAGGTGCCACAAGTAATCATATTTACTGATATATTTTAAGTCAAGCATGAAAAATTAGTCAAATACCAATAACTTTGTTATCCAGAGTGCTGACAAAGGAAATGATGCAGCAATTAAACACCATATTGGGTTCATTAAACAAATATAGCTGCCATTCTACTGGTAGCAGCGTATTTATGAAAGCTGGGTTCAGTATCAAGCGGAGAAGGGTGGTAGAAGAGAGATGGGGTATACAAATATTTTCAGGACACTCTGCAGCCTGGGAAAAGTACAAAATATTGAAATACTTTTTATTTGGGCTTTTACAGCAAGGCCATCTCCAAAAATGGACTACATG
This sequence comes from Natator depressus, assembly GCF_965152275.1. Taxonomy (NCBI): domain Eukaryota; kingdom Metazoa; phylum Chordata; order Testudines; family Cheloniidae; genus Natator; species Natator depressus. Next base: position 25,326,793 of record NC_134238.1, read on the forward strand.
GAATTCCCTTCACATAATCAAATGCTTGGTCACAATTCAAAAAGTGAGTAGTATTTACAGGGAACAAATAAACTTGATTCTGCAATGAGCTAAGCACCTCATCCAAAGGTGCCCAGTGTCCTTATCTCCTTTTGACATTCATAGTCGTTGAAGGTGCTCAGCCCCTCACAGGATTGGCCTGTTAGTCCCCACTGAAGTTAGTGGGACAACTCACCTGCTTAAAGTTAGACGTGATCTTAAGTATCTTACTAAAATGGGGTATAAATGGCAACATGCCCTCATAATTCCTCATATTTATGCTGGAGATCAGAAATGCCCGTTTCTGTCAGTGAGTGTTATGTAGCATTACAACAGTTATTTATTTTTCTAAGTAGATTTCTGAGGTCCTCAGTGAAGCATTTGTTGGCTTACCCAGAAATAACTGTCTGGCTGTTTGAACAGGTTGTTTGCTCATTTCAGAGCTCTTCCCTTTTTTCCCCTTGAAGTAAGTGGCATTCATTACAGACGATATCAAGTGAAGAATATCCTCTGTCTGAATCCACAAACAGATGTCTAACAATGATTGGATACTTCTGGGTAATCTATTTTTGCAAACAATGGAAAACCTCTTTGAGTCTGAGCCTACAGACCTCACACAAGTAAATATCTAATTGGCTTTAAAGGAAATTGTGCCTAAGGACAGCAGGAGTGAGCCCTTTCCATGGCTGTTTTCAAGCCAGCTGCTTCCATTGCTGGCCTGGGAAATCCTGCCAAGAATCCAACTCCTGACACCAAGAAGTTTATTATTGTCGTACCATGTGATGTGGGGATCACATGACACAAAGTAACCTCCCTCCTGCCCACCCTTCCCTGAACACTCACAGCATCCGATGCTAATTTAAAGAAAGAAAGCTCTGCTACACACTGTTTGGCACAATTTTAATATCAACGGAACTGGGATAAATATTCAACTAGTATAAAAATGCATGAGTCAGAATTTAAAAAGCAATGTTTCAATAAGCAGGCCCAACAGGGCAGCAGCAGCTCTGTGCACTGTGATTCAGGAGGGCCAGGCTTTGGTGAGGGGTTGGGATTTCTACTCCTAAACAGGTGGATGCTGAACATGTCATGCCTGGGATGGGGCAGTTAAAGTTAGATACATATAATAGCAATAATACTTACTGGTGTTCGTCTTTGAAAAGTTTTACAAACATTGATTAAGACTGTTCTGCTCCCTTCTGCTGTGAGATGTGGATGGGAGTAAATAAAAATCAAATAGGGCAGAAAAGCCCTTGAATCAGCAGGAAGGGAGAGTAGAGACAATGCAGCATGCTTCCCCACTGAAATTACTTTGGCATGTTCAGGGCCAAGAGAGCAGCTGGGAGTGAGAGGGGCCTTTGGGTAGACGGAACAGCCACATTCCTCAGCATGCTTCCCCGGCACCCAAGGGAAACAAATGATCCTAGCACCATTAACTTCTATTCCCCAGGGACAAGGAGCCAGTTATTTGCTAGAAAATTAAATGTTAAGAAACTTTAAATGAACGTGTCTCTGGAAACAGCACGGTTCATATTATTCAGTTGTCCTGCATCCTACTGCTCTCCAGCTGTGAGATCCTAGTTATCCCCTAGGATAAATCTCTACTTCATAAATATACACAGAGCCAAATTCATCCCTGTGATAAATCCATTGATTTCAATAAACCCCAGGGTACAGCACACCAGTTTCCCCAGTGCACGAGGAATTCCCAGGTGGTGTTGACCTAACATAGTTATTCTGGACAACCACATTTTGGACCCTCCAGATTAGTGGGTGTGTCCTGGGGGAAAGGAGGATTGGCCAGAGTTCAGAGGGGTTGTGACTATGTCTGACTGTCAGAACATCCCTTGGGGCCATAAGCCAAGCAACGTGATGGGCCATGAAAAAGGCTAATGTGATGCTAGAATTTATCAGGCAAGGTATTTGCATTAGAGATAGGAAAGTATGGTTATCAGAGAGGCACAGACGTCTTCAAGGCATCAGCAGATTGGAGAGAAGGGTTGACACAATAAGAGACAATAGCAAGTAATTAGAGATGTGATGAATTGCAAAGGGTATTGAATATGACGTCCGGAAGCTTAAAGTCTTCGTGGAGGAAAATAAGAAACAAGTGGATAGATTCACAGGGAGGGGAGGGTATGATGTGACCTGAAACCCAGGCAAGAAAGGTGACCCTCGTAGTTGTATTTTCAATGGACTGCAGATGGCCAACATGGATGTAGGGGAGGCCACATGCAAGGCGATTGCAGTAATCAAGACAGGAGATGATGAGGGCCTGTGTGAGAGTTTTAGCTATTTGGACATAAAGAAAAGGACAGCACTTTGAGACACTATGGAGGAAGAAACTGCAAGATTTGGATACAGCATGGATGTATGGGGTAAGGGAAAGAAAGGAGTCAGAGATGACTCAGGTGGGAGAATGGTGGAGTTGTTAATGACAGAAAATATGGAGAGTGGAGAGGGCCTGGGAGGAAAGATAAAGAGTTCAGGGTTGGCCATGTTACATTTAAGTTCATGGCAAAACGTAAAAGAAATAAACTGATATGGGATTGCATGGAGGCATATGGATCGGGAGTGGGCAGGTAGATTTGTGAGCCATGGGAATAAAAGCCCTGTCAGCAAACGAGGCACCCAAGGATGAAATTATGGAGTCTAAAGTTAAAAGAGCTCCTTGCAATATTCTAATCATTCAATTACAAGTATAGAATGTTAAATTCATTGGGAGGGTATAGTATTCTAAATCAACATTTATGGCCAGTAGTAATTTCAGTGGGATTGCAGTATATATTCTGCCTGTTGAGAGGAGTTTGAAGCACCTCTCTGGTTTAAATAATGAGATAAGCGCCTTTCTGCACCCTGCAGTCAAACCACTGAACAGGACTCTGGAAGCAGGTGGAGTTCCCAATGTGCTCCTAACAGAATGGACACAGTATATGTCACCCAAATATACACTCTACCTGGGGTTTGGCTTTACTGGGTTGCTCATATAATAATAATCAAATATAAACCTCCAACTTTCCTGTTCCCAGTATGCATCTGCCATAATTACTCTACATTTTTATGTCTATCTATCTAGTTATCTATGTGCCCCCACACACAAAAAATATACCTTGCCTAAAGGCCTTTACTTTGGCATTGTGCAGGGGAACAGAGTTCACCCCTTTACACCTAAATGAGTGCTATAATAGTGTAAGCAGAGTCAGAATGAGCTCTACCCTGACATCTGGTGGTGAGCTGTGGAAAAGGACTTCAGGGGCTGATCTCGTTTGCATGGGCACACCCACCCTGCCTAACATGATGGACTGCCTGCCCAAATGGTCACTTTGGCTGCTGTGGGATCCCCAGTCTTTTGTTATTGGGGCAGGAGTAATAAAGAGTTGTTATGCTGGTTATGTGAATCAAGGACAAGTAGAACTGTACTTGGCATTTTATGATGGAGGGACTTGCCCTAATCTAAGCAGCACTCGCTAGGCAAGGGACATGGGTTCCAAAATCCAGTGAATTGTGGGAGGTGGTAGGTATGTGTATCTGATAGTGTAGGCCTCCTTCTGAGGGTCTGAAGTGCTACTTTGACTTCTCTACTGTGTAATAACAGAACTAATTTTGACTCTCTTAGGAGTCTTGTTACATGCTGCTGAGCTGAAATCACTGATACCTAAGTCTAAGCATCCTACTTTGGGCTAGTGGTGCACCAGCACTCAGGCTCCCCTACTACCAGCTAAACTCACTGAGAGCTGAAGTCACTAAAGAGCTAAAGTTACTGAGAGCTGTGTAAAGTAGCGGTGGGGCCTGAAGACAAGTTGGTTAGCGGCTAGCGGGACGGCTAGCGGAGAGGTGTGAAGCAGACAGCAGGACGGCTAGTGGAGAGGTGTGGAGAGTGGAGCGTAGCAGAGCAGATAGCACAGGAGTTGGTGGAGAGGAGCGGACAGTGGGACTGCTGGCAGAGAGGTGCAGCTGGTGGTAAAGATTGCAGCAAAACCCCATGGAGAGGTGTGGCACTTGGCCATCGACCTGAGTCGTGGAGCATGTAAGATGCTGCCTGTACCTCCCTCCACTTCCACCCAGGCTGGGAGGTAAACTCTGCAGATGAACTTCTGAACTCTGGGGGCTGCACTGACCAAGGTCAGAAACTGTGGGTGGGGTGACTGTTGGGTTGCTGGACTTAAGACCCTGAGGGGAAAAGGACACTGCCAAACTTACTTGGGTTTTTGCTCATGTTTTGTGTTATGAATCCTGTTTGTGGTGTTTCCCCAACATAATGCTGCATTGTTTACCTCCTTTATGAAAAGGCTTTTGCTACACTCAGACTCTGTGCTTGCGAGAGGGGAAGTATTGCCTCTTAGAGGTGCCCAGGGGGGTGGTATGTAATTGTCCCAGGTCACTGGGTGGCGGCTCGAGACAGTTTTGCATTGTGTTATTGAAACGGAACCCCTAGATACTGAACCCGGCCCTTGTTGCTGCCAGCTCTGACAGGCAGAAGGGTTACAATAAAATGGTCTTTAAGTAGGTGGCAACTACTAGATGCAATAGAGTTCAAACACACTAGAAAAGACAGATTACAAGGTTTGCAAATTACTGAACCTGAGCTGACATAAAATAGGATGAATAAACCCTGTCACCCTAAAGCATCCCCAGTTCAGCTCCAAAGGAGATTTTGATGGCTTTGTATTGTTGCTACTTGTATATATTGTCCCCCTACTCTCCAAAGCAGTGCCCAAGAAGTGGTTTATGGTGGGTGCAACTTCCAGAAGGTCTGGTTTAGCACAGCAAGGTGCAAGTTGCCTGGCAGCAGCAGGAGTGACAATGCTGAGACTGCTCTTCCTAAAAGAGACAAACTCATAGTACTCTGCACTGGTCACTACATTGCTTCTTCCAAAAATAAGCATTTTGAGCTCAAAACTTAAATTCTTGTTTTCACAGTAGCAAGTTACTTTAAAATTACTTGTTCACTTTAAAAGGTTGCACCTGGGACTAAAACAGTAATGTGTAGCTGTCATATTCTCTTTGCTTCACGGATTGTATGTTCTCACTTCACCCCTCTCTCCACCCACTTTTGTTTTTCCATTTTCAAGAAAATACAAAACAGAGCAGTAGGAACCTCAGTCTGATCATGTACAAGCAACACGACAAGCAGAGCAGACTGTAAGCTCTTTGGGGAGTTAGAGTTGACTGGGATTCCTTGGCATCTCCACAAATACTAATAGCCGTACAACATAGACAGAGAAAAGAGAGCTCCATAAATTACATGTGCAACATAGAGTCAAAGGGCCTGATTCTCATTTATAACAACTCTAGCAATGTAAAAGGAGAATAAGTTCCTACGTGTACTTTAAATCAAAATAAAGGATTTGTGTGTGTCATATCTCATTCTTTTTGTTGTTGTGTCATTCTGATTAAATTCCAGGAACAATAGCTGCAAAGAATAAACACTGCTTTTCCTTGATTTTGTTTACAGTGTGCTCTATGTCAACTTGTTCAGTTATGTCTGGGATTCTCTGTTTCCAGTATAAAGCCAGACCCTGATGCTGCAAGGTGCTGAGAACTCCCAGCTGAAACTAAAGTCAGCAGGAGTTGTAAGCAGTCAGCATTCACAAGATCCAGAATCCATTCCATCACTGATCTCTTTCATGGAGAAGGTCTGAATGCTCCTTTATCTGTGCATCTAGAGAAAGAAATCAATGTGCTCTCCAGTGACATTGACTCCATCATCCCTCACTTTGACATAGAATAGTTGTGGATTGTGGTGGTGAAGGCCTGTTTATCTGAATCTTGTGTGAGTACCTACTCCAAAAGCCCCAATAATTTAGAAAATCGCCCGTTTGGTTTATTGATCGTTCCAGTTCCAGGTAGTTAGCCAAATAACTATTACAATGATTTTGGACACACTGCTTATCACAGAACATTCAACTGCCTAAAATCCTTCCTCTCATTAACAAAATCAGTTTTATGCTGTAGTAAATCATGGTTCTCTCCAGTGCTGTCTAGACACAGGGTTATTTTAACTGTTAATATTAAAGGGTCAGAATCAGGCCAGCTTGTACTAGGAGTGCTTTAGGAACTATTGTCTTGCAGGCCAGGCCAGGGTCAGCCTCTGCTGCTCTGTAGTCAGTGAAGCTTAGAGTGTTCAGTAAGCAAAGCAAAACTCATTAAAAATAAGGGGGAGGCAAGTTGGAAGAATGTAGCCGATTCCAGTACAACAGAATTTTCATCCTGGCTTCAAGCCCAATAGCAGTCAGGGTGGTGAGGTTACAGAGTGGAGGGGTCAGAGATGGGATAGGGAAGGGGGAGGCTTGTTAGACAAAATGTAACAAACGGCATGAACAGAAACATTTATTTTGGTCTATTTTGTGCCTTTATTTCCTTTTAAAAATACTCTTATTTGCAAACTACATCATTCTGCTGTTTGGCACGTTCTGCTTTTCCAGTAGAAGGAATCAGATATCTTGACTGAGGGGCTGACCCTGCAAGGTTCTGAGTGAGAGCCAATATTCTTGTTACAGAGCTTCTCCTCCAAAACAATCAGCTTCATAGTAAATATGGCACCAAATTCTAGTCCAGTTGCACCTGTGGCAACCCCACTGTATTTCTTTTCCTGCCTCAAGCCCTTAAATCTGCAATGTAATTTCGCACCAACCTCCATAGGTGAAACCTCTAAGGGGGAGAAGGGAGACAAGTCCAGGTCTCATATTTTCACTCCTGGCTGCACGACTGTCATATTCAACTCCACAGTTATGCCTATCAACTGTACAGCAACAGATAGAAGGAAATGGATTTGCAGACATGAAACAATTACAAGAGATGTAAATATATGGCCTCACCAAATGCCTGGATACTATTTTGTGGTTATTTTAAGTATCTTCATTGTTTTAGTATTTTGCTAGCTATTTTTTAGTAAGAATGCTGGAAATACTTAGTACTAGATCCTTGCCCCTGGTCCAGCTTCTTTTCAAAGCTATAAAACCAGCAGATCCAGCATCCTGAGGATTCTTCCTGTGTGGGAAAATTCTTGGTCCATGAGGAGCTTCAGTAACAGCAACTATGTCCTCCACTTGCCCCCAGCATAGAATGTGTGACTAGGAGCAAAGTAGCACAATTAGGGCAATTCCATAAAACCCTGGAACGGCCATCAGGGCCTACTGACAGCCAGCACAATGTAAAGCAACCAGAGGCAGCTCTGCTTTACACCAGCAGCTAGCTGGCCCCGCGATCAGGGGGAGGAGTGCCAGTGTGGCTGAAAGTCATCTTTGCCCACTTTCCTGAGCTGTGTTGAGCCCAGCTCGGAAACACACTATGAAGTAGGCTTTGGATTTTTTTTTGTTAAGTGCCACATACTAAAGGGCCTTATGTATATGATCATAAAAGAAGAAATGACTAAAAGATATTCTGTTACAATTTACCAAATAAAAAAAAAAAAAAACTTTGTGTTACCAGAGCAGATGTTTTCACCTTCTGTGATAACACAGAAAATGTTTTTATTTCATTTGGGGGAGGGGGGGAAATAGCTTGCTGGGTTCTGTAATACAACATTCTGAGTACATATAAAACTTATATAAAGTTTGATCAGAGGTAGATCAATGTCAGCTCTGTCTGGTTCCTTTGAGGGTTTCACTTTCACTCCTACCTAACCAGAGGTTTTTTGGTTGAGTTTTTTGTTTTGTTTCTTCTTTAAATTCTAGATGTCTTGAAACAGTTCCACATTCATTATACAGTTCATGGATCATCTTGCTGAAGAAAAAGATTAAACCACTGCCAAAAGCAACAAAAGTCTCAAAATGCCCTACAAATGTCCAGTTTGTTTTAAGTTCCATAAAGGTTCAAGGTATTATAACAGTGTTAAGAGTCAATAAAATTGGCTGAATATTGTTATATATTTTAGAAGATTGAATATTTTTTAAATGTAGACCAGATCATCCATGACACCAGTTACAGCTGCATCTGGTGTAACTGGAAGAGGAAGGGTAAGGGCAGGGGAAGAACAAAGATTGCTGTAATGCCATCTTTATGTTCTCAGTGATACTGGGGCTAGCTGGGTGTCAGTTCAGATCCATGCCCAACTTAGAGCAGCCTTATGTGGCTACAACAGCTCTCAACAGGCCATTTTAAGTGTCAGGGATAGCTAGATTGCATCAGTGGTCAAGCCATGCCTCCTTTCTCATGGCCACACTCTCAATATACCTCTTATGGCAGGGCCAGCTGGGGATTTTCCTATACTGGGGAAATCAACATACAGCTGGCTAAGGTGACTTTCTGGAGCACCACAAAGGAGGAATGGGGGCCAAGATCTGGCCTACTGTGTATATACTCTATATATCCATCGGCACAGAAAAAATATGTATATTTATCTTTATGTGTAATATATAAACCTATATTATAGGCAGACCAGTAGTGACTCCTATATTTGAGTCTGCCTAACACTCTCCTAGGTATCATATTAAGCATGTGCATAAAGTTAAGTACTTGCATAAGGGATTGAAAGTTCAGGGCTTATATTGGCTATCCACTTGTTTTCATTCCAGCAATGTAATTCCACTGTATAGAATGAGAAGACAGTATGACTGATTCTTTTCTCCCATATGCTGGTGTATATTACAAGTAACTGCACAGAAGTCAGTTCATGAACACTGATAGAAAAGCAGTGTAAGTGAGAGAATCATTGAAAATATATTTGTACAATAAAATCATGTTTAATTTTGAACAATATCAAATGTTAGCAAATAATTCCCTTTCAATTTGATCATCAGATAAGGAATTTGATAATAGTTTATACAAACTTCTTAATTATAAACTCTTTGAGGCAGGGATTGAGTCTTCCTATACATCTGTGCACCAGCTAACACATTTTGGGCACTACTGCAATATATTAATAAAATAATCTTTCATACTTCCCCTAATACTATCATTGGTTATTTATTATTTCTTGTGTGTACATGATTTTTTTCCATATCTACATTTTTAAAGCTACTTATAATACTGGCCGTGTAATCATAAAGCTGATTAACAATATAGTCTTGCAACCTAGTCCCACAATCAGTTCTGCCTTGGTGGAGATATTTGCCTGCATAAGATTCACTGCAGAATCAGGGCCTTTATACTAACTGTTTAAATCTCTTCTAGTAAAGTTTAATATTTCCTGACAAGGATGCATTTTGTAATATTCTGCCCTGGAGCATAAGAACTCTTCTGAAACAATTACTTTGGCCTTTTAAATAAAGTCATGCCCTTAAAATCTTCATCATATTACAAAAGCAAAATTTAGGGCATTACCAAAATGGCAAACAACTTATCACAATTTTTTAAAATTATTTTTGTAATGGAGTTCAGTTGAACAGAATCTTGATTTAGCTGCATGGTTATTTCCTTCAGAGAAAGAGCAGCAAATCCTAATTAGCTAATCTCATGCTGAAGGGGAACTGTAATATCCTTGACTGATTAACTGAATTTTCTCCTATGAATTCCTTACTCTGCTTTACAAGCAAATATTTTCCAGTTACATTGAAACTATTTCAAATTACCAAGAAACACCACCAGAGGGCAATGAAATAAGGTTGATTTACAAAACTTTGCTACAACATGATCAAGTTTACTCCAGGAAAAAAAAATCGTGCATATTTAAAAATACTTTTTCCTCAAGTCTATCCAACATGCTCTGCATTCTAACTATGACGAAAGAGAACAAGAAATGGGCTTGACAGGGCATTTTAGAAGGTGAATATACTTTATACAAAAGTAAAAATACAAAGGACTGAGAGGAGTATTTTAAAGATGACATTCAAGGCTCTCAAGGATATGACAAAAACAGGGCATCTGCAACAATTCCTGCTGATGACCAATTGCTGATTTTGTATCCTGAAGAGATAATCGGGGGATGAAAGTAGTAAGTAACTGAGTCTGGGAGGCATAGGAGTCCCATTGAGGAGAGTTGTGACACCTGCATCCATAGGGAGAGGTGGTTATTTGCAGTGAGATTTCTTGGGAAACATTTTCCCCTCCCAAACACTTCTAGAATATCCTGTCTCTTTCTGTCACCTTTCCTTCTGCTTCTTTTAATCTGACTCTGTGATTGCCCCATCTCCTCTTATTTTTTCTATTTGCCTCTTCTTCCAGTATCTCCCTTTTCCTGTTTTCCTTACCCCTTTTGCTTTCAGATAAGTTTCTTCCTGTTTATATATTTCTTTTATTGCTGTTATGGCTCTTTTAAATATGCACTCCCTTCAGTGTGCTTAACTTTCCAGAGGGTCTATGAAGATATTTAGAGAGATCAATTACTGCCCACTCCCCAGGCTATGCTCCCACTAGACATAAGATATTCTTCTTCAGGACCAAATTTGCCCTCAATTATAAATCAAGAGTAACTCTATTGATCTCATAGACTCATAGGTATTAAGGTCAGAAGGGACCATTATGATCATCATCTGACCTGCACAATGCAGGCCACAGAATCTCACCCACCCACTCCTGCAATAAACCTTTCACCCATGTCTGAGCTATTGAAGTCCTCAAATCATGGTTTAAAGACTTCAAGGAGCAGAGAATCCTCCAGCAAGTGACCCATACCCCATGCTGCAGAGGAAGGCGAAAAACCCCCAGGGCCTCTACCAATCTGCCCTGGAGGAAAATTCCTTCCCGACCCCAAATATGGCAATCAGCTGACCCCTGAGCATGTGAGCAAGATTCACCAGCCAGATACCCAGGAAAGAATTCTCAGTGGCGTTACTCGGAGACACCAGTGTAACTGATGGCAAAATGTAATCTTTAATTTCTAACTTTTATTGATCTGCAACAATCAAATACAGAAGCATGTGATGCCTTTGCTGCCTCTGTAAAGATACTTATATCCAGAGATAATCTCAACCAGTGTGCACCCAAACACTATCTTGCAGAACAAATCTTGGAGCAATATGTTGATTGCAGAGATGACTGTTCAGATGTGAGCAGGGAAATTGATGCTGTGTAAGGAAAGAAAGAGATGGACTAGAATTGGGAAACTTGGGGCCTAAAAAAGTGCAGTGAATTTTTTGGGTTTTATTTTTTACAAAAAATAGAAAAATATGCATTGGCCATTGCTGCTGATTTAAATCATCACTTTATTTCTCTTGTATGCAGTGACTAGTTTGATTTCCATTTTAGGCCCTAGAAAGACTGAGGGCTTGTCTATACAGTGGGGTAATGTGTTCTACTGGGGTGTGATTCTAAAGCACACTAACGTGCATTAATTGGTCTGTGTAGACTCTGCTGGTGTGCACTAAATATTCTCTAGTGTGCTTTAATGATGTACTGTTTCAAACAGCTCTATGTTAAAGGACATAAAGGACATCAGCAAGGTCTACATGGACCAATTAATGCGCAACACGTTAGTGCACTTTAGAAATCGCTCCCCAATAGAGCACATTACCTTACTGTGAAGATAAACCCTGAGATTGCATTATTAAGAAATGCCATTTAGAGAGGGCTGAAGAGATGGCACTCAGATTCTTCCTAGAAAAGAATGCTGGGGTTAGAGGAAGGTGCAAGTCACCATAATCAAGAAAGCAGGATGGGCTGCAGAACCAGTATTTACATAGATTTGATATTCATTTTACATCATGACAGGTTTCAGAGTAACAGCCGTGTTAGTCTGTATTCGTAAAAAGAAAAAAGAAAAGGAGTACTTGTGGCACCTTAGAGACTAACCAGTTTATTTGAGCATGAGCTTTCGTGAGCTACAGCTCACTTCATCGGATGCATAGCATATCGTGGAAACTGCAGAAGACATTATATACACACAGAGACCATGAAACAAAACTTCCTCCCACCCCACTCTCCTGCTGCTAACAGCTTATCTAAAGTGATCATCAAGGAAGGCCATTTCCAGCACAAATCCAGGTTTTCTCACCCTCCCCCCCCCCCCCCCACAGACATGTGTGTCTGTGGGGGGGGGGGGGGGGGAAGGGTGAGAAAACCTGGATTTGTGCTGGAAATGGCCTTCCTTGATGATCACTTTAGATAAGCTGTTAGCAGCAGGACAGTGGGGTGGGAAGAAGTTTTGTTTCATGGTCTCTGTGTGTATATAATGTCTTCTGCAGTTTCCACGATATGCTATGCATCCGATGAAGTGAGCTGTAGCTCACGAAAGCTCATGCTCAAATAAACTGGTTAGTCTCTAAGGTGCCACAAGTACTCCTTTTCTTTTTTCATTTTACATCATGCAGCTCAACTGGGGCCAGAAATTCACTTAAGACTAATCACTCTGACAGGTTCTAGGCTTCTTGGCTACAGAAGCCCAGGCTACAGTATCAAGTTTTAGATCCACACTTCAAAATCTCCAAAATTTGAGAGTGTTTGGATCCCAGGGGATCTGATTCAGCTCTTGCTTACACCAGTTTAATATAAGTGTAATTTATCATCTTCAGTAGAGTTACTCCTGGTTTATACCAGTGTGAATGAGGAGAATTAGGCCCAAGGATTTAGTTGAAGTCCATGTGAGACATGAGAGTTGTATTAAGGGAATAACGTTGGAGGGGAACAATGTGAGACGTAGGAATATCTTATCCGTCAGAATGGAAGACACTCTCTATTGATGGGTATGCAGGGTTCCCAATGCCTGATTAAATCAACTACATTTTATAAACATCAGGTATAACTGCTTATTTTGTGCAGATATGTAATATCTGTATTAGTACTAATATATGTAGGAGTATTATAAAATGGCTTGTCAACCAAGGAGAAAGAGAGAGAAATAATGAATATCATTGCAGGCTTTGCACAGTGGAAGTAACAAAGACTGAGGTCATCAGTGAGAATCAGAAGAGAAATATCTCAGAATACATTAGAACTGCAGTAATGTAGGAATTAAGACTATCAATTAATCGCAGTTAACACAAAAAATTAATCATGGTTAAAAAAATTGTGATTAATCGCACTGTTAAACAATAGAATACCAACTGAAATTTAATAAATATTTTGGGGTGTTTTTCTACATTTTCAAATTTATGGATTTCAGTTACAACTCATAATACAAAGTGTACAGTGCTCACTTTATACTATTTTTGATTACAAATATTTGCACTGTAAAAATGATAAAATGTAAAAATGATTTTTCAATTCACCTCATACAAGTACTGTAGTGCAATCTCTTTATCATGAAAGTTGAACTTACAAATGTAGAACTATGTACCAAAAAACCCTGCATTCAAAAATAAAAGAATGTAAAACTCTAGAGCCTAAGTCCAATCAGTCCTACTTCTTGTTCAGCCAATCACTCAGCGAAACAAGATTTTTTACATTTGCAGAAGATAATGCTGCCTGCTTCTTGTTTACAATGTCATCTGAAAGTGAGAACAGGCGTTTACATGGCCCTGTTGTAGCCAGCGTTGCAAAATATTTACATGTCAGATGCACTAAAAATTCATATGCCCAACCACCATTCCAGAGGACATGCGTCTACGCTGATGACAGGTTCTGCTCAATAACAATCCAAAGCAGTGCAGACCAACGCATGTTCATTTTCATCATCTGAGTCAGATGCCACCGGCAGAAGGTTGATTTTCTTTTTTGGTGGTTTGGGTTCTGTAGTTTACGCATCAGAGTGTTGCTCTTTTAAAAGGTATGTCTACACTACCCACCAGATCGGCATGCAGCGATCGATCCAGCGGGGGGTCGATTTATCACGTCAGTCTAGACGCGATAAATCGACCCCCGAGCGCTCTCCCATTAACTCCTGTACTCCACTGCTGCAAGAGGTGCAGGCGGAGTCAATGGGGGAGCAGCAGCAGTCGACTCACTGCGGTGAAGACACCACGGTAAGTTGATCTAAGTACGTCGACTTCAGTTATGTTATTCACGTAGCTGAAGTTGCATAACTTAGATCGATCCGCCCCCCACTCCCCCCAAGTGTAGACCAGGACTAAGACTTCTGAAAGCATGCGCCCTCTCAGATTTTGAAAGGCACTTCAGATTCTTAAATCTTGGGTCAAGTGCTGTAGCTATCTTTAGAAATTTCACATGAGTATCTTCTTTGCATTTTGTCAAATTTGCAGCGAAAGTGTTTTTAAAATGAACAACATGTGCTGGGTCATCATCTGAGACTGCTATAACATGAAATATATGGCAGAATGCAGGTAAAACAGAGCAGGAGACATGCAATTCTCCCCCAAGGAGTTCAGTCACAAATTTAATTTACGCAGTATTTTTTCAATGAGAGTTATCAGTATGGAAGCATGTCCTCTGGAACAATGGCCGAAGCATGAAGAGGCATATGAATCTTTAGCGCATCTGGCACAAAAATATCTTGCAATGCCAGCTACAACAGTGCCATGCAAACACCTGTTCTCACTTTCAGGTAACATTGTAATTAAGAAGTGGGCAGCATTATCTCCCAAATATGTAAACAAACTTGTTTCTCTTAGCGATTGGCTGAACAAGAAGTAGGACTGAGTGGACTTGTAGACACTAAAGTTTTACACTGTTTTGTTTTTCAGTGCAGTTCTGTAACAAAAAAAACCCACATTTGTAAGTTGCAATTTCATGATAAAGACATTACCTCATACAAGTACTGTAGTGCAAATTCAAAAATACTATTTTTTTACAGTGCAAATATTTGTAATAAAAATAAAGTGAGCACTGTACACTTTGTATTCTGAGTTGTAATTGAAATCAACATTTGAAAATGTAGAAAACATCCACAAATATTTAAATAAATGGTATTCTATTATTAACAGAGCAATTAATCACGATTAATGTTTTAATCGCTTGACAGCCCTAGTGGTAATCATAGAAATGTAGGGTTGGAAGGGACCTCAAAAGGTCATCAATTCCAGCCCCTGCGCTGAAGCATGGGCAAGTAAACCTAGACCATCCCTGAGAGGTGTTTGTCCAACCTGTTCTTAAAAACCTTCAGTGATGTGGATTCCACAACCTCCCTTGGAAGCCTTGTCCAGAACTTAACTACCACAAAGTTAGAAAGTTTTTCCCTAATACAGTAGATGCTCGTTAGTAGCAACATATCAGTGTCCTTTTACTATGTTGCTCCTAAGTGGCTGTTGCTGTTATGGGAAGTGTTATCTGACCGAAGGCAGCCTGCTTTTTCTGATTCATAAAACAGCTACAGTACATGCTAACAATCTATAATTGTAAAAATGCAATGTATGTTTATTATTGCTACAGTATTACATTAGTATGTACTGTACATTTTACACATGTGCTCTGTTCTGCATTTGTAGCCTACTACTATCAAGAAAGCAGTATTTATTGAGTTAACCTTATAAAAGTTTTATTTTTATGTTTTAAGAACAAACAAACACACACAACCTTTTGCTCTTACAGTTAAATGTGAGTACAAAAAATGTTTACAAATAATACTTTGTACACACTAAGTCAACCTGGATAAAGGCATCTAAGCAAATAATACTGTAATGACAAAGTATTATTCCACATTAAAGTGTATTATATTTATACAGTATCAATTTGTAAATTAAGGATAAATTCACTCAT
Source organism: Natator depressus (assembly GCF_965152275.1). Lineage (NCBI taxonomy): Eukaryota > Metazoa > Chordata > Testudines > Cheloniidae > Natator > Natator depressus. The sequence goes on from NC_134238.1 coordinate 25,342,279, forward strand.
TTCAGGTGAAATAACTGTTAATTTGCTCTGCTTCTTCTCAATCATAATTTCAAGATGGCATACAATGTCCCAAAAGAGACCTGTGGACCCTGTCACCAAGTCCCTCTAGCTGTGAAAAGTGCCAAAAAGTGTGTTCAAAGTCTTCAACAGCTCAGAGTTTGTCAGAGGTGGAACTTCATCAAAATCATCCTCACTCTCGATTATGTTATGTTTCATCAACACAAGTTCATTTCTCTGCCCTTGCAACAGCTGCAGCACTTAGTAATTTTTCATCAGTGAGCTCTCCGAATGTGAGCAAATCTTCATGTACAGCAGCTACTAAGTCCTCTTTTTCCATGTTGACTGGAAGTGGAACATCGTTCAGGGGGTCGTCAAACTCTTCAATATCCTTCTCTTGCACACCTTTCACTGGCACAACAAATTTGCCTTTCCTGAAACAGTTGGAAATTGTTGCCAGCTTTACATCTTGCCATGCCTCAGCAACAAGATAAATGCACTCGAGCAAATTTATAGTTTTCAGGACTGTCTGAACATCAGCACTGGAGGCCACATCAAGAGCAACAATACTGATCAAAAATTGCAAACTGGATTAATGTCCCTTGAGGTTCTTAATCACACCTTGATCCATAGATCACATCAAAGATATAGTGTTGGGGGGTAAGAATTCAAGCTGAATGTTCATGAGAACCACTCCTTGGAGTGGAGCAGTTATCCAATCAGAGGTATATCTTATGGCTCTCCAAGTGAAGCTGATGTTCCCACTTTTTTAGCCAGTTGATGAAAATCTCACCTGTCACCCAGGCAGTCGCTAGACTGACATAACTGAGGGGAAGTTTACTGAAATCCTTCAGAAAGCATCTAGGTCATTTTAACTTCCCAGTCGTGAACAGTGGGCATTTGTCACTCCCATCCATGTTGGCACAGACAAGCACAGTTACCCTGTCCTTAGAAGCTTTCCCTCCTTCTTGCTTTTCATTTTTTTCTACATGTCCTTTGTCACAGAGCCTTTTAGATAAAGTCCTGTTTCCTCAGCACTGTAGATGTCAGTGGGAAAAACCTTTCAAGAATGTGAGGAATTTTTTGCACTGCTGCTGCTAAGCTGATGGTTTGTCCCCTGACTGGTTTTGCCATACTCTTTTTTGAAAGTGACATTGAAGCATTTCTTCCATCTGGTAAACCAACCCGTCATTTGCCTTAAAATCGTTCAATGCAAGTGAAGCAACAAGCTGAAGGGCTTTTTCCTTGATTGTAGGTCCAGCAAGCAGTGTTCCCCGTGCCCTCTTCTCCTTGAGCTATACAAAGAGAGCCTGGTGGACATGAGGGGCTTTTTCTTCATGCCCACTCTTACAGCAGCTATTCAACTGTCTTCGTATTTAGCCAAAAGCTTATCCTTCTGCTTCCACATACTGCACACAACCACCCTGTGCAACTTCCACTTGACTGGATCTTGGTTTTGATTAGGCCCCAGAGTTTGACAGTCTCAGATAATCTGTACTTTTTCTTTCAGGAGATACTTCTTGGCTTTTGGTTTTTTTTTTGGGGGGGGGGGGAGGCAAAAAGATGCAAGTAAGCATAGGGTGTGATGTTACAATGTCACAAATATTGCTCTAATGCAGCTCTATTGATGTTACCGAGTGGACAATTCAAGGTAGGGAAAGTTTTCCCAGGGAAATATTGCTCGTAAGCGGCAGTTGATCTTACAAGGTGTGGCTGCAAACAAGCATCTTCTGTACCTAAACTAAATCTCCCTTGCTGCAGATTAAATCCATTACTTCTTTTCCTACCATCAATGGACAAGGAGGACAATTGATCACTGCTCTCTTTATAACAGCCCTTAACATATTTGAAGATTTATCAGATCTGTGATGGAATGTACCAACCCTGCACTGGGCCAAACAGGGACGGACCAATTACTGTGGTCCCAGGAGGCCATGCCCCCTTTCCCCTGCTGTGCATGCTGCAGATGGAAGAGCCAGATAAAAGGAGACAGCCCAGCTCAGTCGAGGCTGGTTGTGGAGGAGGAAGGACGTGTACTGCAGGGTCCTCCAAAGGTGCTGGTGATGCTCCAGGCAACAGAACCCATGTACCCAGACTATGCTGTGGATGACTCACCAACAGTGGAGACTGACGGGGACACCAAGCCGCCGCCAGTCGAGGAGATGCCTGGGACGCAATTTGTGGTAGGAAGTGACCCCGCGGATGCAGCAGAAGCTGATGCCTAAACACTTAATGGGGAAGTCCCTGGCTTCATAGGGCCCTGGGTTGGAACCCGGTGGAGCGGGAAGGGCTGGGTTCCCCTACCATAACCCACGGGCCACTAGGCATGGCCGCTGTTTGCTCTCAGTCCCAGCCAGGAGGCTTAGGGGGCTATAGACTGCTCATTTGTTCTGCCCCACCCAGGGGCTACAGACGAATTGCAGTTCTGCTCTGCCCAAGGGGCTGATTCCCCAGTTGCTACTGTCTGCACCAGCCTGGAGGCTTATGGGCCATAGACTGTTTGCCCAGCCCAGTGCAGGGGCTACAGGCTGATCATTGTCCTGCCCTGCCCAGAGGGCCAGAACTCCAATTGTTGTCGTGGGTCCTCGCCCGAAGGCTCAGGGACTACAGACTGATTGTTTACGTGGCCCCACCAGGGGTCCAGAGCGCACCTTGCTGCAATCACCTGATCTAACAGGGAATCCTGACAAGTGGGTGGTGGAGCGTACCAACCCCGCACTGGGGCAACCTGGCTCAACAAACAGGGCCCCTGCCACAAGGTCACCTCTCTTATCTTTTCCTCAAGATTAAACATGCTCGGGTTTTTTAACCTTTCCTCATAGGACAGTTTTCTAAACTTTTTATCATTTTATTGTTCACCGTTCTTGCTCTCTCCAATTTATCCACATCTTTCCTAAAGTGTGGTGCCCAGAACTGGACACAATAATCCAGCTGAAGCCTCACCAGTGCCCAGTAGAGCAGAGGAATTGCCTTCTGGGTCTTACATAAAACACTCCTGTTAATAGACCCAAGAATATTAGTCTTTTCCACAAGTGCATCACACTGATCCACTATAAACCCCAGATCCTTTTTCTGTGGTACCATTTGATTTTTCCTGCCTACATGAAGTACTTTGCACTTGTCTTTATTGAATTTCATCTTGTTGATTTCAGTCCAATTCTCGAATTTGTCTTGGTCATTTGAATGCTAATCCTGTCCTCCGAAGTGCTTGCAATCCCTCCCATTGTGGTGTCATCCACAAATTACATATGCATGTTCTCTACTCCATTATCCAAGCCATTAACAAAAATATTGAGTAAGTCTCGATCCTAGAATAATACTTGCAAGGCCCTATTCAATAAGCCCTACCAATTAATAACAAATCATTGCTAACTACTCTTTGAGAATGATCTTTCAACCAGTTGTGCACCCATTTTATAGTAATTTAATCTAGACCACATTTCCCTAGTTCTCTTATGAAAGTGTCATGTGGGACTGTGTCAAAAGCCCTACTAAAATCAAGATATATCACATCTGTTGCTTCCCCACCATGCGGTAGGCCAGTAATCCTGTCAAAGAAGGACATTCGATGGGTATGTCATGATTTGTTCTTGACTATCCATGTGGGCTAATCCTTATAACCCTATTGTCCTCTCGGTGTTTACAAACTGATTGTTTAATAATTTGTTCCAGTAGCTTTCCAGGTATTGAAGTTAAGCTGTCTTGTCTGTAATTCCCTGAGTCCTCTTTGTTCCCCTTTGTAAAAACAGGCGTACTATCCCCTTTTCTAGTCCGCTGCCACCTCACTCATCCTCCATGAATTCTCAAAGATAATTGCTATAATAATGATAATATTTTGCATTTAGATAGCATCTGTATCCCAGGATCCGAAAGCACTTTCCGGAAAATAGTAAATACTTTTAGCCTTATTTCATATATGAGAAAATGGAGGCATGCAAATTGTTTTAACCAGAGTCACACAGTGAATCCATCACAAGATTAGGAACAGAAACACAAATCTACTACCTACTTGCGCTGACCACTAGACAATGCTTCTTTTACAAATTATTTTTATCAACCACATAATGTTTTCATGTGACACTTTCATTTTGCTATCAATAATGGAGGCTGCATTGTACTCAAATCATATGGGGGCACAATTTGCTCTCACTTACACTGGCTTAAACAAAAGTAGAATTTAGCCTTGTGTTCAGCACAGTTTAGTGTTCTGCAAACCCTTGTGCGGTTATCATTTACAGTAATTACATGCTTGCAATTCTTCATTTATAAAGTTCTGTTTAGAGAACTTCATTTGTATGGTGTCTGCGCAATATATGCTCCATTCATATATGGGACAGCTGCACTCAGGAGCATTAATCACCTGGGAAGGACACTACACTAAACTTCAAACATCTATAGAAGCCCAAAAGCGGACACACTCTGAGATGTACGGAGTTGACTCAGCACAACTGTGAGCCCAAAACCTCACCTCCTTACCCCAGCCATCACTGTAGGTTGTACCGGCAGGCCCTGTACCTCTGGTAAAGCAAGGATTGCAAGTGGATTGTGGCACTGCATCCTCACTCTGGTGGACTTTCCATCATTGGAGGTCAAAGCCTGGGAACCGCTAGCAAAACTTGCTGTGACTCAAGGATGAATCTGATCTACATTCTTTGCTACCTTTCTCTTCCATCCGGTCTCAGTTCAGAAGAATAAAATGCAATGAAAGTGGACATATAGAGACACCCACTGAAGACAGAACTTGCCTAAACATTAAAACAAATAACGCCAACAGTCAAACAGAGCTGAGAGGCACCCTAAGGTAGAGAAGTTAGTGAGTGGCCTTTCACACCTTCAAAGCATTTCCTTACTTTTAGTTAGCTAGTACTAGCTGATGATGGTCTTCTTGCTGGTGGAATGGAATTGTCTCTTCAATGTTAAAATAGAAGTTCTTCAAATAAATATCCTATCCATAATAGCTATGCAAAATGCTTCATTATAATACAAGGACTGTAAGGTGGAAAATTTCTTATGCTGTTATTAAACCTTAGTGAATACTGAAGGCCCAAAATGCATCTGTTACGCTTTAGTTTCTTTCAAAATAGAAAGCTGACAATACTGTCTAACCTCTTGGGTGCCGTGTTGGTCAGTTTAAACAGAGTTTAAACAGTCCTCTCATGGTACATACATACATACATACATACATACATACATACATACACACACACACACACTTCAAATGTTGTTGATTTAGGGTTCACCAAATCTGACAGAGACCCAGTTTTTAAAGTCTCTTTTGGAAGAACAAGTGATAATATTAAAGATCCTGTAAGTAATAATAGATTTTAGAAACATTTTCTTCATGGAACGCTATGGATGAATAAAGATATACATTGTAGGCAATTCATTACCAGAAATAATCTGGATATTTAGAACAGATGACGACGTCGGTCCCAATTTTGCCACCCTTAATCATGCTGAGTAGTGTGTGACTATGCTTCTCTTGAATAGACAACTTGCTGAGCAAGGTATTAAACGTAAGAAGGGTGACAGACTTGATTCCCCTTAATTACAATTATTTATAAAAATGATACATACAGGAATCAAAATTTAAACATTTTTACCAGTTTGAGCAAATTTGTTAAATACTTTTTATGCTGCTAGAACTGCTAACCTCTTACATCAGAGCAAAAAGATAGAAGAAAAAATGTAACTGTGTCCATTGTAAAAATCATAATTTTACACAGCACTTTACAAACTTATAGTTTATATTTCCTGCCCCAAGAAGCTTATGACATATGTACCTGTGATGAAAAACCTCCAGCAAATTAAGCAACTGATGTCCACAAGGGATTGAGATATTTATATTAGTCCATTGGACACACATGCCTAACTGTAAGACCAAGTATTCCCATTGCAGTCAATATGAGAACTCAGGTGCTTTAGAGTTAGGTTTTTGTTTAAGCATCTTGTGGAACCGAGGCTTAAAATCACAATAAAAATCCAGAAACACAAAAGGAAAGACCTAAACAACACATACCTAGCACACAAAATCTCAGGTTGTTTTTCACCCAGAATCCTACTTCTCAGAAAGAAATTGAGTCCCCTTTTCCTATGAACTACCTAGTTTCTGAATTACTTGCCATCATTAAATTCCTAATTTTGTGTTTATTCTTTCAGAGGAGCCTTTCCCATCATGTTTTCTTAGTAAATGGCCCTTTAAATCTGGGAGCGTCAACCACCTGCAACCCTAAGAGGGTCAGTTTTCCCTTGAGCTTGTGCAGGTGGTTGTCTCTCCCAGTTTTAAAGAGCCATTTACCAGGAGGGTCTACACAGGTCAGTTAGTGCACGACTCATGAGTGAAGACTAAAATTTACATCTCTCTGGTGCTTAGTCCTCACTCATGAGTTGTGCACTAACTGACCTGTGTGGGCCCTGCTGGTGCACACTAAAAGTTCCCTAGTATGCATTTCCGTAGTACTGTTTTAAATGGGACTACATTAACGCACACTATGAAACTTTTAGTTGTGCACAAACATGGGCCATTCAGTGCAAACACACTAGTACAGACTAAAATGTACACCCTTGTGGTGTAGACTAATGAATCATGTAGACAAGCCCTTTGACTCAGGTTGCATATCCTTCATTTGCAGAAACAATAATTATTTGGCTCCTTTAACATTGCTTTCTCCTAGCATTCCCTTTTTCTAAATCCTGCAGGAGTAGCCCCTCCTCACAGAGGACTGATCCTTAAGAGTATTTGAGTAATAATATGCTAGATTGAAAGCGTAGGTCAGCCCTTGAGGAGCAATATAGTTTAATTAGGCACTGAAAATCTCACCAGAAATATTCTCTTCTTCACAAAATTCCTCCCAATGCAGATTATTCCTGTTGAGAGCCTGAGTCATCTGCCGGGGCTAAAGGGTATATAATTCGAATCGGAGATTGCACACCTTGATCCTTAGGCCCTGAATCAAAGTGTCCCTCCGTGGATCCTGAGATAACCGGGCCTCCCTATGCCAGTCACCTATTTTAGGAAGAGCAAAAATTGGAGAAGAAACATCCATCTATCCTGTGCTCCCCTTCGACCCATATTATTTTCTATCAGATCCTTATCTTCCCCACTAGCTAGAATTTGTCCTCCAATGTGTGATAACAAATAAGATGCTTATTACTTTCAATTAGCTATTAGAGTACATTGAGACCCTGAAGTTCTGCCTGTCTAACTGGCCCTGCATGTGGAACTGGAAGCATTTCAGAGAATGCTAACGTGGACCTCCTGAACTTTAAACTCTTTCCTAAGCCTAAATTTGGCCTCCAAAACCTCTCTCTACTTACACTGTATCACTGGTACCTACATGTGCCACCATCATTGACTCCTCTCCAGCACTACACATAAGTCTGTCTAGCTGCCTCAGGAGAGCCACAACCTTCACACCTGGCAGGCAATTCACCATCCAGTCCTCCTGGTCATCACAAATCCAACTACATTTTTTAATAATCAAATCCCCCATTTCTATTACCTGCGTTTTCCAAATAACAAGGGTCTGCTCCCTCAGAGGGATATCCTCAGTGCAAGAGGATACCATGACATCATCTAGAACAGTGGCTCTCAACCTTTCCAGACTACTGTACCCCTTTCAGGAATCTGATTTGTCTTGTACCTCCAAGTTTCTCCTCACTTAAAAATAACCTGCTTACAAAATCAGACATAAAAATGCAAGTGTCACAGCACACTATTACTGAAAAATTGCTTACTTTCTCATTTTTGCCATATAATTATAAAATCAATTGGCATAAATATTGTACTTACATTTCAGTATAATATATAGAGCAGTATAAATAAGTCATTGTCTGTATGAAATTTTAGTTTGTACTGATTTTACTAGTGTTTTTTATGTAGCCTGTTGAAAAACTAGGCAAATATCTAGATGAACTAATGTACCCCAGGGAACACCTCTGCATATCCCCAGGGTTAAGCAAACCCCTGGTTGAATTTCACTGATCTAGGAGGGTCCCAGTTGTGAAATTATTTCTCTCCACTCCAGCTTAATGTTCGCATTCTCTGAGACTTTCATCCTCCTCAACAGCACAAAGGCTATCAGACTTGGGGTGGGACCTCTCTACTGTGTCCAGGAAAAATCTTATTAATGTCCCTTCTCTGTATCCCTTAGCTCCTCTAGTTCAGCCATTCTACTCTCAAGAGCACATACTCTGTCTGAGGGCCATGAGCTTCTTGCACCAAATGTACATACGCCATCTGCCCACAAGGCAGATAACTGCACACACTGCATTCAGTATATGAAAATGTATAGCCTCCACTCTGCTACTGGACTTCCTCTGCAAGAGTAAAAATAATGCAGGCAGAGTTTTTGTTTGTTTTTTTGGGGGGTGGGGGAAAGTCAGCCTACATTTAGAGTATGTTTATTAGGTGCATCTGCCTCACTCCCATGGTCAATTAGGAGCTGACTTTTTAAACCTTGGTCCTCCTGAGCTAGCCCGCACCACATCAAGGAATTCTTATGGGCGTTAGGGATCAAAGTATGGCAGGCTAGAGCCTCATTAGTAAGTTCTCAGCCTAGGTGGCTGCTTGGCTCAGCACACCGCCCAAAAGAGACCAAAACAAACAAGTTGGCAACAAGCAAGTTGCCAAACTCCTTCCAAGGGTCACAGCAAAGCGGTCCACTCACTACTGTGGCACCTCTGTGATGAGGTCTGGGAATTAGCTCTTGCTCTGTCTCGTACCCCCTTCCATCAGTTGCTCACATTATGGCCCCTCTCTCTCTATGACTCAGAGTGCTACCTCTTTGTGACTCAGCCCTCCAACCAGGTCACTATACAGGCCTCCTCTCCTAGAGTAACAGAGTCCCAACAGACAAGCTGTCCCGATGCCACCTCAGACAGTCTTCTGTTCTACTTCTACAGGTCCTATACCACTCTCCTAGTGGCTGGTAGGGGAACCCATGTCCTCCCTCTATACTAGGTTCCAGCCCAGGAACCCTATTACTGGTAGCCACTCCCTCCTGTTATTTCCCTGGGCTTTTTCCTACCCACCTCTCTATCTATGGGTTTGCCACTAGAGCTTCCTCCACTCCTCAGTTACTTCACTCCTCTTAGCTAGTCAAATTCCCAGCTCTCACTGCTCCTCCTCCTCCTCCTCCTCCCTAGCCAACTCCCTTTGTTTCTAGGGAGTGACTACAGACCTCCTCCCTGCTGCCCTTTCCTGACTTCATACTCCAAGCCCCCACTCCTCCCTCAGCTGCCCTTCATCTGCAACTAGGCTTCATCAAGCCCTAGCTTCCCTCCAGCTGCAGCATATAAGGTTAATTAGCCCCTTCTGGACCACATTAACCCACTCAGGACTTGCATATGTGGACACCCCATCACTGTCACATAATCTCCTCTTTGTCACTTGGAGAACTTCCTTGCAAAGCTCCTGTTCACAGCTCCTTTTTGCTGGGTATATCAGTTGTAACTCCAAGCGGTAGTGAAGGGAGGCATTATGCCCGAGTACAGCACACTATCTCCAGATGCTTTGGTCAAAGCACATTCCATGGCATGTACTGTGTATCTTCTGCTGTCCTCTTGGTGCTAGTTTGTACAGAGTAGCAGTGGGATCCTAGCCACTTTCTCAGCCTGCCTGAACACATTTCTCATAGGTCATGCAGTGTTGCCTGTACTACCCAATGTTAGCTTTTTATATAGCACGTGTCCTGGTGCAGTATCTTTCCCTGATGAGGGAATCTTGTTTCTCTGACCGAGGGGAGCCTGTAGTCTGCTTTCAGGGAAGAAAACCTAGCAGGTACAAGTGATTTCCTGCTCCCTAATGCCCTTTGATCCCACACAGATGGCCACCTGACCTCTCCTGTGTAGCTCACTTGTAGACTGGACCCCTCCCCCTAATCAGCATAAAACTCCCTGTTGTGCCTTCTCTCCCACACCCACTGGGTTTTTAGAAGAGAAGGCAAAAGTTAGGATGACAACACTAATCTGTGTCAGTGTCCTAGAACATTGCTCAATCTATTTCTACCATAGATTTCATCAATGGCTCCAGTTCTTGTCTCCAGCCAACAAAGAAGTGGAGGCAGAGGCTGGGGAAATCAAGACCTTGTTATAAATTAAACTATTAAAATGAAAGTACAAAAAGAAATCAATTGCTGTTTTAGCCGAAAGAGATCTGTACTTCTGTCACGTGTAGCTGGGGATGAAGATAGTGAGATATTTTAAACAAAGTATCAAGTTACTTAGAAAAATTAAAGGAACAGAAGAGACCATTAGAGAGAGCTGTGAATTAAAAATAAACAAACCTCAGGTAAAATTCTGAGTGGAACACATCTCTCCTTTCCTGTAAGAGAGCACCTATGGAACTGCTGGATCAATTTATCCTCACACTTGACCCTCAAGCATATTTTCATTGGTCATGGGTCTACTGTGCACATAATAGCTTGCTTATATTTGCATGGGTAATTATCATAGCTACACACACAGTTATTGCTAATGTACATTTTCATGGTTATAATCTGACTAATCACTGGTTTGCACAATTGTAGTAGTTGCACAGCCAGTTGTGATATCTGCATGTGCTAACAAAGACATGCTTTAACAAACATTTTTGCACACAATCCCTAGGATTCATTTTTCAGAACTTGTCTACATAACAGTATGAGTTTTCCCATATTCCTAGCAGCATGCTCACACCCTGCATAGGGTCCAAGCTTCCTTCCTTCCTTCGTAGGGTTTGCCTTACTTGTTAAGTGAAATAATAGTCACAAACCTTGGTCTGACCTTCACTGTTTCTAAAGTTTCTCTTGACAGGATTGATCTAACCCTGTCCTTAATTCCTTTTCACCTTAGGGAGACTCTCAGTCCTTTTGTACTCCTGAGTTGGAGTCTGACTGGTAGGATGAGATGCAGAATAGCTAAACTATCAATCTGCTGTCCCCTAAGAGTTCTCTCCTTATGTGTCATCCTTGTAAGCCATCTGACCTTGGTATTGTCAAGGTTCCTTCCCCACTCTGAACTCTAGGGTACAGATGTGGGGACCTGCATGAAAGACCCCCGAAGCTTATTCTTACCAGCTTAGTTTAAAAACTTCCCCAAGACACAAACTTTGCCTTGTCCTTGAACAGTATGCTGCCACCACCAAGCGATTTAAACAAAGAACAGGGAAAGAGACCACTTGGAGAGGTCTTCCCCCAAAATATCCCCCCCAAGCCCTACACCCCTTTTCCTGGGGAAGGCTTGATAATAATATCCTCACCAATTGGTACAGGTGAACACAGATCCAAACCCTTGGATGTTAAGAACAATGAAAAATCAATCAGGTTCTTAAAAGAAGAATTTTATTTAAAGAAAAGGTAAAAGAATCACCTCTGTAAAATCAGGATAGTAAATACTTTACAGGGTAATCAGATTCAAAACACAGAGAATCCCTCTAGGCAAAACCTTAAGTTACAAAAAGACCCAAAAACAGGAATACACATTCCCTCCAGCACAGTGAATTTTACAAGCCATTAAACAAAAGAAAATCTAACGTATTTTTCTAGCTAGATTACTTACTAACTTTACAGGAGTTGGAAGGCTTGCATCCTTGATCTGTTCCCGGCAAAGGTATCACACAGACAGACAAAACCCTTTGTCCCCCCCTGCAGATTTGAAAGAATCTTGTCCCCTCATTGGCCATTTTGGGTCAGGTGCCAGTGGGGTTACCTTAGCTTCTTAACCCTTTACAGGTGAAAGGATTTTGCCTCTGGCCAGGAGGGATTTTATAGCACTGTATACAGAAAGGTGGTTACCCTTCCCTTTATATTTATGACAGGTATGCAGATGGCCTGTGCCATATTAAACATTTGAATGGCAAAAGCCTCCAGGCTGGATTCTCAGATATAATACAGCCCCTTCATACTTCTCAGGCAGCACAGATTCTGGCTGTAGCTGGCCAACTGGGTATTTCCCCTGACTGTGGTGGTGGGACACGGGGATGAGTGAGGTACAAGATAGCTGAAGCACAGTCCAAACAAGATAGCAGTGGTGACATTCATTTGGGGAACCAGGATCTTAGGCTGACAGGAGTGATTTCTGCTCCAATTACTGTTGAAGAGGCTTGTGGTTTGGAAGTGCTCTTTGATTCTCACTTTGCTTCTGGAACTGCAAATGGCACTTTCTACCCCCACCACCACCACCCCCCCCTCTATCTACTGATTTGTTTGCAAGCTTTTCTTCTGAATCCAAAACATCACAGTAATCTGTACCTCTGCAATCCGCAAACTGAATTACTGCAATGAAGGCAACTCAGAAAATGCATCAGTGGTAGAACATGGCTAACTATCCACTAATGGTTACCAAGGGGAAGACATTACACCACTTCTTCAGCTGATTGTAACTGCTTCGGTGGTTTCATATTTGCTTCCACATGCAGACTTCAGCCTATAGACTCTTATATGGCTTCGGTCCTGGTTGAATAAGAGATCATCTCTCTGCCACCGACCCACCGCAGCAGTTGAGATCAGCTAGATCTTAAGCTAAGTCTCCCTATTTAAACATCTAAAGATGGTATCAGTTGTTCTGAGTGGAGGACCTTAAACTCTGGAATTTGCTCCCTTAACTGGTGTGATAGAACCCAAGGTTTTGTTGAACTTTGGGACTCCGTGCTAGAACTCTCTCTTTTCTCAGGAGACTGCATGGGAGGGTGTTGGTTTCTTTTGGAAGGATTACATTTTTCCCCATTAGAAAAGGCACTGTGGATGTGATTTATAAATTTGTTCACAAGCCCCTGAGGCAAACAGATGAAATACATTTTATAAATCTTTAAACAAAATAAATTGTACCCTTGTTTTTAAATTAGGGACTAATAACATCTTATAATGTATTGAAAACCATTTAAATTATATATCCCTTATGATCTTTTAAAACAAAGCTTCAGTGTGCAGTGTACTTAATATGCCTTTTTTATTATTAAACTATTGATTTTATGTCTATGTATTACATACTCTTTAAGACTGCCAGCTTCTGTTCTAGGTACCTGCTGTTTAATTTAAAAAATTAAACTAATTAGGAAAAAGGCTCCTGTTTGTGTTTTCAGTACCAGGCAGAAAGAGAAAGAGAGACATCTGTACACATAAAGCCACCTGTTATACTGACAGTACCTGACAATCTGAAATTAGGTACCTCAATTCTCAAGCAAGGAATCCCTGGTAGTGCTGCAAAAATCCTGAAGTGAAGAACATCTTGAATCACTTTTGAGTAATGCCTACCAGCTGTCGTATGGAGCAGCATTCCCATCCTCAGCCAGAAGCAAGGAGGTAAGGGTCAGAGAGGTAGTTGGGGATCCTTAAGGAACTGAACTCACACATGCACAACTTAATGACATCCTGTGCTCTATGAAGTAAGGGTATGGCTACACTGCAAATAAACACCGGTGGCTGGTCTGAGTCAGCTGACTCAGGCTTGCAGGGCTCAGGTTATTGGGTTGTTTAATTGAAGTGTGGACATTCAGGCTCAGGCTGGAGCCCAGGCTCTGGGACCCTATATGGGGGAAGGGTCCCAGAGCCTGAGCCCAGACATCTACACTACAATTAAACAGCTCCATAGCCCAAGCCCAAGCCAGCTGACACAGGCCAGCTGCAAATGTTTAATTGCTATGTAGATATACCCTTAGTCTTACTTTTGAAAAAGTGCAAGTATTTTTAGGATACATAAAATATTTGTGCATATTCTATATTATTGCTAATATGTAACATCCCTACTGACTGGATAGCTAACATCTCAATGAAATTTATAAAGTCAATAATCTGCAGTCTAAGAATTCTCCTAAATCATCTTTACCACAACAGATGAAAATGTCTCCTACCTACCCATTATAGTCTCTCAGTAGACAGTCCTGCTATTGATCCATAGATTGTAATGGCTTCTGAGTCATTACAGTCTGCTGAGTTATTATTGATCTGGAAACCACACATTCTCAAAGTGGGCCTTTACATAATTGACTGTGGCAAATACACTTTATCAAGTCAGAAATTATTAATTTCCTAAGTACGGGGACAGATTCTGATCTGAGTTACATTGGTGTGAGGCCCTGATCCTGCATCAGAATGCACTAGAGCAGAGTTGACTCTCCCAGTGCTGGACTGAACTCTAAATTCAGTGAAGTCTGTGGTGGCACTCTAGATTTACATAGTGAATGGGGCACTAGTTTGAGAATACGGAGACCTGGGTTCTAGTTCAGGTCTCTACCACTGACTTGCTGTGTATCCCTGTGCTGTAAGCCACTTCACCTGTCTGTCATAATTTGTTTCTTCAGCAATTTCCTCCACTCTTTTTTAATTCCCATTGATTGCTACAATAAGAGTAAGAGAGGAGAACAACAGTGAACACTAACAAAACATAGAACAAAATTGTGCATATCCTGTCCCTTCCCATTTCTTTCATTTTGAGTGAATAAACAAACTTACATTTTGGCAGAATTTAAAGCACTTCTTTCCCGCCCTGCCTCTTTGTGCCAGTTTTGCAATATTCTACATTTATTTCAGAAGAGCGCCCTCAGACATCATCATTTTCTTTTTATTCTTCATAACCAACAGTTTAATATATGCTAGTGAAGTCATGTGATGATTTAACAACTTCTAGTTTCTGGAAATTAAGTCCTGCTAAACCTTTATATTAAAAAGTCTTTCAGCTATTTCCAAACAATACTTTACTAACTTGACATTTACTGGTCTTGGCAACTTTTAGTGTGGCTTAGGGAATGTAAAGAAGCTGAAAACAAGGAAAACTATTGAAATATGAACGATAAAAGTAGGTAGTCTTAATCCACTCCTCAGAATCTCCTTAATCACTTACTCAGATTGAGACTGATGAAACAGAACCCGAGAAATTCCTAGAAGTAATTCAAGCAGTAAATACTGTGGAAGACTTTGTAAATGATTCAGACAATCACTTTGTCAGGCCCTGACTCTGCTGTAAGCTCTGTAGTATAGCCATAGCCTGGCCAGTCTCTCACTGTCTGGGGCTGGATGTGACTTAGAGGCTAGCTGCTTAACATCTAGGGGTAGGAAATTCCATATATCATTCATCAAAAGCAAACATGCCAAACAACTGTTTGGCACTGACCGACTCTAAGGCCCTACTCATACCCTGGGGCCAAGCCCTTCACACAGCCATGTTGACTTCAGCAGAACTAAACATCAGTTGAGGAGCTGGTCCACAGTGGTTTTGACAGTACTAGAAAGAACTGCAAAGTGCTGCTAGACAGTTCTAGCATATTTTCCCTACCCATTGTGGAAGGAAAGGGGATTTTTTTCCTGTGACCTATATTATAACTGTGTCATCGAACCATCTGTAAAAGAGGGGACTGATGTCACAGTCACCATACTCTGATAACATAGCATCATTCCAGTTGCCATTTGCAGAGACAGTACTCTTAGAAATAACAGAAAATAATGTGGCAGCTCCAATAGAGTTTGGGGGCAGGGCCGGCTCCAGCTCCAGTTCCCAATTGAGCTGCCGCCGAAGAAGAAGAGAGGGAATGGAGGACTTGCCGCTGAATTGCCGCCGAAGACCCGGACGTGCCTCCCCAATAACGCATGGAGTGCCGCCCCTTTCTATTGGCCACCCCAGGCACCTAGTTCCTTCGCTGGTGCCTGGAGCCGGCCCTGTTTGCGGGTGTTCAGTTTGCTATCTCTTTGACTCTGGTATGGTAACTGTCTGATTTTTAGATACCATTAGAAACTGATTATACAGTCCTTGTGCCCTGCTTTGAACATCTGGTAGGACTTTGACACAGCATTGTCTTAGCTTACATTCACATCTTACATACTATTTTTTTCACTAATCAGTGTGTTTCAGTAAATAATTATCAAATCCTGTGCTTATCCCCCCACATCCATACCCCAGTTTCCCACGAAGGTGTGAAATCTCTAACTCAATAGAGCCATACACTCTGAGAAATGAAATAATCCATTAATATGTTTTAGGCTTGCCAGCTTGGTTTATTGTTGTTTTTTTTCTGCATTTATTGTTGGGCGTGAGTCATTTTATATTGGGTATATAAAATGTTTACTTATCTTTTTAACCATATTGCTTTCATTTATGCTATGAATGCTTCTTTGTCTTGTTCCTTGTTGCTATATGCTGTATAATTCAGAACGAATAAATAAATGTTATCTTCTGACCTCAAGATATGAATTAAAAATAAATGGTTGAAGTGGTGAAGTCTCTTTTGTGGTAGGAGGCCAAAATATTTTAGACTTGATTTATTTGTATGCATTTTTTCACTATTACCAATGCTTTCCCAATCCTCTTTTTAGCACTTCTTTTGTCTCTTTCCAAATTCAGTGACAGTTCTCCGATTGCTTCAGATGTTTGGAACAATTTCTCACTTCCCATGCAGGAAGCAGCTTCCTCCTGCCTCTTTCAAAACCCTCCTTAAAACTCATTTCTCCCTTTCTGCACAGAAATAGGTGTAGAACCAACTACCTGCTCTTGGCTTCAATGATCTAGAAAAAAATAGACTTTGCAATTTTTAAGCATCAACAGACGGCTCTTAAGGATTGTATTGCTCTTATCGTCAGTTTCATACTGCACAATGGAAGGGATTCATGATGATGATTAGCAATTGCCAAACTTTTTCCTTACTGGGGTGTATATTGCTGGGTAACTTATGACTGTTTCAATGTGCCAAACCATTAAATGCATTGAGTTGAAGATCACTGCTGTCAGTGTGAATGACATTTTATAGTAGCCATGTCAGTCCCAGGATCTTAGAAAGACACTGTACTCTCTAATGGAGGCTTTGCATTTTCTGTTTATCATCCTTTAATCAAAATAAATGTCCTTGTTGACGAAGTAAAGATTTTACTTTTTTCTGTAGAAAACATTCCCACAAAGTGATTCTACACTGTACCTCCTTTCTCTATATGAATGACTATTGTTGATATTCAGTTTAAAAATCTAGGAATCAGTCTTTCCATGAAACTGGGCAGATTCACAGTGTTCTTTCCCTTGGGGAGTCCAAATATTTCTAAATCTCACATCAGTTCCAAGATCTCAATCCGCTTATTACTACAGATGCTTTTTTGTTGTTATTTTGAGTTGTTGCTTTCTAAGTAAAAATGCATATAAAGGTTCAGTAAGTATATTAACAACACAGTAAAGGGAATATAGAATGCCAAAGAGGTATAAATGTATAGTAGAATTATTAGGAATTAAACTATATAGTGAATATGAAGAAGAAGAAAAGCAGAAAGGACAGCAAAAAGAACATAAAGAGCTCAAGATAAAATGAGTGGTGGTGGAGGAGTAAATTCTTCACTTACTAATTCAAGACAAGAGCAGTCCCCATATATAATCAAATTGTTCTTCCTTTAATTTGTCATTTCTTCAATATTTTCTTATCGAAAGCTGTTACATTTAATACTTCTAGTTATCCATATTAGATATCTAAATGATGTCAGTTGCACCTATTTTGCACTTGAAACAGCCTCCTGCTTTTCTTGCAGAAAGAACTCTCATTTCAGTCTTCAAATTCCTGCTGTGAGAATCTCCTACTCCCACATCTTACTGAGTTCCTCCAGAGTCCCCCTTCTTATTTCCCCCTTTGCAGCCTATGATCTAGATCCTGCAAAGATTTATACAAGTGCTTAGCGTTACACACTGTGAATAATCCTATTGAAGTGAAATGAGATTACTCACAGTGCATAAGCTTTTGTGGGACCGGTCTATCTGACTGAGTACTTGCACTTCTAACTACCTGATTCATGCCCACAGTCAGGCATGCCCACAGTGAGGCCATAGATACTCAGACTTTTGTCTGTAATACAGTTGTATAAATTACACCTGCAAAAAGGGAGAGCCACCTTTCTAAAATGTTCGTCTTAATCACTCTCAGGAGCACTGATTCAGAGTGTGTATTTCAAAGTTCAAGCTGATGTTATCAGATGTCCACTAAAGAATGTGGTAATTTGAAATACTTATCTGCAGTTTAATTCTGTAGATACTTTTCTTCTGGTATATGTCTACCTATTAACCTTGCACGGAGATAAGTTATACGGAAAGGCTTAAGGAGGGACCACTAGGACTACAACAACAGTGCATACAGAAAGGCTTAAGTTATACACCTAGCTGAGTTTATAACAACATTGAGGGCTAAACTGTGTGTGTTAAACATAGCCCGTAGTAAGAGTCACTGCAGAGTTATAACACTCCATTGGAAGGAGCAAGAGGGGTTTTCCTCCAGCAGTACCCCGTCCACAAAGGCAATGCAACCTCCACTATGTCCCACAAAACTAGCCCTCTCCATAAGCTAGTGCCCTAGACTTGCCTCCCGCCTACCTCTCTCCATCCTTTCCGGGACACCAAGTATATCCAAAGGAGTCAGTGCAAAGAAATCCTTATGCTCCTGAGAGCGCAAGGGCTGCACTTCTGTCTAGCCCTTACGTGTATATCATGCAAGGGAGGGAGGCTCCCTGAGCCCGCCTTCACTGCACAAGTGGGTAAGAGCCAATGAGAATCAGGCTCTGAGTAGAGAGCTTACAATTTTGCTCTGTGACAAGAGTGCTTTTCAGTCAATACAACTGATAGAAACGCCACAAGACTCAGACCTCCTCTAGCATTCTAAGGAGTTAACTCGATCAGCTTTTAAAAGAAAGTCAATTGTGTCTTTCAAATGGCTGCCAAAGCCCACATAATGCAAACAAACATTCTCAAGCTAAGGTAACAAACTGTTAGGCTTTCCTGAAAAATCTATGCTGTTCAAACAAATACATAACAACAGATGTGGGTTTATTCTGCTATCACTCAGTCTTTGCAGTCTTTAAAAAAACCCAAACAAACTAAGAAAAAAAACACCCATGATTCAGGAAGTGCTTGTGACTTCACTGAGGAAGTTATGTCTCTGAATGCTGAGTATTAATCTTAGCTCTAATCCTCTGGAATAGCCTCTTAGTATCAGGCAGGATGTTTAAATAGTTTCCAATTTCCCTCTTAACAGGATTATCTATCAAGATTACATTTTATCACTTTTATTTTTCACTCTGGTGATGAACCTGCCTTCCTCTCCTATTATAAATTACTTGCAAATATCCGGCCTGGTCAGCGATGATCGGCAATATGTCATTTCATTGGGAGCAGATGGCAATAATGTCTGCAATCAGAAATTCCTTTGCAAAAGCTCCTGACAGTAGCATGTTGTCTTAGTCAAGGACTGATGTGGATATGGTAGGCCACTTACCATTTAAATAAATATAAAGGTTTTATATATGTCAACGTTCAATTTTACACAACTGTAGGGGAGTGCATGATATGTATATGCTTGTACCACACCATACCAGTGAAAATAAAAACCATTGATGTAATATGTGTGGAAAAACATGTTATTTCTGCTGTTACTATGGCAGTTCATAGCTGCTACTTCTGCACCCTGTTATTTTTCACAGCTTATATGTCACCCTAACCATATCTCCAGAGCAATAGAAATGTCCAGGAGGCACTTAGTACATGCAAAACATTAAATGACATCCCCAACACAATGCCATGGTACTCACAGGGAAGGCATCAAGCGAACAACAAGTCAAGTGTTAGTGTTTTATAAAATAAAACAATGTGTGGAAAAATAAGCTTGCATTGCCAAAGTGCAAACAAACACAAAGGGCAGATGTCTTACTCCAAAAATATTTGCAGGCTCAAAAATTTGGGTGCAATTATTTAATGAGTAAACCAGACTGGATTTAGGCATGGATGAAAACTTCCATATTCTTGCACTGAATTTCCTTCATTAGAATGTTAAACCCCAATTAAATGAATTAAATGAATGGTAAAATAGAGGATTAATTTTTAAAATATACAGATAAACAAGAGACATAATAATGTTAATAGTCCCTTCAGGCACCTGCTGAGCCATTAGGCTGAATTGTGCCTTTGGGTGCAACTACTTCTGAAGTTTGTTGCACCTGTGGAAGTGAAAACAGAATTGAGCACTGAAGACATGAGTCTCATGTACATGAAGTCCCCTTTACAACACTCTCTGGCAATGAAATGGCTTTTACCTACATGAGAATCTGGCTCACGGTGTAGTTCTAATGATAGTATATCTTTAGCACAGAACAGTGCATGTTGGACTACGCTACCCAGAATCCTTAACAGGAAGTTGGGTGCGTCTATGTTAGGATAGTAGGAAAATAAAGCATGATAAATAATAAGCAACATCTCTAGGGAAATTTAGTGGCTTTCCAGCTCCTTTGCTCAGTCACACAAGAGCACAAACCAGACAATCTGGATGAAAAAAGCCAAAGCATTAATTACTGCAGGGTGCTTACAATCAGAAGGAAAATGAAATTGTTTGTGACTATATTGTGTCCTTACAACAATATTCTGTTAATTGCAAAATTTGAAATTGTACTTTGTACAGTATCCCATCAGATGCAACGAGGAGTCCGGTGGCACCTTAAAGACTAACAGATATATTTGTGCATAAGCTTTAACACCATTAATTTGGGCTTGAATAGGGACTGGGAGTGGCTGGCTCACTAAAAAAGCAATATTCCCTCTCTTGGTATTGACACCTCCTCATCAATTATTGGGAGTGGACCACAACCATCTGATTGAATTGGCCGAGTCAACACTGGTTCTCCTCTTGTAAGGTAACTCCCTTCTCTTCATGTGCCAGTATATTTATGCCTGCATCTGTAATTTTCACTCCATGCATCTGAAGAAGTGAGGTTTTTTAACCACGAAAGCTTATGCCTAAATAATCTGTTAGTCTTTAAGGTGCCTCATTATTTTTGTGGATACAGACTAACATGGCTACCCCTCTGATACTTGACACCATCATATGCAGCAAATTCATCTCAGTAGTCGCAACGAGTTTCTTGCTTGCCGGGCTGCTGGAACAATTTACATAGTGGGGGTGCTGAGAGTCTTTGAACCAAACTGTAAATCCTGTATATAATGAAAACCACTTCAAGCCAGGGGGTGTAGCAGCACCCCTAGTTCCAGCACCTATGGGTGCTTGGGCTTTTTCTGTTGGGCATCTATATAGAATTATTCTCACAAGCTGTTGTAATGTTGGGTCATTATATGTTTCTCATTTGAGCCTTGGAAATTTTGCTTTGAAAACTGATAGGACTTGAGTCATATTCACTTCAAATTCTTCTTCCTACAACTCTTTGCTTTCACTATTTATAGGTACTCTTGAAAGCATGTCTCGTCATAGAAGTCCCTTACTATGCCTATATTTCACATTGAACAAGTACTTTTGCAATTTCATCATCATTTTCTAAACTATAGGTGTTGTTTTACATTGGTTTCTGTAATGGGCCTTCCAATGGCCACAGGTCAATCAAAACAACTGCCAGCATTTTTTTTTTTAATCTGAGCGTGGTTCTGCTTTATTTTATTCAGTGCTTTACAAACATATACCACTGGGTGATCATTTTGCAGGACTTCTTCCATCCCCTGTGAGCTTGCATTGACTGAGATTTTAGTATCTTTGTTCATTTCCAAATATTTCCAGATCGGTGCTACTGAGAATTTTTTTTAATTTCCTGAGGGTTTTCTCTTAATTGTCACTCTAGTACCTTTCCCAGACCTTTCCTCTCTGCACCTGAGCTTGTGTAGCTCAAAAGCTTGTCTCTTTCACCAACAGAAGTTAGTCCAATAAAAATAAAATTACCTCACCCAGCTTGTCTCTTTAGTCACCCTCACATCAGTCTGTACTGACATCACACAGTATTCTGAGTGGAGCACTCTATTGTAGCAAATTATGGATGAATTTGCTGAGATGTATTCATATATCCTATGAAGCTCTGGAGGGCTTCCTTCTTTTCGGGTCTTTCCAGTTGTACAATTGCCTCCACCTTTCTTAAGTTTGTATGTTACTGAGTATGTGTCCCACACAACTAAACTGGTTCAGTCCTATCTTTTATTTGTACCTTTTCAATTTACAGTTCTTTTCTTTCATACTTTGCAGGACATTACACAGTCTCTCATTGTTGATTTGCAACTTGGCACTTATTTTCATTCTAAAAGATCCAGGTCATGATCTTTTAATGCCAAGGCAATCCTGAAGGAAATGCATTTAAACATACATTCAGGGGAGTTGAGAGTACAGAGTTTTGCACTTTTTTTTATAAAGTTGATCTTCCCAAAATCATTAGCTTGCATCCAGAGGTGAAAATATTTTTGCATTTTGAAATCTGTACATGACCACTCAATTGCTTTCAGGGGATAGCATTCATGTTTGATGGTCTTATTCAAATCTTTTTGATCTATATAATTCATTAACTTCTTTGCTTTTATCGTGGTGGCTGTATTTGCTTAATAATTTTACCATCTAGTCAAGTTCAGCTTTTGTTTTATTTCTCAGTGCTACTGGGAAGTTCTGTGGTACTTCTATAGTTCTGTGACCAGATATACCAACCCTGTAGCAGCATGGAAGGGGCTGCTTTGGGCTAGAGGGGTTGTGACACTGTATGGAATCTGCGGGGCACTTTAGGATACTATGAACACCAATATTGTAAAATTGCAATGAGTTATGCCAGATGTGCCATGTATGGTATCTGCAGAAATATTGTAATTTGTTAAATATGACCATCTTGTTTATATGTTTGTATCACCTTTGTATTATGGGTTAAGATATGCATGTATGTCTGTATTTCAAAACTTGTGCTATGTTTCTGGGTCAGCACTGCCTAGCCTGCTTGGTGGCCCGTTAAGGACCATCAGCTATACAACTGACCCATTGAGAAAAGGCAAGGGATACACTTTATGACTCAGCCAGGCATGCAAATGCATGCCTATGGACAGAACTCTAAGGCTTCCAAGCCATGTGCTGGGAAGCTTGTGTTTGAAACAAAGGAAGCACAAGCCGCATGGCAAAAGACTATAAAAGGCAGCTGCATCTTCTCCATTTTGTCTTCATTCCTGCTTCTTACCTCTGGAGTAACCTTTCTACAAATGAAGCTCCGAACAAAGGACTGAATGACCCATCCAAGTTGTGGATGTATTCCAGAGGGACTTGCATGCCAGCAAACTCACCAATACTGCTAGGAACCTGATATATGGACTTTGAATTCTTTGTATGTATGTGACGGTTTTAACCATTCAACATCTCTCTTCTTGTTCTTTCTTTTTTCTTTATAATAAGCCTTTAGTTTTAGACACTAAAGGATTGGCTGGCAGCATGGTATTTTGGGTAAGATCCAAACCTATAGTGACGTGGTAATGTGGCTGATCCTTTGGGGTCAGAAAAACATTTTGTATATGTGAGCAAAGTTGTTTAAATAACTTCTTACTGTACTGGACCTATGTGCTGACTGGGAGCCAGAGAACTGGAATGCAATAAAGATTTCTTTTTTGCTTCTTGATAACCAGTGTGGGGGATCAGAAGCACAGTTGGTGACTGGTTGAGGAGTTTAACTTCAGTGTTACCTGCCAGTCTTGGGAGTAATCTGCTCTCTCTTTTGCAACCTCACTGACATTGGCATTTCCAGTGAGGGCTGTCCCAGGCACCAGCAGGTCACATGGGGCCTACCCCTCCGCATTTGAAAACCATGCTAGGACTGAAGTAGGAGTTCAAAGGCGAAAACTCCACTCAGCTGGGGGCAAGCTGGGAGGGGAATAGGTTGTTGGACTACCTTCTGGGAGCACAACAGCCAATAGGGCCTCTGCCCTTGTAGAAAGGAGAACGTGGATCCTCTGGCCTAAGAAGGGGAAAGGCATTAAAACTTCTACTAGAGAGCCAGGGGACTCTGATGTGGACTGCGATACTTCCAAGGCCTGCTGAAGTAAGAAGCCCACTATCCTGACAGATGCTACCTACAGGTTTTGTTTCTTTCTTTCCCTGATGCTTTTATTTAACCTTGTTTGCTGACTGTGGACTGTTTTGTTTGTTTGTTTCATCTGGGACCCCGAGAAGGGAAGAAACATCCAGGAGGCTTTGGCTGGAGGGCTGAGTGCCTGTTCCTCTAGACTGACACACCCTGCAGTGCCTGTGGGGGCAGTGGCAATGAGACCTACACACTTGTGTTTGCCTGTAGCTCCTGATGGGGGTGCTCTCCCAAGGACAGATTTGTGACAGTATCCTGAAAGAGCACTGGTTGGGAATTCTTCAGCAAAACTTTTTTTGCAGGACATTTTGACTTGAAAGGATCTACAAAAAATTCTCAGTTGTCAAAATGTACCTGGCATTTTTAAAATGAAAATGTCTGTTTTTTCTGTTCAAAATGACTTTAGACATTTAAGCTAATTATATTTAAAAAAAATTAAAAATGGTTGAAATCAAAACAAATCTTTGATTGCCCTGAGTCAATTTTATTTTTTTCAGATTTTGGTTCACAATTTCAGATTGATTTATTTATTTACTTTTTGTCTCAATTTCAAGTGTGTGTGTTTTGGTTTGGGTTCGGGGTTGTTTGTTTGTTTTGGTGGGTTTTTTTTGATATCTCAAGTTTTCAGAGAACAGGAAAACCATTTCCTTCCCAGTTCAAGTGTCCTAATGGGATCTTTAACAATTTGAGATATTTATATGTAGTGCAAGCTCCAGATTCCATTTTTCATATTGGCTGGTCACTAATCTTCATGTAGCTACTTGTTGTTGCGTTCCAAAATCAATCTAGAAAATCTCTTTTGTTCATTTATTTCTGACACTAGAAATGAGACTCTTACAGAACCTCCCTCTGTAAACTTTAGAGCCTCAACCAAGAACTCTGTTTTGCATAATCATAAGAGCTTTGTCTTCCTGCTATATTCACAATTTTGCTTTTGTATTTCTTTGCATTTTGTGCTGACAGTTCTCCAAAATGGTTAATTTATTGCTTGCATCACACATCATTCCTTTATTTTGACACCTTATTGTTAAATTTTGTTTACTGCCATGTTTACTGCAAATACATCTCTACTATTTATTTATCCTTGTATTCTGTCTTTATGCTTTGACATGCATTTTTAATTAGATGCACTTTTGTTCTCTTTGGTTTGCTCACACTGTTTGTGATGCATAATTTTCACTAGCTCTGCAAATAACTACTATTCTTTGCAAATTCATGTCCATTTCTTCCAATAAACTTGCTTTGACCTGGTTATCAGTAATACCACAAATTATTTCGTCTCTCATTAGTCCATCTATTATCTGTTCAAATTCTCATAATTTTTCATTATTACACAATCCTGTAACTCAATGGTCTCACCTGACAGATGGTTCCTAGCTTAGTGAGGTTTTGTATATATAACCGTATGGATGATTTCATCCTCTGCACTTTCTGTGCAATCTCACTTTTTTCAGGAAACTGACTGAGGGATTCAGGTAGCTTCATTTGCTTAATTATTGACAAAATAGTCTTCTTAGGAGCTGTAATAAGGAAGAGACAAATCCTGATAAGAGTGACTTTTTGTTTCCTAGTCACAGTCAACTCTCATGATTTGACCATGAGTTGTAATATTTGGTGTTTTTTCTTAAAGCCCTGGACTCATGTGAAGACCTCAGAATCTCAGGGGGTTTTTTGTTTTTGTGTTTTTGTTTTTAAACAAAAAATGTTTCTAGCCCTCATGGTGGTTGGAGGAAAAGTTTGCAATTGTGAACTCAAGTTGCAAACGCCAGCGGTTAAATAAAACACCCTACATGTATTTTTAGAATCATGATTTTTAAGCCAATCTTATGATTCTTCAGGCACCCATCATGGCTGCTGAACATTTTGGGGCTGGCAAACGGCATGGGTCAAGATTACAAAAGAAATGACGTAATTCGTTAATATCTACTTTTACTACACTGACTATTGTTATACTTGCTTGCCAGCACTGCTGCATAGGAGACAGCAATAAAGCTGCAGCTAATGCTCCCTGAGTGCAAGAGGGAAGCATTAACACTGCTGGTACCTATTTTAATGCTCGCTCTTTCAGATACACATGTGGTCTCTATGCAAAAGCAAGCAGTGGGAGTCAGCACTAGGAGAAGCACAAGGTGCATCTTTTCTAAAGGGATAGTGTGGGCCATTAGTTAGCACATAGCCTTAGCACTCCTCTATGTGCTATGCATACTCCCTCACCATCCCAGGGTAATGTTACCAGTCACTGCCATTCAGGCAACTTACCTCTTTCTAACATAGTTCTGGCTCTAGGACGCTTGCTTGATCCCATCATTTTATAGACAGATGACCTCTGATTGCATTCCTGAACCAATGCTGCATATGTATAATTATTCTAACTGTAATAATCAATCAATACAATTTACAAGGCTTATTCTAGCCATTATTACTCAACTGAAATGTTCAGTGATACAATTGTTGTTTCTGCAATGAATGTAGTTTATTTTCTCAGTATTAATTTTAGAATTGGAGATGTAACATCTATAATGATTATTGCTTTCTCTGATAGTGGAATTAATATTTCATTAAAATAAGGGTTATTTCTTGTACAGTTTCAATTACTGTAATATAAATTAAACATTTTGAATAGTTTAGTTTATGATTATATTACAAAAATGTCTTTTACAAGTGTCTGCTTTCCTTCTCTCTTCACATATTCACTTTCTCTTTTGATTATTTTAGCAAGTAGGAAAACTAGGTGAGTTATGTCACCAGCATCCTCTAATGAACAATGAAAAGTACAATCTCTTGCATATTAACAGCATATTTTCCCTGAAGATTTCAAAACTTTACATATGTGAATGAGTTTATCTGTGTGGGAGATAAATATTGTTATCCCCGATTCACAGATGAGGAAAATGACACACACACACCTGGCCAAAGCCCACTGAAATCAATTGAAAACTCCTGTTGACTTCACTGTGTCTAGGATCAGGCTCACTGGAAGGGTTAAATCCTGCTCTCTCTTTTAAGTCAATGGGACTATTTAAAATGTACTGTGAGATCAGCATTTGGTCCTAAATGACTTGGCTAATGATCACCACACTTAACTTAATAGATCCAGTAACCACTCCAAATGCCAAGAAATTCAAAAATTTGCTAGACACTCAAAGTCATGGTCTGATTAGAGACACTGGATTTATGGCTTATTACAACAATCTGTTACCCACTAACACTAGCTGTCCCCCAGCTGTCCCCACACACACACTTTCTTTCCTCCATATGATGGAGGGGTGTTAACTGGCCACTTTATCTTGAATGGTGCCTTAAAATGCATTTATTACTTATGCTAAACAATCTGTTCCACCTTGTATTTAGCAGTGACACTCTGAGTTAGTTTTCCAGACCTGAAGAAGAGTTGTGTAAACTTGAAAGCTTGTCTCTCTCAACAGAAATGGTCCAGTAAAAAATATTACTCACCCACCTTGTTTCTCTAACATCCTGGGCCCAACACTGCTACAACACAGCAAACAACAATAGAAGATATCAAATTTTGCCATCTGAAATGGTAACTTCACAACATGGAAAAAAAGCTAGCAAACTTAACAGTGACATCTACTTCCTGGGCAAATGCAAGAACAAAGCTTCTCTAGAGGTCTCACCATCTATAACCATTTGATCACTACATCCAACTCCAAATATGCTGAATAACTGTACATGGACTTCAGAAAAACAGGAACCACTTACTGCACCTCACACATTCCAGAAGGGACTCCTCAAACAAGAAATCATCACATGCTCCCACACACTGGAAGAAAAAAAAATCAGGAAAGTTCCCTGGAAATCATGCAAGAAATCCAAAATACTTATCAAACAAGCCTGATGACAGCCATCCAACACAAAAAGAAAAAGTGGCACCAGCTACAACTGCTCCACAACCCACAGACCACCACCTCTAGGAGAAATGATGGTACCAGTACCCACCACATGGACGCTATACGATACCCAAACAACATCTATTTATCAAGACAGCCTCTACCTGGAGCTGAATTATGTATCTCACTAAGGCAGAGGCTCTCAACATTTCCAGACAACTGTACTTCTTTCAGGAGTCTGATTTGTCTTGTGTACCCCCAAGTTTCACCTCACTTAAAACCTACTTGCTTACAAAATCAGACATGAAAATACAAAAGTATTACAGCACACTATTACTGAAAATGTGCTTACTTTCTCATTTACCACATAACTGTAAAATAAATATTATATAGAGCAGTATAAACAACACATTGTATGAAATTTTAGTTTGTACTGACTTCGTTAGGGTTTTTATGTAGTCTGTAAAACTAGGCAAATATCTAGATGATGTAATGTACCCTTTGGAAGACCTCTGTGTAGCCCCAGGGGTACACATATCCCTGGTTGAGAACCACTGCTCTAAGGGACTGAACTTCTGCCCCACCACAGAATCTGCTACCATACTAACATGTAAAAACAACCAGGAGTCCTTGTGGCACCTTCAAGACTAACAAATTTATTTGGGCATAAGCTTTCATGGGCTAAAACCCACTTCATCAGATGCATGGCGTGAAAAATACAGTAAGCAGACTTTATATTCTAGCACATGAAAAGATGGGAGTTGCCTTACCAAGTGGGGGGTCAGTGCTAACGAGCCAATTCAATTAAGGTGGAAGTGGCCTATTCTCAACAGTTGACAAGAAGGGAGGGAAAATTACTTTTGTAGTGCTAACGAGGCCAATGCAATCAAGGTGGCCCATTTCCAACAGTGGCAAGAAGGTGTGAGTATAAGCAGAGGGAAAATTACCTTTTGTAGTGACCCATCCACTCCCAGTCTTTATTCAGGCCTAATTTGATGGTGTCCAGTTTGCAAATTAATTTCAATGCTGCAGTTTCTCTTTGGAGTCTGTTTTTGAAGGTTTTTTTTGTTGAAGAATTGCCACTTTTAGGTCTGTTATTGAGTGTTCAGGGAGATTGGTTTTTGAATGTTACAATTCTTGATGTCTGATTTGTGTCCATTTATTCTTTTGCATAGAGACTATCCAGTTTGGCCAATGTACATGGCAGAGGGGCATTGCTGGCCCATGATGGCATATATCACATTGGTAGATGTGCAGGTGAACGAGCCCCTGATGGTGTGGCTGATGTGGTTAGGTTCTATGATGGTGTCCTTGAATAGATATGCAGACAGAGTTGGCAACGGGGTTTGTTGCAGGGATTGGTTCCGGGGTTAGTATTTTTGTTGTGTGGTGTGTAGTTGCTGGTGAGTATTTGCTTCAGGTTGGGGGGCTGTCTGTAAGTGAGGACTGGCCTATCTCCCAAGGTCTGTGAGAGTAAAGGGTCATCCCTCAGGTTAGGTTGTAGATCCTTGATGATGTGACTGATACAGACTAACACGGCTACTGCTCTGAAGTCATACTAACATGTGGATAAACTAGACAATTCTGCCTCAAATAATTCTTTCACAACAACGATGACATCAGTCACAACTATCACATCCCACTGACAAGCATAAGAGAAAAGAATCATTTGACTGGACACCAAAGAGTAGACAAAACCACATTCTTGACCATTATGTTGATTGCTGCAGGAAAATAATTGACTGTGAATCCCTTAACAAATATCATATCCACACAATCTTCACCAATGAGATAACAGCTATACAGTCCCTGAAATCTAACCATCAGATAGTGATCATGCCAGCAGACAAAGGGGGCAAATCCTAGTCCTCAAGTGTGATGATTATATTAACAAGGCCAACTGACAACTCTCCAACACCACCTACTATAACGAACTCAAAGAAGATCCCCACACCACAATTTATCCAGGAATTTGGGGAAGGATTTGATGATATCCTTAAACAAATCCAAGAGAAACTTTACAAACTCATCCTCCACAAACCCATCCCAAGATACGCAAACAAAGGAAGCCAGGCAGATTTATCTGGCCACGGCACACTCACTGGAGGAATATCGGAACTCATAGAAACCATCCTAAAACCGTTCAACACACAAAGAGCTAGCTTCCTCCAGGACACAACCCGCTTACTCCACAACATTAACAACCTCCCTCAGAACACCATCCTTGCCACCATGGATGTCACCTCTCTATACACCAACATCCCTCATAATGATGGCATAGCTGCCTGCCTCAAATGTTTACAAGACAATGGACAACCCTCAGATATACACTCCAAATACATCATCAAACTCATCCATTTCATCCTTACCCATAACAATTTTACACTCATCAGCAAACACTTTGTCCAAACCATGGTGTGGCCTTCGAGTGGGAAGGAAGGCCACTCTGCCTCACTACAGGCAGACTGCAAGTCACTGTTTGTAGGGGAAACTCCAGCCCTCTGGGCGCGGCAGAGCCACAAACAGTCTATAGCCCAGCACCTTCTGCTGAGGCCAGCAGTACTTAACAGTCTATAAGGGAGCTCTGGCTCCCTGGATGGGGCAGAGCACAGTCTATAGCCCAGCACCTTTGGGCAGGGTGGGGCATCAAACAGTCAGGTGTCCTTACTCTAATGGATGGCTGACAAATGCAGGCCTCTTGGACCTCAGCTTGGAAGACTGCCACCCAGGGGTGGGGAGGCAGGGAGACGCTGACCCACCCAACTCCAACGCATCCCAGCCCAGGGCCTTAACATGTTCCGCCATTGAGTCAGTGGGGAATCCCACTGCAACATACCTACTCTCACTCCAGCAGCAGAACTGGACCAGAGTCTGGTTCCCCTGGGCTACTTCCTACCACAGTCTGGGTGTAGGGCTCTGTAGTGCAAAAGTCCTCTGTCTCCTTGGGCTACTCGGCCACCTACAGTCCCCACAGTTCCTCAGGGAATTTGTCTGACAGCGATCCTGGCAGCTCCTCAGGACACTTGTCTGTCTCCTCTGGCCGCAGGGCACAGCGCCATTCTGGGCCTAGTTCAGGATCCTGTTGAGATCCCAGCTCCCTGGAAGAGCCGTCTGCTCCCTCCGGTGCCCCAGCCCCAACTGAGTGCCGGAGCAATCCTTTTTATACTTCTTGTCCCACCTTGAGACTTCCAGTGGGGAGGGGAGGGGATTTATCTCTGCCCACCAGGTGGAGTGTAGTGGTCCCTCGCTCTCCTGCTCGGAAGGGAGCCACTCCACCTCACTATACATAGGAACAGCCCTAGGTACTAGAATGCCTCCCCAGTATCCCAACCTCTTCATGGGGCTCCTTGAAGAAGAATTTCTGGACAAAGTCACCATGAAACCAATGATACACCTGAGATACATCAATGATTTTTTCATCCTCTGGCAGGCCAATTAAACTTCTTCACAGATTTTGACCCAACTTCAGTGACCACCACCCATCCATTGAATTCTCTCTGGAACATTCTCTACACCAACATCAACGTCCTGGACACCACAATCAGGTTCAACAATGGAACCCTACAGACAACCATATACGAGAAACCCATGGATCACCACATCTATCTACATAGATCAAGTAACCACCCAAAATGCACCAAGAAATCTATCTATAGCCAGGCATTCAGATACCACAGAATGTGCTCCAACAAGTCCAGGATATGTACTTAACACACTGCCTTCACCAAACAAGGATACTCTACCAGAAAAATAGATCTCATTGTACAAGGGGCCATCCTAATAACCTGAAAGAACCTGCTTCAATACAGAAATAAAACCCCCTCTCCCTGCACACCCCTAGTTGTCACCTACCACCTTGAACTGGAACCCACATGGGGTATCATCAAACAACTATAACCGATACTTGATGAGGATCCAACCTGAAATAAATATTTTTGGAACCCTCTCTTTTGGCCTTCAAACAATCCCCCAACCTCCCCAAGCTCTTCACCAGAAGCAAGTTCCCCATAGACAAGGACACACCATCTCAAAGCGGCACCAGACCCTTCCAGAACAACAGATGCAAAATCTGCAGACCTAGCTCTACTTCTACAATGATCAACACTCCCCACAACACACATTTCATGGATCTTACACATGCCTATCACAATATGTGATATACCTCATTCAGTGCACTAAATTTCTGCAACTATGTGGGTGGAGGTGGATTAACTATGCAGATGGGAGAAGCTCTCTCTCGTCAGCTTAGAGCATCTTCATTAGAGCTGCACTGTTGCAGC
The DNA here is from genome assembly GCF_965152275.1 of Natator depressus. Lineage (NCBI taxonomy): Eukaryota > Metazoa > Chordata > Testudines > Cheloniidae > Natator > Natator depressus. Next base: position 25,374,202 of record NC_134238.1, read on the forward strand.
TGGTCCGATGAAGCATTTAAAGTGTATGCTGCCCTGAGTTAGTTTCCCAGACCTGAAGGAGAGCTCTGTGTAAGCTTGTCTCTCACCAACAGAAGTCAGTCCAATGCAAGATATTACCTCACACACCTTGTCCAATATCAGACAGGTACATGGCAGAGCAAGGGACAGAACTTGAGCTGGCTGAAACATTTCTGACTAAATGAAATTTGACTTTAATATGCTGTTTCATCAAAGTCATAATGTTTTAAAGAGAGGTACTCATTTCCACAAAGTTTTCATCAGGCTGGGGATGGGAGAGAAGGAGAGAATTTCTCACACTCTATAGCCTGATTATAGGTTAGGTGTCCTGGCCAGCTTCAAGTCCCTACTCTGCCTGATTCAAATGGAAAAACTCCCACACATGCACTTCCTGAATAGCTCAGGTTTTGAACTGAAAAAGGACACTTCAACACATTTCTGTTTTTACAAAAAATTTAAAGGGTTTTGTTTTCATTCCAGTGGGGAACAAAAACAAAGTTTGAAACCTTGAAAGTTGCCACAAAACAGAATTGTCATCCTCTAGTCAGCTCTAGACAGAACCTTTCCTCAGGCAGCATTAAGATAAGAGAGGGCATGTATTTTTGGCATGCCTCAGATTCATAGATTTTTTTTTTAAGCTAAAGGAATCATTATGCTCATCTAGTCTGACTTCCTGTATAACACAGGCCATTGAATTTCAGCCACTCGTTTCTGCATCAAGTATATAACTTCTGGTTGCACTAAGCATATGACTTCCATATTAATAAATGTATAGCACCCACAGAAAACAAATAAAAGATAGGCCCCCTGCTCTAAAGAATGTATAGTCTAACTGATGGATTTAACAGGCTAGGAAGGACATTGTATTTACAGGAAGAGGAGAGGGAAGCACAGAAACAGATTATAGGTCTATGATTACAAATGTAGGCAACCATTTATGCACATATTTAATTTTACACATTGTAACTAATCCTGTTCTCAACGGGATTAGTCATACCATGCAAAGTTAAGCAAGTGTACATAAGTCTTTAAAATTAGTTGGGCTCCGACTCTTTAAACATATATATGTCAGTGTAGCCCATGAATCTGCTTGTTTTGTTTTTTAAAGCGCAAAACATTCATATTCTGTTGGTGATTCTACAGCAAGACCAAATAGACCAATGGGGGAGGGAAGGGAGTAGAAATGCAACAGCAGACCAGATCAAAGTTGAAGACAGTTGCTGTGTGATGTAAGACCTTGAAAGCAAGTTTGAGTTTAATGCACAAACCAAAAAGGAGCTAGTAAAGTGACTCAAATGTTGTGTGTGTGTGTGTGTGTGTGTGTGTGTGGGTGAGAGAGAGAGAGAGAACAGGTCAAAGCAATGTTCAAGAGAGATGTCTGTGATAGCATTAATGCTTCCCTCTTTCAATTAACCTAGTGCATGTGGTGAAATCTAAAAAACTAGAACTGGTCAGAAATTCTGACAGAACAGTTTTCTGTCGGAGAATGCAGATTTGTCAAAATTGAAAAGTTTTGTGGAAACTGTTTGATTTCAACAAAGATCTGACACGACCCTGGCGGAGCTCTGACAATCTGTCTGCGAGGCACATATCAGAGTCTGCCTGCCAGCTTACCCACTGGCCTGATGAGCTGACGGATGAAGATAGCTATTAGGTTCTTAACTTTTGTCATTTAACATGGCATTTATATTCCTCGTTGTAGCTGCATCTCACTTTTAGTGTCTCTCCCACACATTTCACTTGTTGCTTCAGTGGATTTGTGCTTAATTTTAGGCATTGTTACTCAAAAATCAACTTGATCATGGGTCCAAAGTAGACATGCTGAGTGCATCTACACTAGCCTTTTTGACTAAAACGTCCCGCCATCGCTACCCTTAGTTCAGCTATATCAGTGTTTCTCATATGCAGCCACCATGGCCACCTGCGGCCACCAGGAGATTTTCTTGCAGCCACAGTCTCCTGGGTGGGGAGGAGGGGTGTGCAGGGAAGAAGCAGTTTGTCCCTGCCCCGCTCTGGAGTCACAAATGCCAGAGAAGCAGGCAGCTGGGTAAGTTTCCCACTTTCCCAGGAGAGGCGGGGCGCGAGCTTCCAGCTTCAGCCCTGGGTGGCGAGCTGCAGGCTCTGGCTGTATGGTGTCGGGCTCCGTTGCCCATCTGCGGAGCTTCAGGCTCTGACCTGCACTCACCGCCCCATTGCTCGTGGTCCCCACTGTGTCCTTCAGCTCTGGTCCCTGGTCCCAGGGCTTTGGGCCCCATGGCTCTGCCCCCGCCCCCGCTGCCTCTCTACCACCTCCCCATCCATGGCTTAATTTGTCCCACAGCTTGCCAGGGCTGAGTAAGTCTGCTGTGAAAAGTGGTATTTCTATGTTGTTTGTTAATATTACTTTTCACTGCCTCCCAGCTGGCTAGCAAGTCCGCTGCTGTGAAAAGTGATATTAACTGTAGCCATCTGATTAAGGAACTGGACTGGGACCCCTAGGGCTTTGAGTTCTATTCCTGTCTCTACCACAGGCTTCCTGTGTGGCCTTGAACAAGTCATTTAATCTCTCTGCATCTTTGAACTGGGGATAATGATACTCCCTACCTCATCAGGATGTTATGAGGAAAAATTCATCAAAATGTGTGAGATATCAAGCTGTTTATAGGTCCTGATTTAGTTAAGGATGTAGTTCAGTCTATCCCTATTCAGGAAAGTACTTAAGCAGGTGCTTAACATTAAGCATTGAAACAAATGTGCTTAAGTTTCATTGAAGTCCTGAATATGGATGCTTCCCTGAATCAGGGTCATAATGATGAATAGCCAATAAATAAAGTCAGTTGGCTGGTGCACAGTAACAGCTCAATGTTGCAAGGTTGCCTAAAGTTAAGCACTTTAAGTGTTTTGTTGGATCCAGGCCAGAGTGCTCTCTATTTCACAGCCTGTTGGTTTCAATCCAGTACTCATTGATGTAAATGGAACAAATCCCATTGACTTCAGTGGGCATTGGATGGGGCCTTAAATGATGCATGGGGCCATGCAATGAATGATGAGGATAAAATGAAATATTGAACTGCCTTGTTAATTGAAAGCTGCAAATCTGTTGAATGAGGCAGAGGTCCTGTGAAACTATAGCAAAATTGTATCATAAAAGACTATGCACACAGGCTGGCAAAGTTAAGGTTGTGAAGGCCATCTTAACTTTGTCATTCCCTGACTTTGGGCAGGTCTATACTGGCAAAGTTACACGTCGGCAGTTTCAGCGCTGCTCAGAGAGCGCAGAAGGAAAATCGCTGTTTTGTGTTCACACTGACAGTTGCCTGCACAATAGCATGTTCACACTTGCAGCACTTGCAGTGCTATTTGGAAAGATGCACTCTGGGCAGCTATCCCACAGAGCACCTCTTCCTCTTTTGCCACTAAGACTTGTGGGAAGGTGGAGGGGATTGCGGGGCATCCTGGGTCCAGTCCCAATGCCCCATGATGCATTGCTTTGCATCCCAGCAATCCCTGTGCTTCTGTCCGCATTTGACATCATCTTTCAGCGGTTTGTGTACTGTGTGCCCTGCCTCTTTCAGGATGCAGGAATGGATCCCGAACTGCTGACCTATATGCTGCTCGCTCTGACCAATACGTCATGAGTGGCAGTGGAGTTATTCCTTAAACTACAAAATCATGAAGAGTGCAACGCTGATCTCGCCACGCATAGTAGCTATGACATGAGATTGCTTGTGGCATTCGTGGAGGTGCTGACCACAGTGGAACACCGCTTTTGGGCTCGGGAAACAAGCAATGAGTGGTGGGATCACATCGTGATGCAGGTCTGGGATGATGAACAGGGGCTGCAGAACTTTCTGAGGAAAGCCACATTCATGGGACTGTGTGATAAGTTCGACCCAGCCCTGAGGCGCAAGGACATGAGAATGAGAGCTTCCCTGTCGTTGGAAAAGCGCGTGGCGATTGCACGGTGGAAGCTGGCTACTCCAGACTGCTACCGATCGCTTGCTAACCAGTTCGGAGTGAGAAAGTCTACCATTGGAGCAATGATGTCTCGTCACACACACCCCCACCCCCGTCCACGACAGCGCAGTAGTGGGAAAGTTACTGTTAACGGGGCAAGAAACAAAGCAGCTCTGCCAAGGAACCTGCGGCAGCAGATTGCCCAGTATCTCTGAGACTCCCTCACTTCACGGGAATCTCCCTAACAACAGCCTGTTCCGCCACTCAGAATAGGCATGTGGTGGGAGACAAGCCAGTTTCCTGCAACCCTCCTGCCCCCAACAAATCGCTTCAGCAATTTCCCAAATCAGATCCACTTACCAGAGGCCTCCTCTCTTGTTTGCGCTTCACCAAGATCTGACTGCTGTGACTGGCTAGGTTCCTCTGGGGTAGAAAAGAGCTCCTGACTGCATGCATCTCTGTCCTCTGAGTCATCCTCTGCCTCTGGGTCCCCCTCCCCCTCTTCGTCCAAGATTTCCTCCTCCTGGCTTGTCCACTCTTGAGTGGCACGTGAGCCAACGAACTATCCACGGGGTCCTTCACAGTAGTGGTGGGGTCGCCACCGAGTATTGCGTCCAGCTCTTTGTAGAACCGGCAGCTCACGGGCTCAGCACCAGAGCGGCGGTTTGCCTCCCGTGCCTTGTGGTAGGCATTCCGCAGCTCCTTCACTTTTACCCTACACTTCAATGTGTCTCGGTCATGGGCCCTTTCTATCATGCATCATTAAATCTGTCCATAGGTATCATAATTCCTATGGCTGGAGCACATTGGGGACTGCACATCTTCCTCTCCCCAAATGCTGATGAGGTCCAGCAGCTCGGCGTTGCTCCAAGTGGGGGATTGCCTGGTGCGTGGAACAGGCATGACCATCTGGAAAGATGCGCTGAGACCACTGCACACATCACCAAGCAAACAAAAAGGGGACTTTCAAATGTGCAAAGGAATGTAAGGGGTGGGGATGACGGTTGTTTACCTGACGGCAGGGCAGTGGAGTTCAAACCAATGGCCAGAGAGGTGAGAACAGGCACTGTGTGACACCTCCCGGAGGCCAATCACTGCGCTGTAATCACCACGATGTCTACACTGGCATCGCAGCGCTGTAGCCCCAGTGCAGAAAGCTCTACGCCTCTCGTCGGGGTGTTTGGTTTTTCTTTATTGCGTAGCGTTCTTTATTACGTAGCGTTACAACTGTGCAGTTTCTGAGCACTAAGTGGTTTGCCAGTGTGTACACCTCGGGAGTTACAGTGCAGAAAGCCGCTTTACTGCGCAGAAACTTGCCCGAGTAGACGGGGCCTTTGAGTACTTCACTTTACAGCCTTTCAGTTCATTCAGTCTAGTTTTTTTTTGTGAGGAATAACATCATACTTTGAAAAATGTGGAGGCATAAATTGTTGATGAACAGGGATGAGGTTGAAAAAAAAAAAAAGTAAATGCATAACTGGTAGGGAAAAGCATAATGCCTTTTTTCCCTATTTCCCCACTCCTCTCTTTCAACTATAAACTTTTCTATATGTCCAAAAACAAAGGTAAATTATGTTTTAAATTATTTAAAGAATTAATTTGAAGTGCTGGCCTTATTAGAAAAATAAGACCCTGCAGGGTGGGTTTTTAGTAGAGCTGTGCAGAGAGCAGTAGTTCCGTTTGATAGAGGATTTTCAAATTTTGAAATTTGATTTCATTCTGATTTGGAACAAAAATCAAAATTTTCTGAACAAAGTTGGAAACTTTTGTTTAAAAAAAAAAAAGTTTCTAAACCAGCAGTTCTCAAACTGTCAGGACCCCAAAGTGGATCGTGACACTGTTTTAATGGGGTCGCCAGAACTGGCATTAGACTTTCTGTGGCCTGGAGCTGAAGCCCAAGCCCCACCGTTCAGGGGGTCCCAGTGCAATGAAGTTTCAGAACTCCTGTTCAAAATGAAACTCTGCCTAGTGGGCTGAAGGGGAGCCAGGAGCCTGGAAGCCCTAGAAGCACTGGCTGAGACAGGAACCTTGGAACTTAGAAGCCAGCATTCCCAGGACTTCCAGGATCTTAGCTCCTTGTCAGCCACCAGACGGACTGTCAAACATTTATGAAATGGTTCTCAACACAGAAAATACTTATCTATGCAAGCCTGGAAGAATTTTTTTTTTTAATTTCTGTGTTTCTAAAAGTAAGCTGTGTTTGCTGGGAGAATTACAATAAAGGTTTATCTTGTAAGCATTTTTACAAGTTTTTCAGTAACTATGGAATACTATTTATATGCATATTGCCTTTTTTACAGTGTGATTTCTGAACATAGACTTATTGGCCTTTTGATGGCACAGGAATTAACTAAATGGCTGTTACTATTAAAAGCAGGTTGTCATTTTATGAGCTTCTCTCATTCAGCATAAATGTTGAGTTTTAAAAGAAACTCCGGTATAACCACTACATCTAATTACAAAGAGTAAATTACATATACAAATGTAAAGTGTCTTCAGTATTCCCCAACAAAAAAAGAATAAAAGTCAAATAGGAAACTGCCATTTTGACAGTCTAATGATGTAGAGTAGGACTCAAGGAACACTACTGCCACTGAAATGTATGACAAACGCAGAATCTTTCCAAGTTATTATAAATTCTAAGTTAATTTGGTTAATTTATCAGTAGTTTGAATCTACCTTATAACATCTTTGAAACTTTGCCTAGACATGAATTCAAATGTTAGATACATTTCCTGAACCTGATTGTCCTTCACTTACAACAGTTTAACAGTGGCGCATAAATCTGCTGGTTTCTGTACAGTTACTGATCTACGCCAATGTAAGTGAGATTGGAATTCTATTCCCATGAGGACATACAGTGTGCCACAGGAGACAGGGGGTATGGTAGGGCACACAAGAGCTATTTTAACTCCTGTTTGAGGCTTTGTGCTGACTCTCTGCACAGGATACTCTCTCTCAGAGTGTTTCAGAGTTCAGGGAGGCATTTCCCCTGCAATGATGCAGCTGCATACCACCGTATCTTTCTGCTACACCTAGCACGATCTGGCCCAGAAGTATTATGGAGTCATGGTACTTACTCTGTAGTGAAGCTTGTAACTAGCTTATAAACCCACTTTTGGCCTCCTTCTGTAATTCCTACAAACAAAACGATCTGTTCTGCCTAAAATTCCCCGTAAGTGTTGTGGTGTTAAAGAATTTTTTTTTAATTAAAGTTTCAAATTAATTGACCAAGGCATTTGAGAGATGGTAGAGTTTAAAAAATGAGATCTTTCACTTTTGAATAAACGTGACTTATGTAGGAATCTCATCTCCATTTATTAACTTTAATTTTACTTTATTAATATGTGCTGTAGGAGAACTAATTCCTTATGGGTAGCTTATATGGTTAATGTTTGAGTTATTCTCTACAGATCTTTGAACTTCTCAGAAGTCTGTGAATTGCAACACTCAGCTTGAAGGACTAGTAGCTTATTGACTTCTTAAAATTTGGAGATGAACAAGCCAACCTGATGTAATTCAAGAAGCCTGCAATAACAGACCCCAAACCAGCCTGTTTGATTGCATTTAAGAATACTACAAACATAACTTCAAAGAAACTTTGCAGTTTTGGGAAATTGGAAACTAAAATATACTAATGAACACAGCTTTCTTCTACGGTATAGTCTTACTTCCACTTAGCAAAAGTATCAGTACTTTTTCTTAACAACTTTAATCACAAAACTAAGGAAGTTCCTAGACAAAAAACTCGATTTTTATACATCTAATGTTATTAATATGCATTGGCTAATTAAGAAAAAGCCTTATTAGAATGTTGCAGTTATCAAAAAGGTAGAGAGTCAGAAGTTAAAAATAGAAACATATGAAAGTTTGGAAAGTCATAGTTAAAGATGCCATAAACAGCCTTAATCTTGAGCACGCTTCTGCACCTAGCCTCTCTCCCACAGGCTCTCAAACTGGTGTCAGATGATTCATGAGGTCCCACAGCCTTCCTGACATCCAGTTTGTTCTCCCAAGGTTTAAATGTATGTTTGCATGCAATATCCCTCATTTTCTGGAATCCAACACTTCCTCCAGATACTTCTAAATTATCCCTGCTGAAGCTGACATTTGCTATTTCTTAAAGATATTTCTAAAGACCTTTTTTCCTTATTTTTTGAAAATTGCCCAGAACAGCAGGTTTTTAAAAATAATATTCAGAGAAAGAGGCTCCAAGATGCCTCTACAATGGATTCATTCTCCCATCTGCAAATTAGTCAGTATCTTGCAGGCAGATTTAAAGATATCACCTAGGCCACTTTACTGATGCAAAACATACCTTTAAAAAAAATAGTTTGAACTATCATGAGACTGAATACATGTGTGTAAGCACACTTTTAATGGCATTCATAACTGTATTAGCTAGATCAGTATTGAATTTTAGAAACAAATGGTAAAGGGTCTTAGGCTCCAAAAGTCTGAGAACCACTGCTGTGTGTATTCACCTGTAACCATCCCTATCCTGCCATACCACAATACATCAGTCACATTTCCAGTACAGACCACAAACCCTCAACTGCCACTCTGTAAATACAATTAGAATATGGCTGCAGACACGGACTGTGCAAAGCCACATTCTGATTGCCAGGTTGGACTTTTTGATGTCACAGCTGTGCACCAGCTCCCAACGATGCACAGCTGGGACCTAATCATTGAATCCAACACCCCAAACCCTTATGTCCATAGAGGAGGGAGGTTTTGAAAATCAACAAGGGAGGACAGAGATAATACTGCACCATGCCAGGCTTGAGGTTGGCTTGAGCATTCAGGAAAAAGTGAGTGTATAAAGCAGGAAAGTGATAGTTTAAACTCCCTCCCTCAAAGTGCTAAGCAGCCCTTGCAGCAGCAGTTTGTAGCCCTTGCAAACACTTTACACCTCACTGCATTGAAGGGAAAAAATAACTAGGAACTGCTCAATAGTCCAAATTTAGCTTATGAAAAAAAATGTTTAAATTGACAGCTGGGCCACACACAGCTGCTGAAAGGGGATTTCTTTGGACAACGTTAGAGGAAGGTCCAAACAGTCCAAGGAACCATAAAAAAAGAGAGGAAGGGTTTTAAAATAACAAATAATATATATATTAACAATAGAAGAGAAGAGGTATTTAAATCTTTCCCTTTTCATTTTGCTTCTCCCATTGGAAGGATACTTTCTAAACATCCCCACAAAATTCTTTGCTCTAACAGCAATAATGTTGCACTTCTTTGGTGGTTGAAATTTATTGCTATAATCCTGCAAATCAAATTCTGCCCATCACATATGGACCACCAGCCAAAACACAAACCCTGAAGTTATTCCAGATAAACACTATTAAGGCATATTGTGCTTTAATACCCTACTACACCTCCCTTATTCAGGTTGTGATATGACTTGGATGCTACACCATAAAAGACTTACCATAGTCCCTCCTGAAAGCCTCCCTATTACAGTTATCCCTCTCCCATACTGCCAGAGTTATGATCAGCATTGGTGCTCAAGATGGAGCATCCTCAGTTAGAACTGGGCAGTTTTTCAACAAACTTTTTCAGCAAAAATTGCAGATTCAGCAACATGGAAACACTTTGCTAATTTTTGTATGACACTAATTTTTTTTTTTTTTTGGTCAAGATAAAACCTTAAAAAACAATTCTGAAAAAATGTAAAGAAAATGTTTTGACATTTTAAAAACTATATGTTTTATTTTCTTGATTCAAAGTAACTTTTCATTTCTAAATTTCCTTTTTAAATTAAATGTTAAAAATGGTAAAAATCAAAACCAAATGTTTCATTTGGGGTCAATACATTTTTTTACTTCTTGATTTGTCAAAATTTTTGAAAAAATTATGTTTTGGTTTGACTCAAAACAATTTTTTCTTACTTTTCAGAATTGCCAACAAACTTAAAAATCCATACTCGCTCAGCTCTACCCTAACTATGAAAGAGAGAAGATACCAGCAGGCTGTTCTCCATGGGTGCCCTGATCTTTGGAATCTACTCTCATTCTTAATCTGAAACAAGTGAAGTTTGCTGATGTTGAGGATGCTCCAAAACTTAGTTCTTTATGTGAGCTGATGGAAAGGAAGGAGACACGAGTAGGCTGATGTTTATGGGAAGGTGTGTTAAAGGGTAGAGCCCACCCAAGGCCAGTGCACCACTTAACAGGGCTTAAATAGGACTGCAGTTGGGCATGGGCCTTGTGCTGGACCTTTGTATAGGAGAGAAGTTCACCCAGAAAGTATAGGAGGAGTTTTATGGTTAATATAAATCAGAAGAAAATAAATCAATATATTCACATCCTCAGGTAAATAGGACATGGTGGGCAGCTATTTGATTTACTCTGAGTCTCCTTTTGCTTGACAGCACATTTGTCCATGTGCTTTGTGTTTGTAAGGCACCTGGGAGTGCCCTAACCTTTCACTGCTTCTGTTTTCAAAACATTGCACTTGTCATCTTTTATGACATATGATTGTTATGTGGTGATCGACTTACTTTTTAAATAGCAAAACTAGTTAAAAATGTTAATTTGCCAATGTCAATAATCATTAAGGATCACTATATAAATATATGTTTTATTTTTCTTAGCTATCTTGGCTGCAAATTGGTATAATTGCCCATATTGTACTAAATTGGATCTCCTTTACAATAAGAAATGTAAATATAATGTGCCATATCTTATTACACAAGCAAAGCATTTCAGCCAACCAACACAAAACACTGAGCATTATCCCCTCAGAAAGATGACACTTTATCACCATATTTCTCTTAATGCATAATAACTTACGCAATTATTTTTTGTCAAGGTCCAAATTTCTCAGTCAAGGTACAGTCAAGGTCCAGATTCCAAAGAAAACAATAATAAAATAAAATGATAATAAGTAAATAAAATTTTCAGGTCTCTTCAAAAGTGTCTGGCAGTCTGGATTTGGCCCACAGTCCACCTGTTGACTACCCCGACTTACATTATGGAGATATAGAAGTCTCTCCATAGCTAGCTTCAACTGCACAGCTCAGGTTTAGTGTTCTTGAGTTAGAGCCACAAAGGGAGTTAAGCATTGCACCACTTAACTCCTAGGCACCCTGCCACCTAGGGAATCCTGAGCCTCAATTTAGGGGCCCCAGCTCCCCATAGAATGCATGGGGAGAATAAGGCACCTGAGAAAGTGATCCTCAAACCCAGTAAGATGAGCACAGAGCCACCTAAGCCAAGCAGGAGTGAAATGAAAAGAAAACTCCCCTTGATCTGGGTCTTAGGCATCTGACTGACAGGGCAGAGGCAGGTGGCTATCTCCTCTCAAGAGTCTAAATTTTAAAACCTCTCCTGGAATTAAGCACCTAAGTCAGGTCAGCCTTTTTTCATGAAAAAACAGAAAAGGAGAAAGAGAACCCTACCGCATTATAACCAATAGGCCAGTGGTTAGGGCAATTACCTAGGGCATTGAAGACCCTGATTCAAATGTCTACACTGCCTGATTTGGAATAGGGACTGGAACCCATGTGAGTGGTGTCAGCCAACCAGGCAGTCTAGTGTAGTGGGCAGAGCCAGCATCAGACCTAGTAGTCAGAGCCAGAGTCAGTAGTCAGAAGCTGGAACCAAGGGCCAAGCCAGAGGTCAGGAGCTAGATAACAAAGCTGTAGGTCAAGCCAGAGGTCAGGAACTGAAACACACCAGGTATTAGGCAAGGAGGAGTGCAAGCAGGAACAAGGTAATACAGGGGCAATCACAACATTAAGCAGCCGGCTTAAGAGCCAGCCTGCTGGCCTCTCCAGCCAATCAGATGGCATGGGCCAATAAGGCAGCCTGCTGCAGGCCACTTGTATCAATGAGGCTGCCTGGAGACTAGTTCTGCTGCAGGCCCTGATTCCTGACAAGTGGTGGTTTTGAGAATGTCAGTGGCACCTCAGAGTTAAGTACCTAAGTATCATTGATATGTCTGCACTTTGAGCTGGGGATGGGATTCCCAGCTCGAGGAGACATACCTGTGGCTGCTCTGATTGAGCTAGCACGCAAAAAATAGCATAGCTCCGGCAGCACAAGAGGGGTGGCTAGCTGCCCCAAGAACTTACCTTGAGTCTTTGATGTTCATACGCTTGGGGCAGCTAGCCTGTGCTGCCAGGGCTATGTTCTATTTTTCAGTGAGTTTGGTGTAGTGAGTTTGTTGGATCTGATGTAAAAGTTCTTTGTGAAGAACTGGACCCTTTGCCAAGGAGTCTCTGTTTCACAGTAGTTTGTCTGAATATCAGGCAGTTACTTGATTTTCTCCATTGTAGTCGTAAGGTTTATGAGTCCATTCTACATAATATTGTCCTGTTAGAAAACTCTTGTTCATTGTTAGTGATAGGTTTTATCTTGTTCCAGACTTCAGCATGTTAGTAACTTAAGGTATTTCTTCTCTTTACACTAATATTTGTCAAGGTGAAGATCTTCATATTACATGTACATCATTAAATAGAAGAACAAATAGAAACAAACCTCCTACTGAATTTTAAATGGACCTGTTAGAAGTAGTCCTTAAATATGATTATTTTCTTTTTGATAATGATTTTTTTTCTTCAAACTAAAGGCTCAGCGATAATATAGTCAGACTGCAGAAATACCATCATTTGCTAATTTGTATGAAGGGGATTTTGATAATACTTCCCTATATAAATTGAAAGTTAATCCATTTCTCAACAAAATATTCAATGGCTAAGATTATGGATGATCTATTATTAATTCCTTTTGGCATACTCTGTGAATAATATTTTCCTGAAAGACTGAATAGATGCCATGAGCACTGACAATTTGTAATGCATTATATAACAGGGAACAATTTTCTATTTTAAAATTATACCCAGTTCAGAGTCTCTTATACCACCCTACTTAGAAAAATTATTAATATAAATACTCTATTACATTGGACGAGCTGTCACACAAAATATTTGAAGAACACCCAATCATTAAATATTCCACTTGAACAATTATCCAGTTAAGATGGTACATCTACAGTAGAGCTAAACATCAAGCCATAATCATAACCAACAAATATATTTTTATTCCAAATGTCTTCTGCATAACGGGTCCTAATCTACATAACTGAATTTTATGAAAGTTTTGCTGTAATTGTCACTGAGAGCAGGACCAGAGCCAAAGAAATGATAGAGGGATTATGTTGTCACAGAGATATTGTATAGAAAGGCAAAGGTCCACCCAATAGTTCTCTGAAGTTCATAAATACTTTTAACACACTTTACTTTTGTTATGTCACAAATGCCCTATTCTACTGTGACAGAGTGCTGAGGTGTAACAGATGGGTCTGCATTCTGATCACTGTGACTTCAATGAGTTTCCCACATTGTTTCCAATGTGAGTTTCAATTCTGGGACTTTCCAAGGAGGGATAAAAAGGAAAACACCTACCATCAATATAAAGGTGGGAAGGAGATGCCAAACGGTGATCATGGACACGGCCTCAGGATGTTCATTGATCCGGGGGTTTTTAGTGAAGCCCCACTGGAGGCTCCCCAGGGGAGACTATAGAGTTAGAATGCATTCTGGGGAGCGGAAACTGCCCAGTGGCAGAGGTATCCCTAGAAGTAAAGGAGAAATTTTAGATGGAAGCAGGTGGAAGTAGTGAAGAGGCTACCCCACCCAATCATAGTGGAGACAGATTGGAGTCCCTCCCCTACAGAAAGAAAGCAGGTGGCCGGGGCCCCATATAGGTAATGAAGGGGAAAATGAGGAAGAAGGACCCAAGTTAAAAGAATCAGACCACCCTAGACAGAATGATACAAGCCAAAAGGAAGATAGAACTGCTCCAGGAGAGAGGGGGGAGAAAAAGGAAAAGGTAGAACTAAGCTTGAGATGTGGAAAAACAGCCCAAACTCAGTCCTAGGAGGTGGACAGGCCTGGGAACCTGTGTCGGAGGAAGGGGAGGAATCTAGAGGCTACTTTATGGGACTGGGAGAACCAGAGGCCTTAGGGCAGGAGGAGAACAGGAGACAAAAACAGGCCCTACCCCAAGACAAGGGGGAAGAAGATAAGGACAGTTGGTCTACAGGTTGTCCATGGCGTGAAGATCTATGTGGGGAGACCGAATTATGGGTACGTCCCCCAGTCTTAAAACATGATTTCTGAGGATGGAGGATGGAAGGACCCCAGAAAGGGGATCCTACAAGATCACCCTGGGGACAAACAGGAATGTAACCAAGCAAGCACCTCCTACAAGGAGGGGAGGGCATGAGAGGGAAAAAACACTTTTAGGTAACTGGGGGAAGTATGTGAGAGAATGCTGAGGTCTAACAGATGGATCAGTACTCTGATCATTGTGGCCTCAATTAGTTTGAGGAAATAGGGAGGAATTAGCCAATCAGACAGGGAGGCTGGCTGAGTTAAAGAATTAATTGGTCCATCAGTGACTAGCTTGAAAAAAGGCAAGAAGGACATTTTAGAGGTGGAAGGGGTAGCTGTGCCCAGGCTAAAGAAGATTCCAAGGAAGGGAGATTACTTTTCCTTCTAGGGCCCTGACAAACAGGGGTTGAAAGCAATAGGGTCATAGGTATTAGAATTGTTGTAGTGCACTATACAGGTATAGTGGAGGAGACTTGAATACATTTTACAGAGTGGATACTAAAAGAATGGAGTCTGAGTGGTTGCTGCAGTGACCCCGGATGGGTGGAACTTATGCCCCGTTACACCTGCACTGAAATCAGTTGGAGTTTGGGGTAAGCAAGGAATGTAGGGTTGAAGTCTACATTTGTAGATTTATTATTTAGTCTCTAAGGTGCCACAAGTACTCCTTTTCTTTTTGTGAATACAGACTAACACGGCTGTTACTCTGAAACCTGAGATTTATTATTGTTTCTTACAGGGCAAAAGAAGAATTTTGTTTGGATATACTTTCTGAGGGTATTACATTTTCTCTTTTGGGGGGCAATATTTTATTTTCTTGGACGTGAACTGAAAATGCCCCTTTCATGTACATTTGTTCTTAGTTACCCCACTGACTTAGTTATCCCACTACTTAGATTGTAAGCTCTTTTGAGCAGGACCATCTTTTTGTTATGCATGGGTCCCGTGCCTTGCATGATGTGGGCTTCTAGACAATACTGTAACACAAACAATAAATAACCATTTAAAGGACAATTCCAAACTGTTGTGTGGAGATACAACATTGCAGAAGATGATGGTACTCAATCTTCCCCTGCAGATCCTTCCCATAATGAGAGTTAATAATGGAAATGGGGGTTTTGCTTTCATTGTATAAATGAAAAATCATGCTTCCTTGGATACAAATTTCATTGGTTTTGAAAATCAAATGGCATGCTTCCTAATAGACGTTAGAACAGAAGAATTCCATTTCTAAAGAAATAACAGTACAAAAACATTTTTTCTTTTCAAAGAGTAGTTAGGAGCTTGTGCATAAGACACCTGAGTGTCAATATTATTCTTACTGCAGTTTGTAGACATTCTCTTTTTATTAACATAAAAGGACTTCCAAAGGGTTCTTGTGGTAATCTCATTATAAACTAAACACGAATAACATCAATAACATGACATTACACGTAAGAGAGAAACACATAAAAGAAGGGGAAATCTGAATTTAATTTGTCAAAACGTCCTTAATCATCTGCACCAGACATTCCCACTAAATTTATTGTGGGGAAGGGACAACCAGCAGTGAAATTCTGATCCTTACACAAATTTAATGTAGCCCCTCCATTAACCTATATACTGAGTGCAGCTCTGCTGGTCCTCCGTTAGTGAAAAATGTTACAATACACAATACATTTTCATACAGCTTCCTTCATCCAAAACATTATGAAAGAAAAGGGAGAGACAATCATAAGCTCTAGAAGAACAGAAGGATTTAAAGTGAGCTCTAAAGAGAAGTGTTTCTATGTCTAGACTTACAGCAGCGTATAGAGTACAGACACTGCATGCTCAGCTACCACATGTATAAATAGAAGCAAAGATGGTGAGGCACTACTTAGGTGACTGGAGTACAGACATTCCAGAACCTTAGAGTATGTATCCTACATGGCTCTCTACACTGTGCTTCCCACATCTACACTGAAATTTTAAGCAGTGTAGCATCCCACTACTGGAGCCCTGATCCACTGCCTCTCCTTCCCCCGGCCAGATCCTTTCACTGCCACGTGTAGCTACACACCACAGTGTGGAGGCAGCCTGCTTTTCAATGTGGCATGTAACTACACATACCCTACACGATGCAGCAAATGTAGACAAGACCTTGTCCTGGGAGGGAATGGGGCAGCACAAGGGGGAAGGCTAGTACCTCACTGATGTGAGTCACAGGAGGAATAGGGTCAGACTTGCTCAATGCTCAGATGAGAGACCTCCCAGGAACACCTATGTGCTGCATGAAATGTTAATATTTCATTTGGTATTTTTCTTTGAGTCCATATTAAAGCAGTAGGACAGCTATTGGAATATGGTGTGTCTTTCAGATGAGATGTAAAACTGAGGTCTTGGCCTCTGGTGATCATTAAGGATTCCATGGCACTTTTTTGTAAGACTAGGGTGGTATGTAGCACCTGTGGCCTGAGCAAATTCTATTTTTGGTAATTAAATTCTAAAATTCCTTCTACAGTTTCAGTTAGATATTATATTCTTCTTTACTCTTGCATTAAATCGATGTATAGCATTGCGGCATTTGGTTAAACTATCAGACTTCATCCCAGAGGTGGCTATGTAAGATGTTGTTATTAACTTAATTCTCAACTCCATGGATTGACAGCTTTAAATGATTGGGAAGAGAATCACAGAGCAAATTGTTTCTGTAATAATGCAGGTAGTGCTCCTGTAATTAAGGTTGAGTTGACTTTCCATGCAGACTGTAATATTCCAACAATTTCAAATAGCCTGAGGTTCTATGAATAATAAGCTGTTCGTACAGATGGAATTTGACCTAGTTTCCACTTTCTGTATGACTCTTTTTGAGTTCCAGATTGTTGAAGATATCTTGGTTAAACCAGGGTGGTCTCCTACCAGACTTCTTATCTTTCCTATGCATTGAGAAAGTTTGCTTTTGTGCCTTTAATAATATCTCTCTAAAATAACTGCCAACTCTCCTGAAAACACTTTTCCCTTAGACTTGCTTCCCACAGGATCTTACATACCAATTCTCTGAGTTTGCTAAAGTCTGCATTTTTATAGTCCCATTTTCTATATTCTGCTGTTTTCCTTCCTATCATTTCTTAAAATGATTAACTCCATAATTTCATGAGTATTTTCACCAAAGTTGCCTTCCACCTTCAAATTCTCAACTAGTTCCTCCCTATTTGTCAGAATAAAATCTAGAACAGCCTCTCTCCTAGTGGTATCTCCACCTTCTCTAATAAAAATGTGTATCTAATGCATTCCAAGCAGGGCCAGATTTCCAATTAGGCACAGAAGGCACGTACCTAGGGGCTCCTAAAAGTTAAAAGTGCGTTAACAGTTTTTTACAGAAAAAATGAAGGTCAGCTGTAGGAAGAGAGGGGTGCTGAAAATGCTGTGCCTAGGGGTGCATAAGGTGTAAATCCAGCCCTGATTCCAAGAATTTTTGGATAATCTGTGCCTGCTGTATTATTTTCTCAAGATATGTCTGGGTAGTTGAATATTCCTCATAAAATTAAAAATAAAATTTAACTAAATACTTTACTTGAACCTATAAATGTAAACAAGAATCAAAGTTAATTGTGCTGACCTCTTGACAGACAGTGAAATTTCATGAGAAGGAGCATCACTTTGCTAAGAGAGGTTAACAATATTGACAGAGATAAAATCCAGACAATTCCTGAGGCAAATTAACACATATATAAGTTTTTCAAGGTTTATTTTCTGAAAATTTTTCCATAGCAAAATAACCTAATTTCAGAGGAAAATTCCTTTTATTTTAAAGTACATGATTTTATCACAGTGTTATAGAATACTCTGAAGCAGGATTAACTAGGAATCCACCCTGGCTAGCTACCTTTTTTCTGGAACAATAATAAAGGCACCACAAAAAAGTAGGAAGTTAGCCAAAGTCTTTGAGTTAGATGCTCAGCTCATGCAGACCAGAGTAGCTCTGTTGAAACTAATGGATCTACACTGACTTACAGCAGCAAAGGATCGTCCTTTCAGGTTTATTATTATTTTATTATTTGGATTACATTACCCCCTACAGGCCTCGATCGTGGTTCCATTGTGCTTGGGGCTGTACAGACACTAAGCCAAAAGAGAGAGAGAGAGAGTTTAGCCCCATAGAGCTTACAGTCTCATGTCAAGACACAACCAGAGGATGAAACAGATAAGAAGAGGAGGAAGAAAGAGGATGACAAGATAACAGTGACACAAGCAAGTATTGTACAGTAAAGATCAATCATTGCTAACAATGAGGCTAGGTGTGTTCAGTTGGCAGGATATTATAGGAGCATGACAGAGGCGAGTCTTGAGAAAGGGTTTCAAGGAGGATAAACAAATGGCCTTATGGATTTTTAGGGGGAGATTTTGCCATTCACAATGGACCACAAGTGAGAAAACATGAAAGAAACTGCCTGAGGAAGCAGCTGATTGGTGGGCAGTAAAGGTTGTGCATGTTAGCAGAGTTAAGGCTGAGATCAACTTCCTGTTAGGTTGGTAGCACAGCTAAGTAAGCACAGGGCCAAATTATGGATAGCTTGTTCCACAGGAGAAAAAGAGGGTACACAATGTTTGATTTTGCTGTAATAAGTAGACCTATAAAAATGCCATATGCTTGTTGTTCATTTTTTTCTTCTCAGTCAGTGCTTGTGATGGAACTGACTTGTCATATACTTCACTAGAAAATTTTCTTCTGCACTTCTCCTGAAGGTATATTCTCTACTCTTCTGAAAATAAAATACAAAAATAGACATTCAGTTATTTACTTCAGTCAGCCACTGAAACAGCAAAAGAGTCTGTTCCCTGAATATTTGAAGGGAAAAAAAAGTAAATCTGGATTTAATTCACATAACAACTATTCTTTATGAAAGGTAAAAATAAAAAATTGAGGAATGGGAGAGACCTGAGACTCAGCTCTGGAGAACATTCCAGTGATCATTTGAGTGATCCCCAATTTAAAAGGGTCCATGGACTTGAAGTGGATGTGATTTTGCAACATAAGATCAAAGCTAGAGTAGCTGCTCATGGAAACCAGACTGTGATTAAGAGCCAAAACCTAAACCAGCTGAAGTAAATGCGAGATTTCCTATTGATTGCAGTGGGTTTTGGATCAGGCCACGAACCATCACAATATGACCCACTGAGTGTATATATCAAATATAGCGGATAAAGAATAAAAAAAAGTATTATTATGGTGAAGTCCACCTGAATCAGAACAATTAATCAAATGCATAATCCCATCAATTTCAGACTTCTCATCAATTTCAAATTGAGAAGGCCCTAAATCATCACAAATTTGATTTACTGTAATTTCTACAATATGAAAAAAGCTAAAGATGGAATAGGCATATGACTAGTGCCCAAAAGCCTTTTGATTACAGCTCTATCACTTTTCTAAACCTGGGTCATCAATACTTGCATTAGAAATTGGACAAATATATCTATGGATAAAATTTTCAAAGTATCTTAGTGAATTAGGAAGCTAAGTCCCATTTTCAGAAATGATTTGGGCACTTAGACTTCTAAGTATCCAAGTTACTTTTGAAAATGGGACTTTAAGCCTAAGTGACATTGGTGCTTTTGAAGATTTTAACCTATGTCCTTAGAAGGGAGTTAAGAGTGATTTAACCAGTCGTTTAAATGAATGCAGCCTCATATTCAATATATGCTAACATAATCACAGAATTAAGATTGGCCTCAAGACAGTCAAGCAGCCACCATGTAGGCTAGGAATCAAGTTTACAACTGATGCCATGCTGTTGTTGCATAATACAGATTCATTACAAATAAATTACTTCAAAATAGCTATAATCCACAGATTTCAAATCAATAGAATATCAAATCAGTCACTTGGGAAAGAGTTTTGGCCTTAAATTTTTAACGTAGCTTTGGATATACTATAAAAATGTTGCCTTGAAATAGAGTATGCATATAGGCACAAAGCCCACTACCTTGAGCATATAATCAATTATTTCAAATTGGGTTGCTCCTCAATGTCTCACTAGACACTGATGAAATTTTAATATTTTCGTTCTTGAAAATTCACATTCCAGCTAGCACCTAAAAAAAACCCAGATTTTCCAGATTTCAAAATCGCTGTTCAAATATGGTTTTCCACTTCATTTCAGATTTGTATCTTTCAACCTTTGTTCATTTTTATAAACGACACTGTCAGATTACATAGGAAAATATTATACAGGACTGAAAGGGACCTTCTGGGTTATCAAATCCAGTCCACTGCAAATGCAGGCTAAAAAGCATGGATATGATTCTTCACTGCTTTACCCCCTCTGTAGCCGTTTGTGCAAAGGGAGTGTAACATGCCGCAAAATAAGAATAGTAGCATTTTACACCCACTTTGCCAAATAAAGGATTGCACAAAAGTGCAAGGCAGTGGAGAATCAGACCCATTGGGTGAAATCCCTGACCCTACTGAAGTCCATGAGCATAAATGTAAACTACTATTTATCTACATTACCCATTTTAGATTACTAAAACTGAGAAACATTAAGATCTAAGTTATTTCTCACCATTTATGCTGTAATTATTTAGTTGTTTATTGCAGATAATGTGCTTGGCATTCTTCAGTACACAAATATACAGATAGTATCAGTCCCAAACAGCTTATAATACTAAAATAGTCACTTAGATATGAAACACTGGTGAATCCAGAGTAGGGGGAATGACAGCCTGGGTTGTATGGGATTTTGTGTGTGTGTGTGTGTGTGTGTAAATTATAAACTCGCTTCTTGCTATTTGTTTACATTTTGAATTTCACTTAGCTTGGACAGTAAGACTCCAATTGTTAACTTCTGTTTCTCCTACACAAGCATTTGCTCCAATGTTTATGTTTCCAACACCTTAGGGAAATGTTTAAATCCTTTAAACACGCAGCAAACCCTCCACCCTCAGTTTTCATTGGATTTCAAACACAAATCATGGAAATGTTTCTATTAATATTAAGTCTGACAGAAATTTTTAAAAAATGATGAACATGCCTGATGGTGTGTCTCAGATTCAAGTCTTTGAACAGATCGGCAATGTCAGGAAGATGTCAAACTGGAACACATACAAATCTATGGAGAAGATATCATTGTAGTCTGTCAACAAGGCCACATACCAATGTCAAAATGTATTTATATTGATATGTTACAATTATCTTTGAAAAATTAAACAAAATTAAAATGTGTAATTGTTTAATATCCTTTTAATTCTGAAACAGACTAACAAGGCTATTTTATGTTACGATTGCTACACCTTTCTTAGGCCTCCATCCAAATCCCACTGAAGTCAATGGGAGTTTTTCCATAGACTTCAGAGGAAGGTGGATGTCCAGGCTCATTGTCTCTACCAGAGGATTCCATAGTATGGTTAAGATATTTAATTTACTAATATAAAGTGTATCTGCACTGGGGAATATATATTTTAACTTTAATTTTATTTTAATGTATTGTGAAGTGAACTATTTACAGACATTCTGTGAGCTACAAAATATGTTTCCATAATATTTGGGGTCGGGAAGGAATTTTCCTCCAGGGCAGATTGGAAGAGGCCCTGGAGGTTTTTCGCCTTCCTCTGTAGCATGGGACACAGGTCACTTGCTGGAGGATTCTCTGCTCCTTGAAGTCTTTAAACCACGATTTGAGGACTTCAATAGCTCAGACATAGGTGAGGTTTTTCAGGAGTGGGTGGGTGAGATTCTGTGGCCTGCGTTGTGCAGGAGATCAGACTAGATGTTCATAATGGTTCTTTCTGACCTTAGTTTCTATGAATCTATGAAATAGTAGTACAATACAACTGTTGTACTTGGAACAATAGTAACTAAGAGTCCTAAGGCAAGTTAGAAAAATAAAATGTTTCATAGAAGTGAACAGTGTGAGCCAAAAGTTTCTTTGAATTGCCACAGAAATTTCATCAGCAAAACTTCTCAGTAGGATACACACTCAACCAATGAAATACACTATACTATATCATCGTAACAAACTATTTGGTTGATTATACCCCAAAGAAACTACACTGTTTTAGCAGCTTATAAAATTTACCATTGCCATTTTTAAGTGAACCCTTTCATGGGCATCACATACTGCTGGAACTGAGAATGCAAATTTCACCTCTTGGCTCCAACAGTGGCTGCTATGCCCTCTTCAGGAGGGCAGGTGGCAGTGGCACCACCAGCCTCTCCTGGGGATTTTACGCTAGGGAAGTCTTCTTTATGGAGCCCCATCAGGAGCCTTGTCATGGAGACTGTGACACTATGTCCCATATTCTTCATAGAAATATTGTTATAATATGAATATGGCATAACTAAGATGTGTTCTATGCAAGATGGGTCATTTGAGGTATCTTTGGAAAGGTTATGATTTACTGAATATGATTATCCTATTTGTATGCCTGTATCATTTCTATATCTGAAGTTAGGAATATGGACTATGTATCAATTACAAAAGTGTTTGCACCTGGGGAACGCGCTCCAGACAAAATGCAATTGGTCTGGTTTGTCAATGGGCCATTAGGAAGGACAATAGGACTTTGAAAGATGCTAATCTTCCTCCTTCCTGAGAAACTTCCTGGGATGCTGCTTTGACACTGCAGGGTCATGTGATCATGTCACCTGGTACTGGACCCCATTTTGGCCTGCTAGTATTTTTCCACAAACTGGGAAACAAAGGATTCCCGCCATATGTAAACCCTATTTAAGGAAGGGAAGTGAGTTAATCGGGGCTCTTTCTTCACTGAATCCCCACCCAGGATGACTGCTGAGAAGATCTAAGAAACAAGGACTGAGCAGTGGGAGAAGAGCTGAGCCTGGGCCGGAAAAGGTATCTGGCTTGTGAAAGAAATGCCTAAAACAACATTTAGGGTGAGAAACTACCACTTGTAAGGAGTTTCTTTAATGTATTTAGTTTGCATGTTTGTTTTATTTGCTCGGTAATCTGCTGTGATCTGTTTGCTATCCTTTATAATCACTTATGTATCCTTTGAAGTTAATAAACTTGTCTCGTCTATTCTAAAACCCAGTTTGTGTAATTCATAATGGGGAGGGGTGGGCAAAAAGCTGTGCATAAATTCCTCCACATTGAGGGAGGGGGTGATTTTCATGAGCTTACACTGTACAGATTTATGTGCCGCACAAGACAAGACAATTTTGCACCCCAGAGGGGGTGTGCATTTGAGTGCTTGGCAACTCCTGAGCTGAGTCTTCCCATGCAGAGATGATTTCAGTGTCTGTGTCCTTCTGCAGCTGGGTGTGTCCCCACCTGTGTGTGTGCGCGTGTGTGTGCTGGAGGAGACTTGAGGGCCTGGCTCAGCAGGACAGGGTGAGTGAGCCCAGCTTGGTGGAACAGGCAGGCTCAGTGGTACCCCAGTATATCAGATGGCACCCCTGGGGGATGGAGGGGAGGGGGGCAACCCATCACAGAGACTATCTGAAATCAAAATACCCTGGAGGTGTCTTGGCCATACTCATACCCCAACCAACACTGTCCGTTTTCAGGGGCAATACAAATTGCTTATAATCCCTTTAGTGGACCAGGGGTCACAATCACCTTTGAATTGTTTCAACCTTTTTCTGGCAGATTTTCTACCTTCAAAAGCCCTGTGGCCTTGCATTATGTAGAAAGAGTTGTCATAACACTGGTTGGCATAACCCAAAACTACAAGTTTCTCTGCACAAAAGAAATCTTCTACTCAATAATAAGAGAATATTTTAATTCTTCCAGAGTTAGAGGATACGGAGGCTTCCTAGAAATGCAGAGATCTGGCTGGCATATTATTTCTAATATCAATAGGGTTAATGCCTACAGCTATGATCTCACGGTTTACTAGGCAACACTTGCTTTTTATGTTATAGAAATCTATGTAACTTCCCAATCAGACAATGTCAAAACAACTTTATTTTCCTCCTGGTTCCATTCTTAAAATAACATTTATTTACAAAAGGCCTATAAAAGTCTCCTTCACAGAGACTTGTTCACAAAATCCTACTGAAAAGCAAAATACTTGGTAGATTTTTTTTAACTTCTGAAGAAAAAAAATGTGCAACTAACAAGATGAGAATTAAATTTTACTGCTCAGTCACTTTATTTTGATTTATTTCTCATTTCCTGTCTTTCTTCTCTGGGTTGTCCATCTAGATTGTAAACTCTTTTGGGTTGGGATCTGTTTTTTTGTCTTCATTATTTGTCTGTAAAGTGCCTTGCACATTGTTGGCATTGTATCATAATGAGAAACAAATAAGAACAATAATGTGTATACTAGCTTCAGAGGGGTAGCCGTGTTAGTCTGGATCTGTAAAAGTGGCAAAGAGTCTTGTGGCACCTTATAGACTAACAGACATATTGGAGCATGAGCTTTCATGGGTGAATACCTACTTCGTTGGATGCATGTAGTGGAAATTTCCAGAGACAGGTATAAATATGCAAGCAAGAATCAGGCTAGGGATAAAGAGGTTAGTTCAATCAGGGAGGATGTGTATACTGTCTATCATATAAACTAAGACAAAATGTTTTACCATATAACATTATGAGTAATTATAAGGGATAGAGGAATTAAAAGACAGAGGCAATGTTTCAGATGAGAAAGATGGAAAGTAGCTGAAGATGAAGGAATGTGGCAAGCATCATAATATAGAATCATAGAAATTGTAGGGCTGGAAGCTCATCAAGTCAAGTCAAGTCTTCTGCATTGAAGCAGGACCAAGTAAACTTAGACTATACAGGTGTTTGTCCAACCTGTTCTTACAAACCTCCAATGATGGAGATTCTACAACCTCCCTTGGAAGCGTATTCCAATAAATGAATGAAGGCATGTGCAGCAGGGTGCAGCTTCCCCTTGCGGAAGCTAGCCCCCTGGTCTATCTCTTCTAGAGGAGGCCACACCCACAGCCCCAACCCTGTTCCACCCCCACTCTGCCTCTTCCCCCCAAGGCTCCATCCCTACTTGCTCCTTTCTACCCTCCCCACACTGCAGCCCAGAAACTGGAAAAGCTCTGTGCTTCCGTCTCAGCCCCCAACCTGGGGCCATCGCAGGTGGAGATTTTTCCAGGGTCCCCAAATTGGCCGGGGTCCCTGGGCATAGGCCTCATGGGCCCGTGTGGTAATCCGCCAATGCTCCCACACTGGCAGTGGAAGGTTTGGGGAGGGTTAGCTTCCCCATGCTTCCATTGCATGCCACCCATGAATGAAGGAACTAAGAGGAGACTGATGTTAGAGGAGTGGAGAGTACATAAAGAAGAGAAGAATGGTGATGAATGAATCAAATAATTTTTCTGATTAGCATGAATATTTATCCTACTCAGGAAGCTCCATGTTTCCCAACAACAATCTGAAATGATACAGCTGCCAGATATTGAAATGGCATGTACCAAAATGGAGTTAGAGGGAGACTTGCAAATCTCATAGAAATACTTTAATCCAGACAACAGTGGTTGGATCTGAAATGAGCAATGTTCTTCCTAATGGAGGGGAGTTGAACAATATGCATGTGGCCTATGTGACACAGTCATTTTGCAGAAATCCTTGCTTGTAGCCCAATCCTTTTCCCTTTTTTTCAATGCAAAAACGAATCAAGAAACCAGTGGTATGGCTCAAAGTAGAAATAAAGGATGTTTGTGTGTTTAGTATTTAACAAGGCATTGCACTCTAGTAATAAATAAATTATCATCAACATCCAGGGCATGATTTTCAAAGATTGGTATTGTATAAAATTGTATGTGCTTACTCTATTCATGCAAACACCATACGACTGTGCATTCAAATCAGGTATTCGGGCAAATAGCTAGATGCATAATAGAACATTTGATTGTGCAAACAGTCAGTTTGTATGTGCATATATGGCATTTGCAAGGACAAATTAGGCACGAACAATGTAAACTTGCCCATCTTTGAAATCAGGACTTGACTGTCAAGTAAAAGTGGGAATGGATAAACTTTCTCTGATTTTTAGAATGTCAGTATTTTTAAATGTGTCAAGGTTCCTTCCCCACTCTGAACGCTAGGGTACAGATGTGGGGACCTGCGTGAAAACCTCCTAAGCTTACTTTTACCAGCTTAGGTTAAAACTTCCCCAAGGTACAAACTATTTTACCTTTTGCCCTTGGACTTTCACTGCCACCACCAAACGTCTAACCGGTTTTATTTTATTAGGAAAGAGCCTGTTTGGAAATGTCTTTCCCCCCAAAATCCTCACCAAAACCTTGCACCCCCCTTCCTGGGGAAGGTTTGATAAAAATTCTCACCAATTTGCATAGGTGACCACAGACCCAAAACCTTGGATCTTAAGAACAATGAAAAAGCATTCAGTTTCTTAAAAGAAGAATTTTAATAGAAGAAAAAGTAAAAAGAATCACCTCTGTAAAATCAGGATGGTAAATACCTTACATGGTAATTAGATTCAAAACAAAGAGAATCCCTCTAGGCAAAACCTTAAGTTACAAAAAGTTACAAAGTTACAAAAACAGGAATATCCATTCCATTCAGCACAGCTTATTTTCTCAGCCATTTAAAGAAAACAGAATCTAATGCATATCTAGCTAGATTACTTACTAAGTTCTAAGACTCCATTCCTGTTCTGTCCCCGGCCAAAGCATCACACAGACAGACACAGACCCTTTTGTTTCTCCCCATCTCCAGCTTTGAAAGTATCTTGTCTCCTCATTGGTCATTGTGGTCAGGTGCCAGCAAGGTTATCCTAGCTTCTTAACCCTTTACAGGTGAAAGGGTTTTTCCTCTGGCCAGGAGGGATTTTAAAGGTGTTTACCCTTCCCTTTATATTTATGACAAGCTGTGAGGATAAGTAGCAATAATACTTAATCATAGCAGTGATTAGCAACTTTGCCTGGTCAATTTGACCAGAGTTTGGTTCACAGTGCATGTATTTCTTTTTCTAAAGTTCTCAGTGTGTTGCTACAGTTTGTACTGCCTAAATGAAAACTTCATCACATGCTTCAATGCAAGCCAAAACTCTAAATCAGCTTTCCTTCCCCATCTCATCAGCCAAAATACATAGTATCCACTATGGTAAGACCATGTGTTTTATACATGTGAGTCTATACATATGTTATATGTATATCATTTATGTGAAAATTATATGAAAAAGGACTTTTTCATATAGCTCATGAATCTTGAAACTTCCATATGTAAAGTAGAGAGCACTTTTATGGTATTTGTATGTTACATCTGTGGAACAAAAAAATGTTTTCCTGAGATTGTATGTGTTTCAGCTCACAGGAAATGGATACACTGGTACAAGCAACCTTCCCCTGAGACATTGCACTAGAGAATGGACAATATTTGCCTACTGATCCTGTTCTAGACTATGTGTGGATCAGTACAAGCAATCATACTTGTACATGAGGAGGTGGAGCTATTACACATTAAATACAGTTATGTCCAGATACTGGTGGGTGATAGAGATAGTATTGCAGACATCATTTTGGGAGGGGCTGGAAGTAGTTTGTTCTAATTTCACTGTTGTCAAATTTCCATACTAAAAAAGTATTCAAAAGACCCCCATTTTTTTCTTCCTTGCTGTTTTGCCACAAAGGAGTAGTGGGTCAGAAAAACAGAAGCAGAACCAAGCCATCTCACCCCATGTCTGACTGCAATATTAGGAGAAGGAAATCTCTTCTCATTTTGATATATATTCCCAGGGTGGTAAGTCTATGGGATCAGTGGGGCATGTAATGCTTCGATCATCCTGTCTGACATTCATAATAAAAAGACAGAAAGTCCTTTGCTCCATTTAGACAAGTTTTGTAATGCTGCTGCTGCTGCCCCACACTCCTGCCTATCATAGTCCACAATGCACATTTGGATATTTTCCTGTTTCAAATTTGAAAATCTGAAGCTAAAATTTTGACTCCAAACATTATTAATTTAAGTGATAGAACATTGGAATATTAAATACCTGTGTTCAAAAATTGGGATATCCATCCATTCCCTGAAAGCCCAAGTACAGGGAAGATTTTAAAAGTGAAGAGGGCAAGTTTGGACTAGAGCCAGAAAAAAAATGTGGGAGATAAGTGAGCCATTTCAGAATGTGTTTAGAATATATGTGCTTTTAGAACTTATCACTATCATGGGAACAGAGGCATTCTGTGTTTGCTGAAGTCAGGAGAGATGACATGGAGAAGCCACTTGCAGTAGTCAAAGTAAGAGGAGACTGAAATCATGGATGGAGAGTCTAGCAGAGGCCCCACTAGGAGCATTTGTAAACATTTTTTTGCACTGATACAGCCCCAGTGGTACTACTAAAGGTGGAAGCTGCCATGTAGGCAGCATGCAGTTGTTTTTTCCACCATGCCATCAAGCCCTGCTTAGAGCTGCACTGGCACAGAAAAACACACATTTTCCTAGTGAAGATGTACACCTGTAGAGTGCAGATAGTAGTTGTGACACTCTGTATCTTAGGGGAACACCCTGCACTCCCATGTTCATCCTTATACCACACAATCCTTATGATATGCAAAGTTTGAATGAAAAGTTTGTCATGTCGGGTGTCTTCAGAAGGCTCATAATGCACTGAGCATTGTTATTAGTTATAGTAATGTTATAGGTTGTAATTTCATGTATATAGTTATGAGGTTGAAAATGTGTCCTCATGGCTTAAAACAAGCCCATGCAAAACCATGCCATAAGGGCATGTATGGGACAAACCCAGCCCAGCCTCACAGGAACAAAGGATACTAGCCTAGGCAGCCACAAAGGATCTGTTGGACTCTCGAGTGAGTCACCCCCCTTCCCTTGGTCAGTTTGAGACTACAATGAGGTAATGTTCACCTGACCCTGAAGTGGAGGGCAAAGCCAAGAGGGAAGAAAGAACATGATAAAAGGGAGAGACGTTTGCCATGCTCCACCTCTTTTCCACCTCCATCTACAGACATCACCATCAAGCAACTGAAGCACTGATCCAAAGGGAGAGCCTGGTTGAAGGGCAACCAGCCAGCCTGTGGTGAGAAGCATCTAAGTTTGTAAGGGCACTGAAAGTGTTAAGATCAGCTCAGAATGCGTTTTGCTTTTATTTCATTTGACCAAATTTGACTTCTTGTTCTTTGACTTATAATCACTTAAAATCTATCTTTTGTAGTTAATAAGTTTGTTTGTTTACCCTACCTGAAGCAGTGTGTTTGGTTTGAAGCATGTGAGAGACTCCCCTTGGAATAACAAGCCTGGTACGTATCAATTTCTTTGTTAAATTGATGAACTCATATAAGCTTGCAGTGTCCAGCAGGCATAACTGGACACTGCAAGACAGAGATTCCAAGGGCTGTGTCTGGGACGGGAGATATTGGCTAGCGTCATTCGGTTGCACAATCCAAGCAGCGACTGGCCAAAAGTGCTCACTCACGTAGCTGGGAGCAGCTTACATGCTAGAGGCTGTGCATGAACTGCCTGGGAGTGGGGGTTCTCACAGCAGAGCAGGGTAAGGCTGGCTCGCAGAGTCAAGGATTAGAGTGACCTAGCAGATCACTGGTCCAGATAACACCAGAGGAACGTCACAGTAGTTATCAGTGTTGCCTGAGATGGCAATAGGCATATTTACAAATAGGAGAGATGTGATGGGAGGCAAGCTCAGGGTGAAGAATAAAACCAAGGTAACTGTCAGTGCTTTTAAAAGGTAAGGTATGAGCTGATGAGCAAAATAGAAAAAATGGGTTGGTATTTGAGCATAACAACAATAATATAACATCTGAAAGAGGAAATATCTTCTTCCCCTTACACTTATCTCATTTCCTGTCTATTTCTTACACCATCAACTGTACCAAGGTACTCTTAAAAATTACTAAAGTTCCAGGGTACAAATCTGTACGCTGAAAAGTAAAACCGAAAAGCTCAGTATCCAATTTCTAGTGTGGGCAGTGAGCTATGAGACTTGGTTTCAACTCTATGACTTTCTTTATGACTTTGGGCAGTTTACTTACCTCTCTGTGTCCTTCTGTAAAAACTGTGTATATTACTGCTTATCCGCATTTTAAAAGCCCTTTTAGAGTCTCAGATAAAATATGGTATATAAGTGCAAACTATTATTGTTAATATAAACATATTAATTATAACAACAGTAATTTTGTGCCAGCATACCTGATTTTGGAACAATGATTTAAAGTTAATAGAGCTTAGAATTCTGCAAAGTACATTACGAAACATTTTTAAAGTATTTAATGCACCCTTAAAACTAGACCATGAAGACTGTGACAGTACAGAAGTGTGTTCTTCTGTTTAAACAAGAGTGTCTCTGATCAACAGATTAACTGGTTTAAAGTGATGGCAATACTACAACAATTCTAACTTTGGGGTATATTTTACATGGTATGCTTTATTTTAGCTTTATATTACCTTCTAATTTGTAAAGGTGTACAGCTTGTTGAGTTGAGAAAGTACCTTGTCTGTTGCTATAGTTTTTTAAAATATGTAGTCCTGTAAGTGATTTCTAAAAATGTTCATAGACAAGTTATTTTAGAAAATACTGTGGATGAAATGCTAGCCCCAGTTAGGTCAATAGCAAAATGCCCATTGGCTTTGATAGGGTCTGCATTTCACCCTATGTGTTTATTTAGATTTCTGTTTTTATCAGGATAGAGGAATTGGCCTTGAAAGCAAATATCCCAGAGTGACTCTAAATTTCTTATTTTTTATGTATCTGCACTTAAAATTGCTACCAAGCCAATGGGTCCACTTGGTTCCAGACTTTTCATAGTACTTCATATATAGGAGTGTCTGTATCTATTTCCAAACCTGTTTTAGTACTTTCCATATATTTTTACATTTCCGTAACATCAACTTTTCTACTGTTTATATCCTGTATTTTTTTCCTTGCAAATACCTAACTGACTTTTGAGTATGTTTAGAGCTGAAGTTTCTGTTGCTGCTTTGTCATATCTGTTTGGCAAAATGCGATTTTTATGTTTTTATAATTTCAATGGATAATATCAATGTTTATTTTTAAGCATGTTTCTATTTTTATTTATTTAAATTTTCACAGCTGTGCAAAACTATTGATTTTATACTTTTTTCAATTTATCAATTTAAAGTTTCACATTTGGAGGAAATTGTGGGGGATCAGATAATGAGGGAGTCAGACAATAAAATTAATTATAGTAGACTCTGAAATTCAAATCCTTGAAAGCTTTATAAGGATTAAAACACAAATTGTCAACATCACATAAAAATAGATAAACTAAATATCCTTAAATCAAACACTAATAAGTTTTCAAGCAACACAGTTCTTACTTTGCCTATCTGTAAATTTCTATTAGCGATGGAACTTTTTTTTGTTAGTTTGGGTGTATACAGTAAAATCAACATTTACCAATAAAATCTAATCCTCCCAGGCCTGGACTTACTTAAGGCCTTGTATGACAAGCAGTTCCAGACACTGCTTTTTCTGATGTAACCAAGGCCTTTGGCACAGTCAGTCATGCTATATGGATTGATAAATTGTTGTGTCCTGAATTTGGTCATTCTTTTTGAGCGGGCCCAGGAATTATGACTGACACATTTCAGAGCGTCAATTTTTTAAAATATATGGTCTCTCTAAAATTTCCTTCAGGTTTGTGGATTGTACATTTGTGTATGCTATCAGCACAAACATGTAATGGTTTTCAATATTTAGAGTGATATTGGGTTATCATTCACTTTTCTAGTCTCATACTAGGTTGTACTTCTTAAAAATGTGGTGGGGAAGGGAAGAGCAAATAATTTTTAAAAGCTTTCTTAATTACCCAGTAAGCATTAAAGACAATGTAACAATGAAAAGGTGTGGCTTTTTGCTGGTATTTAGCAGCCTAAAGGTCACATGCAGTAACATACTTCGCCTTAAAGAAGGGATCCTGAGCTTTTCCTCTGTCTCCATCTAGTGAAGAGTGTATCACGATCAGTGGAAGTGGAGTCAGAAGGCCCATGTTACCTAGAGAGACTGTTATTGAGGGGACACCAGGGAAACGGAATACAGGCTGGAAGTAACTCAGCCACATGGACAGAGAAGTGCACAGGTTTAATGAAGTTCTAATTGTTCAACTTTCACTGCATTCAGCGTCATGCTTTGTGAATGAAACATGGTGACAGTGTCTGAGCTGTGAGTTTTCTGCAGTACAACAGCTGGTAGCATGAGCCATGGAACTCAGTATGAAACCCCTGGATACTTGGATTTTGCAGACACAAACCTAGCCCAGCGAAGATCTGGTGGAAGGAAGAATTCGAGCTGTACACAGACCTGGTCATGCAGAAGAATGACAACAGCAGGAAAGTAAAACTGTATTTAGCTTTTTGTGGAACAAGGCAGAGAGATCTGCACCACTCTGAAGTTTACCACTGCCTCAAGCTTCACAGCAGTCCTAGGAGCCTTGGAGACCTAGGAGGGAGGCGAGCCCAGGACTGTTGAACCTGTAGGTGCACAAGACTGCAGCATCTGTGTTTGCTACCGGAGAAGCCCCAATATGTCCTGGTGCATCTCCCTTTCTGACTCCAGGGCCTTTCTCCAGCCCACTCTTTCTTTTGTCATATTTTCCCCTCGTGGTATCATTAGAGGGTAGAGTTAAGGTTGTTCTGTACTTTGTGTAATGCTATACCTTAATATGTTTGGATTTCTTTTAAGTGTAACCTTAACTGTGAATTCCCAGAAAAGGAAACTTTTTAGAGGCCAAGGAATGTCATGAGGACCTTTGAACCTAGGGCAAAATACACACAACTAGAGATGGTGTGGACAACCACTGCATCAACAAAGATTTCAGGATGCCCCTGCTGAGGGGTGACTATTAGAGCCCAAATAAGCTGAAGATTCAGCATAGGAAAGGAGCAAAGGTTTTATGTTGTACAGCTATTTATTTCAGAAGGAGAAAGGATAGACTTTGACTTTTCACTAGAGTTAAAAGCACAACAGTGGCCTGTAACCCACCAGAGAGGGAAACTGAGGGTCCATACTGTTGGTTAATGGTAGAAAAGACAGATGTAAGAGAGACTCCATTACAAGCACTCTAGTTTCATTAAAATATTTTGTGATTTGTTCATTTGTTTTCTTTCTCTCAAACATGACCGTGCTGGGGGGTTTTAGCTGCTAAGTTTCCATCACATCAGTGAGTTGTTCTGATGGTGAGCCAAGTGCATTCTGGGTGTATCTTATGGGGGCTCTCTAGAAAAGGTCATGTAGCCTAAGAATATCACCTTTTTAGCAGATTCCCTACAGGCGGGAAATTATTAGTTTAGATAAAGAGTGAACACAGTAGTCTTGTTTACACTTCATTGTTGTACAAGTTCTCCAAGTAAATCAGCAGACATTTCTCTTGTGGGATGAACTGAACAAAATCTGCAATTGTTATTCAAAATGATTTCCTTCTCATTTCACTTTTGATGGCTGTGGTTGCACTTACAGAGTTTACTTTGTGTAAATGAAGCCCTTTCTGAGTAAGAAAACTGAGTCCACTTCTGTCATATACAACATATGTGCATAAGAGCATAAGAACATCAGAACGGCCGTACTGGGTCAGACCAAAGGTCCATCTAGCCCAACATCCTGTCTTCCGACAGTGGCCAATGCCAGGTGCCCAAGAGGGAATGAATAGAACAGGTAATCAATCATCAAGTGATCCATTCCTTTGCCCATTCCCAGCTTCTAGCAAACAGAGGCTAGGGTTACCATCCCTGTCCATCTTGGCTAATAGCGAACATTGTCTTGGAACATTATTTACTATAGCAAATATGATATAAGGATTTGTGAGTTGTAAAACTTCTGTCCATCTAGCTTTACTTGTGGCACACTTGTCCCTTACAGACTAAGAACTACAATTTACATTCATTCATGTAATCATATCAAACTTTTGGAAAGATTGCCACGTGCCTGGGAGCTCCAGGGGGTACAGTTTCTCCCAGTACAATGCTTATCATTGCTAGAATGTGCCTAATATGCATAATTAATTCTTTGATTTTATTTCTTCTTGTGCCCTGAACTTTATCCCTCTCTTTTCCCCCTAAAACAAACTTAGATGATTCTTGGTATATAGCTTGGAATATCATTCCAAGGTTGCTTACAGGTTGTTATGGGAGGAGGAAAAAAATAAGACTGGTATGGAGCAAAGGATGCACAGAAAGAAGAGGCGTGGTACAAGGATGGAGTCTTATGATATGTCAGAGATGTAAAAGGAGACATTGAAAGAGAAGCAAGAGGAGCATTCAATAAGGTAGGTAAAGACCCAAAGGAGGCCAATGTTAACACAAGAGGGGAGATGATTTGAGAAAGGAAAGTATGGTTTATAATGTTTACACTGTTCAGCCGAGAAACTGAAGGGGGATAAGACCAGGAAAAAAAGCAATTGGATTTAGCTTATGCCAGGTCACTGGAGTCTTTGAGAGCAATATCAGGCTACTGGAAGTGGACAAAGAGGAAGTGAACAGAGGATTTTGAAAGAATGGGAGTAAAACTGTTCATCTGAAGGTAAGTGGAACAGGAACAGAGAAATTAAACGGGCTGGTAATTGAAGAGGCTGAGGGAATTGAAACAGGGTTTTTAGCTGAGTGATAGTTCAAAATTCTATTTTAATAAAAACATACTTACTACAGATCATTTGAAACTTTTTACAGAGTTTGTTATGAACAGAATAAATCTGATATCATAATGCAGTTCAAGGTTTGCAAAATCTAAAGTGAAACTTAAAAAAATCATTATCTGCAGTGCTTTAAAAATAACTAGGTGCTACAGTAATACACATAATAAAAACTAAAATATGGTAATAGAATTTATGGAAAACAAAAAACCCACAATGGATGAGTATAGTTAGCATTATTCCATTTCTCATCTTTAAAGATTATTGTCATTTAATCTGTTCCTTTTAATATGTTCACAGTATAAATGTTGGAGGGTTTTTTTTTTAATAATGTACATTGTATTTTTGTGTTGAAAAAGGCAAAATGTATATAGGGATTTAATAAACACTTAAAAGATGTAGTTCTGACTTGGCAGAAAAGGAGTTAAAAGTTGAACCATCTGAGGAAGCAATTGGAACATTCCATTATCCATATGAGAAAGGGGGAGGCGGGATTTTTTTTTGCAGTCAGTTAGTTATTTGATAATTTTTTTTAAACAAAATTTGAAATGACTTAGTGAAGTTATAGTTATAAATCATAAGAGATAAATCTGTGAAGTAAAATAAGCAAACCTGAGGTAAAATTCTAAAATTCTCCTCTTTTTATATACAAGCTCCAAGGAACAGATGGGTCAATCTGGCTGCGGTGGTTCTAGGCACAAGACATCATTGACCCTGGTTAGTTCTGGGCTTACAGAGTATTTCAAGGTCCTTTTGACCTGCTTAAGTATTTCCTTTCAGCACAATCACAATTCACTTAATAATCACAGCAATGGCTTACAGTGATCTTCAGGCCTCATTTACCTGAATGAGGCTGGGGAGAAAGAGAAGAACATGATAGTAATTAAGATAAATGTACCATTGAGAGGTCTTAATATATCTTAGGACCTCAATTATCTAGACATCTCAGGGGACACCCCAAAACTTTGTTTAATCAAGAATTCAGTTACTGGGGGAACCATTTTAAAGTGTAAATAATAACTTCACCTGGTGTGCTAAAGTAAAATGTCATTAGGCCATTTCAAACCTCTAGGTAACAGAGTTTTAATGAGTTTGGCTAATCAAGATCTTTCTGTGAATAATATTGAGGGACATGTCCAGGTTTCAAATAAATAAAGTAGTTTTTTGGAGAACTGAGGTTAGGCTAATTTAGACACTGAGTAGCTAGTTTACAAAACTAGGTGCCCGAATACAGATTTAGATGCCTAAATACTTCTTATAGGCATCTGAATGCACTTTAAGAAAGCAAAGTGTTTTAAACTTCCAATTATGTTCTTTGTGATATTTTTAACAGTTCAGCATAATTGGTTTTCTATTATGAAGTGAGATAGCATGGTCCCTTTGATTTACAAGGCAATAATAAGAGTCCCAAGAAAGTGAGGAATCATGTCCTTCAATCTGTATCTGCAGTGTTTGGCCAACTGTAGCCATTCAAAATGTTTGGGAAGTTGTTGGTGTAACAGCAGCCACTTTGTTGATGGTAAACAAGAGCAGAGTTATTTTATCATAGGGAAAAAAACTGCAGCACAATAGATACGTATGATGCTCTACTGGCAACTATAAACAAGACAAGATCCGTACCCTGTGGAGCTTTAAAATCTAAAGTTAAACCAAAATCACAACAAAGAGCACAGACAGAGTGTGTGGGGAGGTAAATGGTAAACAAATGGAGAGGGATAGCCCTTTGTAGTCCCAATTTCCTGCTGCTATATCTTCTAAGTAAATAAAATCTATGTAGAATATAAAACTGCTTCTATCTGCCAGCTTCTCTTCTAAATACCTGCTGTTTAATAAAATTAATAATGATGAGGCTAGTATTAAATGCAGAGAGACCAAGTAGTGAATGGAGGTAGAGACTGAACTACCCTCTCAACCTGAGGCCTGGTCTACACTGGAGTGGTGGGAGGGAGAAATCGATCTAAGTTACGCAACTTCCGCTACACGAATAATGTAGCTGAAGTCAATGTACTTAGATCTACTTACCAGGATGTCTTCATTGCGGTAAGTCGACGGCTGACACTCTCCTGTCGACGCTGCCTGCGCCTCTCACCCTGGTGGAGTACTGGAGTCGACAGGAGAGCGCTCAGCAGTCGATTTATCGCATCTAGACTAGATGCAATAAATCAACCCTCGCTGGATCGATCTCTGACCGTCGATCCAGCCGGTAACGTAGACAAGCCCTTAGAGGTGGCCTCTTCAGGGCTGAGGCACAATAGCAGAGCAGTGCAAGGAAGCTTGAGTTATTGCTGCCCTATTTGATGGCTAAATGAGGACTTCAGTTCTCATCAATTCAGGAACTTTCATGAGCTCTACATTCACACACGCCACAAAAATAACACTTAAGAAAAAGACTCCAGTATGATTTTGCAAACGTGTATACAGACACACATCTGTTAGATTATTAATACTGTCACTTGTTTGATTATTAATACTGTAACTTGTTGCTTAGCACAGATACTGTTGCTAAAACTTTTCTTTTTGTTTTACGATTTGTGAAGAAATAAGATACTGTATTTCTTTTTTCCCTATTAAACTTTTTTGTAAAAAGTAGAGAGAGAGAAAAAAACTATACATAAACTTCTCATAGTATATTAGGCATTTGCTACCTAACCTTAATTATACTTGAAATAGGAAAGATATTTCAAAACCTAAAAGTTAACTACGATATCACAACTACGAAGGACAGTTTTTTATATATATATTTATTATTACAGATATACTGAAGTGAGGAATTCTTTTTTTCCAGAAATTGCAAATGAAGATTTCTCTATTTCATTTCAGGCATTTTGGCAACTCCCATATATAGGGTTTTTGTGTGTGAAATTTTGGGGTGTTGGAGAAATTATATCAAGTCTTACGAAGAGCAACATTCTCAAGGAAGTCTGATAGATATCTCTGAAATTATTTTTTGGAAGAGGACAAAGGTGAGAGAGACAGTAAGAAAAATATTCAGCATTGAAGGAAGTTTGCATTATTGCTGTCCTGTTTAGTGGATAAAAAAGCACCACAAACATGTCTGCCAAACTGAAATAATTAACTTTTCTCCTTTAAATAAGCCTGGCCAGATTCCTAGGATTACAAAGGCAACATAATAAAATAAAAACTTGCAAACTCCATCTTTAATATAGCAACATGACACATGAAAGCACACAGTAAGCCAGCCTCATAATTGGAAATATACATATGATAGAGGAACATCTAAAAGTTCGGACTTCAATTTACATAAGCATCCAAAGCTACCGAGACTTCTATCACTGGGTGTGGGCCCTACAATCCTTGTCTCCATACAATCCTCCTCCCATCTTCATCAAGTCTTATGACAGACACTCACCACCATCAATAACCTCCTAACAATCTTCCTCCTCCTTTACTTGGTGTTCACTTGTTCATGAGGATGATTTGTGGCCTGCTCCGCCATTTAATATCTTTGGCAATTAGGTGCATGTCCCTTCCACGATCTTTTGGAGCAATCCCTTCCCCACCCCCCTCCTATCTTTCACATGGGCATAAGCAAACAAATCAAATTATGCTGTTGTGGTACTGCTGAGAATGAGGAGTAGGGTTTAGTTAAACAGGGAACCTTAAGTCATTGGCTCTCAACCTTTCCAGACTACTTTAACCCTTTCAGGAGTCTGATTTGTCTTCTGTACCCCCAAGTTTCACCTCATTTTAAAACTTCTTGCTGACAAAATCAGACATAAAAATATAAAAGTGTGACAGCTCACTATTACTGAAAAATTGCTTACTTTCCTATTTTACCATATAATTATAAAATAAATCAATTTGAATATAAATACTGTACTTACATTTCAGTATATAGTTCAGAACAGTGTAAAACAAGTAATTGTATGATATTTTAGTTTTTACTGATTTTATTTGTGCTTTTTATGTAGCCTGTTGTAAAACTAGGCAAATAACTAGTTGAGTTGATGTACCCCCCTGCAAGACCTCTGCATACCGCCCAGGGGTGTACGTACCCCTGGTTGAGAACCACTGCCTTAAGAAATACCATGCTAACTATGTGATGAAACCAAGCTATTCCAGTTCAAAACTCAAATGAACTATAAAAAGCTGCCCTTAAATGGTTGTTGAGATCCAGATAGTGAAAAAAAATCATAAACAAATATTTTAAGTTGTGTATGTGACAGACTTTGAACAAAACACTTGTAGAATGCTAAATAAATTCAAAGGGACAAACACTGAGTATTTTCATTTGCATCATGTGTAGTCTACACAATTCTAGTTGTGATGTTCCTTAGTCCAAAAATTAACTGCAGTTGCTCTGAGAATTGTCTAGTACTCTATTTTAAGCTATTATAATACTAACAGTGTGCTAGGTACTTTTACAGACAAGCTAAAAACAAAGTTGCCACACAGAACTTGCAACCTCAGTACAACCCTTTGAAGCTACGTGAGAAAAAATTCTCATAAAGGAATGATTGTGTTAAAATATTTTCAACTACAATTCAGTCTATAGATTAACATTTTTCCCTGAATCAGCTCATGTATCATAATTTCATATGACTGCTTTTTTGTAAAGAAAACAGATGCAACTATGATGAAATATAAGTTTTCACTAAACATGCTCTCCAGTTGATCCTTTTACTAATATAGTATTTCTTAGCTGATTTACTTTATAAAGTGTTATTCAAACACAAATATCCTTTACTGCATTGTTTTTGCCATCATTGACATGGCACATAAATTCAATTCAAGCACTTTATACCAGGGTGGGCAAACTTTTTGGCCTGAGGGCCACATCTGGGTATAGAAATTGTATGGCGGGCCATGAATGCTCAAAAAATTGGGGTTGGGGTGCAGGAGGGAGTGAGGGCTCTGGCTGGGGGTGTGGCTTCAGGGTGGGGTCAGAAATGGAGTTCAGGGTGCGGGAGGGGACTCCGGGCTGGGGGCGCTGGGGTGGGGCTGGGGATGCAGGGGTTTGGGGTGTAAAAGGGTGCTCCAGGCTGGGATCGAGGGGTTCAGAGGGCAGGAGGGGGATCAGGGCTGGGGCAGGGGCACTGGGGTGCAGGCTCCAGGCAGTGCTTACTTCAAAGGGCTCCCAGAAGCAGCGGCATGTTCTCCCTCCGGCTCCAATGTGGAGGTGCGGCCAGGCTGCTCTGCGCTGCCTTATCTGCAGGCACCACCCCTGCAGCTCCCATTAGCCACGGTTCCTGGCCAATGGGAGCTGTGGGGGTGGCACTTGAGCCCCCTGGCTGCCCCTATGCATAGGAGCCAGAAGGGGGGACATACCGCTGCTTCTGGGAACCACATAGAGCAGCCCCCGACTCTGATCCCGCTCCCCAGTGGGAGCTCAAGGGCCGGACTAAAACGGCTGACGGGTCGCATCCGGCCCGTGGGCCGTAGTTTGCCCACGCGTTTTATACCCTTCACTCCCCACTAAGGGGATACAACATGTCCTCCCCCTCCATAAACAAGTCTTTTCTGTAGCCAAATTGTCCATAATAATAATAAAATATTTGTTTTAAGGAGAACCTCTTTAGGTTGATAGGTCCTTGAAGAGAGACTGGTAGAACTTTGGATTCTGAAGGATCTTTGTCGGTAATAAGGGACAGTAAAAGGGAAAAGAGGGCAACTAGGGGCTTTTTGTGCCTCAGTGTCTATCTTCGGGAGCAGCTGAGGAGGAAACACTTAAAAAATGCTTGGGAAAATACAGTCTAAAGAGAAAAGACGAATAATGCCTGAGGAAATGCAGGAAAAAAACAAGGGCTTTGAACAGAAGAGAGAGCATTAACTAGCCTAATGGAAACTGGAACTTGAGCCTGGAGCAAAGCACAGGATGGTGAGATATAACTCTGGAAATGAAGGGGAATGTGAATGAAAGTACAGAAAAACACTGAAAAACTTGAAGGAATCCGTGAACGGCTGTTATATGAGATATAATACAGAATGGATGATTGTCAGGATAAAGTATCTCAGGAACCGTAGAGTATATATTTGATCAATTCAATCACTTAAATGCCTCATAGATGATTAGGAGTTACAGGTCACGCTATGGTGCTATTTAAGAAAATTATTTCCCCTAAAATTACAGTAATATATCATATGTAACCAGTTATTTTGATTATCTTTGCGCAGGTAATGTACAGGCAAAGATACATGTATACTGGAGTCTCCTCAGGCCAGGGACTGTGTTTTCTAATGTTTGTACACTGCCTAACAAAATGGATCCAATTCTGGTTAGGGCTCCTAAGCATTACTGTAATATAACTGAAACAGTAACAAACATGAGTTTCTAGATTAATACACTCCTAGAAAATATACAAAGATAAACTCCATTAAAATTAAATTCTTAAAATTAACATGGCAACTGTCACTGACAATGGTTATTATACTTAAGATTTCAAAACAATTTCCATTATAACTTCCTATTTTCACTCACATATGACTTAAAAACAATACACAATCTTCCCCTATTAGCCTCCAACATACACGTTTTGAGCTGAAGCTTTCCATGCTTTGTCTCTGTCCAAAATGAAACTACTTTTGGAAAATCTGAGGGGAAAATCATTTAGACAATTTTAAAATATGGGAGAGTAAGAACAAATAAAGCAACTTTAAAAGTTGGAAAACAAACCACTAAACGGAAAATGGACTTTTCTAAGTTTGAATAATTGTTTTTTTAAAGTTATGATTGTTTGAAAATTACATATGATGCATCCGTAATTGAGATATTCTTCTATCTTTAGTTTTTTTGCGAATCTAGCCCATCATCTTCTTGCAGGGGACAGAGGTAAAATGTTCATGCTGACTTTAACAACCTTTGTTTCCCTTGATCATGAAGGTGTACGGATTCACTTGCACATCCTGACAGAAAAGACAGAATTACTTTAGTGCTTCTCAGAAAGATCTCAGAAGTTCTGTTAGGAACCTCATAGCTCTCATGTGGGGTTCCACAGGACTTAAAATTTGCTTTCCCTGTATGGGTATGTAACTAACATGCAATTCTGTGTTTCTTTAATCATAAAACCTAGACAGTGAGTTTACTTTCCAGTGTCTAGCCAATACAATATTTTTGATGGAAAAGCTCCATTTGAAACTCAGTCCAGAAAAGAAAGAGGTTAGTAAGTGGGGAGGAAGTATCTGGAAGGTACGCTGGGGACAGTGCCCTTAAAATGGGCCCTTAAAATTCAGTCCTTAACTTGGGTTTCCAAACAAGCCTTGTCCCCTTTCAGGGGTTTATAGCACTTCACCATTGGTCAGTGGGAGAACCTGGGCCTACTCACTACTTCAGGTTCCAACCAAGAAGCCTTATAAACACTTAAATTTTTTACTGCTCTTTACCTGGGCCTCTTTCCACCTGGCCCCTTTATCTTCACCTCTTACCTCATGGTTAAAGTTCTCAGGTCCTCTCTGTCCAAACTCTGGTTGTCCCTCAAGTTCCTTTGGCCAGAGAGGAGCACTCTTCCTTACCCTTTGGTCCCATTTTATCTGAGCCTGATGGACTCGGGTTTACTGCTTTCATGCAGCGTCTCTAGGCACAGCTGAAGGACCCAGCTTTGCTACTCCTTTCCTGGGGTGAGATGTAGTAGGACCACAAGACCTCCAGGAAGGGGCTATAAAGGGCCTGGTACTCCCCATCACAGCATGCTTTTGGATGCTCATATTCTTTTTCTGGATTTTAAAGTTCTGTCACTTGACAAAACTCTTTTTGCATCTGTATCTTGTAAGGTGACTGATCATTTCTCTCTCATGTGGATCTCCTTACCACTGTCCATTCCCTTCAGACCTTGATATTGGATTACTGCTATGTGCTCTACATGGGCTATCCTTGAAGCTCACTCAGAAATTGCATTTAGTGCAGAAGCAGATGCTTGCTTGGCTGGAGGTATGAGCCACAGGGAGCTCTTTGTGGATGCTCCCAAAGAATAGTTGTATAAACACTGATCTTGTGACATCTGGATAACTAAAGGTTAGAATCCACGCCTAATAGGATTATTTGGAAATAACACTAAACTGAAACTCTGGGAGTTTCATAGCTTTCTGTGTTTTTCCCCTACAGGAGGGCACAATTTGGTCTCTATAATTATACATGGCTTGAACATTTCACGCAAAAAGAAAAATTCTTAATACAGTTGTTTAATGCAAGTTACTAAAATGAGTCTTAGAGTTTCTGGACTGAAGAAAAAAAAAGGTTTTGTAGTTACCTTACAAGAAAAAGAAAATGAATCATTTTGTGCTATGTTATCCAAATTTCCTGTTGCTTGATTATACTAAAGAACTAGTATAAGGAAACTTGCAATGGGATAGAATTTTATACTCAGTTCCTATATCGGAGAAAATAAATGGTCACTGCAAGATTGTAAACCTGAAAATCATAACATAGATATCTGTACACATATCTTATTCCCCACACTGCAGGCCATTTTGGCTGTTTTTTTTTTTTAATCTGTATCAGTGAAAGCTTCACCTGACCTTAAGGCTATTTACTTCTCAAGATGAATATTCCCCAGTGAATTAATTATCTGGTGCAATTATTTGTGCCTGTGGATAAAAGTCAATGCAATAAGCATTACTTTATATTTACATTCTTGGCAGATAGCATTCATCATTGCCTTCCTCCTACTCACTATTGTAACTCAGCCTTAATACCAAAATCCTCAATTACTTGATAAATTTAGAATGCTAGTTGAGCTACACTGCATTCTACCCATAGAACGTATATACAATGAATTCCCAAAATTGTGCACAAAAGTTTTTTAAATTGCCAGCAAGTTTTATTTATTTATTTAAAAATATAACTATCTTGTTAGGGCTTTTTATTTATGCAGATACACCAAAGACCTTCCAAAAATTCTGTGCAGAAATAAATACATATTACATATGGACTGACTAACAAACAGAAATAATGGTAATAATAAAAAGCTCTTATATATCACTTTTTATTTGGAGGTCTCAAAGCATTTTACAAAGGAGGTCAGTATCATTATCCTCCTTTTACAGATGGGGAAGCTGAGATGAAGTGAGTTGCCCAAGGTCACCCAGCAGGCCAGTGGTAGAGCCAGGAATAGAATCCAAGTCTCCTGAGTCCCACTCTAGCTACTACTAGAGTACACCATGCAGAACTTAAAATGAGGGAAAACTTGAATGGATACGTTACACCAGATCCTGTAAAAACAAATGGAAAAATTACAGTGCATACTTATTTTATTCATTCTAACAAGTAATCAAAAAATTAAAAAAGTGTGCACATTTAGAGTGATAATTACCTTAGATTTACAGTGATGATAGCCATACATTTGTCATTTAGAGGAAAAGATGTAGTCTTAACTGCCGCCCAGTGACTTCAAAGGAAGCAGGATGAGGCCTAAAACTTTTGAAGTCTTATCTGCAATTCACTTTTGTTGTAACATTTTGTTTTTATAATTTTCATGACACCATAATCTCTCTTCCTCATGGACATCAATCATATAACATGATGAATTATGTATAATACATTGTTCTGTAAACATATATGATCCGATACTTATGGTTTGACATGGAATCCAATAAAGACAATGGACTATAGAGATCTACTTGTACGGATCTGAATGCAGAATCAGGACCTTACTTTATTACTGTAATAACCTTTATATCTAATTGCTTCCAGATAAGTAAAATATATTTAGTTTTTACGTAAGGAGCTTAATTTTACAAGTAATTCTGAATCTATCATGTCATAACAATAGTTTCCAAAACAACCATTGCTTCCAATCCTTTAATTACTTTTCTGATGCATATCTAATGTAATAAAATGACAATTTTCCCAAGTATTACTGCCTAATTTAATTAAATTGGGTTGATAAGACATCAGAAGAGGGTCACTCATATTCTTAATCAAAGATTCACAGTGAAATTCAATAGATTAATGTATGTTATTACCATGACATTTGCATTGAATAGCCACATTTTACAGAGA
Source organism: Natator depressus (assembly GCF_965152275.1). Classification (NCBI taxonomy): domain Eukaryota; kingdom Metazoa; phylum Chordata; order Testudines; family Cheloniidae; genus Natator; species Natator depressus. Next base: position 25,418,764 of record NC_134238.1, read on the forward strand.
AGCACTTTGCTATTCCATCCTACAACTGATGGTTAGACTAGATGATTACAATGGTCCCTTCTGGCCTTATAATCTATTAATTGATTTTAAGATATTTCATTGTATTGATAATTTATTACAATTACTTAGAGGACTCAAAAACTTGAATCTAGTCAATAAATAATAATAAGTTACTATAGTTTCAGGTAGGTAATACGCCTGGCTCTGCCAAGTTTTGTGGTTTTATAATCAAATTTTCCTGTCTCTTCCACCCATTACTCTCTGAACAGTCTACAAAAAGAAGTGGAATAACTAATGAAAGCCCTGATTCTGCAGATACATCTGCGCTTAAAATTACATGTGATGCATAAGCATTTGCAAGATCAGGGCCTAAATGGTTATTTGGAACAAGTGTAGGTAACAAATTTCAGACAAAAGTTGTCCCTTTAAACTTATATATAGAAATTTATCCATATGAAATTAGTATCATCAATACAGTACTGAAGTAAGATATCGCTCCTACTGCCTTCACCCAAAAATATGTAGTTTTTAAAATTATATTCCACTCTGACACTATGAACTAGTTTTCAATTTGAGAGGGACAGCCACGTTTTTAAAACGGTGGTGGAGACATACCTAGTAATTATTCAAGCAGTCATCACATAGAGGTCAGAGAGGATCCAGTTGCGTCGCATGTAAAAGCAATGGCATGATTTGGAAGGCATTTCTCCCATGTGTAAACTATGTCCATCCATAGCCGAAAGGATGCATTCCATGACATTTACATGTACTTACTGTCCAATTGTATGGTCCAATCCTGCAGTCCTTACTCAAACAAGGCTCCTATTGACATCAATTGGAGTGTTGTCTGAGTGACGACTGCAGGATCGGAATCTCAATAGTGAGTAAAAAGGAGGCGGTTAACCCAGCATAAATGAAAGACACACACTTCGTACTATCCTGTGGTATGATCACACACAATGCCAGAACAGAAAATAGAAAAGCCTTCTGACTAGGGCTGTTGCCTTCGCCAAAGATTCCTTCACAACACATAATTAGCCTAGTAAAGTCTTTTCTAGGAAAATCTGGCAACAAACATTTGAATTTCCAGCCAACGAGCCTTCACTTCAACAGCAGTCTCTCCCCTCCTCTGCACTTGCTTTTAAAAATCAATTATTCGGTTACCATACTCGTCTGGAAATCACTCGACACAGCAACATTTTCAGCATCGGATGTTTCAAATCCGGCTACAACAGCATCTTAACACACACATGGACAAGAACAACAATAAAATAAGATCCAGCAAGTTTCCAAGGTCTGCTAAATCGCAGTTATTCGGGCGAGGGAAGATTGCCTTCTTTTGGTATCCATTTTAATGCACCCTTTCATGTGTCTCATGCGAGGAAGGATTTTGCAGTCATTTAAAGTCTTCCTTCTCATCAACATTAAAAGAAAATCTTCTTTCAAATGGTCCCCTCTTCACAGATCGCAGGTTCCCTTCTGCTTAGCGCAGGCCTAAATCCAAACTCCAGTCGCATTCATCTAGATGAGAAAGGGAAAAGAAAGAAAAACTCGGAGGCAGAGGAAGGGTGGAGAAAGGGAGAGACACAGACGGAGAGCTACATCAGCTGCGGCAGCCGAGAGGCGAGACGAGGCAGACGGAGAAGCTCCAGCTGCTGTGTGTTGCAGAGAGGGGAGTAGAGCAGTGGCGGTGGCGGAAACAGGGCTGGCTGAGTGAACAAGGAGGAGGCAGCAGCGGCAGCGGGAAGGGGGAGGCTGTTGGTGTTTGGCGCCGGTGGAGGGAGTCATTCCTGCAGCTGCACTTCCGGTCGGCATTTTGTTCTGAGAGGGAGAGAGACACACACAGGATCCTTCCCCTCCTCCTCCTCCTCCTCCCCCCCCCCCGCTCGGTACCGACTCACCGTGCCCAAGCTACCCCCCCTCCCCCGCCCGCATACACTCACACGCACAGAGGGAGAGGCGGTGGCGGCGGGCGGGCCAGTGGCAGCGGCCCCCCCGGGTCGGTGTGTGTCTCGGAACCGGTTCTGCCCGGCCCGTGTTGATGTTGTGAAGCAGGCTCAGGGGGAAGGGATTTGTCTCGGCCGCTCACCCTCCGGCTCTACATGTTCGCTGCACTGAGGAGGAGACGGAAGAGGAGCCAGCCCCCCTCCCGGTCCGGATTATTGTTGTTATATTATCTCCCCTCCTCCTCCTGCTCCGCGGCGGCGGCGGCCCAGCAGCGGCGGCGGCGGCTCCTCTGAGGAGGGAGGGGGGCGGATTCCTCTCCCCCTCTCTCGGATTCTCGTTGGATTCAGACGCCGATTTGCTCAGGTAATTCCCCCTCCTTGTCTCCCCTTCCCCTCCCTGCCCTCTCCAGCAGCGGGCCGGGCCTCCAGCGCAGGCGGCCCAGCTCTGCCGGGGGCAGAGGGGATTAGCTGTTACCCGGGTAGAGGGGGAGTGAGGGGCAGCCGGAGGTGTTCCTTGCACAACCCCCTTCCTTCTCTGTAGGGTTTGGCGGAGGAGATTGGCTCTTCCCGGGCTGCCGGGAGGCTCAGGCCCGGCGGAGGGCGCAGGCCGCCGGCCAGCGCCTTTACTCCAGCTCGGGGATTAGAGAGGCGAAGCGGCTTCTCAGTGACAGGCCTCAACCCGGAGAGCAGCAGCAGGAAACAATACAATTAACAGCAAATGTGCAATGATCTCTTGCCATATTTACAACTTCAGTAGGGCAGGGGGGAAAGGTCCCAGCGCAACCAGCCCAGAGAGTCTTCTGGACCGGGAGAGAGCAGTGTGAGAAGCAGGGAGAAACAAATATTTCCATTATACCCATTATCCTCACCATTATCTCTCTTTAAACAAACTTCAGTTTGAACACTCAAAAGTTAATACACATGGATTTGTACAGTTTAAAGGATTGAACCTCCCAATATATAGTAGTTGACTCGCGCTGTAATCACTACTTTTATTTATAGAATACAACTAGTCCTTGTTGAATGATTGACACACCATGAACACCTGGAGACCCCAGGAAATATACATGGAGTATCATGTCGGTTATCAACATAGTGTATAACGTAGAGATTATATATATTCCATGAATAAGTAATACACAAAAATACTGTTTTATGCTTTCTAATAACTTGTGAACAAATGGGCAGGGGTTGTGCGCAGAGCGATAAATGTATGACATTTCAGGGATCAAGGTAAAACTGGGATTTTACCCTAAGAACATGGGATTTAAATTGAATTAAAATAAGAGCTATCCTTTCTTGTCAGGTCAGATCATTTTGAGGTCCCGGAATTGTTATTGGCTGTTTGTGTCCATGATGTTTGACAGGGTAACTAGGTGTCAATTTAACAGAAAGTGTCTGTAAATGGTGTCTGTAAATGGTGTAAGTCATTTATAGTAAAGTAAACCTTGGACTAATATGTAGTGGAGTTGAGAATGCTGTTGAAAAAACTGGTAAATTTAAAGTAACTGCTGGTAACCAGTAAAATACTTCCACTAAAGCTGCATCATTGGTGAAAATTTGCTCTGATCAAACTGTTTTGATACTAAGTTTCATATTTAATATTGAAAGGAAATGTTCAAGTAGTTAAAATGTAGCAATATTGCACAATAAACTTTCACTATATTGTAGTATGTTTTCTTCTTGTTTATGGAGATCTCTTGTAACATAAAGTGGTTAATGTGTCTTTAAAAGTAACTTTTTGTATTGTGTTCAGAATCTTTCAGCTCAGCCTTGCTAACTTGCCTCTGTGTCCTAATACATGTTTAAAAGATTGAAGTTAATATAGCTGTCACATAGAAGGCGTGTTTTTAATGCTGTAAATCCATGTAGTAGTCAGTAGCGTGTCCGTGATTTGTATTGGTCAGGGAGCAGTTTGAATTTTAAAAAGCCTGAAGATCCTGCTGAGCCCCAATCCCGGCCTCCCTCCCTCCCACTAATCTCCCATTCCTGTCTTTGTGCTGCCTGGTCCTGTGAGAGACACTGTTTGCAACAGGGCCTCAGGCCTACATGCGTGGAGAGGAACCATTTACACTTGATAAAGCAATTTTTATTTTTAAACTTTATGAATTGCAGAGAGAACTGCAAGTTGTCTCGAATTGTCCTATCTCTGTGTGTAACTGAATTGCTGTTTTCTTTTGGGCCATAGAGGGTGTGGAGGCCGACGTAGCTCTAGTTTACAGGAAAGAAAGGACTGTACAAAAACAGTTGTTGTACTTGGGTAATTTTCATCATCAGGAAGCGACATTGGCCCTAGGGTTTTTCTCGTCATTTTTAAAGAACGAGTCTCTGGAACAAGGAAAAATTAGTTTCGGTTAGATGATTGCTAATGGACTTGTTTGATTTATACACTTTAATTTCAGTAATTTAAATTAAATAAGGCAATTGACTTGAAACATGCAAGATATGAGTAGGAATTGAGGTGCTATATAGTTCCTGTCAAGTTTTTCTTCTGACACTGTTTACTGCTTGTTTTTAAAATCCCAAAACGTACATGTTTCTGAATAAAATTCATATATATATGGAAAATGAAAAACATGTTTATAAACAAACCTGTAAATTGCAGACACTGTATTTGTGATTTTTTTTAAAAAAAAAATCATCTTCTAGTGATATGCAGTGTGGTTAATTTTGAATTACTAGGGTCATCATGGGCTACTTGGTGATGTATTTTCTCGAACTCAAATATTTGATCTGGAAATTAAAAGTACTTACTGTACACTTTACTGAGAGACGTTAATTTTTAGTTAACATTTTGAAAATCAAATTTTAAAAATTGTGGAAAACCAGAAGTATTTAATTTTCATGCCTATTTCCCCCCAAGCATAAGAAACTGTACTTCCATTTGTCAGAACAGCTATGTGTCCAAGAAGAAAATTTCTTAAAAAATGGGAACAGTAATTTACTTAAATAACTGTGTTAAGAGCATAACTTTTAAAAGTCAGACAAGTGATTTTTATTTATTAGTGTTAGTTGTAACTGAAAGAGAACAGAGAGAGAAACATTTTTCAGTTTATTTTGTACATTTAACAGCACTTTGTGTATGTTTGTTTTTCCATGTATAGTCACTTTGTTCCTCCTCCTATTTATGTGGGGTGTTTTTTTTTTTTACACAATTTGAGTCCCACAAAAATTGGCAAGAGGACTCAGGCAAAGATGTATTTCCTGAAGTTGCCTTTACATTTTTTTTAAATAACCTGGGTTTCAGGATGAAGGTATATCTTTAACTTCAAACATTTTAAACATTTTTAAAAGGTAACAACAATATGCTTCTCTTATTTGTGAAAGTAAAACAGAACTCAGAATCATAAATCTGCCAGTACAATCAATTTTAGGCCCCAATCCTGCAGTTGGACACATGGAGTGACTCTTGCACTATGAGGAACCCTATTGACTTCATTGGCACTCTGGGATCTAACTGAAGAATCAAGGCCTTAGACTGTAATTTCTTTGGGTCAGGGATTGTATTGTTTTTGTTTGGTTGGTTGTATGATAATTAGGACAAGGCAGCCTTGACGCTGATTGAGCACTCTGGATACTCTTGCACTTATACTTTGAAGAGTAGTAGGTGAAAGAGATGCCAGTTAAACCAGGAAATGGTTTCAGCTAGGGATTGAAATAAGGTGTTCTATTGCAGTTTTCAGTGTCTTAAGCTGTTAAATGTGATGCTTTTATGTGTGCCAAACATATGTAGTAATACAGAAGTCAAATATTGATTTTATATTAAAATTTAGTTCATGAAAGCCATTCCAGAAACCAAAACATTTTAGTGAAAAATCAGTAATTGCTTCAGAAAGAGAAACTAAATGGTGCAGCCTCAGTATCTAGAAGTAGAGAAGAAATTTCTTAAATTTTGAAATTAAGAATTCAGCTAAATAGTCTGTTGCTAGAAGCTATTGTTGGACTATATGCTCTCTGTGTGTGTACATGGATTCAGTACTTATGGATAGTCTCTGGTGTGATGACTTCCGATTTAGGTTGGGGGAGGGGAAAGACTAGCCTATATTAGAATAGCTATTTTGTTTCTCAGAATACGGTACCACAAAAAATAAACAAAAAAATCCTGTTGCATTTAATGGGGGATAGAACTGGCCATTTTAATTTGGTGCTGCTTCTTTTGAATCTTGCTTTTTCCATTTCTTAGAAAATTTGCTATTCAGGTTAGTTTCTGATTTGAATGATCAAATAATCATAAAAGTCCAATTACGTGGAGACATCTTCAAGTCTATTGTTGATATGGATTCTCTGTGGAGACACTCTGTGTAAAAGATGACCTTTTTTTAATTACAGAGAAACCCTTTTAAAAAGATAATTATTAAAGGACTGTACTGAGGACTTACTGCTCCATTTATTTAAATTTGCATCTTTTTATTTCCTTTACACTTATAGGCAGAATTTGCTTTAAGGGGCAAATCCAGACCCTCACCCTAAGTGGGTGCAAAGGGCCCTCTTATGTTGGAAGTGGTGCAGGTCTACTTCACAAAGGTGAGAGAGTTAGGGGTGTAGAACTTGAGGGAGTTTGGCAGAGGCTATGGAGAGAACCTACAGTTCTCTTGCTTCCTGCCCCATTATCCACCACAGAAAACCCTGGTAGTAGTGGAGAGGATTTTGGCCTAAATGTAAATATATAATTTACAGGAACTTCAGTTGAATTAAATATAATCATTGATAATGCACAGAGAGAGAACTTGAAGATTACAATTCACCTGAAACAAACTATAAAGAAAAGAACAATTCTTCAATATTCATTTCTTCCATGTTAAACTTGAAAGATTTTAATACAAAGTATTTTTTGCCTTCAATAAAAAAAAAATCTAGAAATGTTTCATCATATTGCTATTAGTATTTGAAATAAATCAGTGTTACCTGTTGTTTCTCAGTGATAGAATTTTCCCCCTTTTCATCCATTGGTCTCAAAGTGCTTTACAAATATGGGTAAGTCTCTATAGTTTTTGCAAAATAGTATTGCTAAGCATTGATGTGAAACATTTTATTCAAACTCTAGTCCATATATATACACATCATGTACAAAAGCTGTTAAAAGAATAGTAAGAGTGCAAAGTAAAGGACTCAAAAATTAGGAAATGCCAGAATTCAAGTCGCAGTGCAACTTTAATTCAGCCCCTTTGTGTGTATGCTGTTCTCTTTAGTTACATAATCACATACTGTTATTTTTCACAGCACTCATTCAGTGCTCAGGATGGACAGTGCTCACTGACTCGCTACCTATTCATAATTTATTTTTTATCATGATCATTCAATGTGTGGCCCTATGGCTTATTTACCACACACCATCCAAATTCTGCACTGAATACAGAATTATTAATTTCCTCATGGGCTTTCTGTAGTGCTTACCATTGAAGTATCTGAGTGGTTCACAAATCTGAAATAATTTATCCTCATTACATTCCAGTGAGGTAATATGGTATGATTACTTGTCTTGCCTCAGTGCAGTCATATGGACTAGATGACTTGTTGAGGTCCCTTCAGCCCAACTTTTCTATGCTTCTGTGATTACCCCCATTTTACAGATGGGGATTAAGGTCAAAATTGTAGAAAGTGTCCATAAATCTTGGATGTCCAATTTATGATGCATAGGGTCTGATTTTTCTGAGTACTTAATATTTCTGTACTACTTAATATTTTCAAAGCACAGCTCCCTTTGACTTTACTTGTACCTGTGAGTGCTTAGCACTTCTGCAAATCAGGTTTAGGGTGTCCCAATGTTGGGCACCCAAAAAGTGATGAACACTCAATTAGTGGCCACCTATGAAAACTTTGGTTTAAGTGACTTGCCCAGCATCAAATAGGAACTCTGTAGCAGAAAGAAGGATTGAATCCAGTTCTTCAGGGTGGCATACTACTGCCTTAATGCTGAGACTGTCCTTTCAGTTTCTACAGTTCTCTTCCTCATTAACTACAAACCTTCAACTTCTGCAGCAAGTGAGGCTAAGATCCTATTCAGACAACAGCCTAATTCGTTCCCTGAGCACCATTTACCATGTGCACTGAATGAGGCATGATCTTGTGGAGGGAAAATGTATGTGATCATGTAATTACTTTGTCATACTGCACAAGGGGGCCAAATTACAATTGCATGGACAACCTTAATTCTGGCATTTCCTAACATTTGACTGCTTGGCTTTGTAACCTCAATTTTCCTCTAACATGGTTTTCATATGTAGTTTTAGGTTTTTAAAATAGCAAACTGAAAAAACAAATTCCATCATGTGGAACTGTATTAACCCTCCTCATGTGGGTCCCTGGTAAGGTTGGTATTTTTAGATCTACGGCACAGACTTCTACCACTTGAGCTTACAGAGTAATAGGTAGCAGTAGGAGGCTGTTGCCGTATGTTCACCAGTGTACATATTTGCTAGACAGCAGAGGAATGCTGGGTCTCAGAAATTCTGGGTTACATTCTAAGATTCAAAGTTGAGTGTCGTCTAATGGTTACAAACTCTTGTAACCCTACCCCTGCCTGTATTCCTCACCCCCACTGTATTTGAGGTGCGTGGCTTCTCCTGTACTGCTGTATGCCACCAGGGAAACTTGAGAGCACAGTAAAGTGCTGGGTGCCACAGCAGGCCTGACAGGTAGGAGGAGCAACTGAAGAAAAGACTTGTTTAGTCCCTGCACTGCTAAGCTGGAGCATGTCCAGCACAAACTGAATGTTTAGAGAATTTTGATGCCAGACTCTTAACAAAATTCTAGTGAGCACATGTAAAGTAATTTTCAGAGACTTAGAACTCAGCCAAATTTGGGAGGCTTTTTATAGGGACAGCAAAGAAGTACTTCTCTAACCCCAGGATGATCCCCGCCAAATGTCAAGACCCTGTTTCAAAGCATGGAGGTGCTATAGTGTCTCAGTAATATGGTTATAAGGATTCCTTTTTTTAAAAAAAATATTGAGAACACCTATTTTTCTCTTGCCTCATTTTCAAAAACAGAAACTTCAAAAAATTAGCATGAGGCATGCACCTGGTATGACACATTTCAGCCCAAATGATTAAAGTTTGACAAAGTTATACGTGAGCTGAAAACATGGTGTTTACAGGGTTAGCTAACCTTAACAGGAGGTTTTTCTGTTACCTCTGCCTCTAATTATGTGCAGACATCCTGAATTCTGGCATTTCCTACCTTTTTGAGTGCTTGACTTTGCAACCTTTAATAATTTGTAATGTAGTTTTGTGTATAATAAATATAAAATAATTATGATTTAATACACAAGTGGTTGAATATGTTGACTACTATATTTTGGTGACTTGTTTGGATGTCGATGCTTTGAAAACATTATTAACAGTATATATATAAAATATACATTTGTGTGAATATAACATGTTATCAAGTACTGCCACTTAAACAAGCTATCATAAAGTAGCAAGCTAAACAAAATTTTAGTCATGATCTCCACATAATACTAAGAGTCTGTTCCTGCCAACTTTCTCATGTGAGAAGCCTGTTGAAGTCAGTGGGGATACTTGTGAATAAAGACTAGTTGTATAAGGGTTTGAGCAGTGGGCCCTTAATCTGTACTCCGAGTATCCAGTTAAAAAGGTATCTGGAGCCTGGTTGGAAGTACAGTGCTATGTGCTGAAATTAGCAATTTTAAATTGTATCACTGTTATAATTAATTATAAGCAATACATGCTATAGTTTGTTTATAATGCTTTCAAACTGCTGCGCAAACAAGCCACCATAATATAACAAGATAAACAGCTCAATTTTCACATAATTAATCTTCAGACTGCAACTTGGAAAATATTATACTTCATCTATTGCCATTGTGTAGGTACTAACATTTAATACAAAAATGTAAAAAACATGAATGTTCTATATTAATATATATTTAACATGTTTATTTTACACCTGCCATAAATACTTTTTCCAGACTTAAACTAAGCATACAGTGTCATGGGAATAAACAGGCTTTAAACCATACTTGGCAAGTGTTTAGCCCTGACGTCTATGTAGATGGACCTTTTATGTCTTCCTGGAGATCCACTGAAGTTGAAGGTCATCAGCTTGGCTTCATTGTTGGGTCTGGGGCCTAAATTTGAAGAGAGTGTTGGAGAGGAGAACAAATGGCTTTGCATTAAATTTTAAAATATGCTGATTTCACATGTGGAATCATTAGGTTTCAGAAGTGTTAAGTATATGTTTCATTAAAATACCTATTTGTATAACACAATTAAATCCAAAATAATTCTTTTAATATTAATATCTTAAAGCAGCCTAACTATGTCAGTTTAAGTAAAAATAATGAAAAGTGTAGTTCCTATACTGTTGTGTTGTGGTTAGTAAAAATTAAAAGTATAAACGTGCTTTCATTCTGAAAAGTCACTCTGTAAAAAATGGTATGGGGTATTCATGTTTGTGTCAGTGATTTCCAGATCAGACATGCTCAGTTTTCAAATTTAAAAAAACAAAGGCATTCTGATTTCAAATGCTGCAAGATTTGGCTATCAGAATCCAGGCTATTTAGATTCTTTCTCTTGTGTATCATTGTGACTGATGATAATTCTGAAGGGCATATTAAGTTCTCAGTTTCACCCGTGTGGCTTCATTCTCAGATTATGCACCCAGGGATGCTTGTGAAAACTCATTGCTTTCAGTAGGTTCACACAGGTGTAACTGACTAGAACATATAATCAACAAAATTGTTTACTAAAATGGAATAAAATCCTCTACACAGTTTTAGCTGTATTTGCTTAGCAAGGCCAATGTGATTAAAATACAGTAAAATATTTAGTCACCACATTCAGCTGTCATAACTTTGAATACACGAGGGAACAGATCTGTTAAGTAAGAAGGTGTTTTTTGTTTTTTTTTATGTTGTCACTTTACAGTCTGGACCTACACCATTGAGGCCAATATGATCTTTAACTTGTCTGTGCTATTTATACAATATTGTTACTAATGGGGTATGATAGTTAACTTTCTTGGAATTTGCCATAATCATTGTGTTAATTTTTTTTATACTTTAGGGAAGTATGTTTTTCTCAGATTTAAATCTTTCTATATGTCATTGTAGAGTGATAAGAGGTAGAGGTAGCTTCTTGAAGGTTGGAATTTCTTCAGGATAATTTTCTGCGTACAAGTAGCTCATTAAGTTTACTAACTTTAATGCTGAAGTATTAAAGCTGAAAGAAAGTATAGTGGTACATTATTGTTACTGTATTTCTTTAGCAAATCAGTCAAATAATAGATTATTATAGTTGCAAGAAATCTTACGTTCACTCTGGGAAAGGTTCGAAATATAGGGGAGATACATACTCCCATTACGTGTGCACTGAAAAGAATAGTAACTTACTGCAAAACTTGCCTCAAAATCTTGCCAAAAATTCAAAACCACCCACTTAATGTTATGCCATACCAATTCACAGCACAAAAATGGCCCTGTACAGAAATTGCATGCTCTAAAGAGGGAGGTGTGTTTTGAAGAAACAAGAGTAGTCAGGGGAAAAATTAAAGTACTTAGCAATGAGATCCTAAAAAATATGAACGAATATAAGGAAACCATAAGATAATGGTGTTCTGTGTATTATTAACTTGCTATTTTCAGAAATTTCTGTGGCAAAACCTAAATATCGTAGTGGTTGCCAAAGCATATTGGCAGTAATGTGTACAACCTGTTGCCTAGGGGCCCACTTGTGGTCCTGTAGGCTCTAAATTGTGGCCCTCAGTGGCAACTATGTTAAAAGAAAAAAAAATGTTTTCAGTTGAAATGAGATCCTTGGATCATGCCCTGTTGTTTTTATAATCACTAGTAGGAGATAGTGGGTACTACCTCCCACTGTTGTCCCAAGAACAGCTCTGATGTGACCCTCTCACCTGTTGCAACACAGGAGTGGGAAGAGATAGTAGCCCAAGCTTCTCTGTTAGTAGAGAGCAGGACAGAAGCCTCAGCCTAGGTAAGTACTTAACAAAGGATGGCTTCCCTTCTCACGTAGCCACCCGTGGCAGTCTTCAAAAGGGGAATAAGAGGACACGCTAAGAACCAGCAATCACTCAGTGCAGCTTGAGTCTCTGTCCAAGCCCTGGTGCAGATTAAAGCAGTCTGGGGCTGATCCAGCTTGTGCTGTGTCAGCTGGCTGTAGTCCCCAAAGGACTATGTGCCGAATCATAGAATCATAGAATATCAGGGTTGGAAGGGACCCCAGAAGGTCATCTAGTCCAACCCCCTGCTCGAAGCAGGACCAATTCCCAGTTAAATCATCCCAGCCAGGGCTTTGTCAAGCCTGACCTTAAAAACCTCTAAGGAAGGAGATTCTACCACCTCCCTAGGTAACGCATTCCAGTGTTTCACCACCCTCTTAGTGAAAAAGTTTTTCCTAATATCCAATCTAAACCTCCCCCATTGCAACTTGAGACCATTACTCCTCGTTCTGTCATCTGCTACCATTGAGAACAGTCTAGAGCCATCCTCTTTGGAACCCCCTTTCAGGTAGTTGAAAGCAGCTATCAAATCCCCCCTCATTCTTCTCTTCTGCAGACTAAACAATCCCAGCTCCCTCAGCCTCTCCTCATAAGTCATGTGCTCTAGACCCCTAATCATTTTTGTTGCCCTTCGCTGGACTCTCTCCAATTTATCCACATCCTTCTTGTAGTGTGGGGCCCAAAACTGGACACAGTACTCCAGATGAGGCCTCACCAGTGTCGAATAGAGGGGAACGATCACGTCCCTCGATCTGCTCGCTATGCCCCTACTTATACATCCCAAAATGCCATTGGCCTTCTTGGCAACAAGGGCACACTGTTGACTCAAATGCCCATACCATTCTTTCTTACAGCCTCCAGCATTCCCCTGTGACGTGGTCTGCTGGGAGGGAGGTGTAGGAGCAGGCTATAACAACTCTGTGCATATTGGGGTTCTTGCATACTAGGGGAATTCCAGCAGGGAACTAGCAGGTGGCTTCTTCTCCCTTTGCTTTGCCTGAGCAGCGCAGGACTGACAATCTGCCCCAAAATAGCCCTGTGAGCTTTGTGAAATAACATTGGGTCCTCCAGGTGAAAAGATTGGACACCACTGATACATGCATTATCTGTAAAAGGTGGGTGTGCATGGCTTTCATCTCAAACCAAGAGGGATGCAAAAAAGTTTTTTTGCACGTTTGTGTCCTGTAGCTCTCTTACAGATTCAGTAGCACAGTGCTCTGTGTCTTTTCCCACATAGTATGCATTTTTTTTGTTTGTTCTTCAGTGGATGTTTGTAGTCATGGTCACTGTCAGTTATTTCAGAACTTATTTTTTCTCCCAACTGGATGGGATGGTACATCTGAGGTCCACCTTTTGGGCACATTTTTCTAACATCTCGCTTTTACACTTTTTAAACCACAAAATAGAGAATGTCCCCTAGTTAAGAACAAAGCAGTAGAATTGTTGTAGAATACCTATGTTCCCAAATTGCTTAAATCATATAATACTGAATACTATATCTTTCACAATCTGATTATGTTGCAACACTAGATGAGAGAGTTCCTCCTTTTTTCCTACCAAGAATTCAGACTTTAAATGTAAATATTATGTTTTAAGCTATTGAATTAGTTCTACATACATGTTGAAACACATAATACAACATTATTGAACCAGGATTAATAATCACTACGCTTCCTTTGGAAAGGATAAATTACTGTTACACCATTTGTGTAGCTATAATTTTCAGCCTTTCTCTTATAAACTTGTGCTTGTTTGTAAACGTTTACTCTTAATTAAAACTTGGCATACACATCTTTAGAAATTTTACATTTGCAGAAGTTCAGTCAAAAAAGTTTGATACATTTGCACACTTGCATAATTAAACATTTCTGAAAGCTCTAAAGTGGCTCTTGGTCCTTGATGTAGGATAACTGTTTTGCCTTAAACATGTATGTGCAGTACATTTATAGCATGTTAAAAGTTGCTGTGCATGTGGGGTAATTTTCATTTCCTCTAAGTAGAATAGAACTTGTAAAATCTGATGGAGTCACTTTTTCTTTTACAGAGTAACAAAGGGTATCATGAAAAAGAAACAAAAAAGAAATCTAAATTAGTTATAGTTCATTCAAATTAGTGCCTCCTGAAAATGTGAGTCTCTTGGGCTTGATTTCTGGATTTTTTTTTTTCTCGGCTTAATTAAGCTATATAATATCTTGTAATTTAGTCTGCAATATATTTGGTGCCTTTTTTTTTTTTTTTTAAATTTGCATGAGGACTTTTGGCTGTTCCTAATGCTTTTGTAGCAGAAGGACCTGGCTCATGTTCACAATGGCCACACATAGAACAGTGGTACTGCCTAGATCCTGTGGTAAAAAAGTGTGTTATAAATGTCTGACTGCAGTAAGGGCCAAGACTATGAGTATAAGGTATGGGGTGATGTGAATCACTCTGCACAAGCTGTCTGCACAGCAACACACATGTGAGATAGGTGGAGCATCTCTGGATTGGGTTGGGGCAGGGCTGGGCCATTTCGATGTGGATCTTTCTAGACTGACCCTGTAGGCTGAAGTAGCCTTCAAGGAGCAGTTCTTTGAATTTGGGAGACAGGATTTCTTCTCCATCAGCCCAGTGCTGACTTGACCTAGCTATTCAGTCTGGGTGTTGGGACTGTGTCTCTGGTCCTAAATCTTTATTCTGCTGGTTGTATTTTAGAAAATAAAATAGATTTTATAGCTGTATTTATAGAATGCACTTCATACTATCTGTTTTAATCTAGCAAATAAAATTATCCCCAAAGTTTGCATTTAAAAAGTTAAAATTGCAACCCAATAAAAGCAAGGAAATTCATAAATATATGTGATAGGTAAAATATGCTCACTTTTACATGTAGAGAGTCTTAACTATTTTTAAATGTTTCACTAATTAACTCCATGGCCAATATTTGAACATTCAAGATTATAGGATTTATATATAATATAAAAAGTAATGCTGATCTGCTAATGATTAGGGAAGCTGCACTAGTAAATTCATCTTTTCTTACAGGATTTAGCTCTGTAATATGTATATGAGCTAAGTGTCTGGTCAAAATCAAATCCGGTTCTTTACAGTGATATGTTCTGCCTGTTGGGTGTGAGGACTCAGACCAAGAGATCCACGGTCTTCCGATCTTGCACAAAATATGTATAATATATACCAACTAAATTAGGTATATTTAGGGTGACCAGATAGCAACTGTGAAAAAACGGGACAGGAGGTGGGGGGTAATAGATGCCTATATAAGAAAAAGTCCCAAAAAAAAGGACTGTCCCTTTAAAAATGGGACATCTGGTTACCCTAGATATATTAGTTCTTCTAGATTAATCCCAATATAAATCTAAACCACACTTGCACACTGACTCTACTTATATCTTAATGTTCTCTGACATCAGTATGACATGGCTTGTTCACATTTTCTGTTCCCTCTGGCATGCAGAAAAATTCACTATCCTAAAGCTGTAGCAGAACACTAGTATTGAAAACTTGAATACAACAAAAGCCAATTTAAAGAACTGTGTGTTATCATTGACAAGGTTCTCTGTACATAGATTTCTATCATATTTCAGAAAGAAGCAAACAATGACAAAAACTGTAACAATCTTGTCTCCTGATGAGTATCATAAGTTGTCTGTGGTTAACTCCATTCTTGTTCTGTTGATGATATAATAGCTGGAACTTACCTTCATGACTATCATGCATTTATAGTTTAAATGTGCAGTGGCTATAATACAACAGAATCCAAGATAAATTACTAGCGTATGATCATGATAGCTTGTGTATTTCATAAGATAGCTGGGGTTTTGCGTGTGTGTGTGTGTGGAGGTTTACCACCATGTGTTTATCCTCCTAACATATCCTGATGCAGATGTCATAACACATATAGCATTTGAGGGTCAAATGATCCAAAAGAAAGTCTGCAACAAACCTCTTTGTTGGTCATCTTCTGCCCATAACAAAAGCAAACATTTATAAAATAAAATAAAATTTTCCAAATAACTTACTACATAGTTTGTTTTAAAGTCAAAAGTGCTCTTAACTTACTAAGATGGTGCTCTTTTCCATGTACAAAATTTGGCAACTATGTTTTCTCATTTTGCTTTGATAGCTAAGAGGTTCTTTACCAGTATAATCTGAATTGGTTTTTAAACTGATATTGTTGAACCAAGGCAAAAGGCTGTGTGAACACTCTTAGCTAAGCTCAATTAGGAACAGGTTTAACTAAATTGAAATAAGCTACTTTTATACCAGAATATGTTTGTCCATATAACCTTTAGCACCAGCTGAACTATCAGTTTAAATTCACATGTTAAATTATACTTGTGCAACTTTAAAAGCATGCCTACTCAAGAATCTTGTAGTATTGAAAAAAATTATCAGCATAATTTGGACTCCAGTTGTGGCTTTTAACCTCTTACCCACATTAAGTAGCATGGAGCCATATTACCATAGAGCAGAGGTGGGCAAACTACAGCCCACTGGCCACATCTGGCCCACGAGACTGCCCTGCCTGGCCCTTGAGCTCCTGGCCGTGGAAGCTAGTCCCAGGCCCCTTCCATGCTGTCCCCCATCCCCCACAGCTCGCCGTGCCGCCAGCATTCTGGACGGTGGGGCTGCGAGCTCCTGCCGGGCAGCACAGCGGTGTGGGTGGCTCTGGCCGGGCGGCGCTGCTGCCAGTCCTGCTGCCAGTCTGAGTGGAATGGTAAGGGGGTGGGGAGCAGGGGGGTTGTTTTGTTTTAAATTGTAAAGCAGGAGGCGGTTGGATGGGGTGGACGTTCTGGTGGGGGGCAGTCAGGGGATGGGGAACGGGGAGGTTGGACAGGCGTGGGAGTCCTGGAGAGCCTGTTAGGGGGTGGCGGTGTGGATAGGGAGCAGGGGGGGTTGGATACAGGGTGGGGTCCTGGAGGGGCATTTGGGGCGGGGAGGTCCCGGGAGGGGGCCGTCAGGGGACAAGGAGCAGGGGGCATTGGATGGGTCAGAGGTTCTGAGGGGTGCAGTCACAGGGCGGATAGGGGGTGGGGGTCAGGCTGTCTGGGGAGGCACAGCCTTCCCTGCCTGGCTCTTTATACAGTTTCGGAACCCCGATGTGGCCCTCAGACCAAAAAGTTTGCCCACACCTGCCATAGAGGGAGCTCATGGAGGGCACAGGGGAATGGATCTGTTGTTCTGTCCCTTAAATTTATCTCTGTATGCTGATGCAAAAGAAGGGTGATTGGGATAGGAATGGCTGCACCTCTTCTCCCTTTTGGGTGACTTGTGCATCAAGAGGTGCTGGATGGAGCAGTAACTGCACTCAGGGAACTGCAATTGTGCCATGGAACAAGTTGGGGAAGCCACTTGCACCATCCCCATCTTGCAAATATATAATGGCCAGGCATAATCTGGCCTTTTATCATAAAATGGGTCTGGTAGGTAACGGGAAGAAATTTAGCTTCGTGATATTTGTCCTTTAGCATCTTCAAAACCTCCCCCCTGTATCTGACAGCATTACAGTGTAGTCAGGTTATGGGGTAATATGTTAAAAAGTGCTTGAATGAATTAGGAGTCTAAATCCTATTGGCTTTCAAAGTGCCTACGTCACTTTTGAAAATGGGTCTTAGGCTCCTAAGTCACTTTGGTGCTTTTGAACCATTTTCCACTTTAAGGTAATTATATCACAGTTAACAGAGTCAAAGCATTGTGAACATTTTGTCACATGCCTTGTGCTGCAATATACATCTGATTTCTTTGGCTTTTGGAGAAGTAAGGTTTGACATGAGTGTGGTTTTTAATGGTCTGGCTGGTTAGTTTGGTTTAGTTTTAGCGATAGTGAATTTGATTTGGGTTCTATTTTGAAACTTTTATGGATCTTTTGTATGATGGTGTACAAGTGCTTAAAGCTGTTGTGTGTGTATATACACTTATAAATTGAAATAAATAAAGTGTGGCGGCTATCCCATGTGTGAGAACTACTAAAATGAGACGAAAAAGAACAGGACTACTTGTGGCACCTTAGAGACTAGGAAATTTATTTGAGCATAAGCTTTCGTGGGCTACAGCCCACTTCATCAGATCCATAGAATGGAACATATAGTAAGAAGATATATGTACATACAGAGAACATGAAAAGGTGGAAGTTGCCATATCAACTCTGAGAGGCTAATTAATTAAGATGAGCTATTATCAGCAGGAGAAAAAAAACTTTTGTAGTGATAATCAAGATGGCCCATTTCAGACAGTTGACAAGGTGTAAGAAAATGTTTTCTTAGTGTAAGGACCATTAATATAGTTTTAGTGGGTTATATACAGTTAAAAAAAACCTCTTACATTTTTTCCTCAAAGTGAGCAACTCTGTTTGAAAAATAAGGGTTTAAATTAAGTTTGGATCATGGTAATATCATGCTTTCCCTCCTCGTGTAAATTGCTAAATCGTTAATCTGTTCATTTATGCTTATGGTCCTGTACAGTAACACTTTCTCCATGATACTGAAAGCAGCAATTTGAAAGTTGCTAGAATTGTATGATTCTAGTCTGTTCCAAACTGCTGTGCTCTCACAGTGGGAAAGAGCTAGTGTACATGAGCACAGGCATGATCATCCTCTTCTGGGAACTCTCAAACTGGAGAGGAGGTAGGGAAAACAGAAATGCCATTGGAAATAAAAGCAATAGATGAAGTGCCTCTCTCTCAAGTTCTGTTGTTTACTTCATTTTGTGAGAACTACTTTTACTCCACTGGAAAATGTGGGAAAGATTCCTTACCACAGACATAAATTAAATTGAAGTACTTACAAATACTGTCCCAATTATAGTCTTATTTAATGCACAGTTGTGATATGTTGAGTTGGGAGATTATTCAGATACTGACACAGCTATGTTTTCACATATTGAAGAAAAATATTTTTTGAAGCCTGTATGCCCAGACAGATTCTAATAGGTATGAGTCTGTTAAGTGAGTAAAACACTCAAATTTGAGTCTGTGGCTATCGCTATCTCATTTCCCCTTTCCATTTTACATTTTTTTCCCCCCTTTTCTCAAGCAAAGTCTGTGAGGGAGAGGAGTAACTTTGTGCCTGTACTCCCGCACAACAATGCTCATTGTCAATTCTGCAGCAACAGCTCAGACTCTTCTGGGCTTTTGTCGTCTTCGTTAGTTTAAACTGCTGCTCGTGGAGAAGTGTTCTTATACAGATGTACAGGCATGATTGGATAGTTTCACTTTCTGCTTGCATCCTCTGTGTGTGTATCTCTGTGTATATAAAATGCAAGGAGTGTGTTGAAAAATGCAGGAACTTCTCATGTTTGCAAACAAGAAAACTATTTATATATTCAATGGACAAATACGTTTTTTGTAGAGTCTGAAATGGCAATGACTTGACTTAAGACAGGAATGTCCCATCCACATGTTGAAAAATAGCCTTCCAAAATGTTCCTGATTTAGAATGGCACTTTTTCTGTATTTTCCGAAAACTATGAAGGGCCTACATGTGTGTTATATCTTTATTGGGAATGCTATGACTTCCCTTTTTCTGTGGAAGTTTCCCTATCAAATATATATTTGTTAAACCACTGGACGAGGTTGTGTGCCGTAGCCAGCGGTAACTAGATGACACTTAGCTCTCCATCTCTTTCAAGTCAAATGTATAGTATCATTTCCCAGTTTTTCCAAATGCCTGAGTGAGATCAGCACATGCTTAAAGATCAACGGGTTTAAGATAAACCAGGATAAGATGAGGGAGTGATACAGGAGAGAAGAGGGCTAAGCTCTTTAAATGTTTCCAACAACTTAAATTATAAACAGAGGCATCTGAGTTCCTCTCCCCTGTTCCAGTTATTAAATCAGTGCACAGCCTGGTCAGGTGATCTACACTGCATTCTGACAGATGCAGAGTTAATCACAGTGTTCCATGCATGCATTTTTTTTTGACCTGTGGAGTTAATTATTGCAACACTTGGAATCTGGAAATGAAAACACATACTCTTAAAAAGTTTCAGCTCATAGTAACCTGTCTGCTTAGCATTACATAGTCACAAGCATATCCCTTTGGTTGAATTCTGGGTTAGGCCTCTGATGGTTCCCCATTGAATTACCTGGTTAATGTTTAAAATACTCTCTCACCTTGATAGCCTAAGCCACACCTATTGATGGTTTTGGAGATCTCCTTCCACAACCATGGCTTACTATAGTCCACATTCAGAAACAATGGAAGACTGATGACACAGTTTGAGACCAGTGAAAGTTAGGGATGTCTTCCTTGGAGGCTGACCATGGCTATATAGTTTCCTTCCACAAGAGTTAAGAATATCACAAGTCTTACTGGTTTCAGGTTTCACATTTCATACTATTTCTTTCCCATGAAAAGTGCAGGGAGCACATCTTCCTTTGTGTTATACATCACCTAGTGTGAGAGAGCTGATCCTGATTAAACCCTCTGCTACTGCAATAGAAAATTGTCTACCAAATTGCAGATGGAGGGATGGGGGGAAAGCAAAAAAACTGAGAACCTATGATTAGACCACCTGATGAATACGGCCCTACCAAATTCACGATCCATTTTAATCAATTTCATGGTCTTGGGATTAAAAAAATCGTAAATTTCATTATTTCAGCTATTTAAATCTGAAATTTCACAGTGTTGTAATTGTAGGGGTTCTGACCAAAAAAGGAGTTGTGGGAGGATCGTAAGGTTATAGTAGAGGGGGTTGTGGTACTGGCATCCTTACTTCTGTGCTGTTTCTGGTGGCAGCGCTGCCTTCAGAGGTGGGCAGCTGGAGAGTGGCGGCTGCTGGCCAGGAGCCCAGCTCTGAAGGCAGAGCTGCCATCAGCAGCAGCACAGAAGTAAGGATGGCATGGTTATGGTATTGACACCCTTACTTCTGTGCTGCTGCCTGCAGAGCTAGGCCCTCAGTCAGCAGCCACCACTCTCCAGTCACAGCGGAGAAGTAAGGGTGGCAATACTGTGACCCCCCCCCCCCCCCATAACCTTGTGACCCTCCTGCAACTCTCTTTTGGGTCAGGACCTCCAATTTGAGAAACACTGGTCTCCCCAGTGAAATCTTTACAATATAGGGTAAAAGCACACAAAAGATGAGATTTCATAGTACGTGACACGTTTTTCATGGCCATGAATTTGGTAGGGCTCTACTGATGAATTTGTACAATTTTGTAGGGCACTCAGAATCTTGGTATTCCTGGATAGATTGAAATAGCTTTATCAGGCCTGTTTAACTGGAGTTCACTGTTTCTTTAATGCTAATGTGTTATGGTACATGACTTTTCAGTTTTGAATAAGTCATGCTATTAATAGCCATCAAAATAATTAAAGAACCTGTAGTGTAGACAAGCCATGTGGGTATAACTTATGTTGCTCAGGAGAGTGAATAAGCCACCCCCCTGAGCAACATAAGTTACACCGACCTAAGTGCTGGTGTGGAAAGCGCTATGTCGGCAGGAGAGCTTCTCTTGCTGATATAGCTGCCGCCTCTCCCGGAGGTGGTTTTATTATGCCAACAGGAGAGCCCCTTCACCAGATGCACTACAATGGCGCAGCTGCATCTAACCCAAAGTTGCAGATATTGGATTCAGTTCTTTTGATTTTGGCAGTTACTTCATTGCAGGACTTTCAGGTCACTAAATCTTGCTTTAACACGGACATCACTCTTTTTAAAAAAAATAAAAATAAAAATAGATCTGTGGGGAACCTTCGATTTGCTTGTGTGAATTGTGTTAAATTAAGGCAGAAGACTAATGGTCCTGTGCATTCTATAAATTTGTCTCTGCAGTTCTGCCCATCTGCATCAGTTTTGACCTGCAATACCTTTTACTCCTGAGGGCATTCTGTGCCAAAAAATTAAAAATATTTTAAAATTTTGCAAGTTTCATTTGTCAATAAATAAATGCAGAGGCTCCGGCATGGCAGTGCGGAGCACAGGTCACTGGCTGCATGAAGGTGGGAATCACCCTGCAGTCCTCCACCCCAGGACACAGACTCAGCGGTGAGGCTGCACCCAAACCTGGCACAGCATAAGGCCTGGGTCTGCCCCAGAAACACTCTTGACCCTGCCCTTCTGCGCCAGGCTCACCAGGTGTGGGGCAGGCAGGCTCAACTAGGCAGCATCCAAATGTGGAGGGGCTCAGTGTGTGTGGGGCGATTCCAGGTGTGGGGTGAGAGGATTCTGTGTGGGACAATCTGGGTGCAGGGAGCTCAGTGACAGGTCTAGGTGTGGGGGGATCTGGATGTACAGAGGCTCATTGTGGAGGTGGGTTTCCAGGTGCAGGGGTGCTGGGACTTTGCAGGGACTTCCAGGTGAAGGTGGTTGGGGCTCAGTGGAGGAGTCTGCATGTGTGGGTCTCAGTGGGGATGGATCTGGGTGCTGTGGGAGTGGGACTTGGTGGGGTGGGGGTCTGCGTGCAGCTAGTTGGGGGTCAGTGGCATGGGCATATGGATTTGGGGGCTCAGGGTTTTGCAGGAGGTGCGGCATCAGGGTGGGTGTTTGAGTGCAGGGAGTTCAGTGAGGGGTGGTCTGGGTGCAGGGGGGCTCCAGATGCAGGGGTTGAGGTTCAGTGGGGTGGGGTTTGGATATGGAGGGTTAGGGTGTTCTGGATGTACCGGGTGAGGCTTGGCAGGGGTGTCTGGGTATGGGAGGTCCGGATGCACAGGGGTTGCGTGAATGGGGGAGCAGCTCCCCATACAGTGACCCCTCCCCCCATAGCTGAGGAATAATGAGGGCAGGAAGCAGGGGAGGATGCTAAGTTTCCTGCAAGTGGGGGAGGTTTCTGGGGGTGAGTCTGGCACAGCCCCAGCCACTCCTTGCAGGGGAGGAGGAAGTCCCGGTTCAGGGTAGGAGCCACTGGCTGGGGTGTCCCCAGCCCCACTGTGATTTACCTCTTCTGGGTGCCTGAAACGATGTATCTGCGCTGCTAGGGAGTAGTGCGTGATTCCTTGTGACGTTATCTAATTCAAATATACCTCGCAAATCATTGTTGCTACCACTGTTACATAATTGCAACAAATATTATACAAAGTGTGATGCATGGCCAGAAAGGGTTAAGCATCCTACAGGCCAAATGACCGAGTCAACCTGTAGAGACATGTTAGAAAAGTATGTGAATGGTAATTAGGGCCATTCCATGGTAGATAGGCTAGAACTTTGAAATGCAAACCTGTAGTGTTAGAAATTAGGGGTGATACTAATTGTATGTATGTACTCATATCTTGTTAAATGTTAGCCATGTAAAGAGACAGTTTTTGGCTGTCACTATAGCTATTGATTCAGAGATCAAAAGGGAATATTAACATTTAGATGAATCTTGGGTGATATAATGTCTATATGTCTCTTCAGAGTTTGTGATAGACTGCCTAATGGATAAATTGCCTTATGTTAATTTGGTAGTTAATTACCGGTGCTGCTTGGGAAATAGACCTACTTCAAAGTTGCCATGATTGCCTATTGTTTGCATAAGGAATCTGAACTATCAAAGAAAGCCTGACGCTGTATAAAATACCCTTGGGTTCTGATCTTCTTTTTTTATATCAGATCTGCTTGATGCTTCATGCAGGGGAAGCTTAAGCCAAAAGGCTAAAATCTCCAGTCCTAACCTGAAATCACCCTGAATATAAACATTGGACTATAACCTATGAACTAATTCTGAAAACTCTTTGTAACTACAAAGCTCACCATCTCTGCTATGAATCTGAATCTCAAGAATTGTACTTACATCTGTATGTATACTGATCTTTTAACCAATACTTTTTTTCTTTTTAAATAAATTTTAGTTTAATTAATAAGAATTGGCTATAGGTGTGTATTTGGGTAAGATCTGGAATATTCATTAACCTGGGAGGTAATGTGTCTGATCTTTTGGGATTGGTAGAACATTCTTATATGATTAAGATTTTCAATAATCCTTGTCATATTTGACTTGGGTGTCTGGTGGAGGCCTGAAACCGGGTCGCTTTAAGGGAACTGTGTTGTTGGCTTCTGGGTAACCACTGAGGGATTGTAGAACACACCTGAACATAGCCATTATATGAACAACATATGCTCATATCTCAATGTCTGTACTTTGACCTGTCAACCTTTCACCCCCCAATCGGGGATATTGCAGATTATATATTCCTTATGCCATCTGATCCTAAACCAAACTTCACACCCCTCGATAATCTGTACGTTATTCCCTGATAACAAGAAACTTCTATGCTTCAACTCTGTACCGTTCACTCTTTTAAAACATCTTAATAAAATGTTTAAATCCTGTTTTGTGCTGGCTTGGTGAATCTAGGTATTGAAATATCCACCAGCTTTGGGGGATTGTCTGCCCCATTCTTTGCAGTTCACCCTAATTGAGTGACCTCAGAGCTGCTCCCCTGGAAACCCGGTCACAATGGCGTGGTCTGGTTAAGATACACATTACCATAGGTTAGTTGGGTTTTTGGATCAGAACCACACGCTTGTCAAAAATTAATTTTGATATTAGAGAGTTTAAGGGTTAAAAATCAGTTACCCTGAGTGAGCAAGGATTGTATGAAGATCTTGACAGAAAGACCCTTGAAGAATTGTGCTTACAGAGGGGGTTGTCTTTTAAGAAAACAGTCGCAGAGCAAGAACTGAAAAAATCTGATAATGGCCAGTGATCAGAAGGCAGGGGCACCTCTCTCACTTGATATGGCAGAAACAATTAGAATGCAGACGGCAGCAAACAAGCTGCAACTTGAACATGAACAGAAAATGGCTGAAATACAGAAAGAAGCCCATGCAAGGCATATGGAATGGTTGGCTGCTGAAAAGAGGACTCAGACTTCAGCTCCAAGTGTTGGAAGAGCAGAGAAAGTCACTGTCGCCTGGAACTCCACTTCCCCTCCACAACAGTAAAAACTGGGAAAGGATTTTCCCCATTTACAAAGATACTGAAGACATGGGAATTTTTGTCCACCTTTAAATACCTGTGTGTCCTGCACAAGGTCCTGGATGAGCAGCGAATGCCTGTCCTGCTAACCAGATTGACTGACTGGGAAAACCAGGGAAGTATTTAATGAATTGGAGGAACAAGAAGCCTTTAATTATGTGCTGTTTAAAGATTCTGTGTTAAGGCGATTCAAGGTCACTCCTGAATCTTACAGGGTTAAGTTTAGAAAGTTTTTAAAATGTCTAATGATTGTACTTTTGTGGAATGTGCTCATAAACTAATGGGTTTTGTTAAAAAGTGGGTTGAGGGGAGCAAAGGCACACGGGAGTTTTGAGAAATTGCTGGATTTAATCATGTTGGAACAGTTTTTAAACATTGTTCCTGAAAATATTAGAGCAGCTGTCTGTGAGAGAGAACCTGATTCAGTCCTACGTGCTGCAGAAATTGTGGATATGTATACCCAAAATAGGGTTCGAGAAGGGTATAAACCCCATGGGAAGAATAAAGAGCTTAAAAATAAACCTAACCCAAATGCTGATGAAGAAGCTCATGGAAGCCCAGAACAGAGAAACTCATACTCTAAGGGAAGATAAGTGGTATGTCATTTGTGTGGTACACCTGGACACATCAAGACACAGTGTCCAAATGTAAAAAATAAACTAGCTAATCCAGTTATTCTAAACACACAGGCAAACTAAATAGAGCCCAGTGCTGCTGCCTTGTGTGCAAATGCTGTTTCTGTTGTCTCTGAAGGACTTGACCTTAAAACGTATATTAAAGCTAAATATGGGATCCCGGTCACATTCCTCTTGCAGATTCACTTTGCTTCCCTATCAGAAAGCAGGATGGATAAAAATCAATGATTTAAAAAAAAAATAGGATTTTTTTGATAGGTTTTTCCCCTCAAAATTTTTTTTATCTAAAAATAGTTTTAATTAAGATGTATAATCCCTATTCCATGATGAGTATCTATTCTAATACTGTAGTATGAGACAATATAGTCATGTAATGTTTAAGAAAAGTTTTGTAAATGAGTTCCAGTAGTTCATGGATTAGGGACCCAATCTTATGGTGTTCCAAGGGCTTCTGTATAGATTATTTAGGTTAATCTTTCTATCTACCCAATGGGAGTCAGTGCTCAGTCGAGATACCACCATCAGAGAGGTTTAGTTTTGCAGTTCTCAAACTGTGGATTTGTGTCTCCAGAGAGAAATATGCTTGCTAACAGCAAAAATTGTTTTAACTAAATAAACACATAATATATAGAGGTGAGAAATAACAGATCTCAACCCTATTGTCCCTCTGCAAAGTTGTGTACACAGAGACAATCCTTTACCTCTCTCTAGAAGTGCAAAGTTTCAAAAAGTTCAATGAATAGAAGATTGTTGGGGGCAGAATAGATCTGGACAAGGAGAAGACGTCTGGAGATAAATGTGAGAAGGGAGGGACAGGCAGTAGAAACAAAAGTGAAGCTGTTTGAGCAGCATATTCTAGAAGTCTTGAGGTCTTTCTGAGTGTGAGAAGCAAGGGACATATCCTTGTTTTGTTAAAATATTATGTTTACTGTTGAAGAAAATAATCCACAGTACTTAACATTGTTGTTTTAGTTAAATACAACAATTTAATTAGAAAAGGAGTACTTGTGGCACCTTAGAGACTAACAAATTTGAGCATAAGCTTTCGTGAGCTACAGCTCACTTCATCGGATGCATTCAGTGGAAAATACAGTGGGGAGATTTATATACATAGAGAACATGAAACAATGGGCGTTACCATACACACTGTAACAAGAGAGTGATCACTTAAGGTGAGCTATTACCAGCAGGAGAGCAGGGGGAGGGGGAGGGAACCTTTTGTTGTGATCATTAAGGTGGGCCATTTTCAGCAGTTTCCATTTCCCCCCACTGTTCCTCAGATGTTCTTGTCAACTGCTGGAAATGGCCCACCTTGATGATCACTACAAACGACTAAGTATTATATAGACCATCCCCGACAGGCGTTTGTCTAACCTGCTCTTAAAAATCTCCAATGATGGAGATTCCAGAACCTCCGTAGGCAATTTATTCCAGTGCTTAACCGCCCTGACAGTTAGGAAGTTTTTCCTAATGTCCAACCTAAACCTCCCTTGCTGCAATTTAAGCCCATTGCTTCTTGTCCTATCCTCAGAGGTTAAGGAGAACAATTTTTCTCCTCCCTCCTTGTAACAACCTTTTGTGTACTAGAAAACTGTTCTCCCCGCTTGCCTTCTCTTTTGCAGACTAAACAAACCTAATTTTTTCAATTTTCCCTCATAGGTCATGTTTTCTAGACCTTTAATCATTTTTGTTGCTCTTCTCTGGACTCTCTCCAATTTGTTCACATCTTTCCTGAAATGTGGTGTCCAGAACTGGACATAATACTCCAGTTGAGGCCTGATCAGTGTGGAGTAGAGCGGAAGAATTACTAATTGTGTCTTGCTTACAACACTCCTGCTAATACATATTTGCTCTTTTTGCAACAGTGTTACACTGTTGTCTCGTGTTTAGCTTGTGATCCACTATGATCCCCAGATCCCTTTCCGCAGTACTCCTTCCCTAGGCAGTCATTTCCCATTTCATATGTGTGCAACTGATTGTTCCTTCCTAAATGGAGTACTTTGCATTTGTTCTTACTGAATTTCATCCTATTTACCTCAGACCATTTCTCCAGTTTGTACCGATCATTTTGAATTATAATCCTATCCTCCAAAGCACTTGCAACCCCTCCCAGTTTGGTATCATCCGCAAACTTTAAGTGTACTCGCTATGCCATTGTCTAAATCATTGATGAAGAACCAGACCCAAAACTGATCCCTATGGGACTCCATTTGTTATGCCCTTCCACAATGACTGTAAACCACTGATAACTACTCCCTGGAAATGGTTTCCAAACAGTTATGCACCTACCTTATAGTAGCTCCATCTCAGTTGCATTTCCCTAGTTTATGAGACGGTCATGTGAGACAGTATCAAAAGCTTTACTAAAGTCAAGATATACCATGTCTACCACTTTCCCCCTACCCACAAGGCTTGTTATCCTGTCAAAGAAAGCTATCAGGTGGGTTTGACATGACTTGTTCTAAGTAATTTTTAACTTTTCTTTCCCTAGTTTACCCTCTGATCCAACCTCATTTTTCACTGGCATTCACTATGTTAGACATCCAATCGCCATCAACCTTCTTGGTGAAGACCGAAACAAATAAGTCATTCACTTCCAGCGCTGCTTCCATTTCCACATTTTCTGTTATTGGTTCACCCCTCCCCCTTTTGAGTAAGGGGCCTATCCTGTCCTTGGTCTTCCTCTTGCTTCTAATGTGTTTGTAGCATTTTTACTTGTTACCCTTTAGGTCTCTAGCTAGTTTGATCACATTTTGTGTCTTGGCTTTTCTAATATTGTCCCTACATACTTGTGTTTGTTTTATATTCATCCTTTGTAATTTGACCTGGTTTCCACTTTTTGTAGGACTCTTTTTTGATTTTTAGATCATTGAAGATCTCCTGATAAAGCCAGGGTGGTCTCTTGCCATATTTCCTATCTTTCCTATGCAGTGGGATAGTTTGCCCTTGGGCCGTTAATAGTATCTCTTTGAAAAACAGCCGACCATTTTCAATTGTTTTTCCCCTTAGATTTGCTTCCCATGGGCTCTTACCTACCAAGTTCCTGAGTTTGCTAAAGTCTGCCTTCTTGAAATCTATTGTCTTTATTTTGCTGTTCTCCCTCCTACCATTCCTTAGAATCATGAACTCTACCATTTCATGATCATTTTCACCCAAGCTGCCTTCCACTTTCAAATTCTCAACCAGTTCCTCCCTATTTGTCAAAATCAAATCTAGAACAGCCTCTCCCCAAGTAGCTTTCTCCACCTTCTGAAATAAAAAATTGTCTCCAATACATTCCAAGAACTTGTTGGATAATTTGTGCTTTTTTATGTTGTTTTCCCAACAAATGTTTGAGTAGTTGAAATCCCCCATCACCACCAAGTCCTGTGCGTTGGATGATTTTGTTAATTGTTTAAAAAAAGCCTCATTCACCTCTTCTTCTGGTTAGATGGTCTGCAGTAGACCCCTTGTTTTTTATGCCTTTTATCCTTACCCAGAGACTTTCAACAAGTCTGTCTCCTGTTTCCATCTCAACCTCAGTCCTAAGTTGTATAAATTTTTAATATATAAGGCAACACCTCCTCCATTTTTTTTCCCAGCCCTGTAGTCACTTCTGATCTGCTGAGGGTCATACCTCGCAGTATCATTAGTGCCCACATGGATGAGTAACATGGGGTAGTAGTCAGAGGGCCGGATGATCCTCGACAATCCCCCCTCTCGGATACGGGCCCCTGGCAGACAGCATACCTCGCGGGATGCCATGTCAGGGCAACAGATGGTTTCTTCTATACCCCTCAGAAGAGAGTCACCAACTACCACTACCCTACGTTTCTTCCTGGGAGTGGTGGCTGCGATCCTCCCAGCCTTTGGGTTATATGGCTTCTCCTCCTCCTTTTGGGGGTGATTCCTCATCGCTCGTTGCCAGGGCTGCATAATGGTTCTCCATTACCATGGTGGCTGGGTTGGGAATAGGGGTGGAACACTGCCTAGTGCCAGAAGTAACCAGCAGCTAGTGTCCTCCCAGTGGCAGAGTCATATCCTCCTTCCCCGGTGGTGTGAAAGCAATCCTCTGTAGCTGGATAACTTCCTCAGCCTTGGATGTCTCCATATGAATACTCTCAAGGAATATGAGGAATTCCTCATGGGCATGGATGCTTCTCAGCCTAGCTACCTCCTCCTGTATCTCTCCCACCTGCTTCCTGAACTCTCCTACCTGCTTCCTCATAGTTGTGTTTACTCCAGAGGTTAGGTCAACTTAGCTAAATGGACAAAAGTATTATTCCCTTGACCTAATTGCCTCTTCTCAGAGAGGTGAATTACCAACATTGGCAGAAAAACCTCTTCCATCCATGTAGCAAGTGTCTACAGTAGCAGTCCCCAGCTGTTAAAAGCTGAAGTAAGGAGCTGCACAAAGAAAGGCATTTGCAGTACAAGGTTTATTGGTCCTACAAAATCAGGAACTGCTGCATATTCATGAGTGCCATCTACTGGCACCTTATCTAGTAACTGTTTACATATAGTATATATTTCTCACAACACCAGCCCCCCCTTGCTTTGAAACAATCTGTTCACTAGACCAGGACTTCCCTCTAATAAACTACTGCTGGTTCACTGTCAGGCAAAGCATCTGTTGGAGATGGAGCCATTAGCTCTTCTCTGGAGAGACCTTCATGGGTAGCTCTCCTTGTGTGTGTTTACATCATGTACACAGTATCAGAATAGAAGTTATAACCATTTTTACCTCTTCCTTCCCAGCCTACAGATGTAGCTTGATTAATTTTTTAGGTGTTTTTCTCCTCAATAATACCAGTGGCTGATTCTAGTGAGTGTCAATCTTACTTTGCTTCTCCATGGGAAAGCTGAGTGAGGCCCATTGTGCTCTGCCACAGAGTGCATGGGTTATGCAGAACTGCATGTTGGAAATTCTGTGGTGTCTTAATTAAAATGTCAATTTTTAAAATTTATATAAATTTGATATTAATAATATGATCAATATAGTATACCCTATAGTTATTTTTTATTATAAAATTAAATTTATTTTTACTGTCCCCTCACTTTTGATATGCTGCAGATTTTTGTTTTTGATAATTGTGTTATAGAAAATGTTGGGGGAAGCTGTAGTTTTTGATAGTTTGGACTTTTCACACCCAAAAAAATAAGGGGAGGGTATTAGACTGTGGGATAAGCAGGTTGGATGCTTCTGCTAAAATGATCAGTAATGAAATACTTGACAATGTTGACGTTTCCATTATCTTTAGGTTTCAGAGTCATTGAGATCAGTGAGCATTCACACTTCTCTGAGGTATTGTTTCAGGCTGTCTGCCCTCACAAGAAGGCAACAGTGTGTGTCAGTTGACATGGTTCATCTTAATCCATTGGAGCTAGAAAAGTAATTTTCTTTAAAAAATGAAAACTTTAGGTTATGGAATATTGTTGCAACAGCTCCTACGCTGATAAGGGTAGAATATCTGGGGGTCCTGACCTTGCCTGTGAGCAGTATCGGAAGCATGTGAACCTGGAGATCTGCAGGCTTGGAAAAACAGTACTGCATCTGTTCACATTTGTAAGGGTTTTAGCCACAATGATAAAGTAGGACTGTCAACCTAATTACAAAACAGACTACAAGTGTACAGTGCTCACTTTATATTCTTCTTCTTTGAGTGCTTGCTCATATAGATTCCAATTAGGTGTGTGCACCGCGTGCACAGTTCGCCAGAAGGTTTTTCTCCAGCAGCATCCATTGGGTCAGCTCTGGAGCCGCGCCTTCATGGTGCTGCATATAGGACCCTGCCAACCCACTGCCTCTCCAGTTCTTTCTTACCATCAGTGACAGTTGTTGAAGCATTTGGTGTTTCGTGTTCAACGAGCGATCCTCTAGTGTAGTTTTCTGTAAATAGTTTAAAAAAAATTGTTGTAGTCAGTAGTCATTTGGACTTGGGATACTGGGGTGTGTGCCTCGGACCCACGGATTTAAACCGTGTGGGGTTTGCCAGAAGCCTATACCCAAGGATGACCCACATTCAGCTTGTCTAAAGTGCTTGGGGGAGTCCCATCAAGCAGACAGGTTCAAGATCTGTAGGAGCTTTTGTCCCCACATGAAGAGAGGGACCACAGGCTAAAGGTACTGCTAATGGTCTGTACGCTCTTCCCTCAATATAAGTTGAGCCCAATGGACATGGCACCAGGCTCTTCAGGGTCAGAGTGCAGCGCGCTGGCTTCGGTCCAGGAGATGCCAAGGAAGGACTCTGGGGTCAGAGACCCTCAGCACCAGCATTCCCCAGCGCTGAGCATGGCGCGGCATCAATCTCGGCACCGCTCACAGTTTCTTGTCCCGAAGAAGCAGCGTCGGAAGACTGACACCCAGCGCTGTGGCTACGCTCAGTACTGCAGCTGCCCCTGAGGTGGATTCCGACTTGGGGGCGGAGCAGCAGCGTTTTGGAGGAGCCAGTTGGGCAATGGCAGGAACATCCTCAGGATCTCCCCTTCCCAACAGCAGAGCCCACCTTGAACTTCTGCGGAAGGCCGCTCAGAACCTCGAGGTACAGTTGGAGGAGGTCACTGAGATGTCAGACCCAGTGGTGGACATTTTATCCCCTGCAGGAGTGGCCCTTTCCCTGATAAAGACTGTTCAGGAGGACAGAAACTCTGTGGCAAACACCATCCTCTCTGGCTCCTACAGCTGAGGGAGTCAAGAGAAAGTACTTTGTGCCCTCCAAGGGCTATCAGTATTTGTTTACCCACCCCCCACCAGACTCGGTGGTGGTGGCGGCGGCCGTTAACGCAAGGGGCAGCAAGGGCCTACCTCTTGAGCTAAGCACGCAAAGAAGCTGGACCTCTTTGGGAGGAAGATATACCCCAATGGAGGGCTCCAGCTTTGGATTGCAAACCTACAAGTGACCCTTAGCCATTATAACTTTGTCATGGGATGTGATGTCCAAATTCTCAGACCATGTCCCACCGGACTCTAAGCTGGAATTCTTGGTTCTCGTGGACGAGGGCAAGACGGTCGCCAAGACGTCGCTGCAAGTGGAATTAGACTCTGCGGACTCTGCAACGTGAACAGTGTCTTCAAACATCGCATTGTGCCATTGCTCATGGCTGCAGCCCTTGGGCCTCCCCAGGGAGGTCCAACAGACAATTCAGGACCTTCCGTTCAAGGGGGCCACGTTATTTTAAGAGAAAACGTATTCAAGACTCCACAGTTTGAAAGATTCCCGAGCCACTCTGAGATGGCTGGGACTGCACACCCCTGCCGCCCAGTGTAGACAGTTTTGGCTGCAGCCCCCGACACGACCATACCAGGAGCAGTCTAGGCAGGACCAGAACCGAAGGTATCCCAGAAATCAGAACTGCCGTTGCCAATCCCAACCCCCGAATAACAGGGGGATTGGGTCCTCCAGGCAGCCACCAGGCCCGAGGCAAACCTTTTGAGGATGCTCCCAAGGACTTTTATACCAACCTCTCAACTGGATCCTTCTTTCCCCATTTTCGGAACGCCTGTCCCATTTCTACCAGGCGTGGTTCCAAATCACCTCAGACTGTTAGGTCCTCCACATTGTTGAAATGGGATGTTCTCTCCAATTTTCCTCCCCTCCCCCCACCCCCTTTCTCTATCCCTCTTCAGGGACCCTTCTCTTGAGCAGCTTCTCGTCCAGGAGTTACAAACCCTCCTATCGGCAGGGGCTGTGGAGGAGGTTCCACTGGAGCTCAAGGGAAAGGGGTTTTACTCCCGGTGTTTCCCAATACGAAAATCAAAAAGGGGGCCTCAGACCTGTCTTGGACCTGTGCAATCTCAACAGGGTCATGAAGAAACTAAAGTTTTGAATTATCTCTTTGGCCACTATCATTCCGTCCCTGGATCCAGGAGATTGGTATGCTGCCGTTGACTCGAAGGATGCATACTTTCATATTTCTGTAATTTCTGTATATCAGTGTAAAAGACGTCTTTTGCACTGGGGTGTGTGTGTGTGTGTGTGTGTGTGTACACACACACACACACACACACACACACACACACACACACACACCCCCTACATATTTATATATACATTTATGCACTGGCCACAGCCAGCTGCATTTTGATTGTAACTGGGACAGGAATCACTTCTGGAAACTAGAAAAATAAGAATTCTTTTGAGGCATTTCTTTTAGCTGTTCACATGACAGAGTGTAAAATCAAGATTTCTTATATTCAGTTATATTCAGCCGCATAGGTGCTTCTTAAGGTTTACAGTCAGGAGTTCCCACTACCAATTCACAGTACTACCATTTGGCCTATCATTGGCACCTTGTGTGTTCACCAAATGTATGTCTGTTGTGGCCGTTTTTCTGCAGAAAAGGCAGGTTGAGGTATTTCCTTACCTAGATGACTAGCTAGTCAAAGGCCGGTCCAGAACACAAGTGGATCGGCATGTCTCCCTCATAAGATCCACCTTCAATGCATTGGGCCTCCTTCTGAACACTCAAAAGTCAATGCTCACCCCTACTCAGATAATAGAGTTCATAGGGGCAGTGTAGACTCAACACAGGCCAGTGTGTTCCTACCTCAGTCCTGCTTCCAGGCCATTCATGACATCATACAGGACCTTAACGATTCCCTATAACCACAGTAAGGAGTTGCTTAAAACTCCTAGATCACATGGCATCTTGCACGTATGTATTGCAACATGTAAGGCTCAGACTCAGATCTCTCCAAGCTTGGCTAGCATTGGTGTATCAACCAAGCAGCAACAGCCTAGACGTGGGGGTTATCTTTCCACCGGAGGTTCTCAAGTCTCTTCACTGGTGGCTTCACCCGCACTTGGTGTGTGCATGGGTTGTGTTTTCCAAACCCCGTCCATCCCTGTGTCTGACCACTGATTCCCCGGTCATGGCGTGGGGGGCACACCTTGGAAAACACAGAACTCCAGGCCCCAGGAGGAACAGATGCTTCACATCAATGTAAGGGAAGTCCGGGCAGTCTGACTGGCATGTCAGGCCTTTCTGGAGGGCAAGTGCATATCAGTCCTGGCAATACAACACCGATGTTTTATATCAGTAGACTGGGGAGCATGCTCCTCTCTCCTGTGTGGGGAAGCCCTCAAGCTTTGGGAGTTCTGCATAGCACACTCCATACTTTTGGAAGCATCCTACCTTCCAGGGTCACAGAACGAACTAGCAGACCACCTCAGCAGGTCTTTCCACAATCATGAGTGGTCTATACGCCCGTATGTAATGAGCAATATCTTCCAGTGGTGGGGAGTTCCACAGCTGATCTGTTCTCCACAAGGGCCAATAGAAAATGCCTACAATAGTGCTCCTTCCTGAACCACAGCCCTGATTCGTTGGCAGAACATTTCTGCTTCCATGGAAGGACTGCCTGTTCTACTCATTCCCTCCTATACCACTGATTCACAAGGTCCTCCTCAAAATCCAGACCGACGGAACCTCGGTGATCCTGGTAGCACCGGCCAGGACATGTCAGCATTGGTACACCATGCTATTGGAGGTATCGGCGGATACTCTAATCACTCTACTGTTAATTCCGGACCTCATCACTGAACATAACGGAAAGCTCCAACACCCCAATCTCGAGTCTCTCCACCTTACAGCTTGGAAGCTGTGTGGTTGAACCCACTAGAACTCACATGCTCAGACCCTGTTAGGGAGGTTATTCTAGGTAGCAGAAAACATTCAACCAGAGTGACTTACCTAGTCAAGTGGAAAAGATATATGTGATTTGGTGCTCGCAGAGTCGTTTCCCTCCAACACAATCATTGGTCCCCTTTATCTTGGACTATCTCCTAAAGATGAAACAGCAGGGCTTGTCTCACTCCTTGATAAAAGTTCACCTGGCTGCCATCTCAGCTTTTCACCCAGGAGACAATGGATACGCTATCTTCACTAATGAAATGGTGTGGCAGTTTCTCAAGGGATTGGAGGGATTATGTCCTTATATTCAGTGGCCCACCCCTTCTTGGGACCTTAACTTGGTGCTCTCGAGGCTGATGGGACCCCTATTCGATCCCTGAGTGACATGCTCACTTCTCTACCTTTCCTATAAGGTGGCCTTTTTGGTTGCAATAACATCAGCCAGAAGGGTATCCGAGCTCAAGGCTCTCACATCCGACCCTTCATGTACCACTTTTTTACAAAGATAAGGTGCATTTGCGACCTCACCTGGCATGCCTTCCGAAGGTAGTCTCAAATTTCCATGCCAGTCAAGACCTGTTTCTTCCGGTCTTTTTCCCGAAACCCCAAGTCAATAGCCGTGAGCAGAGGCTTCATTCCCTGGATGTGTGGCATGCATTGGTCTTTTATATTGAGCGAATTAAGCCATTCCGCAAGTCAAACCAGCTGTTTGTTGCAGTAGTAGACGGGATTAAAGGCCTCCCGGTGTCTACGCAAAGGATATCGTCGTGGATCACCTCCTGTATCCGCATTTGTTATGATCTCGCAAAGATCCCTACCCGCACTCTGACTGTGCACTCCACCAGAGCTCAGGCATCTTCGGCAGCCTTCCTGGCCCAGGTACCAATCCAGGAGATATGTAGAGTGGCTCTCTGGTCTTCGGTCCACACCTTCACTTCATATTACACCATCACCCAGCATGCCAGGGATGATGCAGTGTTCAGCAGGGCCGTGCTTCAATCAGCGATTATATAAACTCTGACCCCACCTTCTAGGTAAGGCTTGGGAGTCACCTAATTGGAATCTATATGAGCAAGCACTCGAAGAAGAAAAAAGTTACCTTCTTGTAACTGTTCTTCTTCGAGATGTGTTGTTCATATCCATTCCAAACCCACCTCTCTTCTCCTCTGCTGGAGTATCCGGCAAGAAGGAACTGGAGAGCTGGTGGGCCGGCAGGGCCCTATATGTGGTACCATGAAGGCACGACTCCAGGGGGTTCCAGAGCTGACCTGACAGATGCTTCTAGGGGAAAAAACCTTCTGGTGAACTGTGCACGTGGCGCGCACACACCTAATTGGAATAGATATGAGCAACACATCTTGAAGAACAGTTACAAGAAGGTGAGTAACTGTTTGTTTGTTTTTTATTACAAATATTTGCACTATAAAAAAGACAGACAAATACTATTTTTCAGTTCACCTTGAATAAGTACTGTAGTGCAATCTCTTTATTGTGAACGTGCAACTTACAAATGTACATTTTTTGTTCCATAACTGCACTTGAAAACAAAACAATGTAAAACTTTAGAGCCTACAAGTCCACTTAGTCCTAATTCTTGTTCAGCCAATTACAAAGACAAACAAGTTTGTTTACATTTATGGGAGATAATACTGCCCGCTTCTTATTTACAATGTCACCTGAAAGTCAGAGCAGGCGTTTGCATTGGCATTTTTGTAGCTACTATTGTAAGGTATTTATGTGCCAGTTATGCTAAACCTTTGTATGCCTCTTCATGCTTCAACTACCATTCTAGAGGACATGCTTCCATGTTGATGACGCTCGTTTTAAAAAAAAAAAAGTGTCAAATTTTTGACTGAGCTCTTTGCGGGGAGAATTGTATGTCTCCTACTCTGTGGTTTTACCTGCATTCTGCCATGTATTTTGTGTTATGGTAGTCTCGAGTGATGACTCATCACATGTTCAATTTAACAACACTTTCACTGCAGATTTGACAAAATGAAAAGAAGGTATTAATGTGACATTTCTAAAGATAGCTATAGCACTCGACCCAAGGTTTAAGAATCTGAAGTACCATCCAAAATCTGAGAAGGACGAGGTGTGGAACATGGTATCAGAAGTCTTAAAAGAGCAACACACTGATGCAGAAACTACAGAACCTGAACCACCAGAAAGAAAATCGGCCTTCTGTTGGTGGCATCTGACTCAGATAATGAAAATGAATGTATATCAGTCCTCACTGTTTTGAATCGTTATGGAGCAGAACCGGTCAGCATGGAAGCATGTCCTCTGGATGGTGGTTGAAGCATAAAGGGGGATACAAATGTTCAGCATATCTGGCATCTAAATACCTTGCAATGCCAGCTACCGTTGTCCCATGCAAACACGCGCTTTCACTTTCAGGTGATTAAATAAGAAGCGGTCAGCATCATCTCCTGTAAATGTAAACCAGCTTGTTTGTCCTAGTGGTTGACTGAACAAGAAATAGGAATGAGTGGACCTCTAGGCTCTAAACTATTGCATTGTTTTATTTTTGAGTGCAGGTGTGTAAAAATAAATGTACATTTGAAAAATACTTTTTTTTTACAGTGCAAATATCTGAAGTAATATAAAGTGAGCACTGTACACTTTATATTCTGTTGTAAATGAAATCAAAATATTTGAAAATGTAGAAAACATCAAAAATATTTAAATGGTATTCTGTTTTTGAATAGTGCAGTTAAAACTGTGATTAATCACAATTTTTTTAATCTTGCAATTAACTTTTTAAAATATTTGACAGTCCTAATAAAAAGAAACTTAATATGATCTAAAATTCTGCCTAACTGATAACTCTTGTTCTCATCATCAACTATTTCTTATTAGTGAGAAGATATTTCAAGCCCTGAATAAAATATTATTTCTTTCTTGGACTGTTCTACATATATCATTCAAATTGTGCAACCTCCGCCCCAAGTACTATGATTTTGCGGTCTGATTAATGTGAGAGAACTTTGCTCTTACATAGTTCATTGACTTCTGTGGAAATCTGCACAAATGCTGTGGTTCACCCATGCAGGTGTGATTGCAGGATCAGGGCCATGGACAATATGCATATTTGTATTTCCATCTTCAGAGGTGAGACAGGAATATTTATTTTTGAAATACAATAAGTAGTCAGTGAAATACTTTGAAAATAAAAATATAGACTACTTATTTCCTATGTGTCCTTTGCTTTTTGGCTTGTCCTCTTAAGTCTCCCCTGTAATTTTGTCCTACATTTTAGCTCTTATGATAACTGCCTTTCTACAGTACAAAACTTCTAAAACTGTCATTTGTAGTGTTTACATTTTTCCCCCTGTGCCTTCCTTTCTCTCTGTCAAGAGCAGTCAGTGTTACTTGGATGCCATCCTCTTTTTTGTGAGTATTCTGTATTTTTTTGATTTACATCATTAATTTTTTGAAGGCAATCTGAGCAAGAGTGTCATGATAACACTTGTGGTAAGAGGGAAGAAATTCTATTTTGAGGTCTGAGATTTAATAAAGGATTTCCTTGAAGCAGAGTTCTTCAGGTTTTCTTAGGGATTTGGAAGGTAGAAAATACTGAATGTTGCAGATTTGGACAAAAATAGAAAAATGGAAATTATACCCTTATATTGCCTAATATTTTAGAGTACGTTAAATCTGAAAACACAGTCCATTCATGCACATCCCTAAAATTTAAGTTTAAAATGCTGTTGCAATGTATTGTTTGCTTAAACACTGGAATAAACTGAGTTATAGTCTTTTTTGCAGACACAGTTAAGTTAGTTGCACTTTGCTCAAGGAGCAAAAGAAGTCAAATTCTGTGTATGGTAGTGACTTTTCGTTTCTGTTTCTGTGGTCTAAAGTTTCCTCCTGTTTGGCCTCTCTAATCTGGCATTGTATTGGTCCCTTTACAAAATTTATAATCATGTGATTTCTGTACACTTGACCAGACTGATGAATCTGTGCCTTGAAAGATGGCTTTTTTTTTTAAATTGATGTATAAATAGTAGGTTCTCATTCTTTTCTGGAATGAGAATGATTGTTGTGGTTAAGAAAATGAATCTAAAGAATTTTTCAGGGATGCAAAAACTTTTGGTTTGGAATTAGCATAAAACATGGTAATTGAATCCCCCTTTTTTGACAAGAAGTTAAAAAAGGAATGTAAACTGGACCAAAAGAAATATAAGATGAAAAACATTTCTAGCCAAGCCCTGGGTTGGTCTGGAAGGATTTTTTTAGTACAGGTAGAAGAAAAACATCTGACTGTCCTAGATAAGTAAGGAAAGGATTAGAATAAGCTATACCCTGACAAACCCATTCATCAGTGGTGAGTGAGAAACTCCCTAGTAAATGAGGAAAACTTGTGCAAAATGTAAACCTTCATACTAATTTAGAAAAAACCCTGCTTCTAACAGCTTGTGTTTGCTAGGAAAACCTTTCAGGTGTGACAAGCTGGTAGAGCTGTCTTACTGAGTCTATCCAGTTTGTGCTTCATCTAGTGCTCAGAGCTTCTCAGCAGAGTGAAATTGACATTGTCTGAACCTTAGAAATAGTAGAGCTCTCTGCTGTAAAACTGAAAATTTCTCATGAGCAAAATCCTTGTTTTGTATAAATTAAAACTTATTCAGAGTTCAGAAGGTATCACAAGTTGCTTGTGGTCTAAAGACAAACAAGTTAAAGGAAGGGTAGAGGGAATGGGTTAAACAAGTATACAATATATTTTAAATTCATGTAAATAGAGCATGCAAATTATATATCGGGTATTACAGTTGGCAAGTTTCTCATTGGCTTCAAAGAGAGAGGTGATTCTTTGGCCATGTGTAAAACACAAACTATGGTTGACACAAGTTATGTTGGTGTACAGCCACCAAAGTTTGTGTATTCCTTGCATGTGTGCATACTTGGTTGCTTGTGTTGGTGCTGCACATACTCATGAGGAGTACTTGTGTCAATGCAAAGTACAGTGCACTGTGGGTAGGTGCTATATGCCACCATCCAGTGCTATGCCTTCTGGGAAATTTTTATAATGTGCTGTGGCATAGAAGTGACTGTCCTAGAGATCTCTGGGAGTTAGAGGTCAAGTTCCCAGCATGTGACTTTTTTCATCCCATTCTATAATTTTTGTGCCTTAAAAAAAAATAAATAAACCTCACATGGCACTTTCTGGTTTCTGCCACCTCTGACAGAAGCTCTGTCATGAACATTACAAATACAGGATGCACTATTCTCCTGCATTTGCAGACCCACAGGAAATACTAAAACAACGGGGGACATGACAATTTCTTGGAGAACAGTTTGCTGAGTGATGTAGTGAAAAACAATTCATGATTGTTGCTGGTATTCACAGAGCAGCTACAAATGGTAGAGTTCCATTTCTGGGCCTGGGAAATGAGCACTGACTGGTGGTGTCAGATTGTAATATAAGTTTGGTGTGACAAGTGGTGGAAGCAATTGGTGATTGCACTCTGGAAACTTGCAACGCCACATTCTACTGGTCACTGGGAAGTCATTCTGAAGTTGGGAAATCCACAGTAAGGGCCATGGTCATGCAAGTGTGTAGTGCCATTAATTTTCTGTTGCTATGCAGGACTCTGACTCTTAGCAATGTGCAAGAAATAGTGGCTGGATTTGCAACAATGGATTTCCCAAACTGCAGAAGGGCAACAGACAGCATGTATATTCCTATTTTGGCACCTGCACTTCTTGCTACAGAGTACATCAACAGAAAACGCTACTTTTCTGTGGTTATGCACCCACTGGTGAATCACTGGAGCCCCTTTACTGATGTCACTGTGGGCTGGTCAGAGAAGTGCTTGACGCTTGAATCTTTAAGAACACAAGACTGTTCAGAAAGCTGCAAGTAGGGACATTGTTTCCTGATCAGGACATTATCATTGGTGATATTGAAATGCCAATAATTCTGGGGGAGCAATCCTACCTCTTACTCTCCTGGCTCATGAAGCCGTACACTTGCCACCTCAACAGCACCGCGGAAAGATTCAACTACTTGCTTAGCAGGTGCAGAATTACTTTAGAATGTGCTTTTGGTAGATTGAAGGGATGCTGGCAGTGTTTATTTACTAGATTGGATCTCAGAAAAATATCCAAATGGTTATAGCTGCCTGTTGTGTCCTGCATCGTATCTGTAATGCAAAGGGGGAAAAGCTGCTGCCAGGTTGGAGGGTGGAGGTTTAGTAGCTGTCTGCTGATTTTTGAACAGCTAGACACAAAGGCTATTACAAGAGTCCGAAGTGGAACTTGTGCATATGATGGAGGCTTAGAAAGAGCACTTTAAAGATGAAACCTAGTAGTGACCTGTGCTGGCTGGAGTGTTCTCTGGGCCTGGAGCTTTGGTTGCTGCTAAGTTTGTACGTTTAAAAATGACTGGGTATTTTCT
Organism: Natator depressus; assembly: GCF_965152275.1. NCBI lineage: Eukaryota > Metazoa > Chordata > Testudines > Cheloniidae > Natator > Natator depressus. The sequence continues at coordinate 25,460,230 of NC_134238.1, forward strand.
TGAAGCTGTGAATTATGTGGTGTTTGTGCATTTACAAGAGCATTACATTCTGCAATATTTGTTGCAAACTAATAACTAATTTGATTCTCCAAAAATAAAATTTTATGCAGGGGGAGGGGTGAACAGTGCAAAAAGTAGTTTGCAAAAAACCTCATAGGCAACGTTATACAATTTTTTAACGTAACTTCAGAGGGAAAAGTAAATGTTTACTTCCTTTCTAATTTTAATGTCCATTTGAGTGAAAAAATGTAGTCTGTTGAGGCTACACATACACTGATCTGTGAGAACCACAGTTGGTGTATGTGAAGCTGTGCTTTTCCTTGCTGCTTACCAGTGTGGAGTGGTTGGGGTACTGATGCCCCCTGTGATACCAAGTGATATGTTGAGGGTGTAGGAAGTGGTGACCCTGGAGTTCTCAGAGGATTACAAAGGATAGAGAGTTGGGGATTTTTGGACGAGGACGTCAACCAAGGGCTGCAGCATTTGGATTTGCTTCTTGAAGGCCCTTATGCTTATGTATTTCCTTCCCCATGTTCTGCTGCTGGAGCTTGAAAAATAAGGTTATATTGTTACGAAGTAACCATGTCCACACTAAGGGATTGTTCTCTTTTAACTGTATTAGTTTCTACACAGAGAGAGTTAAAGCAGTACAAAAACTGTTTCTAGGGAAGACTTTAGGTGTCCAGGAGAAGAGGTGGCAGGATTTGGACATGGCTTGAATGTGGGGCAAGTGAAATGGAGGAGATAAAGATGAGACCCAGGTTAGTAGAATTATATTCTTACCTTAATGAATGGCCAAAGGGATAGAAGTAGTTTCAAAATTGAATTCTAAACTTAGATCTACCAAAAAAAAGGTGACTAAAGATGGAGCAGTACATTTATATTCATGAGTATTATTTAAAAGAGCATACTGTTAAAAATGATAGGCTACAAATTAAAACTACCGTAAACTACAGTAACTCCTCACTTAAAGTCGTCCCGGTTAACGTTGTTTCGTCATTATGTTGCTGATCAGTTAGGGAACATGCTTGTTTAAAGTTGTACAATGCTTCCTTATAATGTTTGGCAGCTGCCTGCTTTGTCCACTGCTTGCAGGAAGAGCAGCCTGTTGCAGCAAGCTGGTGGAGGCTTGGAACCAGGGTGGACCGGCAGCCCCCGCATCATCTCCCCGTTTCCCTAAGTTCCCTGTGTGGCCAGCAGGCTATCAGTTGCCGGCAGTTCAGCTGTCCCTCCCCCCCACTGCCACGTGCTGCTCCTGCCCTCTGCCTTGGAGCTGCTCCCCGTAGCCTCCTGCTTGCTGTGCTTTTGGGGGGTGAAGTGGGGGGCTAATGTCAGGGTGTCCCCCCTGCTCCTGCACCCTGCTTACCCCATCTTCCATAGAGCAAGGGGGACACACAACAGGGCTCAGGATGGAGGGAGCTTCCTGGCAGCAGCTGCCGCCTCAGCTTGCTGATTAATTTTAAAAGGCAGTGTACTTAAGAGTGGGGTCAGCGTACTTAAAAGGAGCAATGGGCATCTCTCACACACAGGGTGTCTCTCTCTGTCTGCCATGCTGTCTCCCCTCCCTCCATTCATGCTGCTTTGTAGAGTGTAAGGCAATGTAGAGTGCTTTGTAGAGTGTAACAACGAGTTAACCCTTGAGGGCTCAGCCGAATGCTAGTTCATCATTTAGCAGAAAGGCATCCCCTGGGAAATATCCCACCCTCTTACTTCACCACCTCAACCAAACTTCACAATCATCATTGCTGTGTACCAGTATTAAATTGTTTGTTTAAAACTTACACTGTGTGTGGGTGTGAAAAAAAATTTCCCTGGAACCTAACCCCTCCCCCCCCCATTTACATTAATTCTTCTGGGGAAATTGAATTTGCTTAACATGGTTTCTTTTAAAGTCGCATTTTTCAGGTACAGAACTACAATATTAAGTGAGGAATTACTGTAACTTAAATTTCCTCCTGCTTCTGCAGTATGGGAACCCTCCACATTGAGGGTTGCAACAAACAGACTGTTAGTGTCTTATATGTTGGCAAATCCACTAGCCACAAATCCTTTTGTGTTGGGCCTTGTTTGTTACTGAATATATAGCATTTTTATAAATGTCACTACTTTTGCTTGCTTTTAAGATGGAGAAGGTAGAATTAAGGGTTATGTGAGTGAGAGAGGACATGACCCAAAACACAGGTTAACAGTATACATTTATCAATATTTATGGCTTTCAAGTGTTAGTTTTGTGTGAATCATCTCTGCACATCAGCTAGATGATGGGCTGAGATAATCTTTGTTGAAGTTGGCTGTCTTTATAGCAAGGATGGCTCAACGCTGCCAAAAGAAAGTTGTTAAATGTACACTGAAAAGCTGAGGACTCAGGATGAAACTTAACAGGACCAGCAAAAGAAGTGTGACATACAGTGTTCAAATTAATATAGGGTGTTTAATAGTTAAAAAAAGTTGCAGCAAGTGATCCAGTTAATCAAAAAGTGCCCTTTTAATGTCAAATAATGGAGTGACCACTAAGACTGTTCTACTAGAGAGAAGTTCTCAGATTAACCTGAAGTAAAAGATCATTCCAGACTTTCACAAGAGCCATTCCAGTATCCTCTAAATCCACTGTCTGAATATAAATTGCATTTACAATAAGAGAACCAGAAAGAAAACTTTGGGAAGAAGTTGTGAATTGTAGATGGGATTAAATATGCGTCATATAAAAAGTAAATTGTTTAAGTGACTATATGACTACCCAAAATTAAAAGCACTCTTTAAGTCCAAATGTAGATGTTGTACACAATCCTTCAGAGGGATAGCCATGTTAGTCTGTATCCACAAAAACAATGAGGAGTCCGGTGGCACCTTAAAGACTGACAGATTTATTTGGGCATAAGCTTTCATGGGTAAAAAACCCACAAAAGCTTATGCCCAAATAAATCTGTTAGTCTTTAAGGTGCCACCAGACTCTTCATTGTTTTTACACAATCCTTGAATCCTTTGTAATACCTGGGAAACAATAGCCAGCTCAGTCTGGGGAAACGGGATGTTGTGAGACCGTGAAAGCTTGCCTGATGCTGAATGTGAGAGATTGCCAGACATCAGAATGATTGTAGACCAGATTCTTTCATTTTCATGCCTGCTTCTTCGTTGGTGACTTCATGCTGTGAGCCACTGTGATGTGTGAAACCCATATAACACAACTCTTTATGGGGTATGTTTGGATATATTTAATAGATGTAAGTTAATCAAATTGTATCTGACTCTCTTGCATGGCACTTCAAATGCAGAAAGTTTACTCTTGTTAATTTGTGTGTATAGCATGAAGAGAAATAATTTTAAAATTGTACAATTTAGAATAATTCTACTGTTTAATCTTTGAAAAATTATTCTTAGCAATGACAATTTTAGTAATTAAATTTCAAACAATTTCTGACTTCCAGATGTTTAAACATTTGCTTTTTTAAAAAATATCTGAAGTCTGCACAAAACTGGCTGAAGAGGTTTGGAATTAAAATTACACTCTTAGAAACAAAGGTGCAATCTCTTACTCATTAATTGTACCAGTTAGCTTTCTTAACTTTATGTAAGATTTTTTTATTCACAATTACTTTATTTAGCTACAGACAGGCATTTAGAATAGGAAAAAAAATCTGCAGCATACAAAGGAAACAATCTCCTTATGAAAGAGTTTGCTCTATACCCGCATCCCAGTAATCTCCATAAATCATTTTAAAGAGAGTCTTTACAAGTTGTTATATCCCTAACATGTTAAGTTTATCCCTTTTTTGAAAGGGAGTTAGATTTTTCCGGAATGTGTCCATTGCCAAGAGTGGATGCAATGACACTATTACTATTTATTTGTTTCATGCTGACACTATGCTTTGTTCTATTCAAAACAAAAACTGAGAATGAGTTGACATGAGCCAGGAAAGGGAGGAGAAAAGAGGATGTAATGACCAGTGTAACTTCATTCATAAATATTAGTAAAGTATTTAAAATTATGCCTGCTAAAATAAACAATGGTATTCTGCCTAGCTGCAAAGGAGTTTATTTCTAGGAAGCACTAGATAGCATCATCTCCAATAGTTATTTGATTCCTGGACAAAGATTATTAAATGTAGTTTATTGGAAGAATTTATTTGTCAATTTTTGATGTGGCCTCTGGATCCCAATGACAATAAGATGAAGAGCTGCCTTAGACTTAAGAGTGCCTTGTTTAATATTGAGACATAGCAAATTTGTCTTGGAATAGGTAAACTGACCAGAGTGATAACCATCTCTGCTAAAGCTAAGACTGGCAGTTGAAGTTCGGTATATTTATCTGACTATTCCCTAAACCACTTTCTCTGATGGAGTCATAGACTACAGAGATGAGTGGCTGCTGCGGGGAAAGAGGGATTATGCAGACATGGGTCTCCTGTTTGCTCAGCACAATAGCTGAAAATTTTCCACGGAAATTGTTTTTCAATGGAAAATAGGGTTTTCAGCAAAATTAAATTTTTCACAAAAAGGATCTGCTTTCTGGGGAAAATTAGATTTTTCTTAAAACAAACAAAAAAACCCCAACAGCCACCCAATCAACTGAAAACGTTTGGCTGAAAATTAAAAAGTTTAAATTCAGAAATGCTGTTGTGGTGCTGTGTGGGTGTTATCGTCAGGTACCTTGTGGTTTCATTCTCCTTAGGAGTTGCACTCCTTAGCCAGACTACAGTTCTCATGATGCACCACAGTGGCTCAATAAGTGGGGGAGGTCGTGGTGCACTAGAGGAGATGTAGCCTGACCAGGAAGCCCAGTCTGTGGAGGGAAACGAAGGCACAACAAGGCACTTGAATTACTACTCCCAGGAGGCACTATGGTGGCAAATAGGAGGAAATAGAAAAGGAAAGAGGGCACGGTCCTGTGTGTTTGTTTTGTTTTTAAATATCCCATGAAAGAGAGAGACACACCTAGGAAGAGAAAACAAACCAAAGGTCAAGAAGCAGAGTAGACGAGGGTAGGAACAAGAGAAGAAAACCAATAGCAGAGCAAGATAATACAAAATAAGTTGTGTTTAGGGAGTGAATATAAATATTCTTTTCAGCTTCGTGGGGAATTGTTGGAGGGGAATATGAGCTTTTAAGTTGTTTGGCTTACTGGTCTTGAGTTCTATTGAATTGTACTGCTGCACTTTGTATTTTTTGATGTATGTAAGTTAGGTCAAGAGTGCCCAGAGTGTATGGATAGCTACCTTTTTTAGCATTCGTAAAAATACAAAGAAATTAAGGTAATATATTTTACTGTATAATTTAGCAGATGCCCTAAAACTCTGTAAGTGGGCTTTGGTTGTGCATTGGTGGGTAGGTGCTGTCTGTGAAAGCTGAATGTTTAGTGATAGTACTTACTAGTGGAATATGTATTTAGTCTAATGAAGCAGATGTATTTTAAACCTCACATGTTACTGTGACAGGTAACTTTTTTCCATCCTTAACTTCAAATTCTAAACAAAAGTTTAATTGTCCCTAAATGGTTTGGGACCTTGTTACTGGAGAGAGATCTCCTTTCTCCCCCGGACATACTACCACAGTTGACCAGCAGAGATGCTTCAGCAGGAGTCCCTCTATATATAAATGAGATGGATCTGCTGGCAGGATATTCCTTGTGCTGGGTGCTCAGTTTTGGAAATTGTGCCATCCTTTCCCCTCCTTAGTCCTCCAGAGCCCGGATTTTTTACAAAGTCCATGTTCCTCCCTCCCTGTTTAAGGAATGTGTGGGCTAAGATATATTTAAAAACTGTCATTTTTTTATGTAGTGATTTTTAACTTATGGGATAGGTGTCCATGACAGTGGTTCTTCTTCGAGTGCTTGTTCACGTCCATTCCACATACGGTGTGCGCGCGCTGCATACACGAGCGTCGGAAACTTTTCTCCTTAGTGGCTCCAGTCGGGCTGGCAGGGCCCCCTGAGTGACGCCACTGCGCTGAGCAGTGTGCCAGCCCGACCCTCTCCAGTTCCTTCTTACCGTCCATGGTGGCATTGGAACAATCTCTCTCTCTCTCTCTCTCTCTCTCTCTCTCATAGAAGAGCAGTCCCTTAGCCATTAGAGGTAGCTTTTATCAGTTCGTTAACATACCTATTGCGGACACTTAAGTCATTAGGTGCTTGGAGGCCTCCAGCACCCGCTGCGGGCCCACGGCTTCAAGGCTTGCGCCACGTGCCGCACACCTATGCTAGTTAGTGACCCCCATGACTTGTGTCTATGTTGCCTGGGGAACAGACATCAAACTGAACAGTGTAGGATTTGCAAGGCGTTTAAGCCAAGAACAAGGAAAGAAAGAGACTTTCATCTAAAGCAGCTGTTGATGGAGGCCACATTGCAGCCGCCAGGTCCGGAGCGCCCAACGCCGGCTCAGGCTTCCTCGGTGCGTCAGGCCAGAGAGGACATGGTGGATGGCAGAGCGGTCCTCCGAGCAGTTGTTCTGTGACTCCTACCCTCCTCCAGAGGTACGCTTGTGATTCACCTAATGTGGAGTGGATGTTAACAAGCACTCGAAGAAGAAAAAATGGTTGGTTACTTTCTCGTAACTGTTGTTCTTTGAGACGTGTTGTTCATTTCCATTCCACCACCCACCCTCCTACCCCTCTGTCGGAGTCGCTGGCAAGAAGGAACTGGAGGGGGTCGGGCCCGCGGGGGTATATATGCACAGCGCAGTGGTGCTGGTCGGGGGGCCCTGCCAGCCTGACGGGAGCTGCTAAGGGAAAAAGTTTCTGACGCTCGTGCACGTGGCGCGCGCACACCTAATGTGGAATGGACATGAACAACGCATCTCGAAGAACAACAATTACGAGAAAGTAAGTAACCGTTTTTTTGGGCCTTAAATCTTGTAGTAATATATTGTAGAAGCTTAATCTAGGGCAGATAGTTTACAGTATGTTTTCTGACAAAATATGGAAGTGTAGGGTCAGGGATAATGGAAAACTGTGGGCAGTTCTGCAAGTATACAAGAATTTCTATATTAAATGAAGAAAATAATGTTTTTTCTTAGAGTAGCGTCCCTCTGGGTGCTCCACTGTAGGTGTGCTTGTGTTCCTGCACTACTAGTCGGAGGACTTTGGTAGCAGTGTCCGTTAGGCCCACACATGCGCGCTCTCTCCTTGTGCCCCATCATGAGGCTAGCCAGTGTGTGTGGGCTAAACCCCTTCAGTTCCTTCTCAACCGCCTTTGCCTAGCAATGGCGCTATTAGCCGTCCGTTTGAGACCATTGTCTGTGTTAACATTTCTATAGTTAGTCTCCCCAGTCTTAGAGCTTGTCTACACTGGCAACTTTCTTGCACAGGGGTGTGAAAAAACACTCCCCTTAGCGCAGCAAGTTTCAGTGCTGTAAAGCATCAGTGTAGACAGTGCACCAGTTCTGGGAGCCGCACCCCCTGTGGAGGTGGTTTTTTTTTTTTTTAAGAGCACTGAGAGAGCTCTCTCCCAGTGCTCTGCTGCGACCACACAAGCCATGTTAAAGTGCTGCTGCGGCAGCGCTTTAGCACCGCTCATCCTCCAGGAGCAAATATCGGCAAGACTGCAGCGGGTGTTGCCATCAGTCCTCGTCTCGGAGAGGGTATCGCAGTCGATTACGGCACAGTCGTCGATGCCGTTCCTGCTCCATCATCTCCTAGGGCTACACCCTCCAGTTTACTTCCTCCCCGCCCAACCACCCCCTGTTCCTCCTGGGGGACCCCTTGCAAGAGGCTCTGCTTGAGCAGGAGGTGGGGTGGCTCCTGGGCGGTACCGGGGGAGTTCAAAGGCAAGGGGTACTACTTCCGCTATTTCCTTATCCCGAAGGCCAAAGGGGGGTTCAGGCCCATCCTGGACCTCCCAGATCTGAACCAATACATGGTGAAGCTCAAGGTCTACATGGTCTCCCTGGTCTCCATCATCCCCTCCCTGGATCCCGGGGACAGGTACGCTGCCCTTGATCTACAGGACGCGTACTTCCACATCCACATATTCGAGGGGCATGGGCGCTTCCTCCGTTTCATGGTGGGATAGAATCATTACCAATTCACTGTCCTCCTGTTTGGTCTGTCCACTGTCGGTGGTAGCGGCCTACCTCAGACGGCAGGGCTCCAGATATTTCCCTATCTGGACGATTGGCTTGTCAAGGGCACCTCCCGGTCACAGATGAGGGATCACGTGGCGCTCCTTTTGTGCACATGCACCGCCTTGGGCCTCTTGGTGAACAACACCAAGTCCACGTTAGTCCCGGTCCAACACATAGAGTTTATCGGGGCACTCCTGGACGCAGCGTCGGCCAGGGCCTCTCTCCCGCCAGACAGATTTGAGACCCTGAAAGGTCTCATCGGCTCGGTCACAAGGTTCCCAGTGACAATAGCCAGGGTTTGCCTACATCTCTTGGGTCACATGCCGGCGTGCACATATGTGGTCTGTTACACCAGACTCCGGATGAGGCCCCTCCAGCTCTGGTTGGTGCAGAAGGCGTGCCTTCTGCTCGCACCTGGAGGGCAAGGTAGTCAGGGTCCTCACAGACAACACGGCCTCAATGTTCTATATCAACAGGCAAGGCGGTGCCCGATCCTCTGCCCTTTGCCACAAAGCCCTCAGGCTGTAGGATTTTTGTATAGCCCACAACATCCAACTGAAGGCCTTCCATCTACTGGGCTCCCGGAATGAGAGGATGGATCACTTGAGCAGGGACTTTTGCTTGCAACACGAGTGTTCCTTCCACCCAGAAGTGGCCCACTGGCTCTTCTGAAGATGGGGAACTCCCCAGGTGGACCTGTTTGCAACTCAGCAGAACTGGCAATGCCCCTGGTTCTGCTCCGGGGGGCCTGGGGAGGGGCGCTATCTCCGATGCCTTTCTCCTGTCCTGGTCAGGCCGGCTTCTCTATGCCTTTCCCCCATTCCCTATAATCAGCAGGGTCCTGAAGAAGATAAAGATGGACAAGGCCTGGGTCCTCCTGATTGCCCTGGCGTGGCCCAGGCAGTATTGGTACAGGACCTTCATGGGCCTGGCGGTTGCTCCATCGTGGTCATTGCTGCTCTGCCCGGACCTGCTCTCTCAGGACCAGGGCCGCCTCCTACACCTCAACCTAGCATCTCTTCACCTCGCAGTGTGGCAGCTCAGTGGTTAGGTGGAGAGGAAAGGACGTGCTCAGAGCAGGTTCAGGACGTCCTCCTCGAAAGTAGATGGCCTTCCACTCGCTGCGCTTATTTAGCGAAGTGGTCCTGGTTTTCTAGGTGGGCGGCAGGCCAGGGTGTCTCCCCGGTGACTGCCCTGATCCAGCTTATCCTTGATTACCTCCTCCACCTGAGGGCCAAGGGCCTGGCGCCCTCGTCAGTCAAGGTGCACCTGGCAGCCATATCAGCCTTCCATCCGCCGGTGCAAGGGCACACTTTTTTTCCCATGCTATGACTGGCCGGTTCCTTAAGGGTTTGGACCATCTTTTTCCGTATTCTAGACCCCCAGTCCCGCAGTGGGACCTAAAGCTGGCGTTGGCTTGTCTCACCGGGCCCCCGTTTGAACCACTGGCCATGTGCTCCTGGTCTCACCTCTCGTAGAAGGTGGCCTTCCTGGTTGCAATCATGTCGGTCAGGTGAGTCTCGGAGCCCAGGGCCCTGACCGCTGAGCTACCATACATGGTCTTTCATAAAGATGAGGTTCAGCTCCGCCCACGCCCCACTTTCCTCCCGAAAGTGGTCTCCGCCTACCACATGGATCAGGACATTTTTCTACCGGTCCTCTGCCTCAAGCCTCACACATCCAGTGAGGAGTGCCATCTCCACACTCTCAATGTGCGGCAGGCTCTGGCTTTCTACCTCGAGTGGACCAAGCCTTTTAGAAAGTTCTCGCAACTGTTCGTCGCCTCGGCTGAGTGCGCGAGGGGCCAGATGATTTTCACTCAGCAGCTTTCCAATTGGATCACTTTGTGCATCTGTTCCTGTGATGAGCTGGTGGGTTTCCCCCCGCCACCCATTGTGACGGCACACTCGACTTGGGCGCAGGCCTCGTCGGCTGCCTTCGTGGCCCACATCCCCATCCAGGACATTTGTAGGGCCGCCACGTGGTCTTTGGTTCACGTGTTCACCTTGCACTATGCAATCGTCTCCCAAACCAGGGATGACGCTGGATTCAGCGGGGCTGTCTGCCATCCTGGGAACTTGTGAACTCCTACCCACCTCCAATAGATATAGCTTGGAATCACCTATTGTGGAATACACATGAGCAATCACTTGAAGAAGAAAAGACAGTTACCTTTTCCGTAACTGGTGTTCTTCGAGATGTGTTGCTCATGTCTATTCCACATCCCACCCTTTTTCCCCTATGTTGGAGTTGTCTGGCAAGAAGGAACTGAGGGTGGGGGGAGTGCGCAGCTCCCCTTATACCACGCCAGGCAGGCGCCACTCCAGAGGTCGCGGGGGGCACTCCCCCCTACGGGTACTGCTAGGGGAAAAACTTCTGACACCGGTGCACGTAGTGAGCGCACACACCTATTGTGGAATAGACATGAGCAACACATCTTGAAGAACAACAGTTTTGGAAAAGGTAATTGTCTTTTTCTACACTGGCAGAAGAAGCTACTGCTGTTAAAAGTGAGATTATCACTTCAGCAGTCTTTGAATCAAAGTGCTTACGTGACTTCGAGTTCACTGGTGTGACTTTTTTAAAAACATCATTAGCAAACATATATTTCTTGAATGGTTCACCCTTGGCTCTGAAGTTTATTATAGTTGGCATTATGGAGGGATGATTGCTGGATGTCCATGTCATAGCCAGCTCCTCTTCTTCAGCAGTTAAGGTTTGACCCTGGTACTGAGTACTGAGAATATTTGCAAGAAAATGAGTTTGTCCCATTCATTTTTTAATGCTTGTAATTTACCTCTGTCATTGCACATTTCTCTTTTTAAGATCTCTCCTTCCAAATTTTAACAGCATCAGCAATAAAACCGCTATTTCCCTGCATTTTGTTCAAGGCTACAGAAATAGGCTTCAGGGTACTCAGCATGTGTTCAACATTTCTCTTAAGCCCAATGTTGATAACTTTGACTGTGACAGTGCCATCTTTTTTCACAGTTTTGTTCACAAACTGTCATCAGATTTGGCCAGGTCTTGATATAGTGCTCAAAACAGTCCACTACTGAATTCCATCGCATGACTTGTGGGAGAGTTAGCTTGGTTCCTCCCACTTTTTTCGGAGCAGCTGCTGCAAAGTGGTTGTTACGGAAGTATTTTACAATTTCAACATTAGCCTTTATTTCTGGAACACTGAAGTCTTTGGCTAGGAGGTGCATCAAATGAGCACTGCAACTATATGTTATTAGCTTGGAACTCTCTTCACTCTCTTCTAAATAATTTCTTCTCATCTTGGATACATTTGCAGCATTGTCTGTGACCAAGCTGCATACTAGACATTTGAATTTTTTTCACAATTTTGTATAGCTTTTACTCCTACTTCTTGGTAAGTATTCTGCTGTGTGTGCATTTCCTGATTATCAATTGTTTCTGTAAGGAAGACATTCCCTTCTTCTGTTGTCACAGAAGCACATACAACAGGATCATTGTGGACATTGCTCCACCCATCAAGACTCAGATTAACAATTTTACCCTCTAGACCTTTTGCACACTGTTCAATTTCTCTTTCATACACTTTATCTGGCAGTTCACCCAACAGAGCAGATGTTGCAGGCAGACTGTATCCTGGTCTTAATGACTGAACCATATCAATGAAGTGTGGGTTCTCAATCGGATGGAAAGGAGAGTTTGTTGCATAAACAAACCAGGCAGTTTTTTCATCAAATACCTTTTTTTGTAATCTGCTGGTTCTTATCACAAACTTATTGATGTTGTTTCTGGATGATGGAGAATTTTTTTTCTTTTTGCTGCAGGTAATATACTGTGGCTATCTGACATACTTGATGTGACTGAAACACTATCATTGGCAGATAACTCTGAAACTGTAGAAAATGATGGTGATCTTGAAGGTGGATAGTCTTCAGAATCCTGTATGTTGAGGATGGATTCTCCTAAACAAAATAAGTCAATGCAGTTATTTAATTATTATTACCATACTGCTCGGTCACTGACACTCAGTACTACTTTAAAAGTGAAAGTGTAAAAGGAAGATCTGCCTATTTCAGCTATTTATTTTTTATCACAACTGCATCTAAAACAATAGTACCGTACAGTAACAACTATATTTTTGCTCAAACATGAGAATTCAAGAATAGTCCAGAAGGAAGACAGAAAGTCCCTAAGAAAGAAGTATGAAATAAAAAAGTTTACCAACCTGAAGATCCTGCATATTCAGACATGTTCCTTTTCAACATCTTCAATGCAGCTTCCTCCTGAGAAGGATCACTTCTCATGATGTTGTTTCATTCAGGCAAGCAGGCCTTGCATTTCTTTGTTGCACTGTTTGCATTTTGCACACAAGCCTGTCTTACCCACAGGTAGAGGAACTTCATTAAAATATTCCCAAACTGGGTCTCTTTTATGGCCTGCTGTGTTAGCCGATGGCCAGGGATGTTTGGTGAGGTGCCAGCTATGCCCGTTTATACCATCCGTGACTTTAACCGCTAGGACGCACTGTCCCTTCGCGGCGGGCAGCCCGGGCTAGGCTGACGGATGCCCCAAGGTCCTAACCACCCGTGACTTTAACTGCTAGAGCTCAGAGCTCCTTCGCAGCGGGCAGTCAACACTGACTGACAGGTGCCCCAATGGCAGCACTAAGAGCCTCTCCACACCCGTGACTTTAACTGCTAGAGCTCAGAGCTCCTTCGCAGCGGGCAGTCAGGATTGACTGACAGGTGCCCCAAGAGTTTGCCCCGTGGAGGCGGCACAACTCAACGCTAGGCTCTTAGTACTCTCACCTAATGGCCAGGCTTTATAGCCAAAACGGCTGAGGTTCTTTTAATTGTGTTGGCTGCTTTACAGTAAACCAGAGAAACAAGTCAGGCTTATGCATAAATGGTTACCAAAATTTATTAAACTAGATTCTAATCATGTGGTTACAAAATTGCTAGTGTCTACTTATTTAAGTGTAGAGATGTTACACACACAAACAAGTTACAAAACTGAAGCTACAATCCCAAAGAAAGAAAACAAAGTATAGAGCTCTATTTCAAAATATGTGTACACTAAAGATAGGAGATCAGGTGTGGGTGCTTCTTACCCTCCTTGCATCTCTCTATTCCAGCGGTGCCAAGCCAGGATCGGTCACTCAATTCCGCAGAAAGACGAATAAGGGACAAGGCTTAGGGACCCTCTTAGCTGCAGAAGCCTTGGGAGGCTGTCACTTATCTGACCAGCAGATAGATAGTGAAAAGCACTCAAAAATCATGGTGCTGTAGGTCCCCTACTTATACCTCTGTACTCCTTTATTCTCTTTCTCCTTTCTATGCCAAATTGGGGCTGGTCTGTCGGGGTGACGCCAGCTCTCGCAAGAGTAGTTCACACTTGCAAGGGAGAAACAATAAGTTTCGACTACTGGACACTTCTTTTATCAGGGTAAATATTTTCCCACCTAGGATGTTGGTGTGTGTGCATCATGCTGTTTTAGTAGGGGCTAAGAGCCATGTCTGTCACAGCGCCTCTGCCTGCTGTGAGCCCAATTGTTGTATACGTTCCCAGAGGCACATTGTCGCAGCACACCTGTGCTTCTCTCAGCTTCAAAGGCTGTGCTGGAGTGCCCTGGTGTTTTGGCTCCCGTGTGTTTCCAGCAATGCTGGTCTGAGGGGGGGGGGCTGGCTGTCTGGCTACACCTGCTGCCATTATAGGTTTTCCCTTCTAGTGAGAGAATGGTATGGAAGATCTCAAATCAATGAAGGCTACGCTCAGAAAGACCTCAAGACTTCTGGAATATGTTGCTCAAACAGTTTCACTTCTGTTTCTACTACCTGTCCCTCCCTTCTCACATTTATCTCCAGACTTCTTCTCCTTGTCCAGATCTATTTTGCGCCCAACAGTCTTCTATTCACGGAACTTTTTGAAACTTTGCACTTTTAGAGAGAGGTAAAGGATTTTCTCTGTGTACACAAATTTGCAGAGGGACAATAGGGTTGAGATCTGTTATTTCTCACCTCTATATATTATGTATTTATTTAGTTAAAACAATTTTTGCTGTTAGCAAGCATATTTTTCTCTGGAGACACAAATCCACAGTTTGAGAACTGCAAAACTAAACCTCTCTGATGGTGGTATCTCGACTGAACACTGACTCCCATTGGGTAGCTAGAAAGATTAACCTAAATAATCTATACAGAAGCCCTTGGAACACCATAAGATTGGGTCCCTAATCCATGAACTATTGGAACTCATTTCCAAAACTTTTCTTAAACATTACATGAATATATTGTCTCATACTATAGAATTAGAATTTATAATCGCTATTCCATGATGAGATATCTTTGAGCTCTAATGTATCTTTAGATAGGGTTTTTCCTCAAAAAGCATTTTATCAAAAAATCCGATTTTAAATTTAAAAAACTTTTTTTTTAACTTTTAAAAAAAAATCATTTGATTTTTATCCACCCTGCCAAAGTGGACCTGTCAAACTGAACAGTTGCTCTCATGTTGTTGTGGAATGAACGTATAAGACTTAGCAGGGTTTGTGGACATCCTGTCTTTTCCAGTATTGCAAATAGACCTGCTCTGCTGACTGTGTTGAATGCTTTGGTTAGGTCCACAAAGGTGATGTACAATGGTTGGTTTTGCTCTCTGCACTTTTCTTGTAGTCGACACAGAGAATATATCATGTCTACAGTTGATACTCCAGCCCAGAATCCGCACTGTGATTCAGTGCAGACATAATTCCCCAGCTGTTGTAGGCACACTAAGATAACTTTTGTGAAAGTTTTTTTCATGCTACGCTTAGTAGCGAGATACCTCTGTAGTTGTTGCAGTCACCCTTTTCGCCTGTATTTTTATACAAAGTGATGATGTTTGTGTTGCACATCTCTTCTGGTACCTCACCCTCTTTTCAGCATTTAAGTAGTAGCTGATGAAGGTATGGTAATAGGCTGTCTTTCCTGCCCTTGAGGATTTCCACTGGGATGCCATCTTTTCCAGGAGTCCTGCCACTTGCTAGCAAATCAGTGGTCTTGCTTAGCAACAGTGAGCTCCACATCTAGCTGTGGCGTGGCATGACCTGTAGAGTTGGTCTTTGGTCCAGTAATTCGCTGTTGACGTTTCTTTCTTGTGCATATAGCTCTGAATAGTGTTCAACCCAACGAGACAACTGCTTGTTTTTATCTGTAACGATTTCACCGCTGTACAATTTGAAAGTGGTAACCTTGTTGACAGTGGGACCTAGAGCTTTCTTCAGGCCGTCATACATGACTTTGAGGTTTCCTGTCTCTGAGACTGTCTGTATCTCTTTACTGAGCTGGATCCAGTAATGATTTGCACAGTGTCTGCTTGCTCGCTGTATCTAGGTTTTTGCATATTGAAGTCTCACTTTGGTGTTCTCTGTTGGGTTCTTGTTGTGTTCCAGATAGGCTGTGTTCTTAATGTTTGATGGGAGGTAACAGTTCTGCTTCATTTTCTTCAAACCAGTCCTTTTTTGGTGTTCTCTTCCCCCAAATGCAGCTAAAGCTGTTTCATGGATTGTTCTTAAATCGTCTCAAAATTCCTCTGCCTTCTCTGGTAATGACTTCCCATGCATGCTAAGTTCAAAAGCCTTTTCAAACTCCTGGCATTTCCTCTGGTTTTCGGTGTTAATAGCATTGATTTTGGGCTTGCTCCTCGATTTTGCTCTATGTAGTTTCTTGGCTGTAATCACCTTGCTAATAATCAAGGAGTGGTCAGTGTAACAATCAGTGCTGTGGAAAGTGCGAGTGTTCTGCACTTAAGGGTAGATCTTTCCTCCTGAAAATAAAAAGGTCTAATTGGTGCCAGAGGCCTGATCATGGATGTCGCCATGACACTTAGTTGCAATCTTTTCCTGTAAAATATGAATTGGTAATTCACATTTGGTTTTGGGTGCAGAATTCAAGAAGTTGTTGGCCATTCTCATTCATCTTGCCAATGCCAAAATGTCCTGGGCAATCTGGCCAGGAGTTGTCTGCCCCATGCTTGCATTAAAGTCACCAAGGAGGAAAAGTTGCTCAGTTGATGGTATTCTTTTGATGACTTGATGCAAAGAGTCATAAAATGTATCCTCCTCAGGGCTAGATTTGAGTGAATTTGTTCATCTGCCTTTTGATGGCATTTTCTCCATCAAGGGTTCCACTACCCTCCACTACAGATGATGGCGACCTACAATCAGCCCAAAGCCATTGTCACTTCCTGAGGTTGCTGGGTTAATTCATCACCGCCCAGCACTCGGCATTGACCAGTACAGGTTATACCGCTTATAGTCATAGCGGTAGCAGGTTTTCAATTCTGACTTGACCAGAGTATGTACATATATACATACTTAAGTGGTGACAGATTAAATCTACAGTATTTGAATAATTATCATTTAAAATATTACAGTATGCTGTGAATTGTTTAAAGATTTATGGATAAGTTTTAATGACTAACTTTTTTTAATGGGCTTAAATTGAATAAGTTGAAAAGCATGTAGGTGAAATCTGGAGATACAATAATTTTTCAGAAGTAAGTATTTTACAACTTGTTAACCCTTTTAATTTGAGGCAAAAAAGCCAACAAGCATATCAATTTGAGTAATACATCACTTCAGCTTAGAAGAAAAGTTTGAAATGCTAGCTCAGTGTCCCATCTTACCTTAAACACACCGAGCTGGCACTAGTTTCTCTGTGCACCTTTTTAAAATTTATGGTTCAAAAACCAAACAGACCCAGCTGGCATGGGTCACTTGCAGGTTTAAGCTAGTGTAAATGGTGAATTCTCTGTAACTTGAAATCTTTAAACTATGATTTGAGGACTTCGGTACCTCAACCAGAGGTTAGAGGTCTATTACAGGAATAGGTGGGTGTGGTTCTATGGCCTGCAATGTGCAGGAGGTTAAACTAGATCAGTGGTGTCCAACTTTTCCTGTTGTGCCCACCCCTTACCAATAATAGAATCTGCCTGCGACCCCCTCCATTGGCTTAGCAGAGGAGCTTGGACTGAAAGCAGAGATTGGGGCAGAACTGGGGGTGGGGGAGAAGCTGGGGCTAGCGGCAGAGCTGGTCTGGGGGAGGAGAGAGAATGCGGGTGAAGCTGGGGCTGGGGTCAGAATGGAGCTGGGCTGGGGCATAGCAGGGAATGGAGTGAAGCTGGAGATGGAGGTGGGATGGGGGCAGAGTGGGGCTGGATGGTACTCCCTCCCCGCCTCCCTCATCGGAGCTGGCCTAGGCCCCACCGTGCACCCTCCATATGCTCTTCTGCATCTCCCCTAGGGGGGTGTGCCCCACAGTTTGGGAACCACTGGACTAGATGATCATGATGGTCCCGTCTGACCTTAGTCTGAGTCTCACTGTAATGACTGACTGACCTGATGTCACTACTGATGTATGCAGGTGTTCTGGGAATTGTTTACTCTAAATATCCACTTAAGACAGGAGTCTTCCATTCCATTGGACAAGTGCTTCTTTTATTTATTTTTATTATAGTAGTGCCTAGAGGAATCAATCTTGATCAGTCTCATTGTCCTAGATTCTGTGCAAACAGAGTATGTGATACTGGCCTCAGTCCTGCCAGGAGTGGCACAGGGGTCTGCCCACATGGATTGGGGCCTAAGACAAGATGTGACATCAGGAAGTAGCAATCAGGAACTGGGGAGGAAGAATGAGAGAAAAAGCACGTGTGTCACTTTTAAGCCTGAAAAGTGTGCATCTAGCTAGCTTTGAGTTGGATTATATTTTCAAAAAAGAGAGAGAGTAAAAATATCAAAGTTTATACTGACCATTTATTTATCAGTTGACAGTTTCTAATATATATAATTATGAGATGGTTTTTGTTCAGCGACAAAGCAATTAATAGAGTTAGCATTTTAAGTAGTTGTAAGTAAGTTTATAGATGATGGAGATTAACATTGCTCACTCTGTGTACAAATGCTACAAAATAAGTCTGATGATTAAAAGTGAAGATTCTTTCTGTCCAGAAACTTTGGAATAACCAGTTTAAAATTAAAAACAATGAGGAGTCCTTGTGGCACCTTCGAGACCTAACAAATTTATTTGGGCATAAGCTTTCGTGACTAACACGGCTACTAACACAGCTAACCCTCTGAAACCAGTTTAAATTTTAATCTTAGACATTTTTTTAAAGAATAATTAAATGTACAACCTTAAAACTTGATCAATTTGAGTTATATTAGTTATTTTTAAATTAATTCTGCCTTACTATAGAACTATTATACACTTCAATTTTATATGGGCCTATTCCTTATCCAGGCAAGATTCCCACTGAATGCAATGTATAGGTAAGAGCTGCAATCCCATTGTATAGGTAAGAGCTGCAGGATCCAACAGTTTCATCTTGGCCACTTTTAAGATGAAAATAAATCTTTACTGAAAATACTATACACTCACAATGAATGGTAGTATGCATTTGCCCACTTTGAAGATATATGATGGCCTGAACACATTCCTGGAAGAGGAACCAGTGCTATGGTTTTAGGATAAAGATATTTATTAAAACAAGATTCCTGATTATTATCTCTTTAAAAGATGGAAGGATTTAAAATTCTGCTAATCCTTTGATAATTCATGCCTGGAAGATGTAGAATTAAGCTTAGGACAAATTGCTTGAAGTTGAAACTGAGTAGGTACTTAACAGTGTGTTTTATGAGGGGGAAATTATCAGGAAAGATAAATTGATTGGCTGGGGGCGCGGAAATTGAGTCTATGGAAGTAATAGAATATTAAGTGATTTTTCTATTGGCTGTTCTGTAGAGATCTTCTAAGAAAAGGTATTGGTCATATATAACGGTTTTAGAAATGGAGGTTCTGCCTTTCAGAAGACATGTTAAACTAAGTTCCTGATTGTTCTATGATGATTAGAGATCCCGTTTCAGTTTTCACAAAAGCAGAAATATTACCCAGAGTCCTTAAATACTACATAATATCTACATAAAATGCCTCCTGTAGTTCCAGTTAGATATGGAATTCCTCAATTCCTGTCCTAAACTATTGTGTAGCTGCCCCCATTATGTTCTGATTTTTCAGTGCTTTAAAGTCCAGGACTTGCTTCACCTTGCAACCTTTGTCGTCCCCTTTAATATCAAAAATCTTTGATTTTTAAGGCTATTTTACAGTATAATTTATGCTCTCCAAATAGATTTATTTTACTCTCTAATCCATAGATCATCAATGTTTGCATCAAATCGCATTTACAGCATCTTTTGATGGGAGAAAATTTGAGTGTTGTACTTCCTCTTTTTCTTTAAAAGTGACCTATAAAGCTCTTGCACACTCCCTTCCCTTCCAAATTATAACTAAACTTTATTAGTGGCAATTCAACAACAAAATTTTGATTTCACCTTTTCAGCTTGTGGCTCATGGTCCATAGAGATAGACTTCATTTTTAATTTTGTTAAAGCCCGTTTTCCTAATTTTTTTAAAAATTAAAAATAGTGGCTGTGACCCCTTCCGTCCCTCATAATGTGTTTTTCCTGATGGGGGTGAAATTTACCTCTGCCCCCGTATTGACATAATTTCCATTTGTGTCTGTGCAAATAAAGTTCTGTATATTTGCCTATAACTACATTGTCTTGGTTAAAAATTGTTACGTTATTGTCTTCCAAGACAGAAAGGGAGGGAGGGGAAAAATTGAGGCTCAGGTTGAGGAACAGCTCAGGTTAGTCAGTGATTAATATGGCCAAGCAGTGTGTAATGTCGCTATTTAACAGAAAATGAAGTTACATGAGTTTCTGAGACCAAAGAAGCATGTTTCTAAAAAGCAAACTTCAAGAAGAGATAAAGGACAATAAGTTTTTGTGCGCGTTTAATGTTCTTGTTTGAGTTCTTCGAGTAGTATCCCTATGGGTGGTCCACTGTAGGTTTGTGTGCGCCCCTGCGCTGTGGATCGGAGAATTTCAATAGCAGTCCTTCCTGCCCGTGCACACACGGCTCCCTGCCTGCCCTGAGGCTAGCCATGTTTTTAGTTGGCTGCGGGGAAGGAATTAGAAAAGAAACCAGCAATAAGGTCTTGCCCCTGGTGGGGGGGACCCTCCTGGACAAGTAGATGCCTGGCTCCCCAGGCTTCAAAAAGCGTCTTAGCTGCAAAGATTCCACCCATAACGGACGGAAACTTGCAATGTATTCGCTGCCTCAGGGAGAAGCACAATCCACAAAAGTGTGGTTGGTGCCAGCAGCTAACACCCAGGTCCAGGAAGGACAGAGAGTTAAGGCTAAAATTCCTGCTCCTGGAGTCACCCCTTCAGCCACCAGAGTCTTGGAGTGAGACATCGCCGCAACCTTCTACGTCGAGGGCAGGCGATTTTAAGGAATCAAGCCATTCACTAAAGACTGGTAAGAAGAGGTCTGTGAGTCCCCGTAGTGAGCCCAGATTGAGCTGGAAATGTTCTCCAGCTCTATCAGTACCTTCAGTATCGATGGTGTTGAAGCTGCTTACAGTCAGCACCAAGAGCATGCACCATACCGAGCTAATAGGCAGTCGGAATGCCCAAAGACGTGATGGGCACGGGCAGAGAGATACCGGCACCGCAAGGGTGTGACAATCATAGACTATCTACCCCAGGAAAGGCTATGTCAGTGAGGTCACCAGCACTGGTACTGACCTTGATTCACGTGGCATCGATGGAACATACAACCAGGTCCACATCTCCAACTCCCTCAGCGCAAGCTCCTCAGCACCAGCAGCCTTCAACACCAATATCAGTACTGTCCACACCAGTGGACTACAGATGCGCATCGGACCTCTCAGTATTGGGGCCCTGGTACTGAGCTCGCCAGGAGCAGTAGATGCAATGGCATCTCCATGTCACGCGCTACCCCTTTCCCATTTAGATTCAGATAGCAAAGTGGAGGAACTTGGTTTCCACCGATAGTTCTACCCACCATACAGACCCCATCCTGAGACCTCTGGCAGACCCAGAGACAAAAAGCTTCAAGGGCCCGATTTACCAGTAGGCAGAGAGATGTCCCCCTTCAGCGATGACGTCAAGGTCACCAGACCCTCCGGAATTCTTGGAGGAAGAATGGGAAGCGGAGGCAGAAAAGGAAGAGGCCCCTTCAACTCACCTCTCATCATCCTCACCTGACAAGGCGGTGATGCTTCCACCTCCATCTCTGGTGGATGACTTTAGGTCATTCCAGGACCTAACTCAGAGTGGCTGAGGCCCTAAAAGTGCAACTACATGAGGTGTCTGAACCTCATAATAAGCTGATGGACATTCTTCATTCTTCCACCTCTGCCAAGGTAGCCCTCCCAGTTAACGAGGTGCCTAGACCCTGCTATGATCATATGGCAAACCCTGGTGTCCATCCCTCCAACATGCAAGCGGAAGGACAAGAAGTATTAGGTGCCTGCAAAGGGTACAGATTTTTCTATTCACTCATCTGTCTCCAAATAACATCACAGTGGACACAGTCAATTCGAGGCGTCGCCAATACAAATTTAAATCTACCCCATGTGACTGAGATGGGATGCACTTGGACCTGTTTGGCAGAAAAGTTTCTGGGTAGCGAACTGTCAGCCCCGACTAGCCAAATACGATTATCAGAACTATACAAAATTAAGCTGCTGGATGCATAAAAAGACCAATTCATGGCCATCATTAACGAAGGCCAGCTACTGGCAAAAATGTCTCTGCAGTGTGCGATGGATGCAGCTGACACAGCAGTGCGCTCTATCTCCATGGCGGTGGTTATGAGGTGGGCCTCTTGGCTCTATTTGTCTGGCTTCCCTAAGGAAGTCCAGACAACAGTAGAAGACCTCCCCTTCGAGGGAACAAAACTATTAGCCGAGAAGCCAGATATGTCCCTTACATGCTAAAGGATTCTCGAGCGACTCAGATCCTTGGGAATTTACACACTGGCCTACAAAAGAAAGTACAGTCCTCAGCGACGGTTCAAGCTGCAAATGCCTCAATTCTCTTTGCAGAGATCGTATGAGCCACAGAGAAAGAAATCAAAATTCTCTAAGCACAATCGGGACCACAACCGCCCTCGTCTCAGCCCTCAACTTCGAAGTGACACTTTTGATGGGTTGGTTGGGGTGTCAATAGAACACGCTCTTTACAGTCTCATGCTGGGAAATCCCACTCCTCCTTTCGGAGACTGCCTTTCCCTATTCCACAGCACCTGGGAATGGATAACTCCAACAAGTGGATGCTGGAAATTGTCCAGAGTGGATATGCCATCCACTTTTCCCTTCCAAACACCCTCCTCGTCCCTCTTGAGGGACTAGTCTCATGAGAGACTACTATGCCAAGAGGTGAATCATCTCCTTATTACAGGAGCTATAGAGCCAGTACCCACACATTTCAGGGGCAAAGGTTTCTATTCTTGTTCTTGATACCAAAGAAAAAGGGAGGTAGGAGACCTATACTGGACCTCAGAGTACTAAACATGTATGTCAAAGCACAGAAATTGAAGATGGTTACACTGTCAACAATTATCTGAACTTTAGAAAAGGGACTGGTTCCTGGCCCTTGACCTTCAAAATATATATTTTCACATCATTTATCATATTGAAACACAGGTGTTACTTCAGGTTCACACTAGGTCAGGAACACTACCAGTACAGCGTACTCCCTTTCGGCATTGGCCCACAGGGTGTTCTCCAAGATTTTTTCGATAGTGGTGGACCGTCTACATTCTGAGGGTATCATGATTTTTTCCTACCTGGACAATTGCCTTCTCAGGGCATGGTCCTTTGCAAAGGCCCAACGAATCACTCAGACCACACAAGACTTATTTCTGAGACTGGGCCTACAAATCAATGAACAAAAATCGTGCTTAACATCGGTTCAAAAACTAGAGTTTATAGGAGCCAACCTCTACTCCATTCAGGTGAGGGCACTCCTACCACATCAGATTTCTTAGTCTTTTCTTGTTGAGAGACACAATACAGTCCAGTTCTCAAATCTCAGCCAGACACTGCCTTCAGCTTCTGGGGCACATGGCCATGGGCACATCAGTCATTGTTCATGCCAGACTATGCATGAGATGCCTCCAGGCATGGTTGGGTTCAGTGTACGGACCAAACAAAGACAATATAAACAAGCTCCTGTCGGTGCCCAGTGTAGTCAAGCAATCCTTGAACTAGTGGAAGGATCCAACAGACATTTGCACAGCGATTCTGTTCGCTCAGTCTTCCCCATCCCTTCTTCTGAGCACTGATGCATCCTTTGTAGGCTGAGGAGCGCATCTCAGTGGTCACACTGTTCAGGGCAAATGGTCCCCATCAGAGAAACATCTCCACATCAAACTGCTGGAGCTCAGAGCAGTTCAAAATGCATGTGCTCACTTCCTCCTGCTGACCAAGGACACACACATGAAGGTCATGATGGACAACATGGCCTGTACGTATTACATAAATGGGCAAGAAGGCGCCAAGTCTCATTCTTTATTCACAGAAGCTCTGAAGCTATGGAATTATTGCATCTCACACAATGTATCAGCGGCCTACCTACTGGGAATACACAACACAACGGCTGACGGCCTCAGCTGCAAGTTCCCACTCGACCACGAATGGGAAGTAGAGCCAACCATTCTACACAATATATTCTGGCATGGTGGTTTCCAAAGACAGATTTGTTCGCTACCTACCAGAACAAGAAATGTCTGGAGTACTGCTCCAGAGCAGGGATCAGACGACAGTCCAGGGGAAACGCTCTCCTCCTCTCTTGGAACAAGAACCTTTATGCCTTTCCTCCATTTCCTTTATTGCTAAAGGTGCTGTTGAAGATAAAGGGAAAAAGCAAACATCATTCTGATTGCCCCCACCTGGCCCAGACAGATATGTTACCCTTACCTGTCCCAGCTGACGTTATGTCCACCGGTGACCCTGCTGATCATTCTCTACCTTCCGTCAGAGAATGAGTTACACCCTTCACCCCAGTCCATGGGTCCTACATCTCAAAGTGTGACTCCTTCATGGTTCCAGCACATAGAGGCATCCTGGTCAGAGGACATGCAGGAGATACTATTGCACAGTAAGAAGAGTGCAATTCGTCGCACCTACCTGCAGAAATGGAAGAGATTCCAGATATGGTGCCAATCGAAGGATGTCACCCTTAATTTAGTCACCCTGCTGGTGATCCTGGACTATCTGTTATCCTTAAAGAAACTGGGTCTCTATTAGCTCGCTGAAGTTTCACTTGGCGGCAGGTAGAAGGCTACTCAATCTTCTCTCACCCAACTAGGAAGAGGTTTCTAAAAAGTATAGCAAACCTCTTCCCCCAGGTCCAGGACCCCTACTTCGCAATGGAACTTCAACCTAGTGCTAAAGGGATTGAGTAGATCGCCATTCAAACCCATGGCCACTTGTTTGTTAACTCACCTTTCCATGAAGATGGTGTTCCTCATCATTGCTTCTGTCAGAAGGATAGATGAGATAACAGCTTTGATGGCACATCCTTCGTTTACGCTGCTCTTCCTGAACAAGGTCCCACTCAGACCATGCCCGAAGTTTACTCCCAAAATAACTTCTGCATTTCACATGAATCAACTCATTCAGCTCTGAACATTCTGTCAAACCTTTTATGGACAATAGAGAGTCCATCCTCCATACGCTTGATGTGAGGAGAGCTTTGGCCTTCTACTTAAATAGGACAAAGGCCTTATGAAAATCTCTGAGGCTTTTCCCTTCAGTTGCGGAGAGGTCAAAAAGTGTGTCGATCTCAGCTCAGAGACTATCCAAGTGACTATCCAGAGACTATCCATTAAACTCTGCTACCAATTGCAGGGGGTAACACCCCCATCTTCAGGGCACACGCATTCCACAAGGTTGGTCTCCTTGTTGACCACCTTCTCTAAGGGTATCCCCATATCAGAGATATGCAGAGCAGCTATATTGGCCTCTGCACATATCTTTGCAGAACACTATGCAGTTCTGAGTCAGTGACCCATCAATACTGCACAAGGTGAGTAACTTCCTCTTTTAGCATATATGTTTCTAACATCTAAGAGCTATTAGAAAAATAGTTTACTTTTGTCAGACAAATTAGTTCTCCTGTATGCTGTTGTAAAGTTTTGCTTGTTTCTTGAAAGCATGTTTGGGGTGTGGTGGGACAGCATGAAAGTCATGCAGCTTTCTCTCCCAGGTTGGACAGCATTGAGCTAAATAATAGTAGTAGAGAAGTTTGCTTTCTCGCACTGGCTGTGTCTTCACTAACAAGAAAGGTGTTTCTTTCTTTTTTTTTTTCCTTTTTTTTTTTTTTTGAACAGTGAGATGCCTAACATTGGATATTTGTGTGTCTCTCTCTCTCTCTCTCTCTCTCTCTCTCTCTCTAAAACTGTGGTGGAGACAAGGGGCAGACAGTTTTTACTGCAATGTAATTAGGCATGGTCAGCTGCAGGTGGGGGAGCACAGTGTTGATCTCACCTAGCTACACTGCAGTAAAAATTATCTGCACCACTAGGATTTTACAGTGTTACAGTATCTTGCTTTTAAAAAACAAACAAACAGTGACTTCTTTTGGCAGTGAAGAGTTAGCTACTTGGGGCTCTTTCTTAACACCTCAAATGGTGGTGGTTCAGTGATGGGAATTTCAGCCTAGCTTGTAACCATTTACTCACCTTTCTAAGCGTATCAGGAGAAACATGCATTCAGTTGCAGACAAAGAACTTTTATTCAAAACACTGCCTCCTTGCCCCTCCTTTGTTTCTAGGATGGACCTGTTGTCTACTGCAGAACTGTCCTGTCATCCTGGCTATTCTGAAAGAAGATTGGTGTTTTTTCTTTATCAGCAGGGAAAAAATCATTTTCTAGCAATTGTAATTTGGTAACTAACCTCCAGGTTTGAGGTTAGGCATGTGGTACCTTTGTTCAGTTTCTGCTGGCTGAATTGCATGACATGATGTTCCTTTCTTATAGCCAGGAAGTGCCCTGGAACAGAGTCTTAATTTGATTTTTATTGTTGGAAGATTAGATCATTTTATATTGAAAATAAGTTTAGGTGTAACTTGAGGGTGATGGAAGGTGCTTATGTTCTGTGGCATATAGGACATAGATTCTGTGGGCCATATGCTCCTGCTTTTTATGTGTGCATAAGAAAGCAAAATTAGGGGACATTTCCAGCTCTGCAGGAGGAGTGAGGGAATCTGTTGCAGTGGCAATGTTTTCCTTCTCCATCAAATAAGTATCCTTTCTGCTGTGGGTAGGAGTTTACTGAAGTTCTTAGAGAGGATGTCCTTCTCTAGGGATTGGTTGAGGTTAGCAGCATTCTTTTGAGACTTTCCAGAGCCTTTTCAATCTGCTGGTTTTACTAACCATGCTCTCTTCCCCATCAGTGCTGGACTAGACTTTCTCACTTCGAAGGATTAAGGCTCTTTTGGCTCCACAAGTGTTAATTCAGTGAGTTTGGGGTGCATGTTTTATTATAATGTGGTCTTATTTGTGGTAGAGTGGCATGTGAAAGGAACCCTGCAGTATGCAGTGCACAAATACTAAATTCTATGACGTTTGCAATCTCTGTGGCACTTTAGAGTAAATGGGAGAAAAGTTTTAAGCAATATTTAGTAGTATAAGGAAATAGTGTTTTACTTTTGTATTCAAGAAAACCTATGAATTTAACATAAAAAGTTCAGAATATGTGAAAATTTGCCACACAAGTGAATATTGATGGTACATGACTACATTGTACCAGTTGCACCCATAGGGGGGCTGTTGGTGGAGGGAGAATGGAGAGGAGTAACAGCTTTTGCTACTAATGTAGCTCAGTGGGAGAGGTTGAGACTTCTTCCCACATGATAGGAGGCGTCATCTCCTACTGCTCACTTGCCACTTGTTTTTTGTTTTTTTTTAAACTTCCACCTGGCTTTGTGTGTGAGAATCTTTCTCTAACAGGTCCTTGGGCAGTTGAGAAATATATGATACTAAGTACACAGATTATACTTGTTTATGTGGAATTATTGATGTGTCTATATGCCTGCCATACAAGTGAAAAAGTTACCTATTTGAGAAAGCGAGTAACCTGACATTTTGAGTGCAAGATTTTAGCATAATTTATCATTGAATTGGGGGAAATATACCAGCATATTTACTATATAACTTTTCTAGGTTGATTTATCTTCATTTTTGTGGGTTTTCTTTGTTTTATCATCTGTCACTTTTAAAAACGTGGTAATTAACTTGGTGTGAAAGATAAAGAAATCACTTTAATTACTCAGAGGATACACAGTATGTTTAGTGTTTTGCATTCATTAAATTTGTGGCAGCTTGTAAAACATTAACAACATTGTCACTGAATTTACAAAACTGATACTTTTTTAAAAGGTGCTTTTTAAAAACACTAAGCTGCTAAAAACTAGAGGCTTGCAAAGATTTGCACGTGCTTAACTTTCTGTGCTGCATAGGAATTCCATTGAAGTCAATTGGGCTGCTCAAATATGTAATATTAAGCACATGTGATCAGGACCTAGGGTTGCAACCTTTTTTGTTTGGCAGAAACAAACTAACTCCTACTCTTGTGAAACCCTGAGCAGGCAAGTGATGTCCATCCCAAGGTGGAAACAAAGAATTGTATTTTATTCAGCAGAGATCCCATGCTCTGGATTGCAGTCTTATCCCATTCCCTTCTAGTTCCTCCTGCAATTTTCAGATTTCTGTCCTTGCTTTCCAGCTCTCCATATAGGAGCATTGCCTTTTCTGCTCCCACATAGCTGAGTTTTTCTCTTAAAGACCAATGAAAGTTGTCCTGGTATGTCTGATATTCTGTGCTCCACATGCTTCAGATGAAGACATAAACTGTCAGTATTGTCACAGCTGACTTTTTTTGGAGTGGGAAAGGAGAGTAGCATTGGAAATTCTTTGGGGGAGAAAAAAAAAGATTTGAAATTCTTGTGGGTGGAAAAAGTCAATTTTGAAATTTATCAAATTTTCACTGCTAAATATGCACCGTTATACCATCAAGTGGTTTCTTGACACCACCTGACGGACCATTTGTGTGCAGTTGTGAGGTTTGATAACTCTTACATTTATTTTAGCTTAAATTAAAGTTAAGAGCTGTAGTTTTTAATATAAATATATGCTCCTTTCAATCTTAACTTTTTTGCCACAGTCTGCTGTAGCAGTGCGTTCCTCAGGTTAACTGTGAATTTAATCAACTTTCCTATTATCCACTTTTAATATCACCACATTATTGAAAAAGTAACTTTGAATTCCTGACTATTCTTCTTTAAATATGTATTATCTAGACGTGTCTATAAAGGCACGTCTATGTCTCTGTCTCTACCCATTCTAAATTTCTCCTCAGAAATGCCTGCATGCTTCTGATTGCTTTCTTTTGTGTGCCTTGACGTTTTTCTATTATGTCTTGTACAGTTAGGTGTCCAAAAATGAATGTGATATTCCAGATGAGGGGGCGCAACTGATTTAAGCAATATTATAATAGCTTATGAAGGCTAGGTCTACACTAGAAACTTTTGCTGGCATAGCAGCGTTGGTTAGGAATGTAATATATTTGCAATATTTGTAAGCTTGCAAAAGATATTGTGTAGATGGAGTTATACTGGCATAAAAGTGCTTTTGCTGGCATAGTTTATTTCGCTCACGAAACTGATGTAAGATATACTGGCAGAAGCACTCTTTTTTTTTGCTGGTATAAGATCTCTCTACACCATGAGGATTTTATTAGTATAGCTAAAATTTAGATTAGGCCTAAGATTAGAGAAAGTTGACTAAATATCTCATTTGTTGTTTGGACAACCAATTCATATTGGGCAGATTTCTTGAACAGTGCACAATAATACACACATTTCTCAGTTATAACTACTTTCTAATTTATCTGTAATGGTTAAAGTACATTGAAACGGGATGGGCAGTGCTTTTTACTTTTTAACAGTGTTAGCCAAGGAGAGGAGGCAGAGCGCTCGCGCGCGCGTGCTCGCTCTCTCTCTCTCTCTCTCTTTCCCCCCCCCTCCCCTTCTTAACAGAGAAGCATGCACCATGCCACCTTTTCATTAGCCTCTGCTTATCTGTTTGGTACAAATAGCTTATAAATTATACCTTCAAATATGCATTTTTGTCCTGTATATTGAGCTTCATCTGCCACTGTGTTGGCTAGTTTTGATAAGTCCTTTTTGTTTCCTCCAAATTCCTCACCATAACTAACTCAAGTAATACTAGTCAGTTTTAGGCAATATTAAAAAATGACCTAGATGAAGGGTGTAAATAGCATATTTTGAGAATTCCTTGCTTAGTATTGATTCCTGAGGTACTCCCAGTAAATTTCCATACTGAATATTGACCATTTACTCCTCTTCATTGTTTCTTATGCCTTAATTAGCTTTTAATTTTGACAATACTTTACTTCTCACCATGTGGTTACCAAGTTGCCATAATAAACTTTTGTAAGAAACTTTATGGAAACACTTTAGAAATTGTAAATAGTGTATTCATGGGCACATTCTCCTTTATCTATGATTTGGTTTTTATACTGTCTAAGATATTCTAACAGGCTAGAGAGGCACAATTTATCTGCAATCCTTATGAAAGCTATGCTATTTTGTCCCTGAATATTACACTCAGATGTTTAATAATTTTGTATTTTAGAGAGTTTCTAAACTACTTTTCTTGGCACAGAAGTAAGGTTTGCTGGTGCATAATTCCTAGGATCACAGTACATTTGTAGAAAGATCTGTACAAAACTGGTCACCATATGATCCCCTGAGAGAGTGGTTGTTTTTGGTAATTTGCATATTTCAGTTAATAGTTTGTTCTTTAACTCCCTCACAGCTGCCAGATAAATGCCATCCTGTCCTGGTGATTTATTGCAACTTAAATTTAAAACAACAGTAGAAATTTACTTTAACTCTCTATTATTTATACCTTAGTTACCTGTAAAGATAAATACTGGGATTGGTATTCTGCTTACTCCTCTATAGCATGGACTGAAACCAAGAAATCATTTATCTTCTCTGGAGTCTCCTTAACCCTTTTCATTCCGACTACCTTAGGCTTCCTACTTCTGGTGTACTTAAAGAGCCTTTCTATATATTTTTTGACTATTTGTTCTTCAGATCTCTTAATTGATGCCATGTAATTTAGCTGCCAAAACTTGTTCTGTTCTTTTCACATCACAGAGACTATATTTGCATTTCTCCTTTTAAACATATGAGAAGACTTTTTTCTTTGTTTTGGTGTATGAGGTATTTATACTCTAGCCTGGTTCCATGGGTTTTAATTGTCTCAAGCAGCCTTTTCTTTTGTAAATTTCACTTTTTAAAAAATGCACTTTCTTGCATGGTGGAGTCAAGGTACTACCTTTTTTTTTCCCCCTTAACCTTTTCTTGCCCAGCACGCCACCCTGCTGCGGCAAGAATGTTCAAACTTAATTTTACTATTGTCACGTTAGTTGCTATTCCGGTATGTTGAGTTAGCCTTGGGTATTCAGAAATAAGCTGTGTGAAGAAACAATCATTTGTGGTACTGAGAAATGGTTTTGCCAACCCATGTCACAACTCTTGCCACTGTCTGTTTCAACTTTTCATAGTACAACTTGATGCCTTTTATTACTGAAGATTTTGTTGCCTTTCTGATATGTGTCAATGTCCAATTTCACCATCACCAGTCTCGTTTAGAGGCCAAATGTACTTAGGCCTATTATTATTTGATTATATAATTTCAATTCTTAGCCATACATATTTCTAATGTTTCTTATTTATTCATATTGTACAAATGATAGCAATTACATAACTGTCTAGATCTCTAATAGTATTCTCTGTGTCACATTACTTCCTCATTTCTGTAACTTAACGTATCTTTTGTGTATATTTTACAGCCAAGAATTGCAAAATATCACTGATTCTCATCCACACATTACAAAAATGGCAGTTTATATCTATGTGCTATTCCATATCACTTATATTTACTTTTAAGGTTCTTTCATTAGCTTTGATTTGTAACAGGATAATTATATTTTTAATATGAGTTTGATCAAAATATTTATTAATATAATTAATTATATCTCTTTGTCACTCTCATACTCTTTCTCTGATGCAACCACAATTAACTTCATTGCTGGGTCCATAATTTTGCTTGTATTTCTGCTGTTTGTAACAGCCTCTGTTATGACCTGAATGCTGTTTAGAACCTACTGTCTTTCCCCCAGCTACCAGTTTAAATAGTCCCTCATAGACTGTAAGGTCAGAAGGGACCATCATGATCATCCTCTGATATTTATTTTGGTTCAGTGGATGCCATCTGTCATATACGACAGGTTTCAGAGAAACAGCCGTGTTAGTCTGTATTCGCAAAAAGAAAAGGAGTACTTGTGGCACCTTAGAGACTAACCAATTTATTTGAGCATAAGCTTTCTTGAGCTACAGCTCACTTCATCGGATGAAGCTTATGCTCAAATAAATTGGTTAGCCTCTAAGGTGCCACAAGTACTCCTTTTCTTTTATCTGTCATATAATTATATAGATCATCTTTCCTCAAAAGATTCCCCAGTGACTAGCATAACCCACCTTGAAACTCTTGATTCCTTCTGTTGAGTTGTCCCTTTAGATCAAGGTTAGTCAATAGGCGGGCCATGGCCAAACCTGGGCTTCCAGATGCTTTTGAACAGACCCCAAAATATTTTAATTTACTTATTAATTATTATTTTTTATTATTTTCTCTGGAATCCAGACCTTAACTATGCCTTGACCAAGAAATTTGGACCTTGACAAAAAAGACTACCCCTGCTCTAGATCAAAATGGAAACATTTAACAAAAAAAAAAACACCACCATGGGGACTGTAAATTTATGTATTCTGTCTAATGTAACTTTAGCATGTAACATGTCTCTACAGTTCTCTGTCTGAAAGGAATTTCTTCTAAGGGAGCTACCTTTCTGTTTGTTTGGGTTTTTTTGGATTCTCTCCTCAACATCTCAGGTTTTTTTTGACTGGAGGATTGAAGGTGCCTTTTCTGAGATGAGCCTGTTCCTCTATGTCAGTCTTTCAGTTCCATCCTCAAAACTGTACTTTGGCTTAGAGACTTGTGTAGCTTGAGCTGCGTGCATACTTAAGCCACTTTCTAATAAAGTGGATACATACCATCACAGCTAAATTGCTGGTGGCCTTGTTTCTGTTGGATTCTGCTGAGTCATGGTTTCTAAAAATTTCAGCCTGAGATTCTTGAATTTCCATTCAAAACTTCAGAAATTTCTGAAGGGTGGTTTCTATAACAATATAGTGTCAGCATTGGGTGAGAGTTAAGTTTCTGAGTGGGAACTGAACATGCAACTTTCTGGCCCATGAGAAAAGTACTACTGGTTTATGATGCACTGACATTAAGGGCCAGATTCTGCCACTGTTATAGAATCATAGAATATCAGAGTTGGAAGGGACCTCAGGAGATCATCTAGTCCAACCCCTTGCTCAAAGCAGGACCAATCCCCAATTTTTTTTGCCCCAGATCCCTAAGTGGCCCCCTCAAGGATTGAACTCTCAACCCTGCGTTTAGCAGGCCAATGCTCAAACCACTGAGCTATCCCTCCCCCTATGTAGGGTTACTTGTACTAAAATACAATTTAACATGAGTAATAGTGGCAGAAATGAACCTTCATGTGGCAGAGAAGAAAGCAGAGCATTGATTAGTTAGGTGTGGAATGAATTGATAGAGCAAAGAATCATACCAGTAGGGAAAACTGGGTTCACTGACTTTAAATTTTCCCCCAAAAAGCTTATTCCTTTTCTTAGACTGATTGCGCATGTTAATTCCATTATAGGTGTGTATGCACTCAGTGCATGGTTGTAAGATTATTTTCCCTTAGTGTGCCCTACGGTGTGGTGTGACTTAAGCATCCTCTGCTGCCATGTGCCACTGCGTGCAGGTATAAAGGGCGCAACTGACTTTGACCACACTCAGTTCCTTCTTATCACCTGTGGCAGTTGTTGGAGCAATTACAGCCTTGCTACTGCAAGTTCTTCCCTCATTCTTTGTAATATATTTCCAGTTTTACTTAGTGCAGTCTCGTAGTTAGCGTTTGAGATATCTATAGTTAGGGTACTGGTAGTTAGTTATAAGTTTGAGTTTTTAGGTCTTAGATTGACTGGTTCAGCTTTCAGTACTGGGCATGGTATCAGCACCATGCCTTGATCTCCATGGTTTAAATTGTGTTACTCAGCAAACCAGTGCCGGTGAGTGACCTCAGCAAGGAGAGCTCAGAGCCGCCCTACATAGTCTTTTATAAGGACAAGGTTTATCTTTACTTTTGGCTGGAGCTTTGGGTCAGGTTAGTCCCCAACTTTCACATTAATCAGATAATCTGTTTGCTAACTTTCTTCCTGAAACCTCATGGTCATAGAGATGAAGAAAAGCTCCACTCTTCAGACAAAAGAAGAGCTTTAGCCTTTTATCTAAATCATTTAGGTTGTCATCACAATTGTTTGTCATGGTGGCAGACAGAATGAAAGGCCACTCAGTATCCTCTCACAGGCTTTCCTCCTGGATTTCTTAGTATATTCATTTCTGCTACCAGTTGACTAATGTCACTACACCAGCTAAAGAGCTAGCCCATTCAACTAGGGCACACGCAGCATCTGTGGTTTTCCTGGCACAAATTCCTATTCTGAACATTTGCAAAGCAGCATCATGGTCATCAGTGTACATGTTTGCTTCTCTTTACACTATAAGCCCATCAGTGCCAGATTCAAGAGTGGTGTTCTGCAATCACTGTTCGAAGAGACTACAGGTCCATCTCTAGTTAGATCTGCTAGTGAATCATCCTGCTGTGGAATGAACATGTGCAATCATTGGAACAAGAAGAAACATTTACCTACCTTTCTGTAACTGCTGTTCTTCAAGATGTTACACACACGTCCATTCCATGACCCACCCTCTTTCTCCTCTCTGCTCGAGTCTATCCAGTAAGAAGGTTCTGAGGGGGATCTGAGAAGGTCAGGGATGGCTCCTCCCTTTATACCTTCACACAGTGGTATGAGGCAGAAGAGTGTGCTTGAGTCGCCCTAACAGGTACCACTGAGGAAAAAAACACTGATTGGGTGTGCACTCACCTGCAGTAGAATGGACATGTATTGTCTCAAAGAACAACAGTTACAGAAAGGTAGGTAACAATTTTTCAACTTTGCTAGAAATTGTGCATAAGAAATCTCTTATCATAAGGGATCTGGAAAAAAGGTAAGGAGTGAGGTGGCAAAATTTGCAGATGATAAAAAATTACTGAAGGTAGTTAAGTCCAAAGCAGACTACAGAGGTTTACCAAGGGATCTCACAAAACTGAGTGACTAGGCAACAAAATGGCAGATGAAAATCATTGTTGGTAAATGCAAAGTAATACATAATGGAAAACATAATCCCAACTATACATACAAAATGATGGGATCTAAATTAGCTGTTATCACTCAAGAAAAAGAGATCTTGGAGTCATTGTGGATAGTTCTCTAAAAGCGTCCGCTCAATGTGCATTGGCAATCAAAACAGCTAACAGACTGTTAGGAACCATTAGGAAAGGGATAGATAGTAAGACAGTAAATATCATAATGCCACTATTTAAACCCATGGTATGCCCACCCCTTGAATAATGCATGCCATTCTAGTCACCATTGTAGGCTCTTTGGAATATGAATTTTAAAAGTCTCATATAAAATCAATTCAACCCTTATGAAAAGTATACATACAGATCTCCATAAATCATGGCAGCAAAGCAGAGGTACTAAATTAATTTCTATCTGCAGTTGCTTCTTCATTCTAATGAATAACTGTAGCAACTAGAATGAAAAATGTATATACATTTATGGTCAGCTGCATTGTAACAGAAAATACATCCATTAAAAAAGAAAACCACAGCAAAGTAAGAGTTAAATGATGTTACTTCATGTGAACCAATTAAAGTTGTAAATAGAGTCTCATGAATAATGGACTAATTTAAAAAAAAGTGGCTAATGGGCTATTAGGTTGTCACGCTCAAGTTATAACAATAATTGACAAGGAATAATATTGTTATGTTGTAATTCTGTTGACATCAGTGGAGTTACTAGACAGAATTTGATCCAGAATACTCTTGGGTTAAAGTTGAACGCAGTAAAAACACCAGAAGTGTGTTGATATACCTGTAATCCTGGTTTTAGTGTCAGATTAGGTAAAAACCAACACAGTGTTGAAGTGTACATGTGAAGCTAATGAGTCCTGAACCATAGAGAAGACCATTGTATGTATATGATTTGCTGTCCTTAAATTTGACTCTTGATTTCTGGATGAAGAGGGGGTAGTTCTTATAGTCACTTTTCAAAGTAGAACTCTATTCTGAATGTTCAAAGGGATCCGATGGCTTGAACCTCTCCACTAGGTTTTTCCTCAAATTATTCTCTGAAGTCAGTTTTCCCAGTAGCTGTGACCTTTGTATGACATGTCATGGGAATTAGCAGCCCATTTGTGTAAGGAATCGTTCTTGTTCGTTCTTATTTGTAATTAAGTTCA
Source organism: Natator depressus (assembly GCF_965152275.1). Lineage (NCBI taxonomy): Eukaryota > Metazoa > Chordata > Testudines > Cheloniidae > Natator > Natator depressus. Next base: position 25,495,705 of record NC_134238.1, read on the forward strand.
CTGATTTTGGCATTAGATACACTGCTTTATGAAGCCTCAGAGGCAGACTGGACCCGTCAATCAGATGCAGGGGTGCAAAGCATTGGGGGAAACTAAGGAATCCAGCCAGCCAGCTCTGAGAGGAGACCCAGCAGCTGCTGCTGCGTCCCCTCCTGGCCATACCCTAAATAGCAGTATCAGGTGGCCCCACAGCTGGGGACCTGCCTCCCACATAGGAAGTAAGGCACTGGGGCATCCACATCCCCACCCAACAGGGGAACCCTGCCACGCTCCTTGCATTGCAGGTTAGGAGGAGAGGCCCTGGCACGTCCTCAAACCCCTTACCCTAGGTGTGTCTTTAAAGCTTCCCAAGACCACCTGTCCTGTATCATGGAGATGTTGAACATTGAGACTACTCTTGTACAAGAAAAATCTCACAAGCTTTCTGATATTTTTGAGCACCATGGTACCAGCTGGAAGATCTCTCCCAAATAATGAAGGATCCTAGAACCAGCTAAAGGGCTATAGGAAACCCAGGCCACGCTTTCTCCCACTTCCAGGTATGTGGAGAAAGGATGTCAGGTTCTCCTGAAAAGCTTTGATCACTTCTACCCCCACCTAAACCCAGGATCCTTGCTGGTTTTGTCAGTCCAAGAAAACTCAGTCCTATAAAGGTACTACTAAGTAGAACTGGGAGAACAACTGATTTTTCAATTCACTCAGTTTAAAAAAAAAAAAAAAGAAACTGGGCTGGAGTCCAACTGAATCTGAAAAGTCCAAAAAATTTTGGCGAATCAAGTCATCAAATTTTGTTTTAAGTCAAACAAACGGTTTTGTATCCAGGCACTTTCTCACATAAAATCAAGCGAGGAGCTAGATTCACAAAATAGCTGGAGGAGGAGGTTGTGGTGGTGCCCACCTTTATAACTTTCAGCCCAGTGGTTAGGGCACTCATCTTGGATGTGGGAGACTCATCTTCTGTTCTACCCTCTGCGAGATGTGAAGCAGGGACATGAGCTTGGGTCTCCCACATTGCAGAAGAGTGCCCTAACCTCTGGGACTGGGGCAGGGGTGAGGGGTAGGTCTTTCTAAATCTCTCCTAGTGAAGGTATTCCACTTTGTATAAAATACTTGAATAATCATTGGGCTAGAGAAAGAAAATGAGAGTGACTTTTATAGCTTGGACACTCTCCAGGAAAATGGGAGACTCAGGTTCGTGTCCCTAGTCCCATCACTTTAATTGTTTAGACAGAGTGGAATGGCTTCTATGGGAGCAACTGAGAATATCAACCCTGGAATATCTCAGAGCCCATTGGCCAGGGCACTCTCCTGTAATGTGGGATACCCAAGTTCAAATTCCTTCTCCACATCGGGCAGAGGGATGAATTTAGCCTGGGTCTTCCACATCCCTGGTGAATTCCCTAACCAGTTGGCTAAAAAGTGTAAAGTGGGTAGCGGCACCATCACTGTGTTTTCTGGCCCTTTTGTGAACGGCACCTGAGTCCTGGGGAAAAATTTTTTTTGGCCGAAAATGTTCTGCCAACTCGCATCAACTTTGCAGCTAGTTTTGGGCCCACCAAAACTGCATTTTTTTTTTTTTTTAGCAAATAAACTGTACATCTGAAAAACGTCACCCAGCTCTCCTCCTAAAGACAAAGATCCTAAGAAGCTGGACCTTTTTGGATGCAAGGCATATTCGTCAGCCTTATTGTAGCTTCAGGAGGCAAACTATCAGGCCCTGCTCACCAAATATAATTACCTCACTGTGGAGAGGGTCACTTTTTTCCTGTCAAAAAGCCTTCAGGAAAATGGGTGAGTTGTGGGAAATCATTAAAGAAGGCCAGATGGTCACGACAACATCGTTACAGGTAGCATGGACACTTCTGATAGGCCACAAGGTCGATGGCCACAGCTGTCAAAAAGAAGTGGCCTTATGATTTCAGGCATTGCATGTTCATGCAAGATACAGGCAACTACAGATGACTTTCTCTTTGGCGGAATGGAGTTTTTTATCCAGAGAATAGATACAGTGCTCCATTCTCTGGAGGATTTGAGGTCCACACTGCAGTCCTTGAGGGCCTGTACACCATATTCTTATAGAAATCAATACAAGTACCAACTCTAGCAAAAGCTATTCCTGGGGCTTGACAGCCTGATTACAAACAAAAAAAAGTGAACCTATGTTCTCCAAGGGGAGCCTGTCTTCTACCTGCTTGACCAGCCCAGTGATCTTTGAGGCAGCAGATTTTATGAGAGCATCGAGAGTCACATTGGAGTCAATCCAGAGCTTTTCTCATCTTCAAGAATTACTTTGCTCTTTTCTACCAAACCTGGATGGACATCACAGCTGACAGATGGTGTTAGACATCATTTGCCCAAGGCTATCTATGATGGGATGGCTGCCCCTTACTAGCAGAAAAGGGGTTAAAAGCAGCCCTAGGGAGGTTGCGCAGGAGGCAGTCAATCAGAGAAGGGCTGAAGGGAGCAGCTAATCAGGGCCAAGCAGGCCCATATGAAAAAGGGAGCTGCAGGGCAGAGGAAGGCAGTTCTCTGCTGGGAGCCCAGGGAGGAAGGACTGTGTCTCTGGAGGGCTGAGAGAACTGCCAGCTTCCTGGACAGAGCAATGCTCAAGCGGGGAGCGGGAGACAGCTCCAGGCTGCCTGCTGGGGTTTGCAGGCTGAGGCCCTGAGGCAAGGGCAAAGAGGATGCTGGGGCCACGAGGAAGTGGCCAGACAAGTCGCTGCAGTAGCCATTAAAGGAAGTGGCTGAACAACAGACTGCAGGTCCCCTAGAACGGGGGAGCACAGTGTGTGGCACGGCCAGAGGGCTGTGTCACTGAAGAGGACGACGCGGTCCTTGGAGAGATGTGGGTCCTAGAGCAGGAGTGACAGGGGCAAGGCACCACCCGAAGAGGGTGCACTACCATGCAGAGCTAATTCCCAAGACAATCAGCAGGAGGTGTAACCGTGGTGAGCGAACCCCATTACACGATCTTTCATATTTCAACTTCTGTAACCTGCATACCCTGTCCTTCATGGACCTTTCTCATGACAGCCTGTTACAAACAGAAATGGCTTCCTTGCTTCATCTAGGAGTCATAGATGATGTCCTGCAGGAGTACAATGGAAGAGGCTTCTGAATCGGATATAACCTTATCTCAAAGAAGAAAGGGGATCTTCACCCACAGGTTTAGGAAAGGTTAAACAAATATGTTCACCACCTTAGATTCAGGATGGTAGTGCTTGCATCCATTATTCCATTGCTTTAGGCTCAAGGCTGGTTCATGGCTCTCATTTTGTAAGATGCCTATTTCTGCATACCTATCCATCTAGCCCACAGGAAGTACCTGTGATTCACAGTAGGGCGCAATCATTAGCAGTACAAGGTACTGCCATTTTCCCTTTCCATAGCATAGAGAGTCTTCAAAGTGCTCAGTGATAGTGGTACCACATTTCAGAAGAAAAGGTAAATGTGTATACCCTGACCTGGATGATTGGCGTAGATCCCAGGAGGAGATGGTGGCATGCCTATAATGTGTCCTCTCCCTGTTCTCTCAGCTAGGCCTCCTAGTGGACTATGAAGAATAGTCTCTTATCCTAACACAGATAGCTGCAACCATTGTTGTCAAGTCTGATTCTATCTGGGACTACTAGGCTATATTTTGGCATGCACTTACATGACACTACTTGGCAGACTTCGCCCTGTGACTTCTCCAATTCTGGCTCAAAACAGAAAATGTGCAGGAAGGACCCTGGTTCCAATTCATGTCAGCACAGACCTGAGCTGATGGAAGGAATCCACAAATGTGGGCTGACGGTTACTATTTTCTGCCCTATCCCAACAAACACTCTGACAGAGATGTCAAGGACTAGTGGGCAAGCCCACCTGGATCACCTACAAATGCAAGTGATGAGGTCCCCAGAAGACATGTCCTAGAGAACAGCCAATAGGCTAATCTTGCATAGCCTTCCTTTCCTGTTCTTTAAAACTCCACAGTGCAAATCCTGACAGAAAACACACTTACAATGCACTATATAAACAAACAAGGAGGTGCATATTTGTCGCCCCTCTGTCTGAATGCTATCAAGTTCTGGCAGCGATGCCTCCAACATGGGATAAATCTTGATGGTTCTTTTCCCAGGAGTCAGCGACAACTTGTCCAACTTCCTGAGCAGACAATCTGTGGCCACTGTGGAGGTCCGTTTTACAGCCACTATTCCATTATTGTGCTACCTCTGTGATAGACTTGGCATTGATGTTAGTGGTGAAAAACTGTCAATACTTCTGTTCCAAAGGAAGTCTGAGTCCGGGTCACTCACTACCAGATGCCTGCCTTTTGAGGTGGTCCTAAAGCTCTCCTGTATGCTTTCCCTTGGTTTCTCCTGATTTCCCACTTCCTCTCTCCTCCCTTCAACCCCCCCCGCGCCCAGCTTGTTTCCAAAATCAGAAGAGACAAAGTCATGATGATTCTCATAGCCCCAAATTTGTCAAGGCAGTTTTTGCTGACATACTGCAGATGTCCATTCAACCACTTATCCAGCTCCCGGACTGCCTGGATCTGATCTCCTGACACACAGGGGTGGGCAAACTATGGCCCGTGAGCTGGATCCAGCCCATCAGGGCATTGGATCCGGCCCGCAGGATCGCCACCCCTGTGGCGCCACAGGGTTAAGGCAGGCTCCCTGCCTGCCTTAGCCCTGCACTGCTCCTAGAAGCGGCCGGCACCACATCCCTGTGGCCCCTGGGGGAGGGGAGGAAGCAAAGGGCTCCGTGCGCTGCCCTTGCCTGCAGGCACCACCCCCCGCAGCTCCCATTGGCTGGGAACGGGGAACCACGGCCAATGGGAGCTTGAGGGGGACAGACCCGCAGGCGAGGGCAGCGTGTGGAGCCCTCTGCCCCACAGGGACGTGGTGCCGGCCGCTTCCAGGAACGGTGCGGGGCCAGTGCAGGCAGAGAGCCTGCCGCAGCCTTGCTGCGCACTGCTGCCACCCTGGAGCCGCTCAAGGTAAGTGGCGCTGGGCCGGAGCCCACATCCCGCACCCTAACTCCCTGCCACACTCCTCCTGCACCCTAACCCCTTGCCCTGAGCCCCATGCTTCACCCTGCACTCCTCCTGCCCCTCTGCCCTGAGTCCCTCTCGCACTCCGCACCCCTCCTGTGCCCTAACCCCTTGCTTGAGGCCCTTTCTGCACATCGTACTCCCTCCCGTACCCCAACCCCCTGCCCTAGCCCTACATTCATGGCCCTGCATGCAATTTCCCCACCCAGATGTGTCCCTTGGGCCAAAAAATTTGCCCACTCTTATCCTAACACAATGGCCAGGTATTCTGTTCACACCTGAAGTCATTCTATAGGACAGTGTAGCTATTGGCTGGTTAAGTAACATGGACAAGGACTGCTATCAGCAGAAATCCTGATACAGAGCAGGAAAATGTTGACCAGAAAGATGTACTTATCTAAATGGAAGAAGTTCTTGATATGGACTGTCCAACATAGATTGGACCCAGCCCAGGCCTTGGTACGGAAGATCATCAACTACTGATTGCTTTTGAAACATGATGGCCTTTCATTCTGCTCTAGTAAAACAATTACAGCAATTTTGGCTTGCCATCTGCTGGTATAGTCATACTTGGTCTTTTCACACATGACACTGTATTGGAGTTTCTCAAAGGCTCTTTATATACTTGTCCACTTTCAGAGAACCCATTCCTGCGGCCTCAACACTGTCTTCCTAAGGCTTCCTTTGAACTTCTTGTAGAATGCTTCTTGTATCACCTCACTCTGAAGATGTCTTCCTTATGGCTATCTTTTCAACCAGAAGAGTGAGGGAGCTTCAGTTATTTATGGCTGCACCACCCCATACAGCTTCCATAGAGAACAGGTGATCGTAAGGGCAGATCTATACTTGAAAAGCTGCACTGGTGCAGCTGTGCTGCTGGAGTGCTTAAGTGAAGACAGTACTATGCTGACAGGAGAGATTCTCCCATCGGCATAGTTAATCCATCTCCATGAGAGGCAGTAGCTATGTTGACAGAAGAAGCCCTCCCATCAGCATAGTGCTGTTTATACCGGGGATTAGGTTGGAATAACTGCACTGCTCAGGATTGTGAATTTTTCACACCCCTGTGCGATGTCATTATACTGATGTATGTTGTAGAGTTGGCCTAAGACTTCATGCAAACTAATTCCCAAGTATAAACCGTCACAAGTGTAGACAAGGTCTAAAATTTACTAGCTTGACTAGTTTAGATGAGGGACCTACCTGTCTTCTTGCCAAAACCATAGTTGGCATTGGGAGCAAAGAAACTGCACCCAGTAGATGAGTCCTGGATTTTGCGTTATTACATTGACAGGACCTGGGTGTTCAAAAGGTCAGGCCATCTCATTCCAATGACTTTCAAAATAACACTGTGTATCTCCAGTATTACCAGTTGTCGGATGTACCTCTCCCATTGAACACCAAGGCTCACTCCGCCCGAACTCAGGTGGCATCGTCCACCTGCTTCAGAAATGTACCTCTATCAGAAATTTGTAAAGCAGCAATGTGGGGTAATCCACTGACCTTTGTCAAACATTATACCTTCAACTAAGCTTCTAGGATATATGCCACATTTGGGAGAGCATTACTACAATTATTGTTCGAATGATAAAGCTGGAACTCCTCATTTCCACCATCTTGAGGAGATGCTGCTTGCCGGTCACCTGTAGTGGGATCCACAGTATGTGCTTGAAGAAAGAAGTTACTTACCCTACAGTAACTTTTGGTTCTTTGAGATGTTGTAGTCAGTGTGGATCCCATGACTCACCTTCCATCATCCCTGCCCTATGGACTCTTCTGGTAGCACAGGCAGTGAATTTCAAGGGGATTGAGGGAAGGTAGTGGTAGCCCCACACATTACGCCCTTGTATGGGAGCATGAAGAGGCACAAGTCACAGGCATGACCTTTACAGCCACTGCTATTAAACTCCGATTTCGTGCACATGAGGGGAATGCAAATATAGGCTCCACACTGATTAGAACATATTGAAGAATCAATTGTTTGTAGGGTAAATAGCCATTCTTTATTATCAATTATATTGGTGAGTGATGTGCAGACAAAACCCCAGACAAATCCAAGATAAGAAACTACAGTAAAAGAACATTAGGTTGCAATGTCAAGCGTTCAAAAGTTAGGAAATGCTAGAATTAATGTTTTTTGTGTAAGCTTAATTTGGTCACATTTGGCATATGCATTATGATAGTCTTTAGTTACATGATCACATTCTATTTTTTCCACAGCACCCTTGCCCTTTATTCAGTGCGCAAGATGGATGGTGCTTACTGACTGAGTAGCTCTTCAATATTTTGTTTTGCCCTCATTTATTCAGTATGTGGGCCCATGCCTCTTTACTGCACGCAGTTCAGAATCTGATCTGAATATAGATTTATTAATTTCCTCATGGACTTTTATCTGGTGTGCATCACTATAGTATCCCAGTATTTCACACACATTAATATTTAATGTATTTTCACAACACTTCTGTGATGTGAGGTGGTATACACATTTTAAAAGATGGGAAATTGAGGCAGAGAGAAATGAAAGTTGTCTACTAATTTTTTATGCCCAATTTAAGATGCCTCCTAAGACCTGAGTTTTCAGAGTACTAAGCATTATGTATCACTTTATCTGGTCAAAGTACAGCTCCCATTGTCTTTGTTGAGGCTGAGTGTGCTCCTAAACTCTGAAAATCAGACCGTAGGGTCTCAAATTGGGCCTCCAGTTTGAAAATTTTGGTTTATGTGACTTGCCTAGCATCACATAGGAACCCTGTGGCAGAGGCAGGGGTAGAATCCAATCCTCCAGGGCAACATTTTACTGCTTTAACCATGAGACCATCCTTTCTCTTCCTGCAATATCCTGCCTCATTCACTACATACGTTCCAGCTTCTGCATTAGATGAGATGGTTCTGCAGACAACAGATTCCTTCACTACACAACTCTGAGAGCTTGGTTTATTCTGTTTACTGAAGAAGGCAATGGTCCTGTGGAAAAAATATTGCGATCATAAAATTAAAGATGGTATCATAATGCATACACATTAAGGGGTCTATCACAGGGTAACTGGCCCGGTGAAGAGGTCGGGGACCTGGCCTACCTCTGACAGGCTCCGCTAAGGAGAATGAGCTAACCCAAATCCACCTGTGAGCAGTTGATTGCTGAGGTGGCTTGGTGGCAGTTAATTAGCTAAAGAATACATGGGCCTAATAAAGTGTTATGAAGGCTCAGTCAGGAAGGTACCAGAAGGCTCCTGAGGAAAGGGTCTTCTCAGGGGAAATTGTTAGGTAGATCACAAGGAAATGGAACCTAGGAAGGGTACTCCTGGAAGGAAGAGTTTCCAAATGAGAAGAGCTGTAAGTGCCATGTCCCTAGGCAGATTTCATCCCAGCGAAAGGACTTTATCAGCAGGCGATCCAGATTGCAGAGGAACTACATGCCTTTCCAGAAGAGTGTTGCAGTAATTTGAACTCTGCTGGAGTCCTGAATCCTTAGGAGGAACCCTTCCCCAGGTGATGACAAGGGGACCAACTCCAGAGTGGGGTCCTGAGTTTCCTTATTGGTAAGAAGCCTGATTGGAGATGGATGGACTTAGCTGGGACAGATTGTCTAAGGGTAGCTCTATTCTTGTGGCAGTGTGCAGAGATCAGACACTGCATGCCCAGCTAGCTTGTGCGTAAATAGCAGTGTAGATGGTGAGGCACTGCTTAGGTGAATAGAGTAGAGTGCTCTACACACCTGTACCTTAAGGTATATACCTTACATGGCTTTCTACACACCAGAGCAATGCGTACTACATATACATTAGAATTTTTAGCAGTGTAGTATCTTGTTCTCTCTCCTGTCTGCTGGCGCCTTTTCCCACTGCAATGAAAGGCCCTATCAGGCTCCCTGCTGCAGGGAAAGACTTGGGCAGTGAAGAAAGGCTCCACCAACTCTCTCCTGTCAGATCCTTTCCTCTCCTCTGCCTCCACCTTGCTGGAGTCTTTTACTGATGCATGTAGCTACACGCTACATAGTGTTATGCTGGCTTTCACTGCTGAATGTAGCTACATTTACCCTACACACCACGGTAATTGTAGACAAGGTCTAAAACTAGAATAATCAATAGATCCTAACTGCCAGGTCATTCTATGATGATACTGCCTGGACTGTGTTCCCTCATTCTAATTTTATGTATTGATTTATAGTTAACACATACTTCTCTTTATTCTTCTATACTAGTCTAGACATTTGGTTATATTTCCTATCAGCCTGCATATGGAGACAGAATACCTACAATTTTCTCCCTATATGTAAGACCTTTGCTGATTCTCATGAACCCAGATGTTTCTGTCACTAGCAGTTGAAGCCTCTATACCCTTTCTAACAGTAAGTGATTGGAAGAAAGCCCTCAACTGTCTACTCCAGTCTGTTCTATCTCACTTCTAGCCACACAATGATGTGCAACTGTCTCTGTAGCACTAGACGAAGCACTGACAACCTGAAACCTTTGTCTTGTTATCCTGCAAGGGTTGGCTTGTTGCACACATTATGGCTGATTCCTCTGGGAATGCCAATTCTATGCTGCATAGCTCACACATCTAAATATTGCAGTCCCCTTCTGGCTGAAGTGTGAGGGAAGCATTGACTCCAAGGGATCACTGAGAAAAGGGGAGAGGATGTAAAGAAGAAGAAAGTTTCACCTTTACCCTCAACTAGGGAAACTTTCTGAGCAAAGTTTTTCCTCCTCCCAGGCTTGGTCTTGTGTTTCCAAGTGGATCAGGCAAACAGCGTAAGTTTCTTTAGTTCCACCCAGTGCCAGTACCTCTGTGGAAAGGCAGCATGTGCAATTTTGGTCCATAGATACAAACACAGCGTTCCCACTACCATTTGCAGGTGAGACCCAGCCTACTCAGCTCCAGAAGCTTCCCTGTTTCTCGGAATATGCTAGCAGGGTGCCTAAAACAAGTATGCCTAAGTGCTGTCAGGCTCGTGCGCTCTCTCACTCACTCACCCACCCACCAGCACTGGAGTGTTTAAAAGCTATGTTTACATTGTAGCTGGGAGGTGTGATTCCCAACATAGGTAGGCAGACTTTAGTGTGTTGAAAATAGTCAGTCTTGCAGCACTGGCAGTGCTTCAGGCTAGGTGCCCAAGCCCAGACACAGAAAGCTGAGAGGCATTGAACTCGGGTGGCTAGCCAAACCACTCCCAGTGCCACAACATCTACGCAGTTATTTTTAGCAAGCTTGAGTCTGTCTGTTCCTGTAGCACATAACACCTCCCAGCTGCAGTACAGGAATACCCAAAGAGGCAGTTTTGTCTTCAGCGCTTGCAGGTGCCATCCTAGCTCAGCCCATCTGCAGAGAATTGGAAAGAAGAATAGCATAGAGGATATTTGGGGGACCAGTATGGGAGGAAAAAAAAAGCACAAAAAGGTCCCTGTTCCTTCTAAGATGTGAGCATGATGCATCCGTTTGGGGAAGCCATCATTCTTCAGTCCCCTCATGGACAGCCATACTCCTACCCCTTCATCCCCCACCCCTGATAGAAGTTTCGACCTTAGCCTCCGGTGAACCACAGTCCCTAAGAAAGCATAGGCTTTTTACTGGCAGCTATTTCAATAACTAGTTTTGACCAGAAGAGACCCTATGGCTAGCTTTAGCAATATAAGATTAAAGAGAGAGATATTGAATGTTCAAAGAAAAGGGAGGACTGACTAGGATTCTCCCTTTATCTCTCAAATATTTTTTCAGATTATAGGAGCACTTTTCAGGAACTGGATTCCACTATGACATGTACAAAGTTTTGGTTTGGGGAGGATGGTGAACCCTGCATTTAAAAAAAAAAAAAAAAAAAGTTATGCTTTGATATTTTACTCCAGGAAGGACAAGGATTTATAAGTTTTTGAAAGATCTGAATCTCCTTATTAATTTAATCTCTTTTCTCTAATTTAACAAGGAAATGCTGTATCTAAATTGTATTCTGTAATGATTTTCTAAGATTCAGATTATATGCAGATATGATACATTCTACTTCAAGTTTTTAATAAAAATATTTAACAGTATTGGACATTATATGCCACTAAGACACTGTCTTCACTAGGAAGAAAGTTGTGTTCTTAACTCAAATTAGTTAACTTGGTGTAAAATCCTAATGAAGATAAAGCAATTTGTAATTTTGACACAAATTAGCAGATTGAATTAAGATTAGGCTCCCGCACAGTATTGAACTCAAACTGCTAATTTGGGTCAAAACTCCAAACTGCTTTGTCTTCACTAGGATTTTGCCTCAAGTTAGCTAACTTGAAATAAAAACAGAAATTTTTTCCCTCGTGATAAGGCAAAGGCTTGTATGTCCTATTTTGATATTTCTACTGAAACTGATATTAGTCCTTTGTTTTTACATCTTGGGCCCAGTAATCCACAACCTCTTGCTTTCCTTTTTTTAGTGATTCCGACTCACCCCGTTTTGCCATGTTGGATTAATTTGAGAATTAATTTTAGTAGTTTACACTTATGAAGTTGCGTACCAGTACAACTAATGCAAAATATATTTTGGATTGTATTTTGCTATAACCACTGTGATAAATAAGCACCACGTAACTCCAGGATTCATTAGTATTAATTTTAATTGACCCCTAATAATTTAAACTATATCATTTGTATAGATCAGTTGTGCAAGGAAAATGCCATTTATGAAAATATAATCTGAATAATGACCCTACCTATAGTGCAGCAACTGGGACTTAAATTCTGCATTAGGCTTTCTCCACTCCTTGCTTATTTGGCAAGCCAATGCTGCATTCTGCAGAAAACTGCCGTTTTTCTGGTTGCATAGAATAGTTTGAGTAACAAAGAAATAGGAATTACAGATTTTAATATCAAAACATATTGAAACTGCTTTTTAAAAATGGTTAATGATGCTACACAATTTGTAGTCAACCACAGAAATCAATATTGACAACATAAAAGTTGTGATGGATAGTAGGAACCAGACACATCTACAGGGTGAAAATATGGAGGATTTTGTTTCTGGTCTTTCTATGATTTGGGTGGAGGCAGTATGGCAGGTAGCAGTACATAGGGGCCAGGTTAAGCCACTTGAAGCATTGTTATGGGAAAGAGAGAGGCAGTGTGTAAATTGGGATTGAGGGCAGGATTGGAGATAGGATATTCCTCTGTGTTCTTATTCAGTTCCTTTCATTTCAGGATCTCCCATTAGCAAGAGTCATGATGACCCCTTCTTTTTCCTGGCTCTATATCTTTGGGACTGGGAAGGCATAGGGCATGTATAGTCATTTCCACAAGTGCAGGGTCATGGAATTTGTGGGGCTTTGATTTATGTGAAGTATACAAACATAACTTTATCTGATTGAAGGGGTGGTACAAAATGTCTAGCAGTAGACAAAACTTGTGTTCGTAAAAGGAAAAAAGTGCATTTTTCAGGAGTGAGTTTTTACATTTGGAGTATATATTTGGCCTATTGTACCAATAGTACAAGAAGAGCATGTCCTATTACCCAACCATAAGTACTTATAGTGTGATATGTAGTGTAGGCTAAATCAATGCTGTGCTGTTTTCCTGAAACTATAGACAGAGCTCCACAAAGCTGAAATAGATTGAAAACTGACCAAAGTCTGATCATATTTGTCTCTCTCTCATCCCTGTGAGCAGCGGTTAAACTGACAAAATTTATTTTATTCTGCTGCATCTTGGAAATGTACGGCTCTGGAGCTAATCACTGGTGATGGGGACTCAAAATGATGGTAAGGGATGGTTAAAGTAGTGGAAGTGCAGCAGCCAGGAGACTGGCAGAGGAGCAGGTAGTAGAGTCCTCATTGAGTTCATCTCAGCTGTGGGATAGGAGGGGAGAACACTGCAAGAGAGAATACTCCTCCTCTTCAGAAACAAGAAAAGAGTGTGTGTTGGGGGAATATGGTGAGTGTCAATTTTATCAAACACCTACTACTGAGAAGCTTATATTTAAAAACAGAGCCCCCATGTGAGGCATGGGAACAGCATCCCAGATATGATCCCAGAATTCTTCCCTTCCCAAGCAGTTGAAAGGATGTGAAAAGGAAAAAAAAACAGAAGCTGAAGAAAAGGATGTAGCATGTTGTGTTATGGAAAAGAAGAGGAATCAAGGGTGGGTGGGAGAAGGGAAGGTATAATAAAATCAATGGATGTAATAATTAGGGTTGATCAAATAGTAAGTGACATTTGATTATATTGATAATATCATATAATTTGAAACTTTTTTGAGAGATTCAGCCACCTCTGTGGCTGATCAAATATTATTCAGCAAATATGTTAGATTAATACCAGTGGAATTCTTCAAATACATTTACAAAAACAACCCATGCATCTGAAGAAATGGGTTTTTTTAACCCATGAAAGCTTATGCCTAAATAAATCTGTTAGTCTTCAAGGTGCCACCGGACTCCTTGTCATTTTTGTGGATACTGACTAACTCTTCTGCTGCTCAAATACATTTAGTGAGCATTCAACCAATCCTAATAGTAAGTTTACATTTAGAAAAAAATTATCTTGTAGGCTGGTTTGCAATTAAATGCAATACACAGCTATTTCATGCTTCTCAATTATGAACATAACTGTGGGCTGGATATCTCCCAGGTAGGAGTTTGGCACAGGTATTTTTCATATTATCTAATAGATTTACCCTTTAGATTCAAGTGTGATATAAATATTTCTAGACTTGGATACTAAGTTCTCTGTAAGCTGTGTGGCACCCTATTTAGTGCCATGCATGTGCTCAGGGAACCCACCCGGGGACCTGCCACGGACGGGGAAAAGGCGCCACTCTCCCTGCCCCAACCTGCCAGGACACCCCCCTGGCCACAACTGTGCCATGGCCTGGTTCTGCGGCTGGGGCGGTCTGGCCTGGACCCAGCTGCAGCTGGGGAAGCCCGGCCTGGCCCTGTCATGGCCGAGGCACCCCACCCAGCCCCAACCCAGACCTGCCCAGAGGAGGGGCGCCTATTCCGTGGCCCCAGACCCGGAGCTGCTGCGGAGGGGAGAGGCGCATCCCCCTCCCCCCCCCCAGCCCAAGTGCTGCTGTGGGAAGAGAAAGCTGGGGGAGTGCTCTCTCCCCGCTGTAGCCCTGGAGCACCGTCCTGCACCCCAAACCCCTCATCTCCAGCCCCAGCCAGAGCCCTCAACTTCTCCCCAATCATCTGCCTGAGCCCCTGATCGCCTGTACCACCATCCAGAGTCCTCACTCCCCTGCACCCCAACCCTCTTCCCCAGACCTGAGCCCCCTCCCACACACTGAATCCCTTGGCTCCACCCCCACCACATGAATTTTATGTACACCGATATGAAGGTGATGTGTCATGCATCACCTATATATTGGTGCACATAACAAAATTCATTCTGCACATGGGTGGGAAAAATTAGAGGGAACACTGCTTGTGTATCATTAACTACTTCTATACTTTGTTCTAATTTCTTAACACCATCTTGGGTATCATTATTATGTACTATTTCAAGTGTCTGTTACATATTCCAACTGTTGAGATGGTGGCACCTTCTCATAGCAGTATCTGTTGGAGTGTTCGTGTGCCTCTCCTACCTGTCCCCTCTGCATTCCTGAACATTCTGAAGGTGAGGTTATAAAAAGGTGTGTGTACCGCATGCCATTTCAATTCCTTCAAATCACAGCAGCAGATGGTCATGAATCTCTCTGGATCCTTCTGTCAGGAAGATATAAGTGCCTTTATCTAGTGTAATTTAGCATTAGCGTAGCATGGTGTAGTGTCAATGAGTTAAAGAAAAATTTTGTTCTTAGTATAGTTAATAGCAGTTAGTTCTTCAGTTCCAACTACAGTACCAGTTCCATGGTGGATCCAAAGCTGAAGAGACCTGGCTTTAAAAGGTGTGTCTCTTGTCCATCAGTCTTTCTGACATCAAATGCCTGTACTAGATGTTTGGCTTTGACAAGCCAAGCTGCAAGCTCTATTGCTCCAAGAAGTTCAAAGCCCTGCAGATCTGATATCTATAAAGGGTACGAGCACAAGATGAAAAAGCTGTTATTGCTCTTGGCCCCCTCTGGGTCTCAAAGCTCCATTCAAAAAGCTCTGGTCCTGGCTCCAGTTTCAGGTTCCAAGACAACTGTACAGTTTGTTCCAAAGTCAAGTCATGACAAGATCCTGCCATTTGTCCTGTCTACTGCCTTAGGGTATTTACAAGTGCCTAGCTGCAGTAGTGACTCATTTAAGACTGCAGGGTGTTTTTGTTTACCCTTATTTTGACTATTGGCTCATGAAAGCCTCATTGAAAGATGCCTTCTTCAAAGACATACATTACACCTTCCCTCTTTGAGAGATTAGAACTCTTGATAAATATGAAAAAAATCCATTCTTTCTACATTCATAGGAACAGTTCTTGACTCTCAGGAGGACAGAGCATGTCTGCCAGGAGAAGGATTTCTGAAGCGTCAATCTGCCATAGCCCTGTCAAAATTCTACTCAAACAGTAATGTTCTTCTGAGCTTTTATGGTCCCCTTGGCTTTAGCCACTTAAGACATATCCCTTTATGTTCAGCTCAGATCAAGAACTGTGTAGTACCTTCTGGTATTAAATTAGGTCAAATACAAGCAATATGTTGACAGGGTTGACCATCCAGGAAGAAATACTGCTGTCCTTGACATGGTGGACTCAATATACAAATGTTCGGAAAGTGGTACAGTTCAACCTTCTAGCTCACCTTTAATGCCTCCAACAAGGTCATTGGAGCTCTCAAGAGGAAACTAAATATAAACATTCTAGAATGTAGAGCAATCTCTTGGGCACTCGAATCTTTTCTACATTACATCCAGAACAAGGTAATGTCAGTAATGATAGATAATACAAAGGCAGTATATTTATGTGAACAAACAAGGAGGGCGTCATCCTTTCCAGCTGTCGAAGGAAGCACTCAATTTATGGGATTGGTGTATCCAGTCCTATGTTTATCCTATAGCTCTATATGTAGCAAGCAAGGTCAATAGCCTCATAGTTGAACTGAACAGGAACTTCAAGGAACTGCAGAAATAGTCATTAAATAAATAAATTTATAGACAACATCTTCCATCTGTGTGGGTTCCTGGACATCCATCTCCTTGCCACCAGACAGAATTTGAAGTGTCCCTGTTTTAGCCAAGAGCAGGAAGACAGTCTGTTCATATCAGATGCTTTCCTCCTGAACTGGGGAAATGGTCTGATCTATGCCTTCCCCGCTTTTGTTTCATCCGGCGATTGAGAAAGAAGATAATAAAGATAAGATTGATCTAGGATAATTTTAGGTGCCCCAGGATGCCAAGACAACAGTAGTACATGGACCTTCAAGGGAGTGTACAGACTGCTTTCCGTGTTACCAGACTTATCTCAACAAGATGGCAAAATTCATCACCCGAATACTCTATTGCTATACCGGACTGTGTGTGGCATCAGATTATAATAGGCCTTGAAAAATCTTGTCCTTTAGAAGTGTAGCTGTAATAAATGAAAAAGTGGGGGAGGGTAGCTCCCTTTTATGGACATTCAGCCAGCCAATTAGCTACAAAATCCCCTGTTAATAACTGTTCTCTACTTCTTTTCCTGTAAAGGGTTAGAAAAGCCCATAGGTAAAAGGAAGGGAGTGGGCACCTGACCAAAAGAGCCAATGGGAGGGCTAGAACTTTTTAAAATTGGGAAAAAACTTTCCCTTTGTCTGTCTGTTCTCCGAAGAGAGGGGCCAGAGCAGAGACAGGGCTGGGGCTATGCTGTAAAAGCTGCGAGCCAGGTATGAAAATCACCAGATCATACCTAGAAACTACTCATTTGAAACCCCTAGATATGTAAGTAGATTAGGAAACGTCTAGGAAGACACTATTAGGTTTATTTCTTTTATTTCTTTATGGCTTGTGGACTTCTCTATGCTAACCCCCAAATGCTGTTTTGCTTGTAACCATTAAGATGGACCTCAAGAAAACCATTCTTGATACTTAATTAATATATTTGCTCTTTTTAAATCTAGCAATAGCCTGAGTTTCAGATGTATTTTCCTTTTTGTTTTTAATAAAACTTACCTTTTTTAAGATCAGGATTTGGTTTTTGTGTCCTAAGAGGTTTGTGCATATGTTATTTAATTAACTGGTGGCAACAGCTGATTTCCTTTGTTTCTTTCTCACCTCTTTCCCAGAGGTGGGGTGAAAGGGCTTGAGAGTACCCATAGGGAGGAATTTCCAAGTGCGCCTTCCTGTGTTCAAAGGGGTTTTTTGCATTTGGGTGGTGGCAGCATCTACCCATCCAAGGTCAGAGAGAAGCTGTAACCTTGGGAAGTTTAATACAAGCCTGGAGTGGCCAGCATTAATTTTTAGAATCCTTGCAGGCCCCCATCTTCTGCACTCGAAGTGCCGGAGTGGGGGAATCAGCCTTGACAGTAGCAGATATTAACTCAAAAACAGAAACAAAATCAACCAGAAATTATTATATCTCAAGTGGACTGAATTTGTGAAGTAGATAATCGAGAAACATACACGTTGTCATTGGCTCTAATTCAGTATATACTTGAATACTTCAGCTAAAGCTTTCAGATTTTTTCTGTCTTCTTTGAACGCACACTTAGCAGCTGCAGCGACACATCTCATAGACAATAAATGCTCATAGACAATAAATCTGTCTTTGCATATAATGCAGTAAAGAAATTTTATGAATGGTCTTATCAATATATCCACCAATAAAAGACCCTGTTCCTTTATGGGACCTCAGTTTAGTCCTAATGAGGTTCATGAAGCCTCCATTTGAGCTTATGGCAGTTCTCAATTCCTGGTAAAATTACTTTTATAATAACCATTGTGACAGCTAGGTGGATGAGTGAACTACATGACCTTACTGGTGATCCACCATTCAAGGAAAACACAGTTCTGTGTCCTAATAATATATTATTTGCCAAGCTGGTATCTGACTTCCGCATTAATCAGTCACATTAATCTGCCAGTTTTCTTTCCTAGACCTTGTGCTTATGTAGGAGAGTCAAAATTATATACTTCAGATACAAACAGATATCTAGCTTACTATTATAATAGGACCAAAGAATTTCAGCAGTTTCCCAATCTATTGCATGTGCATGCAACCATAAGGGTCACACAGTGTCTTCAGACATTTACATGGGTTAGATAGTTATAGGTTACCACTCTCCCAGACCAATGGCTACCTCAGTAGCATGGCTTTAGACATGTTCCAGTTGCTGAAATCTTATAGGTCTGTTACCTGGAGCTCAGTACGTGCCTTTACAAAACACTATTCCTTTGACCTAGCATCTGGAGCTGACACTTAGTTTGGCAGAGCAGTACTTCAATTCCTGTTCAGTTAGGACTCCAAGTCCCATCTTTCTTTGGTGGGTACTGCTTGCTAAAGTATCCATGAGTGGGAATATGCAGAAGACACTAGAAGAAGAAATGAAGGTTACTTAGGTGTGGGTCTACACTATAGAATTAGGTCAATGTAAGGCAGCGTATGTTGACCTCACTCTCTAAGCATCTACACTAAAATGTAGCTCCCACTAATGGAAGTCTCCCATTACACTGACTTAACTCCACCTCTGTGAAAGACGTAGTGCTTAGGTCAATGTAGTTAGGGCAACACAGTGTCCGTGTAGACACTGAGTTACTTACATCGCCTGTTGGCTGTCAACCCTGCCACTGGGGGCTCACAGTGTGGGCTGTCGGCTCAGTATAAGGCTCAGAGCTGGAGCCTCAACTGCCCTAGGGCTCACAGCTGAAGCCCCACCCACTCCAGCTGGCAACTCTGTGCTGGGCTGATAGCTCGGCCTGTGAGCGTCAGGGTGACAACCCAAGCTGTCAGCCCAGAGGAATGGGGGAGGGATCCAGCCGTGAACCCTGTGTTGACGGCTTGGGCTGAGCCTCAGGGCAGCGGGGGAGGGCTCCAGCTGTCAGTGCCCCACAATGCACCACTTCATTTGGTGGAAGCACTCCTGGTTGAGAACACACATCGCTGACAGAAGGAGCATAATGTGAACGTGAATCACCGCTTTAATTACTGGGGTGCCTATACATCAACGTAAGTCACTTAATTTTGTAGTGTAGACATGCCCTTACCTATAAAAGAACTCTTGAGATGGACTTTGGATATTGACATGCCCTGCCCACCTTCCCCTCTTCCTCGGAATCTTAATGTCTGAAAAAGTGGTGCAAGGAACTGAGGTGGCAGAGGCCACCACACCCTCTTATAGCTTCACCATCTACTTCAAGAACACAGTGGGGAAGGGTACGAAGGGCACATGAGCACTCCAAGAGGCACTGGTATGAGAAGTTTCCACTGATTCAGCACTCACCAGTGCATTCTGTGAGTATGAATTTGCAGAATCTATCCTGAAGAACTCTGGTTACAAGTAAGTAACCTTCGTTTTCCCCTAAAATTATATGAGGCACTAGTAGAATAAACAGTAATAAGTCACCAGGACTAGATGGTATTCATCCACGAGTTCTGAAGGAACTCAAGTATGAAATTACAGAACTACTAATTGTGGTATGTAACTTATCACTTAAATCAGTCTCCGTACCAGATGACTGGAAGATAGCTAATGTAATGTTAATTTTTTTACAAAGGCTCCAGAAGTGATCCTGGAAATTACAGGCCAGTAAGCCTAACTTCAATAGCAGGGACTCTGGTTAAAACTGTAGTAAAGAGCAGAATTATCAGACACATAGATGAACATATGTTGGGGAAGAGTCAACATGACTTTTATAAAGGGAAATCGTGCCTCATCAATCTATTAGAATTCTTTGAGGGTGTCAAGAAGAATGAGAACGAGGGTGATCCAGTGGATATAGTGTACTTAGACTTGCAGAAAACCTTTGAGAAGGTCCCACACCTAAGGTTCTTAAGCAAAGTAAGGAGTCATGGGATAAGAGGGAAGGTCCTCATGGGTTAGTAACTGATTAAAAGGAAACAAAGGGTAGGAATAAATGGTCAGTTTTCACAATGGAAAGAGTTAGTAGGGTCCCCCAGGGATCTGTACTGGGACCTGTGCTGTTGTACATATTTATAAATGATCTGGAAAAGGGGGGAAAACAGTGAGGTGGCAAAGTTTGCAAATGATACGAAATCACTCAAGGTAGTTAAATCCAAAGCAGGCTGCGAAGAGTTCCAAAGGGATCTCACAAAACTGGGTGACCGGGCAACAATTTGGCAGATCAAATTCAATCTTGATAAATGTAAAGTAATGCATTTTGGAAAACGTAATCCCAACTATACATACAAAAGGGTGGGGTCTAAATTAGCTGTTACCACACAAGAAAGAGATCTTGGAGTCATCGTGGATAGTTCTCTGAAAACATCCACTCATTGTTCAGCAACAATCAAAAAAGCTAATGGAATGTTATGAACCATTAGGAAAGGGATAGCTAATATGACAGAAAATATCGTAGTGCCGCTATATAAATTCATGGTACACCCACACCTTGAATGCTGCATGCATTTCAGGTTGTTCCATCTCTGTCTTTCATTCTCTAAAATAATTGAAAGGTACCGAGAAAGGCAACACAAATAATTAAGGGTATGGAACATCTTCCGTATGAAGAGAGATTTAAAAAGACTGGGACTGATCATCTTAGAAAAGACATGCCTAAGGGGGCGATATGATACTGATCTATAAAATCAATAATGGTGCAGAGAAAGGGAAAAATGGTGTGTTATTTACCCTTTCACATAACACAAGAACTGAGGGGTGGGGGCGGTCACAGAATGAAATTAATAGGCAGCAGGTTGGGATAAGGAAGTACTTTTTCATACAACACACAGTCAATCTGTGGAACTCATTGCCATGGGATGTTGTGAAGGCCAAAAGTATAACTAGATTCAAAAAGTAATTAGATAAGTTAATGGAGGATAGGTTCATCAATGGCTGTTAGCCAAGATGGTCAGGGATGCAATCCTATGCTCCAGGTGTCCCTAAACTTCTGACTGCCAGAAGCTGGGACTGGATAACAGGGGATAGATCACTCTGTTCATGCCTTTTCAAGCATCTGGCACTGGCCACTGTTGGAAGACTAGATGCTGGGCTAGATGGACTATCTGGTCCATCCAGAATGGCCACACTGGTCTGACCCAGTGTGGCCATTCTTAATAGGCATTTATAGTTATGCAAAGTAAGAAAAGTGATGCTTGAGAACTTAGAGTTTGATTTAAAGATATTTAGTTGGTATATTTTTATATGATGACAATTTGTATTCGAATGCTTATGAAGCTTTTAAAAATCTGAATGTCTACTATTATTAAATAATTGTCCGATCCCCTTATAATTTCCCCAACAGTGAAAATTTAAACTGATAAAAATTGAAAAAATGCTTAGAAATAATCATCAATATTATCTGTTGAAATGATGAAAAATAATAAAAATCGAATTCTACCAAGCCTAAATATAAACAATATCCTCATCAGGTTCCTTCTTTTGAGGTGTCTTTTCTGAAGGCCTTGAGTCATTCCAGAGGCTAGCATGCAAGGACCAAATACAAGGCACAAAGGATCTGAACTAAATAGTTCCTGATACAGTCTTCAGCCACTCTGGTTTCTGGCTGTCTACTCGGCTTATTACAGCTGCAATGGGAGATTGGTTGAAGGGAAGCTTCTACAACTCCCCTTCCCTTCTCCTTTTCCTTTCTCCACCCCAGAGCTCTCAGCTTTAGCTCCAGAAAGGAAGCAGATTCCCGTCCTGGTTTTCAGAATGAACTGCTTCATTACTAACAAGTTTGAAGAGATTTTAAAACTGTAGAGTACATAGCATCCAAGATTTGTGCATCTGTGAGACATTATAATTTGGATATTTGCAAATAATGTGTACATGATGCTAAACTTCAGCTTATGATCAATACACCCTGTGTCAAGTGGAGATGGGGGCAAGAGATGGGTTTGCATAAAACTTGGCTGCTGTCGCAGATGGGTGGGTACTTTAAGGTGTCTGGGAAAGTAAATATGTGCTGTTTGGTGGAAAGATTTTTTTCTTCATTAGCAGTTTCACTTCTGGCCTTTCACCTTTTTTTTTTTTTTTTTTTTTTTTTTTAAACTAAAGTATTAATACATAGAAACATTTCTTTGGAAGCAGTCATTGTTGCTCCATACTACTTAACTCACACAAACCCGCAAAAGTAAGGAAATGGAAATTTAAGCTATCTCATAATATATACTCTCTACTTCGTCAGCCACTGGCACTCATCTTACCACAGTTGTTCTATACAACAGACCACACACTACTATCTCAGTTCTGCCACAAGGATGACAGCCTTCTATCATCTCCTCTTCCTATCTTTTTATCAAACTCTGCTCGCACAACAAAATAAACTACAGTAACTCCTTGCTTAACGTTGTAGTTATGTTCCTGAAAAATGTGACCTTAAGCGAAACGATGTTAAGCGAATCCAGTTTCCCCATAAGAATTAATGTAGAGCGGGGCGGGGGGGAGGTTAGGTTCCAGGGAAATTTTTTTCACCAGACAAAAAACTATATTTTTTATATATATAATACACACACACACACACACAGAGAGTATAAGTTTTAAACAAACAATACTGTACACAGCAATGATGATTGTGAAACTTTGGTTAAGATGGTAAGTTAGAGGGTGGGATATTTCCCAGGGGATGCCTTACTGCTAAATGATGAACTAGCATTCGGCTGAGCCCTCAAGGGTTAACACGTTGTTGTTAATGTAGCCTCACATTCTACAAGGCAGCACAAATGGAGGGAGGGGAGACAGCATGGCTGACAGAGACACACACCCTGTGTGTGGGGGTGAGAGAGAGATGTGCATTGCCCCTTTAAGTACGCTGATACCACACTCTAAGTACATTGCCTTTAAAAAGATCAAGAAGTTGAGACTACAGCTCTCTCCTGAGCCCTGTTGTGTCTCCCCCCTGCTCTATATGGAGAGATGGTAAGCGGGGGGCAGGAGTAGAGGGGAGGGGGATACCCTGACATTAGTCCCCCGCTTCCCCCCTCCCCTGCACAGCAAGCAGGAGGCTCCTGGGAGCATCTCCAAGGCAGGGGGCAGGAGCAGTCCAGGGCAGCGTGGGGGAGGGACAGCTGAACTGCCGACATTGGTAGCCTGCTGGGTGGCTGCTGGAACCAGGGTGGACCGGCAGCCCCCCTGTGTTCCCTGTGCAAGTCCCCATCAGTAGCTGCAACAGGCTGCTTTTCCTGCAAGCAATGGACAAAGCAGGCGGCTGCCAAACAACGTTATAAGGAAGCATTGTGCAACTTTAAACGAGCATGTTCCCTAATTGATCAGCAATGTAACAACTTTAAGCAACGGGATGACTTTAGATGAGGAGTTACTGTACACCTAACATGCTCAACTCCCCTGTGTGTGTGTATAAAGATTGTATGCAGAAGGGGGTAGAATTAAGTTTGTGATAATGGTAAAATTGTGGTTGTAGGAGTAGAGGATGTATATTGTGTAGGTGGCTTAGTTTTTTATTTCCTTGGTTTTATGAGTTTGTCTCAGCCATGTTCTTTGTGTAGCAACCTCAACTGCTTCTACACAGTTTTTTTGTGTGCATTAATTTTGTATCAGTCAACCTAAAAGGTTTAGTAAACCTAGATATCTTCAGGTATCTAGAACAATTTCCAAGCCCCTGATGTGATGAGAGATTGATGGGTTAATTTTTGTTTTGTGTTTTTAGTGCAGTAGGGGGAGTGATGTGGCAATGAAGATGATGGAGTCAATATAGGGAGATAAAGGAACTGATGAGGGTGAAAGGGGGAGACAGAAAGAAGAGAGAAAACAAACTGAAGAGATCACATGAGAAATTGTACCATGGTTTAATATAGGAAGAAATTTTTTTTCAAGTGGAGTGAAATCTGGGTGAGAAATGATTAGCAAACCCAAGAAAAGTGTAATAGGCTGCACTTTTAAAATATTGATTGAAAATATTTTAAAATTAAATGAAATACACAATATAATGCACAATTGCGTCATTTGTTTAAATTGTGTAGGGGTTGGTGGCTTTGGCTGCATCCACACTAGTTCACTTACTGTGAGGTACACGTTTCCAATCCTGAACCATACCAGCCACTCCCTCTCCCTTTTAGTGTGTGTATAAATCAGTTCCTCAAAAAGTGTGGTATCATGCCAGACAGACATGTTTCTGTATTTTTAGGCTTCAGTTGCAAATGGTGTGTGTTTTCCCTTTCCCACAAAGTACTCTTGACACAGTAATAAACACTGTGAGTAACTCTTGGCTAAAATTTTAACTGCTTTTTATAGGTTGTACTCTACAAAACTGGCTAGCAAGAAAAACGCATTTAAATATTTCACGTTTTAGAGCAGCTTACTGTGGTTGGCTGCAAAAAGTGGGGAAAACAATTTTCAAGTAGAGTTCGCTTTTAAACAGATGGATTGTTTTGTTTAGGCTGCACCTTGAAGCTACTCAGAGATTTCAGATTTTGCTATTGGTACTGCTTTTCTGATGTGGAAGCAGCAGCAGTAGCTTGCTTATTCTGGAGCTAAAAGTATGAGTTTCAACCCAAACACTTAAAAGAATCCCCAATGAAATAGGAATAAATGTAAATGCATTTTGAAAAAAATGTAGTAGGGTGTCAAAGAGCCCTAGAAAGGTTTTTCTATTTTTGTATAAATTGAAATATATAACATTTGCTGTATTTGAAAAGGACTGTTTTAACTAAATGGACCTGTGATTTTTGAGTTAGGCGTAAGAGGCTTTTTCCTTGTTCTCAGGAAATCTTAGGTACTGGCATCTTTTCACTTTTTTGTATTTGTTTACAAAACAGGTTACAGGTAACAAGCACGGTAAAATTACACATTTTGGGACAGATCCTCTGCTGGTGTAAATCAGCATAGCTCCATTGCTCATTGGCTACATTAACCCTCATAGCCCTTCATTTTCTCCAGCTTAGTTTCTTTACCTGTTTTTTATTTGTTTTAGTATTGTGTGCCTTTTATTATGGTGTTTGTAAGGCGATTAGCCAGTTACTATTGAAGTTGCTTTTAGGAAACCTAAGTCTTAATACTGGTTTAGAAAGGCTTCTAAACCTTCTTAATTTTTTTTATTTCAAATTCCTTAATTTTTTGGTTTCATAAGTTATACTTTATTAACCTTGTTCAATTTTCCCATGAGTTAATCACTTTGGGATCTGAGCATATTGGGTTCACTCAAATACTGAGTTTGACCTCTATCTGTACTGTAGAGAGAATTCTGCATCTTCTGGCTGTTGCTACAATGTGAATCATTCTTCTGATTCCAGTATTTATCACTTCTGTATCTCGTATTTATAGAAAGTTACTACTAGTGCATGCACATCTGGGTCTTTTAATTTCTGTAAGTGCTGGTTGGTTTGTTCTCATATGTAGTGTTAGTAGAGGCTTCTCTGAGCTTTTACGCTCTTTAGTGGAGTTTTATTACTTGGAGTAAGCGGTTAGGTGCATATCAGTCTGCTCTGTCATAGTTTCTCATCTGTGATCTTTGCTAGTAGACTGCTCTTTCAAACAGTAATTGATTTGTTTCTGTTATTAATTTGGTGTTTGGAATTTGTATCCCATAGGAAGAATAACTTTATACTTAATTTTGTACTATACCTTGGGACAGGGTTTTTCAAAGTTCAGGTCATGACCCAGTACTGGGTCACAGCATGTAAGGCACCTGGGTTGCTGTGCTCAGCACCCAGGGACCATAGTGGCTCTGGTCAGCACCACTGACCGGGATGTTAAAAATCCCGTCGTGGTGCTGCCCAGCTAAGGCAGGCTAGTGCCTACCTGTTCCGACACTGCGCTGTTCCCCGGAAGCGGCCAGAGGTGGGTCTGTCTTCTAGGCAGGGGGCCATGGGGCTCCACATGCTGCCCCTGCCCCGAGCACCAGCTCCGCACTCCCATTGGCTGGTTCCCAGCCAATGGGAGCTGGGGGGGGAGGCAGTGGCGGTGGGCGGGGCCTGCGGGTGAGAGCTTCGTTGGTGGAGCACGGGCTTACCTCTGGCAGCTCCCGGTCAGCGGCGCAGCTGGGGTGCAGAGGCAGGCTTCCCACCTGTCCTGGCACCGCGGACCATGCTGCACCCCGGAAGCGGCCAGTGTCAGGTCGCTCACTCTTCCCCACCCTCATTCACTTTCACTGGGCTGCGGGAGGGCAGGAGGGCTCCGGCTGAGCGTGCGGGCTTCGCAGTATGGCCAGAAATGAGGGGTTCAGCGTGCAGAAGGGGACTCTGGGCTGCGGCAGGGAGTTGGGGTGCAGGAGGGGGCTCTGGGCTGGGGCTGAGGGGTTCAGAGTGTGGGAGCGAGCTCAGGGATGCGGCAGTGGGTTAGGGTGCGAGTTCTAGGAGGGAGTTAGGGTGCAGGAGAAGGTGCAAGGTTGGTGCAGGTGGGTGGGGTCTGGAAGGGGGCTCAGAACTGGGGTAGGGGGTTGGGGTACAGGAGGGGGTTCGGGGTGCGGGTTCCAGCCGGGTGCACCTTACCTCAGGCGGCTCCTGGTCATCAGTGCAATGGGCCTAAGGCAGGCTCCCTGCCTGCCCTGGCTCTGTGCAGCTCCTGGAAGTGGCTAGCATGTCCCTGTGATCCCTAAAGGGAGGCCACAGGGCTCTGCGTGCTGCCTGCACCTGCAAGTGCCGCCCTCACAGCTCCCATTGGTTGTGGTTCCTGGCCAATGGGAGCTGTGGAGCTGGTGCTGTGGGTGGGGCAGCATGCAGAGCTTCCCTGATTGCCCCTCTACCTAGGGGCTGCAGGGACATGTCGCCGTTTCCAGGAGCTGTGCGGGGCCATGGCAGGCAGGGAGCCTGCCTTAGCCCCACTGTGCTGCAACCAGACTTTTTTAACGGCCCAATCAGTGGTGCTGACGGAAGCCTCTAGGGTCCCTTTTCAACCAGGTGTTCCGAAAACTGGATGCCTGGCAACCTTATTTGACTTGCGTATCCCCAGGTTTCACCTCACTTAAAAATTGTATTTTCATGTCTGATTTTGTAAGCAAGTAAAAGTGCTACAGCACACTATTACTGAAAAATTGCTTACTTTCTAATTTTTACCATATAATTATAAACCAATTGGAATATATTGTACTTACATTTCAGTGTATAGTACATAGAGCAGTATAAACAAGTCACTATGAAATTTTAGTTTGTACTGACTTCACTAGTGTTATTTATGTAGCCTGTCGAAAAACTAGGCAAATATCTAGATGAGTTAATGTACCCCCTGGAAGACCTCCGCATACCACCCGGGAGACACATATCCCTGGTTGAGAACCACTGAACTGGAGGGTATTACCTCAGGCTTTGGTGGGGATGGTTGCAGTGAGAGGGGAGAAGAGAGAAACTGAGGGTTGGAGGGGTTTGGTGAGTGTATTTGTATCCTTTATATTCTATTTTGTATTGTGCATTGTAGTTGTACAAGCAGCTATAGAGGTTTATATAAATCTTAAATAACAAGAAATAGTAGTGTAAGCCAAAATGTGACAGTTTTTAAACCATTATATGAATAAAGGCATCTGAATTTGATGTACTATGTTTGGTTTCTAGAAAAATAAGTACACAGCTTGCAGAGAGAATTTTTAAAATGGCTTGGACTTGTGTACTATGGCAGAAGTTGACCCTATTCATGCAGTTGTGATTACATCAATCTGATGCTGGTGCACAAATAAAAAATTAATAACCATTGCCTTTTTTTTTTTTAATTTGAAAAAGATATGTGGAAAAATTGCTAGATAAAAATAATACCCAATTGGGGAAGTTTTACCAATTACTCTTGAAGTATTTGAACATTTTAAAAGGAGAACTGCAAAGTGCAGCCTCACAAAAGTTATGCCCTTTTTTCTTCTTCATGTTCCATAACAAAGGCCTTAAAGATGTACAAAACTCTTTGATTACTTACAAAAGTTTTAAAAGTGTACTAGGCCATTCACAGATATAATAGGTTTCTTCCCTAAAGATCTTTCAAGTTAAGTGGACAATATACAGTAGAGTGGGGAAAGTGAACATTTATTTTTTTTAATTTGACTTTTTTGTATGTTAAATATTAGTTCCTGACTAATTGCCTTCATGTTACTGAACTTGTGCATAACTTCACAAACACACTTCTCCCTCTTTTATTCATCCCCCGCTCCCACACAAGATTTAAACAGAACACACCCAACACAGAAAAACGGGTATTTTTGTTAGGGATTGGGAAGAAACCTATAAGCGGCGAGAAATCATCCATAAGTGCTGGAATTGACAGTTTTACCTAAGACTAGTTTGAGAACTAAATCTGCTAGTTAGGGTGAAAAATATCTGTGCTGTCATGGCCCAAAAGTTTCATCCCCTGCAACTGATGAGAATAAAAAGTTGTTTCAACTTGGGAGCTATATTTAATTGTAGATGTCAATCAGCTTTGTATCTGAAAAGAAAAACTAATATAATAGCTCTTGTTTTTGTTTTATCTTTTCTTTTCCTGGCTTTGCTCCAGTTTTTTTCTTTTATTTCTGTTGGAGATCAGTGTTTCTTCACCTTGACTGCCTTCAGTGTGTTCCCCCCCCATTTTTTCTCTCTTTAATCCCTGTATACAGCCTCTCATTCCCTTTTCTATATTGTTTTCTGCTGTCACGCCTATATTTTTTTCCCCTCCACTCTCCCCATTTATCCTTAAAAAAACCCACCCCTCAATATGCTAGTTTTTCTAACTTACTCATTTGTCTGTGTCTCTTTCATGTCCTTACCCATCCTTTTTCTCCAACCACCCCCTCCTACACAGAGACATGAATCATTTACTGGTGGACACCTAATAAACACGGGGCCAAATGAGAGGCCTCACTATCCTGAGGCAATTCCTAAACTCTCTCCAAGCTAATACAGGAGGTTAGACTAGATCAGAGGTGGACAAACTACGGCCCGCAGGCCACATCTGACCCATGGGACCATCCTGCCCGGCCCCAGAGCTCCTGTCCGGGGAGGCTAGCTCCTGGCCCCTCCCCCGCAGCCATCGCGGCTTGCTCCTGCCCACTTCCCAGGCTTTCCAATAAGCCATTCCTGCTGCTCTGAGCAGCATGGTAAGGGGGTAGGGGGAGAGGGGGGTTGGCTAAGGGGCAGGAGGTTCCGGGGGGTGGTTAGATGGGGTGGAGGTTCGAGGGGGTGGCAGTCAGGAGACAGGGAGCAGGTGAGTTGGATAGGGAGTCATGGGGTTCGGGGGGGGACGACGGATAGGGAGTTGGAGGTTTCAGGGGGATGGACGGACAGGGAGCAGGGGGGGTTGGATAGGGGGTGGGGTCCTGGTGGGGGGGCAGTTAGGGACGGAGGTCCTGGGAGAAGGAGTGGGGGGGCCTGTCGGGGTGGGGGTGTGGATAGGGGTCGGGGGACAGGGAGCAGGGCGGGTTGGATAGGGGGTGGGGTCCGGGGAGGTGGTGGTTAGGGCAGCTGATCCTGGGAAGGGATGGGCGGGGGGGTTGGATGGGTTGGGAATTCTGAGGGGGCAGTTGGGGCGGGAAGTGGGAGGGGGCAGATAGGGGGTAGGGGCCAGGCTGTTTGGGGAGGCACAGCCTTCCCTACCCGGCCCTCCATACAGTTTCGCAACCCCGATGTGGCCCTCGGGCCAAAGAGTTTGCCCACCCCAGGACTAGATGATTATAGTGATCCCTTCTGGTTTTATGATCTGTTTATCTCTGTGTGCTCAGATTCCTATCTGAGTATTGCGCTTAAGCCCTGCTCAGGGGATCAATCTCTTGTTGCCCAACCAATAATGGGTAAAATTTTTCTTTTATTTTTAATAAAAAAAAAAATTCTGGAGAAGTTGACGAGTGGGTATAGCAGCCAGAGAGGAACTCTATGGCAACCTCATCACCTGGTGAGAGTGAAGAGAAGAATTTAAATGTCATACTCTTACATCTCCACATAATTCCACACCCAAATCCCACTTAATCAGGCTTTGTATGGGATGTGGG
Source organism: Natator depressus (assembly GCF_965152275.1). Taxonomy (NCBI): domain Eukaryota; kingdom Metazoa; phylum Chordata; order Testudines; family Cheloniidae; genus Natator; species Natator depressus. The sequence continues at coordinate 25,525,612 of NC_134238.1, forward strand.
GATATCAACATTGGAGCTTTGCAAAGTTTGTATTCCCCTTTAGTGTACTTTAAAAAAAAAAAAAATTCTGACACATAAAAATGTCAGTTTAAAAATGTCTTAACCTCTCCCCCCACGTATTTTACTAGTATCACTGTAGTATCACTGTTTTTATTAATTTGTATTGGGGCGTAAGGGCCTCAAACAACGACTGAGATTTTGTTGAGGTACAGACAGTCTTCTTGCTCTGTATTTGTACATGCTTACCATAAAGTACAATCTAACTATGTTATAGGTTGCTACAGCAAACAGATGGGGAGCAAAAGGTAACAATGAAATAATTATAACTATGATGATCAGTGGTCACAGCACAAGAGCTGCCCTAACCATTGTTGAGAATTTTGAAATGAATCAAGTCTAATTTACTTTTCACTAAAAAAAACAATGAGGAGTCCTTGTGGCACCTTAGAGACTAACAAATTTATTTAGGCATAAGCTTTCGTGGGCTAGAACCCACTTCATCAGATGCATGGAGTGAAAATACAGGAGCAGATATAAATACATGAAAAGATGTGAGCTGCCTTACTAAGTGTGAGGTCAGTCTAATGAGACAATTCAATTGACAGCAAGATACCAAGGGAGGAAAAATAACTTTTGAAGTGGTAATGAGAGTGGCCCATTTCAGACGGTTGACAGTTACTTTTCACTGTTTATGCCAGTCTACTTTTTTTTTTTTTAATTGACTAGAACAATGAAAACAGTTGGTTAGCTCCACTCTTTGGGCCTAATGCACTAGCACAAAGCTACATTATTGCAAGTGCTGAAATAAATGTTTACATTTAAAACAGTTTTCTTATAAATTAGAAAGCTAACAGAATTTGAAAGAGCTTTGAATTACTTTTTTAAAGCAGAGTTTTGTGGCCTAAGTAACAATATCCTGCTGTGATTTATTACTCCAATAAAAGTATTTTATTATTTTTCAGTAGGGAATTCATAAAGCAAGAACTTACTGAAATTTTGTGGATCCCCTAACTTTAAGTAGTTCTTGAAGAAATGTGGGAGGAAACCTATTGTCTCGGTATGCTATTACTTCTTAATTCATATCATGTTCAGGATTTCTGGACTGTGGATGGTTTGTACTTGAACACCTTGATATCGTCTCTTACTTAGTAGTTGCTTACAGATCTTTAAAAATAACTCTATAGTTTTATGTGATATATATTTTTTTATATGGGGATTGTTTAGCTTTCTATCACCAATAAAGAAAATTTCTGCACTTTTTGTTTTAACAGTGTCTGTATATTGACTATTTTTTTTCTCCTCACAATGAGCCTGATTCTATATGTAGCTAGGCAGGCTGGACATAAGGTACTCTTAGCATGGGCAGCAGTGGGTAAGCTAGTAGACTGGGGCTTCTAGATAGCTAGGAAGTGGGAGGCCTGGAGGGAGGGTGGTTTTTGTTAATAGGTAAAGGTTAAAAGTGATTAAAAAGAGAAGAAGTCAAGGATTAAAAACGAAGTAACAAAAACAGGGGCAGTTAACGGAACAGGCCCCTTCTCTCTTTGGGATTTCACGCAGGTGCGAGGTTCTGTGCTAGCAAATCATGAAGAAGGAGCCAAAGATGGCAAGGTGGAGGGGTAGTTGAGGATACTGTTGGAGAGGAGAATGTAAATTTTTTTAAAACTTAACTAATATGAAGTGTTCTAATCATAGTCCTAACTGTTTAATTTGTTTGTATATTTGTATACCTTTCTCCATCCTTCTATCTATCTCTTTATATATTTTAAGTTCTTTGAAGTGAGGGCTGTCATCATATGACTGCACAATACCTAGCACTAAAAATTTCAGGAGTTGCTGGTATCAACCCTTATATTTAGCTCGCTGTACGCTTTCCATTATGAAAGATTCTTGCACCTTTTTTGAGATTCTTTAGCATGTTCATTGTTTGTAGCAGGCCTTTGAAACTCAACAAGAAGAAAGCATTGGGCTGGAGAGGTGCCTTTTTTGTGTGCTATGCAATTTCATTCAACTTTAGCAGAGTTACAAATAATAACTGAATACACATTCTAAATAGCAAAGCCCAGGCCACCAAAAAAACTCACAGTATAACCTCCAATGAACATTGCACTGAGAAACACCTGGGAGCTCTCAGAACAGCTGTAGCAGTCGGGGTCAGGAGGAAAGAGCGCCAGGCTGGGCTCCCCACTCTCCAGCCCAAGTGGTCCTATTGTCTCATTTCCCCCTCTTCTATCCCTGTAAAGGTAACCTGTGGGTCAGAAGCTCCCTCAGCTTCTGGGGTTGGGGGAAAGAGCCAGGCCAACCATTGCCAACCCTATGCACCCATAATATAGTGCTAGCAGCTCATTCCCTCGTCACCTCCAGTCTCTGACAGAGTAATAGCCTTCTGTTGCTGTCAGCTAATACAGTTATTGCTATGATTAAAGTGGTAGGTTCAGGTGCCGGCTTCCTCCTTTCCCTGGGGGTGCTCAACCCCCTGCTCAGCCCCAGGCCTCGCCCCCACTCCGCTCCTTCCCCCAAGGCCTGGCCCCCATCCCTCATCTTCCCACTCCATTCTACCCCTCCCCAAGCATGCCCTGCCCTCGCTCCTCCCTCTCCCCCGCAGAGCTTCCTGCATGCTGCAGAACAGCTGATCGCAGTGGGCAGGAGGTGCTGGAAGGGAGAGGGAGGAGTTGATCGGCCAGGCCACTGGCAGGTGGGAGGGCTTGGGGGGAGGGGAGAAGTGGGAGCTGGCTGCCAGTGGGTGCTAAGCACCTGCTAATTTTTTTTCCATGGATGCTCCAGCCCTGGAGCACCCACGGAGTCAGTGCCTATGGTAGTAGATCTATCCTGCAGTGCTGAAGGTTCAGAGTTCCAATCCTGCTAACGAATGATGTGTGGGGGTTTACATTTGTACAGAATAAAATTTATTTTTACTTCTAAAAATAACCTAGGAAATTACATACCAAAAAGCTATGTTGAAAGGAAGTAGCTTGAGTTTATAAAGTCACGCACTCAAAAATTGGAAAATTCTAGAATGGCAGTTGCCAAAGTGCAACCTTCGTTCTGCTCTCCTTGTGCATCTGCATTGTGATACAACCTTTAATTACACGATCACATACTATTTTTTTCCATAGAACCCCTCCTTATTCAGTGTGCAGGATGGAAACACAAGGCAGAATTAAGGTTGCACTGGCATCCTTTAATCTGACATTTTTAAACTTTCAAGTTATTAAAAGAAATTATTTAGGTTATACTTTTAACATAATTTTTTGTTATGTAACTGTACTAGAAAGCTGCATCATGTTAAAGTTCCCAATATCCTGTTATTGTACAGGGCTTGAATTTTTTTTTTGTTTTTAATACCTTCGTTCCCATCTCGACTTTACACTTTTTCTTGTTGTTTACCTGGTGCATCTTTTCTTACATTAGTCTGTGTCTTCTCATTTATTTTTCTTCACCTTTTTGTTCAGAATCACCTCCTTTTTTTATATTTGCTCTGCCATTTCTTCATCCTCCCAAATCTCTATCAATACCTGTTGTCTTTCTACAACAGAATATGTAGAAATCACACAGGCACAGTAGGATAAAAAACAACCATACTTACTGAATATACACAATGTGCAAGTCCTAGTTGCGTATATATACTACAGTTTTGGCTGGTTTCTGGTGGCTCTATTGTGCATACCACACATTACACCTGTTCCTTTAAAAAGCAAAAACTCCTTGCCCAAAGCTGCCAGCAAATGGAGTGTGCTGTCCTTGGATAACATGCAGGATTTTATGTTTGTAGCTTCTGAAAAGTAGGTGTCTGAAACATTAAAGCTTTACAACCTTCCACATATGTCCTGAAAGATTTTATGGTGCCTGGGGCTTGGGGGGTATTCTGTCTCTGTTCTTCACTCATACTCCAGAGTTGGCTGCTATAAGAGTGAGGTAGCTGCTAAACTAACTCTGTTTTTGGGTCCTCCTTCCCAGTTAATATCTACATTACGCTTGGGTATTATGGTGGCAGGCACTGGTGAAGCATCTAGGTTAATAATGTCTGCCTCTGATACTTACAGCTTTTCTAGTCTCCAGTAGAGTGAAAATTTACAGATTTTCAGTGTGTTTTTGTTTCAGTGCATGTTTATAAGGTTCCCAATAATAGAAGGGGAAACTGACAAAGCTCCAGTGAGTTTTCAGATATCTGCAGTTTGGGAAAGCAAGAGACACCAGGAGATATCTGCAGATTTTGGAAGACAGCATTCTATTATTTTACACTTAGTTCAAATTTGAAAAGTCATCTTTGCCTACTAACTTAATTGTTGTAATGAAAGCTTAGATTTTGAAACAGTTGGTAGCATTTGTCTGGAAAAAGTTTCCTATTTATTGTCGACAAGGGAATTTTTCAAGACAGCTATTGTAGAACTAAGTAACTGCTAAAATGGTGTGCAAAGTGGCATCCAGTTCAGGTAAAGAACCTCAAATAGCATTTAAGTTTATGAAGATTGTTGTGTCCTGGTTAAAGAAAACCAAACCATATCTGTGTGCACCAGTTTCCTTTACTAAGTTTCTGTACCTCTGCAGCATTGTACTTGTAATAAACAGTTGTAATTCAGTGGTAGAAAAGATGAGATGGTGGCAGGTGCAGTAAAGGAAGTTAACTGGCTGTCAGTTCTGTTTAACCTCAGTGTTAATATTTTTCAAAAAGAATTCCATGCACTGTGCTTGAGAAACTTTATTACAATGAAAATTTCTTTAAGTAAACTTTAGCTATAATATGAAATTTCTTTAAGAATGGAGAAAAACACCGTACCATGCCATTTCCTTATCTTACTCAAATTTGTGAATTCATACTAGACAACCACAATATCTGATACAATAGTTGCTACTGCAAATGATAGTGAGGGCATGCATAAAAGTTGATCATTGAGAAAATGATTGAAGTGGAGTTTGGCAGGCTTAGGTGTATACACAGTATACGAAAAAATGTTTCCAAAATGTAATAAAAGCCATGCAAATCGTATTTTGAACATCTTCAATAGACCACATAAAATGTATACATTTCATTCAAGTTGCAATGGGGGAGGTTTAGGTTGGATATTAGGAAAAACTTTTTCACTAGGAGGGTGGTGAAACACTGGAATGCGTTACCTAGGGAGGTGGTAGAATCTCCTTCCTTAAAAGTTTTTAAGGTCAGGCTTGACAAAGCCCTGGCTGGGATGATTTAGTTGGGGATTGGTCCTGCTTTGAGCAGGGGGTCGGACTAGATGACCTCCTGAGGTCCTTTCCAACCCTGATATTCTATGATTCATTCTATTTTAATAATTATTTTACAAGACACATTTTTAAAATGTCTTGTTGGTTTTAAAATCCCCGTGTTCTCTTCCTAATAGGAGACATGCAAAAGGTCGTAGTTATCCAAGTAAACAAAGATGCATTAAAATCAGTGGAGTTTTATATAGTGTTCGTTGCATTCCCTTTACATATAATGTAGTTGGGACTTGGAAAATTGCCATGTGACAAGCCAGAAGCTGATGCAAAATATGGGGTCTTGCAGTGTGGGTTCTGTTGAGAAACCCAAGGCACACACTTCTCTCCCAACCACTGTAAGTGAGCTCCTGTGTTGCTCTTCTCACCAGGGAGGGAATTCTTCCTGGATCTTGATGGAAAGCTCCAATCTTTGTATCAGACTTGATTAGTAAATATTGGGTAACCCTCCTTCCACCTCTTTTTCCAACCTCTCCCTAAGTGATGACTTTGCGGGGCAGGTAAGATTACACTCTACTTTTCTTGCTATTTTTTCTCCTCATTCTTTGTGTATGTCTGAATGTAGGTTTTTTTCTTTCACAGATGTGTGGGTAGCCCCTCTCCTATATGCGTATTTTTTGTTTAGGTTTGTTTCAATCTCTTTTCCCTAACCCTTTTGTCACCCTTAGGAATGGATTATATTGTGCCTTTGTTGTTGCTTCTGGGAAGGGTAGATTGAAACTGGTGTAATCCTTGTAAATATTATAGGCTCCTCAGCTGAAGCTAGAATTATTCCATGAGATTCTTCATTTGATTAGGTTTTTCAATATTAGATATCACAGTGATATCTAAGCACTATTGTATTTTGTTGCTGCTGAATCTTTACAGTGAGTGAAACTTTAGTGGGCAAGCACTTTTTTCAATAATTGAATTTAATGAATATTAAACATTGGCTGCATCTTCGAGGAGTATCCCTGTGGGTGCCCCACTTTAGGTGAATCTCTGCCCCTGCACTTGTAATTGGAGATTTTTAGTAGCAGTGCCTGGTTCATCGCACACGCGCTGTCCCCGTCTCACGCAGCTTCAGGTGGTTACATGGTGCTGTGTGTCCAAACCCTGACCCCCCCCCCCCCCCCCCCGTTCCTTCTCTACTGCCTTCGGCTTGAGATGGAGCACTTAGCAGTGCACTTCAGATTTATCTGGTTTTAACTTTAGAATACCAGTAGTTAGTTAATAGTTAGTTACCCTTCCCCGTTCATTTTCTTTTTTTTAAAAAAAAAAACCACCCCCACCCCACCACACCGATTTCTGTGGTTTGTAACCAGCCACAAACACTATCAATTCATGGTCCTCCCCTTTGGTCTGTCAACAGCCCCCCGAGCGTTCACCAAGTGTATGTCAGTCATAGCAGCCTTCCTCCGCAGGAGGCAGGTGCAGGTATATCCCTATCTCGACGAATGGCTACTCAGGTGGTGTACCAGGGAGCAGGTGGAAACTCAAATCCAACTAGTCAGAGCTACTTTCGAGAGGTTGGGGGAACTTTTCAGTGTGAACAAGTCAACCTTGTCGCCAATTCAAAGAATAGAATTAATTGGTTCGGTGCTGGACTCTGTGCAGGCAAGGGTGCTCCTACCAGAGACCCCATTTCAGACCATGACAGACATTATCCAAAGCCTCAGGCAGTACCCGACCACTACCACTAGGGGATGCCTGAGTCTCCTTGGCCACATGGTAGCTTGCACTTACGTGGTCCGGCATGCCAGACTGATGTTCCTACCACTTCAAGCATGGCTTGCGTCTTATACTACCCGAGGTGCGACACCTGGAATCTGTGGTCATGGTGCCTGACCAAGTACTCAAGTTCCTCCAGTGGTGGCTCGACCCTCACACAGTGTGCAAGGGAGTCCCTTTCAACAGCCCTCCACCCTCTTTGTCCCTAGTAACAAACGTGTCAGCTCTGGGTTGGGGGGGTGCATCTGGGAGATCTCCAGATGCAAGGATTATGGTCACAGGACAAGCTCTCCTTGCATATGAATATCAGAGAGCTCGGAGCAATGTGGTTAGTGTGCCAAACTTTCCTATCCTGGCTCCAAGGCCAGTGTGTGCGGGTAATGACAGGCCATATTTTACATCAACAAGCAAGGTGGAGCCTGATCTTCCCCCCTATGTCCAGAGGCCCTTCAGCTATGGGAGTTCTGCATAGCCCACTCCATTCATCTGGAGGTGTTCTATCTCCCAGGTGTGCAGAATGAACTAGCAGACCACCTCAGCAGATCGTCTCACAATCACAAGTGGGCCATCTGTCTGGATGTCATATATTCCATCTTCCAAAAGTCGGGTTTTTCCCAGGTCGATCTGTTTGTCACCCGGAGTAACAGGAGGTGCCCAATGTTCTGCTTCTTTCAGAAACACAGCCCAGGTTCGATTTCGGATTAGTTCCTGCTTCCCTGGGGAGACTGTCTCATGTATGCCTTTCCACCATTTCCACTTGTGCACAGTGGAATGAAAATCTGCAGAGACAGAGTGAAAGTAATTCTGCTGGCCCTGGCTTGGCCCTGCCAACATTGGTACACCACGCTTCTATACCCCAATCTGATCACACAAGACCATGGTCGCCTTCACCACCCGGACCTCCATTCCCTCCATCTCATGACTTGGAAGCTTTATGGCTAAACCCAATGGAGCTCCTGTGCTCAGAACCAGTGAGAAAGGTCCTGCTCGGCAGCAGAAAACCATCCACCAGGGTCAGTCATCTGGCCAAGTGGAAGAGGTTCACTTGCTTGTATGCCCCACATCACACTCCTCCACTCCAGTCATCTATACTACTCATCCTGGAGTACCTTCTGCCAACAAGGCCTGGCAGCGTCATGCATCAAGATACACCTTGCTGCTATCTCGGCCTTCCATCCGGGCACATCTGGATGCTCCATATTCGCTAACCCTATGGTAGAACGTTTCCTTAAGGGTCTAGAATGGCTATATCCTCGGGTTAGACAGCCTCTTCTGGCATGCAATCTTAACGTGGTCCTCTCCAGATTAATGGGACCCCATTCAAACCGCTGGTGACTTGCTCCCTTCTCTACCTGTCATGGAAGACAGCCTTTCTGGTTGCCATCACATCAGCCAGGAGGGTGTAAGAGTTAAAGGCCCTTACTTCTGACCCACCCTACATGGTGTTCCACAAAAGGTGCAACTCAGACCTCACCTGGCCTTTCTCCCTAAAGTAGTGTTACAAATCCATACTAGCCAAGATATTTTTCTACCTGTTTTCTATCCCAAGCCACACAGCAGTACCCAAGAGCAAAGGCTGCCCTCATTGAATGTTCAACGGGCATTAGCATTCTACATTGAGCGCACAAAGCCATTCAGGAGGTCGAACCAGCTGTTCGTGGCAGTGGCAGGCTGCATGAAAGGACTCCCGATCTCATCTCAAAGATTATCTTCCTGGATCATGGCCTGTATCCGCACATGTTATGAGCTGGACAAGGTCCCAGCCCCACCTCTTAAGGCTCATTCCACAAGGGCACAGGCCTTGTCAGCTGCGTTCCTGGCCTTGGTCCCGATACAGGAAATCTGTAGGGCAGCTACTTGGTCCCTTGGTCCATACATTCACCTCTCACTATGCCATCACACAGCACCCTAGAGATGATGCAGCTTTCGGCAGAGCAGTGCTCCAATCAGCGATTCCTTAACTCCGACCCCACCTCCGGGATAGAGCTTGGGAGTCACCTGATTGGAATCAGCATGAACAAGCACTCGAAGAAGAAAAAAACAGTTACTCACCTTCTTGTAACTGTTGTTCTTCGAGATGCATTGTTCACGTCCATTCCAATACCCACCCTCCTACTCCTCTGTTGGAGTAGCTAGCAAGAAGGAACTGAGGAGGGGCCAGGTTGGTAGGGTCATATATTGAGCACCATGAAGGGGCCACTCCAGGGGGATTGACAGCTGACCTGACAGGAACTGCTGGGGAAAAAATTTCTGTGAACTGTGCACGCAGCGCGTGCACACTTGATTGGAATGGACCTGAACAACACATCTCGAAGAACAACAGTTACAACAAGGTGAGTAACCATTTTTTCTGACCTCCCCTTTTGGAAATCCACCAATAAGTAGCATTCCCTGACTTGACAGACCCCATCAGTACCGGCAGTGAGACCTTCCACCCGTGAGATAACGGGACCATCTGGTACCGTGGGTACAGCGCAAGCAAAAGATCCTAAGTGGGCTGGCTCGGAAAAGGCAGTAAAGGGAGACCTACAGTCCCTGCCTCGGTGCTGAAACATGCAGCATCAAGCAGCTCAGCAATGCTACAGACTACGGCACCACCTTCTGCCTCTGCAGCGCATAGTGCATGACCGTCTGCACCAACAACCACATCAAAGACATTGGTACTGCTGACAATACCTTCTTCAGTACTGATGCGCTCGGTACTGCAACAATTTCTCCTCCACAAAGATTTTCTGGTCTCCTTGGTACCAACCTCGCTCCAGCAAGCTTGGTACTGAGCCCATCTTACTTCATCACCCAGATCAGTTTCCCCTTTATCTAGTGATGAGGATGAAGGGGAAATCTTCTACTCCCATTACTCCTCACCTATCCACAGAACTACTGGGCCAGGTCCACCAGAACACTGTAAATATCACCCAGGACCCAAAACTCAAGGCTGGTACAGGGACTCCTGTCATTTCCCATGTCATTTCCACCACAGTGGCCTTACTGGGACCCATGGACAGCATACCGTCAACAATACCCTAAGCCTCCCAGTGCACCCAGGGTGAGGTTGAGGCATTCTCCTTCACCCTCTGTACCTGGACCCTCTGAACTTCCAGAAGAGGCAGTCAAGGAATTAGAGGAAACTTTGGACCAGGGAACCTGCACCATCTTCCAGCTTTTCTTTCTCTTCCCCGGATTAAGCTGTTGTGCCCACATCATGGGATATGATTTTAAACAGTTGCAGGAACTATTTAAGAGGATTGCAGATTCTCTGGAGATACTGCTGGAGGAAGTGATGGAAGCACAACATAAATTGCAAGATCTCCTCCAGACTTCAACCTCCTTCAAGATTGCCCTACCAATAAATGAGGCTCTCATGAACCCAGCCAAGACAATATGGCAGACACTGGCAACAATCACACCCACCTGCAAAAGGGTGGATAAAAATCATCATCTCACTTCCAAGGGAGTAGAATTTTTGTTCTCACATCGCACACCAAACTGCCTTGTGGCAAAGGCTGTGCATGAAAGGGGAAGACCACAATCATCCCATGTGACAGGGACTGGAATAGGTTAGACCTTCGTGGATGAAAGGTCTACTTGTCAGTGACCCTATAATTTAGGATGGGCAATTACAAGACATTAATGGCCAAATATAATTGCACAAATTTATTCAAAAGTACCTGAATTTACTGATTTTTCTATCTGCAGATAAAAAAGAGCAGTTCAAAGCAGCCATCTTGGAGGGCCACATTCGTGCTCAAACAGCCTTATCAGCCTCACTGTACTCATCAGACACGGTTGTATGTTCCATTGCCACGGCTGTGGTAATGCAGCAAGCTTCCTGGCTCCACTTCTCTGGATTCCCCAAAGAAGTACAATCTACAGTCGAGGATCTTCTGTTTGAGGGCACAAAGCTGTTCACATCCAAGATGGATGAGTCTCTTCATAAATTAAAGAACTCCAGGGCGGCTCTCAGATCCGTGGGCATTTATACACCTTTCTGAAAGAAAAAACAAAGGAAGTATTTCTTGGCGCAAAGAACAAGAGCCGTACCCTACATCCAACCTCAGAGGCAGTATGACCGGCAGAGGCAGGGACCCACTAGAAGGAGATCACTCGCTTCTCAGCTCTCGATGTATCAACAACCTCCCCCAAACAACAATTTTTAGGGTTTGGTTGAGGACCTGAGATACTTCCCACAATTTCAATTGCTGGAACCATCCACAACCACTCATCCGTTTGAGACCGTCTGACCCCATTCCACCCAGTTTGGCTGACCATCACGTCAGACAAATGGGTCCAAGAAATCATTGAGACTGATTATTCCATCCAATTTACCTCCCTCTTCAGGGACCCTTCTCACAAACACCTACTATAATAGGAGGTAAACCATCTCATACACCTGGGCACAGTAGAACCAGTACCAACACAACACAGAGGGAAGGGTTTCTACTTCCACTATTTTCTAATTTGTTATTGTCAGCAACACTACAACCCCCCACCACCACTACAACACTGGGAACCCGCACACACTCCACCAGAGCATGTTCTACATGGATAGCCTTCCTCAACAATGTGCCAGTTATGGACATCTGCAGAGCAGCAACCTGGGCGTCAGCCCATATGTTCATACAGCATTATGCCATAGAGCAGCACTCATCATTTGATGCTCTATTCGGACTTACGGTTTTTATCATCCACTCTGAAGCCCTTCCCTTCTCTTCCACTGAGGGGCACTGCTCTACAGTCATCTAAAGTGGAGTGCCTACAGGACACTCCTTGAAGAAGAAAAGAAGCTTATTCACCCTGTGCAGTAATTGAGGTTCTTCAAGATAGTTGTCCCTGTGGGAGCTCCACTACCCTCCCTCTTCCCCTCTACTACGGAATTTTTTTACTCTCGAGACTGCAGTAGAGAAGGAACTGAGGGGGTGGGGGATTGGTCTCACAGTGCTATGTAACTGCCTGAGGCAGTGCGAGATGGGGATAGCACTGTGATCCAACCAGGCACCACTACTAAAAATCTCCAATTACAAGCAGAGGGGTACAGATTCACCTAAAGTGGAGCACCTACAGGGACACCCGCCTCCAAGAACCTCAGTTACCGCACAGGGTGATTAACCTTCTCTTCTTTCATACTTAATAGACTTAGCTGTTTTATATGTAACCTTTAAAGTATAGTCTTTAAATTTTAGAATTTATTTGTTCCACCCTCTTAAGGGAGACCTGCAGAGTTTTAATAATGGGCTTGTGCCCTTTTACAATACAGGAGAAGGTCTCAAATGTTCAAGGGTTGGGGAGAGGGACTGACTCTATTTATTGATTGATTGATTGAAATTCAGGGCTTGTTAACTTGAAGACTCTAGAGAAGTAGTGATATGGTGGCATTGCAAGTGTCAAAGTTATATTTGAGCAGTTGAGAAGGAAAGGGATTTTTGGTCACTTTTTTAAACTTTATTTTTGTTTTTATAAACATTTTTTAAAAAATATCAATAAATGAATAACATTTGTATAAAAAGAAGTCTTAGTTAAAATATTCATGTTCCCAATAAACATTCCAGAGACCTCTTCAAATTCTTTCAGCAAAACTAGGACAAACCAGAGTTGACAACCTTGATGAGTATGAAACCATCAGTAAAAATTCCCAATCTTTTCTAGGCTGCTTTGTATATGTCGTAAAGAACTAGAAAAGTCCAGAATGCTAGTTTTTAATAAATTCTTGGCTCCACATCAGATGTATTCAATTTACCAACAGAAAGATTGTTTATTTTCTAATTGCAAGTCCTTCAACTCAATCTGGGATCTGAGAGTCAAGCTGTAATCTGTCCTTCTAATGTATCCAGATTATGCTCTTGTCTCTAGTGGAACTGTAAAGTTGTAACTCCTTGGAACTCAGGCAATTTTGTTGTTATAAGAGGAGTAGACTCCAACTCTCCCCTGTCATAACTATGATGGCTCTGTGTAGCTCGTGTGCATGAACCATTGAGAACCCTTTCGTTCAGGGGTTCTCAAATTGGGGGTTCGGACCCCTGGGTGGGTTATGAGGTTATTATGTGGGGTGTCACGAGCTGTCAGCCTCCACCCCGAATCCCACTTTGCCTCCAGCATTTATAATGGTGTTAAATGTATTTAAAAGTGTTTTTAATTTTTAAGGGGGGGTCACATTCTGAGGCTTGCTATGTGAAAGGGGTCACTAGTACAAAAGTTTGGGAACCACTGATTTAGTTAATAAGGACTGGTCTAAACACAAAAGTTGTACGGCTTTAACTATACTGTATAGTTAAAGTGAAATAATATCCCTACTATGGGTACAGCTAGACTGCTATAAAGGTGCCTATATTGGTATAAGTTATTCCTGTACAAGAAGGGGAATAAGATATACCAGTAAAAGACACCTTTATACAGATATAATTGTGTTTACACTATTATTTGTACTAGTATAACTATTTCAATTAAAAAAAGAAATCACAACCCTAACTGAAACAGTTATACCAGCATAAAAACTGTATAGACTAGGCCTGAAACAAGCAGATGTAACTGGGTACATGTGAGTAAGAAGGTACCACTTTTATATAATTACTTTTCATTGGAGAACTACATTTCAAACAGACTATTTAATCCAGATGTCAGTTGTAACATCCAGTTGCAGGTTCTGTTTTTGGGGTGGTTTATATGTAAATATTGACAAACTTGAATACTTAGGGTTGCTGCTGTTATAAAGAATTCACTACATTGATAAACAGCTTAACAATGGGTTTTTTAAGTGTAAACTGGACTAGTGTCCCTTAGTGCTGGATTGATATCTCTGAAGATGGTTTCTATTAATTAATACGCAGAGAGAGAGAGAGAGAGAGAGAGAGAGTGTGTGTGTGTGTGTGTGTGTGTGTGTGTGTGTGTGTACAGGCTTCCCCTGCTATCCTGCAAAATGCCTGAACCCAGACCTGAAGGCACTATTTCTAGAGCTATGAGTATAGCTTACTTTCCATTCCCAGTGAATCTTTGGGGTCTATGCTTATATTGTCAAGATATGTCTTGAGTGATGGTTTGGGGTTTTTTGTTTTATTTCAAACTAGTGGACACCTTTCTACAACCTCATCTGTGACAACTAACTCATTTCATGTAAGGCTCCAAACAGCATTCAGGTGATAACTTACAGTATTTACTAATCTGAATTAGATTTGATGCAGTGACCTAGAACTGAAAGATTTTACTAATCCATTGAGCTATCCTCCTAATGTTACCAAATATAATTGTATAGAAGTTCCTTAGACATTACCACAGATCTGCCAAGGAGAAGTTTTCAACTTAAAAAGAATATGTGCGTTCGCAGAACAGTATTTAGGCCTGAACTTTTCATTTGTAATTACATTAAGGTGCTGTATCTGCCCTTGGTTCCCCTGCTAATTTTAGTAGTTATACATCACACTTTCCTGTTTTGTAATGTTGCTTTACCATGTTATTGTCTGGAAGATCCGCACAAATTGAAAACTGACTATACAGAGTAAATACTTAAACTAACTAGGCATAAAGTGCTGTCAAGTGCAAAGTGAACAGATTTTTTTTCACTAATCTTTCAATTACAGTCATCTTAGGTCATTTGTTCACAAGATCAGGTATAACAGTTTTTATGCATCAAATGTTTGATACTTAAAAGAATATCGGTGAATGAAATATTGACAATTTGCTTGCTAGTGTATAAATTGAGCAGTTTCCTTTGTAATAAAATCCTTAGCAGAAGCATGCCTTATTGTTCACTGTTCTGTCATTTGAATAAGCTCACATGTTAATTGTTGAAGCCAATATTGATGAGATTCATTTGTGGCTTCCTACCCTTTATACCACTGTTTCTTTACTGTTTATTAATAAAATTGTTCTTTGTGAAATAGACAAGAGCACTAAGGATGATATAAACTGTTCGTGCTTCATTGTAACTTGGTAATCCTTTTGAATTCCAAGTAGCTTTAAGCAAATTGAATTTTTGCTTATTTGGTTTTTGTTTGCTTTTTGTAGTGCTTGGGAGATGGAAAGAAATGGTAGCTGGCACCTGAACTAAAACATCTGTGTAGGCACTCATCCCAGAGCTTCAGGATGAATGGGGATATGCCTCATGTTCCCATCACTACTCTTGCAGGGATTGCTAGTCTCACAGACCGTAAGTACTTTTTTATTTAGTTTTTTGTCATACTTTTTCTACATTTTTGTTCAGTATTTTTGGTTTATTTTAAAACCTAAATGTGTTTAAAATTAAATTTGAAATTATGATAAACTATGTTAAGTTTACTAGAGTAAATTTTTAAAAATAAATTAGATATGCTGAAATTGAGATGAGAATAAATCCTATAAATGGATAATGAAGTGAACTTGAAACTTACATCAAATAAGCACTGCACCTATATGTTAATCTTTTAGCCAAAGATTTAAGTACTCTAACAATAATGGAAAATGTTGTTGAAATTATGAAAAGCTTCTGTAACAATGGTTTTGCTTCAACTTCACTGAAGAGAGACAGGATCAAAACTAATTCTCCCCAAAGATGCATGATGGAATTCAGTGGTTGATTATTTTGAGCTGTTAATTAAAAACTGGAAATTTGAGAAGAATATCATGACAAAATAGATGGACTATCGTAGCCCAAGTAGTCAACGTTGGACTAAAGAGAAACACAGAAGCTATGCTGAATATTCTGAAACCTATTTCCATAGCTTTGGACAAAGTGCAAAAAAATAGCTGTTCTATTGCTGATGCTGTTGAAATTTGGAAAGAAATTCCAAGGAACACCACAGAAGAAAATATCCAATAGCAGAGTTAAACTGAATGCTGTGAAGAAGCAGATGGATCAAAATTCACCCTACCTCATTTTCTTGCCAATATTCTCAATAGAGAAAGTTCCAGAGTATAGATGCCCAACTACTGAACTGGAAGATGCTGCTATGACATGAACATCTAACAATCATCCATCAGTCATGCCAACCATAATAAATTTCAGGGCTGGAGGTGAACCATTCAAGCAGTACATGTTTGCTGTTGAAGTGTTACAGAAAGTTAAACAATTGAACCGTGGAAGTCACTGGCTGACCACCTGGAACCAGAGTTTGTTGAAGTGCTAAACCAGCTTCTGATGGCAGTATCCTTTTCTGCACATGCAGACAGAATTTTTCTTCATTTGGTCTAGTTTGTTCAAATTTGGGACATCAATTGGAAATTAAAAAAGCAGGAAAGCTTGTTTTTCCTCTTCCAGTATATATAAAAATGAGGTGGGAGAGGAGGAGGTCCATTAATTCTAATAACTTGAAGAACATGGTGATTAGACACTGTTTTTAATAAATGAGTTTATTTTAAATGGAAAATATGTTTTGATGGTCTTTTTTAATTTATTCAGTGTATTTAAGATAGTTTATTAAACTAATAAAAAAACCATTTTAAAATACTGTGTTTGTGCATTTTTGATGGAATTCAAATTTCCATCCAAAACCAGCTTGATGCAAAATCATGAGTAAAAGATTAATTTGATAGAAAAAGATAAATACATTTCTTCTTAACATAAAATATGTGAAAATTGAAAATCTGAATAAAGGTATGTTAAGATGTATAATTGCAGAAATCACTCTATATAGATATGCCATATCCTTCTGGTTAACAAAAAGTACCAAATTTAGTTCAAAGGCTACATTTAATTGCAAATTAACATGTTTTCGTGGTTGTATCAATCAGTGAAAAGGGACTGTCCTTTATGAAAATAACAAGTAGAAATGCAAATCAAGATTAACATAATTGATTTAAATCAAGATTTCTTCAAATCACATTGATTTGAGATCAGTTCATCTTGGAAACAAGTAACATTGAACATTTGATCTATGCCACTGCAATTTGCAGATGAAACAAGAAATTTTAAGCAAAGGCTGTACACAGTCACTGAATGATGTGCGACTATTGTTTTTTATTTTTTCTCCCTTTTTAATAGTTGATTCAGCTCCAAGGCTAAATTGTTCTAATATATTAATTACTGTGTTTTCTGATTTATTAGAAACAGTTTTTTTGGAAAAAGAAAGCATTGTCAGATGATGTCTTTAGTTTAAAAAATAATCCTATAATGTAATCTGTGGAGTTGACCAAATTCAATTTTTTGGTTTAAAATATGATTCCAGATTTTCTTGATGTAAGGAGAAACTCAGAGATCTTCAATTTGTTTCAAACTTACTGTGTTTCTTTTTTAAGAATGTGAGAGAATAAACTGATGCAGGTCTATTGGTTAATTTTCAGTGGAATAATTTGAGTTACTTTTTTCTTCTAATGCAGTTTTGAACCAGCTGCCTCTTCCATCACCTTTACCTGCTACAACTACAAAAAGCCTGCTCTTTAATGGACGGATAGCAGAAGAGGTAAACTGCCTTCTGGCCTGCAGGGATGAAAATCTGGTTTCACAACTTGTACACAGCCTCAACCAGGTGTCTACAGATCACATGTATGTACTTTGTATTTCTTTACACCAAAGTGTCAGAATAACTTGTTTCTTCTTTGTGAGATTAAAATTAGCAAAAATAGGTATAAGAAGTGGTTTTATTTATTAAAATTGAAAATATGCAAGTACTTTGTCAAGTTTGTGTACCGCAGTACCAATTTGTATTAGAACACCATTAAATAATTTTACCTAATCAAAGTACAAGGTTACTGGACAATTACATATTAATAACTAACTAGATTTTCCTCCAGATATGTTGTTACTTGCAATTTTATATGTTGTGGGTGTATCATTTGTATACTGTTTTTCATATCTCTTGTCAACAACTCCCCCTCATCCCTGGGTGCTCTAATGCCAAGTTTACTATCCCAGTTCCCCTCTTGGGCTGCTAAGTTGTTTCCTGATTCAGTTATGCTCTTCCTTGGGACCTATTTATTTCAAAAATATCACGCAAGTAATCCATAATAAAAGTCCTAAAACATAGTCCATTTATAACCCCCCACTGCATATAGTCCTTAAAATCCCCCACCAACTAATGCATTGACATGGCACATACTACACTCCAGCATCTTCCACCACCACTTTTCTTCAGTCCTATCCTGTCCTGTCAGGACATCTACCTAAGCCCTTCCAGTTGGCATATGACCCTACTCTTCCCAGTAAGAGCCCCCATGGTCTCTCTGCTGAGAATTCATCCTCACCAAGGGAGCATCCATCACTCCCCTTATTTCGTTCTCATCTCAGACAGGCTAATGGGTAAGCCCCTTTGCTGTTTCCCTGCCTTGGCTCCAGTTGGCAAGTAAGCAGGCAACTCCCTCTGCTGCTTCTGTGCCGTTAGCCCTCTGGCCATGGCTCTCCAGCTTGGGAAGGCCAGCCAGCAAACCCCTCTGTTGTTCTCCTGCTTTGAGCCTTTCCCTTGAGTCCTCCTCCAGCTTCTTTCAAGGACCTCCTCCTTCTCAGATTCTCCCTGATCCGTTATAGCCCCAGGTGCTGCTCCCTACCCTCCACTTAATTGGCCAAATGGAGCACCTGTATTGGGACAAAGTAGCTCGACCTGCTTTGTTTATAGGGATCAGACACCCTGTAACATTCCTGTACTCTGGCCTGCATTCATTATTAGTCAATGATTGTACAGGAATTTGCATAATTGCTGCACATTTATTTCTCTAACACTGCTATGAATATGCTTCTGTTTCTACTCTGGCTCTTATAATTCATCTGCTTTGATTGGCTCCTGTACTCAGAATTTTCAAACTGTTTGTCAAGTATGCTTCCTGAGCTTTTTTTCTGTCTCGTGAATTGGCTTGTCTTCGGGGCTTTGCCCCCTACACTGCTTCCAAATGTTCTAGTAATTTACTATGGTTGAGTGTGAAGCCAATCCCCCAAGATAAACCAATATTTTAAAAAAGCCCCCAAGGCTGGGGGGAGGGATTTGTAAACATAGGAACATCTTAAAGAAAATTCTATAACTCCCATGGGTGAGTGACAGACAATCCTGTCCTGTCAAGGATATGGCAATTGCCGGATTAAACAGGAAGGATGCTTAAATTGTTAGCTCAAACCTGAGTGTGATAGAAATGAGGTTTGATTGGTTGGTTGATTGATTTACTTACACACACACACACACACACTCTCTCTCTCTCTCTCTCTCTCTCTCTCTCTCACCCTTAAAATGACACTTCCTTGGTGGCTTTGCCATTAGTGCATTGTTCTGCTATGGAGAAGATGAGGCTCTGAGTGAACATGGGAAGTTGTATCATTAGTCTAACTGGTAATAGTGGGGAAATTATTAATATGAAGACAGATACAAATACTTTCCCTCCATTGTGCTGAAAAAAAGAATAAGAATCTCAAATTGAGAAGCAGAGGGACAACATTTTAGACGTCTTTCTATTTATTGTTGAGCAGGTCTGTGGCTTTTACCTGTAGCCTCCGATATTTTGAAAACATTCACTTTCTTTTGTTTGCTTATCTCTTCAATCCCAGAGAATTGAAAGATAACCTTGGCAGCGATGATCCAGAGGGAGATATACCAGTCTTGCTGCAGGCTGTCCTGGCAAGGAATCCTAATGTTTTCAGGGAGAAAAGCATGCAAAACAGATACGGGGTACAAAGTGGTGAGGATATGTTTCTACTAATTACATTTTATAGATTTTAAAAAAAAAGTTAAAGTCCTCAGAAATGTACATGGATCACAAATATGACAAATTCTGATCTTTGTGTTTTACCTTTGGGTAATGTCAGGATGCTGTGTGTCTTGGTTACTCCTTGGGGATAAGCAGGGACACTAGAAATCTAATGGGAAATTGGCAAAAATAAGGTTGGACTCCTGCAAATTAGTGGGATTTTGTTTGGGGGAAGGGAGAGGGATTTGGTATTTTGTTTTTGTTCGTTTGTTTTTAAATGGCTTTGAATTTATCTTTGGCTCTTTTCTTACATTTGGCTTGTCTTATAGCAGTATAAGGTGCTAAAGCACCAGTGAGATTGTTCACATGAACTGCAGCTATTCCAAATTTTATTGTTGCAGTGACAGCTTTCAGCATCTCAAACAGCAGGAACATGGGTTAACTGAGACCCTCGCTTCCCAGTCCTGGTGACCTCCCAGTTGCTCGTGGGGCAGGACCCTGGAGAGAAAGCTGTTTGAGGGAATTGTGGAAATGGTTTATAACTAATACATAAAAATATATGGAAAGTGATAAAAATTTCTGCTGTCATGTAGTGAGTAGCTGTTTTGAATCTAAGTTAATTTGTCCCTGGCCAAGAATTTTGCAAAGGAGGAACCAAGAGCTGATGAAGTTTTTGCAGATTTTGAGGGAAAAGTTATACTTAACTGTTGAATCATTGCAAGGGGAGATGCCTTTTGTGAAACAAGTACGGTCATTCTTAACAAACTTGCTTAAAAACTGATGGCATTTAAAAAAATTATTAGGGAAGGAAGGTATTGGTAACAGCTCCATACAAAATATAAAACTTGGAAGGAGGAGTTACAAATAGTTTAGCAATGTAAAATATTTCAGGGGATCAGAGGGGAAGATGTAGCATGCTTAAACTGTCACAAAAGTTTAATTTATACAGACTTCAAGATTTGTAGCAATTCTGCTGCATGGCATGTAAGCAAGCATTGAATCATATGTGTGTAGCCAGAGGGAGGAGCTGGAGAAGAGAGCAAAATTTTGAGAGGAATTAGGTATATTAGAGAAAAGAGTTTGGGGTATGAGGCAAAGCATGACCATACTGAATTGGTCAGCACAGATGGATTGGATTGCAAGTAGCAGATGGCAGGCCTAAAAGAGAACCAAGTCACTTCTACGTAGGCATTTCTACTCAGCTTTGTTCATTTGAATGATCCTGAATACATAATTGGCATGAAATAGAAAACAATGTCCTAGTGGATAGATAATTGGGAATAACTACCCCAAGATTTGGTTATGTCCTACAGATCTGCAACACTTGAAAAATGTTTCTTCTTGGGGTAGTTTTAATCCATGAAATTATCCATCTAACAACCCTCATTTTGATTGAAATTGTTGCCTGTATAATGAAAAACATTTTAAATATGAAGAAGACTTTCTGATCTGATCTGGACACAGTTGGGTTGCTATTGTAACCTTAAACTACTTGGTGCCAGATTTAAAAAAAATGTAAGTTTGTGGAAGCATACTGTTAATTAAAACACACCCACCCCCAGGCCCCTCCCCCTTACCCCCAGCTTCAAGAATCAGAGTAGGTGGACCTTAGAAAGTCTCATCCAATTCTCTCTCTGATGGAGTACTAATGAGAGTTGAGATAAGATCAGCTAGGGTTTCTTTTCTTTATGATGCAGACAGGTTTGTAAGCTCGAATATTTCGCTCTATTGCACAGACAATTCAATAGAGAAATTGACAAGGCACAAGTGGAGTTAGACACTCAACTCTCATTGGGTGTCTATCTCCTCTTTATGCCTTTTCAAGTCTCCTCCAGAGGTGGTAGAAACTTGAGTTATTAATATAAGGTTGGTGAGGCCAGCTGATGGAAGAATGCCAGTGAGGCAGTTAAACAATTATATGGAAATTGGGACAAAAACCTGTGTTTTAGTACAATATGTCAGGGCAGCAGGTGCCACCAGGAAACCGGGTCTTTACTGAATAAACTAGGATACTGTACATCACGCTGTCTGGAATGGCCCAGGCCTATGAGTGGCAGCCTCAGGGAAGACTGTCTAAAAGCAAGGCAGAAACCCCAGACATGTTGTATGTTCTCTAATTAGATTTCATCAACCCAATGACAAATGTGAACTTCTGAAGTACTATAACAGTCTTACCATGGAGTCACAGACAGTTCCCTTGGGCATTCCAGTCTATCTTGCCACTCAGACATGCTGAACTGTGTGGTAGATGGTCACTTTACACCAATAATGACAACAATATTCAGGTTACTCCCAGTCCCAAAGCACCAGTCACTTATTCCAGGTCAATTGTACTCCTATCTTAAACCAAAGACAATGCTTGTAGCCAATACTGTAATATACTAACTAAAGATTCATTAACTAAGAAAAGAAATGTTTTATTCACAAGATTAAAACAGGAAACATACACACACACACGAGTTACAGTTTTAGATTTAAAAAGGTAATATAAGCTTCTAAAATAAGCAGCTCTGTATATCCTTCAGGGGTGCCCCATGCCAAGCAGCATGAAGATTTCTTGCTTATGTTTGTTAATCTTTGCCCCTCAGAGTCCAGACATTATAAAGATCCCAGTTTCTCTTTGTCAGGGATTTTTATCCCTTCACCCCAGAATCCAAGCTGATGGGATAAGTTCATGTGCAGGTCTCCTCTTCCTGGAGGGAGTGAGGAATGTAGTCAACAAGGTCTCTGCCCTTTGATGCTACACAGTTCCTCATTTGCCTTCAATGGGCCATCTTGTGTGCAGGATGAACACTTCACATTAATTAATGCTTCTTTTCCTGTTTGGTGAGTTACACGATTACACAGGTTTACAATGCAAACGCTCATAACTTTATACCATGCACAATAGAGGTTAAAAGTGAGATCTGTATATGCAGCATCCTTCACTAATCATAATGTCTAGACACCAAACACATTCTTACAGCTCTTAATATTTATCTTAACAATTCTAACACACAGGTAAGACAGACTAGTTTCCAGTTATGTTTTTGTCAGTGTTCAGTGAGGCCTGAGGCTTTGGCATGAGTTGGTACCTGGTGTGTCAGCATCACACTGTCTATCTTACGTGTTGGATTCTAGTGGGTACAGTAAAGAGAACAAGTGGAATTCCATAGACTTTGAAATCTACAAACAGTATTAGTTGTAAGAATAAGAGTTCAACTTAGAAATTAGGGTTGGAAGATTTCTTTTTACTTACGATTTTAATAATTCTAAAAAGGAAATTTAATATGTAGACAGATTTAGTCTTTCCTCACAAGGGAGTTGGCATTTCCTGATATTAAGTGATACAGTAGTGATGTTCAGTTGACAGTAAGTAGCTAAATAGATTTTTGGGGATTGCCAAAGTTTGTATGGCATTCAGCTAGTATTTAGGCTTTTGGCTGCAGTTGTCTGAACTCAGATGTGGATTATTTCTTTACCCCTTTGTTGTAGCTCTTTAGCCATTTTGCAAACTAATTTTGGTGATGTACTCCAGCAGTTCTCCACCAGGGGCCCCACGGCTGAAGCCCAGATCCCTGGTGCCCCCTGTGGAGCTGAAGCCAGGAGGTGCTGGACTGAATCCCGGAGCCCCGAGCCCTGGTGCTCCCTGTGGAGCAGGAGCCCTGGTGCTCCCTGTGGAGCAGAAGCCCTGAGCCCATGGGCAGAGTTGGGAACATGGAGGGATTTCCCTCTCACCCCCCCCCCCCCCCCAAACTGCAGCACAAGATCACAGCAGTCTCGGGAGCAGCTCCACACCTCTCTCTCTCCCCCCTCCCACCCAATCTCCTCTCCCTGCCTCCGGCCAGCTCGAAGCCAGGAAGCCGGAGATGGGCAGTGTGGAGCAGCTCCTGCTGTGGCTGGTGCCATGGAGCAGACAGCAGCACAGTTCCTTCTGGTCCTGCTGGTGCACCAGGCTGATGATGCTCCTCAGCTCCTAGCCCCTTTTGCTCCCTCAGAGGCAGCCGGTAAGAGCCCCCTGGGTGGGGAGACCCAGCTCCATGTCTGGCAGACCCCTCCGGGAACAGGGATCGCAGGGCAATCCTCCCAGCACACAGCCCCTAATACCCCTCTCCCCACAACTTGAGGCTATGCCCTCCCTACACCTTAAGCTATGCCTGGATTGCACACAATCCCTAGTATCCCTCTCGCTGCACCCTGAGTTACCCCCACCTGCACACAGCTCCTAGCCACTCCCCTGATTGGACCCACAGCCACTACCTGTGTGCACACAGCCCCTAGCTACCCCCTCCCTGCAAGCTGAGCTACCCCCTGTCTGCACCACATCCCCAAGCTACCCCTTCCCTGCATCCTAAGCTGTTTCCAAAGTTTTTGAGCCCCCCACCTTTGAGTTATAATTTTTGGTTGCACGTTCCCTTCCTTCCCCCCCCACCCCTCCCGACAGGAAGGGTGGCCTGCTGCAGTGAGTCAGGGGTGGAGGTAGCATTCCCTCCCTAGACCCCGCCATGTGGAGGTGGCTTGAGCCCCACTGGCCCCTGAAATAGAAATCAAACTACGGCCCATGCCCAGGGCCCCTGTCCCGAGGCCCCCCACCCCTGCTGGACCCTGGAATTTTTATAGTATGTCGAGGGGGCCTTAGAGAGAAAAAGGTTGAGAACCCTGATGTACTCCATTATTTCTGGTTTATGTCGTGGGTTTTTCCGAGATATTTACTGTTAACAAGGTATATGAACAAACTGAATCACATCACCACACAGTCTGTTTGTAGTCCAACTTCTGTACAAAGAGCAACATGTGAAAAATTCTGCTGTAGAGCATTTCAACAGACCATGATCAAAATTCTGTATAGCTTCATGAGGACACTCCTTCTTTGAGTCTAACTCAGTGGTTCCCAAACTGGGGATCGTAGAACGTTATAGGGGGTTCGCCAAAAAAATTTCACTCATGGCGGCCAGAGGACCCCGGGCATTGGAGGCAGCAGGTGAGACCCGGTTGCAGGGCAGACAGCCCGAGCCCCAGGGAGAGCGGGGGAGCCAGCAGCCCGAGCCCTGCCCCCGTCAGCGGGGGAGCTGGCAGCCCGAACCCCAGCGCTCCGCACGGGGCTGGCAGCCCGAGCCCCAAGGATAGTGGGGCCGGGCAGTTGGGGCTGGCAGCCTGAGCCCCGGCAGTCAGCAGAACCTTCAGCCCGAGCTCAGTGGAGCTCAGTTGACGGGGGCGGTCAAGGGGGTCCATCAGCAGGAGCCCCATGGATTGTGGAGTGCAGAGGAAATTTAAACTTAAATCCTTGGAAATACTCATTTTTAGGAGGGGGTTCACGAGATTTCACAATTTAGTGAAAGAGGTTTGCAGGCTGTTAAATTTTGGGAACCACTGGTCTAACTCTAGAGTATGGACTAACAAGGTTCCTCAGGGTTGAGTTCTTCTCATTTTAAATAACTAATTTCACATTCATAATAAGCAATGATTCTCCTTTCCATTACTACATTCTGACTGTTCAGTGAACTTATATGTTCAGGAAAGGTTTGCAAGATTTTTTTTTTTTTAAAGTGATGTAGTAGATTCTCCGCAAACCCAGGAATCTCAATGTTAAACTTAAAAGAAATTCAAATATTTTTAGATATAGAAATGTACACCTAAGATTTAACTCCATCTTTTAGTAATGCAATGCAATAACAATAAAGCTATGATTGAGATTTCAGTGTTTGTGGCCTCACACTAGATTAAACTGATTTTTAAAAATAGGGGGCTTTTTTACACATTTTCCTCTGTCCCCCATGGTGTCAGTAGAGGCATAGAATCATAGAATATCAGGGTTGGAAGGGACCTCAGGAGGTCATCTAGTCCAACCCCCTGCTCAAAGCAGGACCAATCCCCAACTAAATCATCGCAGTCAGGGCTTTGTCAAGCCTGACCTTAAAAACTTCTAAGGAAGGAGATTCCACCACCTCCCTAGGTAACGCATTCCAGTGTTTCACCACCCTCCTAGTGAAAAAGGGCAGCATTATGATCGTTTTGGATTCCTTAACTGTGCATTTCTATACATTAAAATATTTAGATTTCTTTTAAGTTTCACCTTAACTCAAATCCGGGTTTGTAATACATAGTTTGGGGATAATTACTGAAATACTGTCAACAGCATCTCCATTTTAGCATAGCTTTTTCTTTGCATGCCCTTGGTTCTTCTTAGTGTGCTGCTCATGTTGATTCCATTCTAGATGTGCGTGTGCCCCTGTGTGTGGTTGTCAGAGATTTTTGCCTTAGTGGTATCCATAGGGCCAGGTGTAGCGCCCCCTTGAGTGCCACGCTCATGCTTTGGTATATCAGGCAATGCCGACTCTACACCCTCCCTGTTCCTTCTTACCACCTGTGGTGGTTGGTCAGAGCACCTTTCCTTGCATAGCAAGGGCTAGCAGTTTCGCCTCCTCTAACTTCAAGCCTTCGGGCCTTGTAAATAGTTTGTATATAGTAGTCAGTGTCAAGTAGCTGTTAAGTGTAGTTAGAAGTTAGAGTCCTACTTCGCCCCAGATGGGGCATGGTCCTGGTCTCTGGGGCTTCAGCCATGTGTGGACAATAATAGGCCTATGCCTGTAAGTGATCCCCATGGCAACTGCCTCAAATGCTTGGGGGAATCACATGTGAAGGACAAATGTCATATTTGAAAATATTTTTGAGCCAGGACTCAGAGCAGGATATTTGTTTGCGGGCTCTCCTCATGGAGGCTACCCTTTGTCCGGCATCTGAGCCATCCTGCCAAGACTCACCTAATATCTCGGTCTCGGTGTGCAGCACACCCCTGGCACCACCCGGCACCACTCCCCATATCTGGTGCCCAAGAAGAAAACACAGATGCATAGTCCCCGGCACCGGGCAAGAAGGGCCATCGGGCAAAGGAACCATGTGTACGTGCCTCCCTTAGCCCCTTAAAGGATCCACCACCAATTCCTGGGAGCAGTAGGGGACCCAAACTCCTGATGGCATGCATGCCTTCCCAAGCTTCCTTGGCACCGAGAGAGCCAGAGACCTCCGCCCATATTGCAGGAAACTGCAGAGTCTCCCTATGAGGGCAAGCCAACTACTAAGACCCCTTGGGGCAGTGGAGTGCTGCTGATCCCCCAAGACAAGGCATTGCTCTTGTCCTCTGCACCACAGATTCTGGAGTCGCAGCCCAGATCCTCTGGGAATCACCCTTGGTCACCGTTACCACAATCGTGATCCCTGCCATCTCAACATGGATCACCTAGGGGGAGGGCACCGGTCCCCGTACCACCGGGAGCTGTTTGTCCTCCAGCCGGTCGTCCTCTTGGTGCAGATCTTGGTCACCTGCCCCATGGGAGCGCTCCCTGTCACAGCTCCAGTCACCCAGGCACCGATCTCCTCAATACCAGCACCGATCCTCTCATTCCAGGCACCAGTGTTCGACGGTGAGCAGGCAGACGCAAGCGTCGACGGCCCCACCATGGTCACCGAACTAGGATTCCTCCAGCACGGAAGGGCAGTTCAGCCCCTCACCCACACTCCATTGGTGCAATTAGGCTTCCGAGGCCGTGTCTACATCGACGGCGCCACCTTGTCAGCATGGCTAGTGGCCAGCACGGTGGCCTTATTGGAGCGCATGGGGTGTTCTGGTCATGACGATTCCCGCTTTGCACCGCTCATCTGCCTCTGCCTCAGAGCAACAAGTTGCTCCCCTAAACCTCCCTCCCCCACAGGGGACAATGCCCCAGGGCCTCCCCCAGTGGTACAGTCATCATCTTCATCTCTGGACAAGGTGGTCGCGGGACCCTTGCTGGCCAGCCCACCTGATGACTTTAAAGAACACCAGGCCCTGCTTCAATGGATGGCCAAGAACTTGGGCGTAGAAGTGGAGAAGATGGCCAAACAGGCAGACACCTTGTTCAGTGTCCTCTCAGCCTTTACCCTGGTCCGTGTTGCACTACCAGTGCATGACCGGGTCCTCAAAATTGCAAAGGCCCTCTGGCAAACCCTGTTTTCCATTCCTCCCACCTCCAAAAGGGCTGAAAAGAAGTACTTTCTCCCAGCCAAAGAGTTTGAGTACCTTTATACCCACCCACCTCTGGGCTTGTTGGTTTTCTCTGCGGCCAACGAAAAAGACAAGCAGGGGCACATCAGCTCAACTCCCAAAAATAGAGGCCAAAAGATTGGACCTTTTTTGGAGAAAAATTTAGTCCACTGCCAGCCTGCAATTCCGGGTGGTGAACCATGGGTAGAGAGAATTTTAATTTATGGGACTCCCTCCATAAGTTCAGAGAGTCCCTTCCACAGTGTTTGGCCTATGAATTCAGCACCCTGGTGGCGGACGGCACTGCGGCGGCTAAGTGCTCCTTCCAGATGTCGTGGAACACTGCGGACTCGGCAGCTAGGGTGGTTATGTGGCACAGCTCCTGGCTGCAGACCTCCGGTCTTTCCCAAGAGATGCAGACCTGAGTCCAGGACCTCTCATTTGATGGGAGTGGTCTGTTCTCCGAACAAACAGATGCGAGACTGCATGGGTTGAAGGACACTCGGGCCACCCTTCACTCACTGGGCATGTATACACCTCAGTCTGCATAGAAGCAGTTCTGGCCACCCCCACCGCTAAGGCCTTGGCAGCCTTGTCAGGGGTCTGTTAGGAGGAGGGATAGAGACCTGAGTTTTCATCATCGCCTCTCTTTCTCCTCCCTCTCACCTGTGCAGCCCAGGCCAGCGAAGCATCCTGGGGGCCAGAAGCTCATTTTGAAGGTGTGCTCAAGAGTGACACCCCAGTCAATTCCCTGGAGCCACCCTGTCCTTTCCTCAATTGTTTTAGTCTCTACTGTTTGGCCTGGTTGTGGGTCACCTCGGGGTGCTGGACATAGTAACTCGTGACTATATCTTGCGATTTTCAGCCGCCCCCACTCCAACCCTCCCTTTTCCCATCCATCTTCAGGTACCCTTCTTACAAACAACTCCTCATTCAAGAGGTCAAGAACTTCCTGTGCCTGGGGGCGGTGGAGGAGGTCCCTCAGGACATGAAAGGAAAAGGTTTCTGTTCCGGCTATTTCCTAATTCTGATGGCAAAAAGGGGGGTCTCAACAAGTCTCTCAAAAAGTTGAAGTTTTGCATGGTCTCCCTGGCCTCCATCATCCCCTTCCTGAATCCGGTAGATGGATACAGTGCCCTCAACTTAAAGAATGCTTATTTCCATATTCCAGGTCACAGATGCTTCCTCAGTTTCGTAGCAGGCTGGCGCCATTTTTAATTCACATTGCTGCCTTTTGGCCTCTCATCGGCCCCCAGGGGGTTCACAAAATGTATGGTGCTAGGCATTATCTGAAATGCCTAGGGGTCCAGGTTTTCCCATATCTCGATGACTGGCTCATCAAGGGCAGGTCTTGGGAACAAGTGCAGAGGAGCCTCGATCTGGTGCATGCCACTTGCCACACTCTGGGCCTGTTAATAAATGAGAAAAAAATCCACCTTAACTCCCGTCCAGTGAATAGAGTTCATTGGGGGTGGTTCTCAACTCCACGCGAGCCAGAGCCTTCCTTCCGGAAGTGCGTTTTCAGGCCATGTCGGATCTGATCTCCCATGTAAAGAACCACCCGCTCACCACGGCTCACACCCGCCTGTAGCTGTTGGGCCAGATGGCTGTGTGTACATATGTGGTCAGCCATGCTCTGCTCCATCTCTGGCCGCTGCGAGCGTGGCTGGTGTCGGTCTACATTCCCAACAGGCATAACCTAGACCTGATAGTCAGGATCCGGACCACATTGGGTAATCTCTGGATTGGTGGTTGGACCCTGAGTTGGTGATGGAGGGAGTCCCTTTCATGACCCCATCCCCGTCGCAGACCCTGGTCTCCAGTGCTTCGGACCTGGATTGGGGAGCCCACCTGGGCGAGCTGAGCACCCAGGACTGCTGGTTGTGGGATGTCCTGGACCTCCATATCAACGTCAGGGAGCTCAGAGCAGTTCGCTTGGCCTGCCAGGTGTTCTTGCCCCATCTGAATGGCAAGGTGGTGCAGGTCCTGATGGACAACACTGCCGTGATGTGTTACATCAACAGTCAGGGAGGTGCCAGGTCTTCAGCCCTTCGTCAAGAAACTCTCTGCCTTTGGGATTTTTGTGTGCGGCCATTCATCTGATAGTTGTGCACCTGTCTGGAACCAGGATCACCTCACCAGGACTTTCTCCTCTCACTTTGAGTGGTCGCTCCATCTGGAGGTGGTCAGCATAATCTTCCAGAGGTGGGGGACTACCCAGGTGGACCTGTTCATGTCCAGGCAGAACAGAAAATGCCAAGTGTTCTGTTCAATCCTGGGAATGGACGGGCACTCCCTGTCAGATGCCTTTCTCATTCCATGGTCATCAATGTACACCTTCCCGCCAGTGCCACTGATTCATAGAATCCTTGTAAAGATCAGGCAAAATAGGGTGAAAATTATCCGAATAGTCCCTGCGTGGCCTCACCAGCACTGGTTTGGCGCGTTGCTGAGCCTTTTGGTAGCTGCCCTGCTGCAGCTGCCCCTCTGCCTAGATCTGCTGTCACAGAACCATGGCAGCCTTTTGCATCCAAATCTAGTGGCCCTGCACTTGACAGCTTGGCTACTGCATGGCTAAGCACGGACAAATGGGTATGCTGAGCCCATGTCGAGCAGGTCTTGCTGGGTAGCAGGAAACCCTCCACCAGAGTGATTTACCTGGCCAAATGGAATAGATTCACATGCTGGGTCTCGGAATGGCGTATTCGGGTTGAGCAGGCCCTGCTGCGGGAGATCCTGGATTATCTGCTGCACCTCAAACTCCTGCCATCAGTCAAGGTCCATCTGGCCGCTATCTCAGCTTTCCATCCTCCCATTCCACAGCAGGTCGAGCTTCACTCACGACATGACAACATGGTTTTTGAAAGGTTTGGAGCATCTGTACTCACACTTCCAGCATCTCTCCAGCCCCCCTTCTCTCCCCCCCCCCCCCCCCCCGGACTTGAATTGTGTGCTGTCGTTGCTATAACATCAGCCTGCAGGGTGTCCGAGATCAGGGGCCTTACTTCGGAGCCACCTTATGCGGTCTTCTACAAGGATTAAGGTCCAGCTGCGACCGCACCCAGCGTTTCTGCCCAAGGTTGTTTCCCATTTTCATACTGATCAGGACATATACTTGCCCGTCTTCTTTCCAAAGCCTTTTGCATCAGATGAGAAGCGCAAGCTACACACCCTGGATGTCAGGAGGGTGCTGTCTTCTGCATAGATAGAACAATGCCATACCGTAAGTCAACGCAGTTGTTCATTGCAGTGGCAGACAGAGTGAAGGGTCGCCCAGTATCTGTTCAGAGGATTTTGTCCTGGATCACAGCCTACATCCACTACTGCTATGAGCTGGCGAAAGCGCCTCCGCTGGTGATTGTGAAAACACACTCGACTAGGGAACAAGTGTTGTCAGCAGCCTTCCTGCCACAGGTATCAATCCAAGAGATCTGTAGGGCTGCTGCCTGGTTGTCTGTCCACACGTTAGTGTCTCAAGATGACTCTGGCTTTGGCAGAGCAGTGCTGCAAGTTGCAAGACTGTGAATTATGAGCCCGCCTCCGTTGATACTGCTCGTGAGTCACCTAGAATGTAATCGACTTGAGCAAGCACTCTAAGAAGAAAAAACTGTTACCCACCTTTTTCATAACTGTTGTTCTGTGAGCTGTGTTGCTCATGTCCAATCCATTACCTGCCCTCCTGCCCCTGTCGGAGTTGTCATCAAGAAGGAACTGGGAGGACGTGGGGCCAGCGGTGCCTGATATACCGACACATGAGCATGACACTCAAGGCGGAATCACAGCTGATCCTATGGATACTACTAAGGAAAAAATCTCTGATGACCATGCACATGGGTGTGCGCACACCTAGAATGGAATGGACATGAGCAACACATCTCAAAGGAACAACCGTTAATGAAAAAGGTATGTAACTGTTTTTTTAAAAATTCATACACAAACAGTAAACAAGAAACCCAAAGGGAATGCTACTATCTGATATTTATAATATTTTAAAGATGCATAGTGTGAACATTAATTTTTTTTATTTTAATATTAAGGGGAGATTTACTTGCATACCAGTTCAGTGCAAAGTAACCAGAGTGTATTAGCCAATAAAAGTTGGGTTTATAGCTGCTTTGGCTCACCAGAGCTGAACAGGCTAACTGAAGCTGGCTGTTAATTTGCAATTTGACTTATTACTTTAGGAGGTTGTGTTAGTGTGATTAGCAATATGTAGAGAGATGGGGGAAAGCCAGTCCCCAAGTTGCAGTGTTTCTGTGCTTTAACTAAAAAGAAAAGGAGTACTTGTGGCACCTTACAGCTGTAGCTCACGAAAGCTTATGCTCAAATAAATTGGTTAGTCTCTAAGGTGCCACAAGTACTCCTTTTCTTTTTGCGAATACAGACTAACACGGCTGTTACTCTGAAACCTGTGCTTTAACTGTTTCCCAGGCATTCCTCCCTCTGTTTCCACAGCAGTGCTGACTCGTGCATATTGGTGCAGAGGCCTCAAAGCCATAGCCTTTCAAGTACACATGCCCAAACATGTGTGGCAAGAGAACCTTTAAAGAGAAGTGACAGGTGGGCCAGGTGTTCTACCAGTGAGAACTCTGACACATATTCAGACTCTTTCAGAATCATTACACCCAGTACAATTGTTGCATTCATAATTGCTATAGAGGAAGGATAGTAATTGCTTGAACTTTCTCAGTCACGGTGGCCAACAGTTATGAGCTCTACTTGGCCACCTGTAGCCTTTATAATCATAACAGTGGATTGAAAAAGTCATTAATTTAGTTTAAATTCAATCTAATTTCAAAATTAATTTATATTCAAAAGAGTGGAAAAGTCTGCATGTTCTGCAATTAAAGTCATTCAGGTCAAAGAAATTACAAATTAAGTTTTCAATTAACTCATAAACTAATGGATTTACTTGTAAATTCTAAAATAATCATTCTCTCCTCAAAAAATGTGTATACTTTGTCAGTTTTCTGTTTGCTTCGTATAGGTTTAATATTTGACTTGCCAACTCTTTCTTTTATATATACAGTGAAAAGTGTATAAATGGTGGCCTGTGAAAGGCCCTTCATGCTATAGTTATCTTCCTGATATTAGTATGGTCTGAATGGTCAATTTTGGGGGTTCCTATCACTGACACCCATCCCCCCTCCGGCATCCCTGCACCCTCTTCTACTCCCCCCACCCATCCAAGAATGAAGCAGGGGCAGTGAACTGCTGTTCATGTACCCCTCAGCTGGACAGTGCAGTTTCTCCTCCACCAGCACTTGTACAAGACAACCACATAAAGCCCAATTACACAAGTTTAGTGGGAGTCAAGGATTTTTCATCCCATATTATTGGATATAGTGAAAATGCCTCTATAGTAAAATGATAGACACTCTCAAACTTCTTCAGTGCAATTAGAGAGACTTTCACTCCAACTCTCAGCTAGTTAAACTGTTAATCTTCTTGGAATGCAGAACTTCACACCTACCAGGTAGGTAGTAACTGCTGCATTCCAAGAGGATTATCCGATCTCTTCCCTGCTGAACAAGAAAAGAGGGAGGAGTGGGAACAGGATTTATCTATACAAGAAATATTTGTACCTTTATTTCAGTTATTGCCATCAGTGATGCAGTTGTATTGATATAGCACTGATATAGATAGAATTTAGGCATTTGCCACTATGTCATTAGACTTGTTCAGTTAAAGTTGCAGAGTTGTACCATTATGAGCTACTACTATAATATGCCTATTAATTTTTCTAGCATAGATACATTCAAAAAGAAGAGAAGGCAGCTCAGTTCTAGAACTCTCTCTTTACTCTTACAGGAAATGCATCTTCTGAAATTCATAAATATGGCTTTTATAGTTAGCACATCTCTCTGTCTCCTTTTCTCTTATTTTGCAGGGTGCAACTTCACAGGGCTGCCCAATCACTCCCCACATTAGTTAAAAGTAGATAGTCTAGTGGTGGATGCAAGGATTTGAGTTGCAAAGAGATCACCTGAATGTCTTTCATGTGTCTTGCCTACACTGGATAAACTTACCAAAAAATACAAACTAGTTTAAAAGCATCAGTTAAGTTTGTTCCAGTGTCAAAACTGGTGGGAACTTCAGCATAGCCATAGCAGTGTAGGACCTGTGCTGAGCAGTAGCAGATTTCTATGCCTTGCAGGTTCATTTACTATGGCAGGAGAAATCTGTGACTCAGACTGGTAATCTTGCCAGGCCTTCAGGCCCTGTTTTAGGTCCTTCCTCAGTTCTTGATATAATTACTGGACAGAGAGATTTATTGTATGTAGTGTTGTTGTGTCTGTGCTGGTCCTAGGATATTAGAGACACAAGGTGGGTGAGGTAATATCTTTTATTGGACCAACTTCTGTTGATGAGAGAGACAAGCTTTTGAGCATACACAGAACTCAGGTCATGATCTGACCACTGTGTAGGCTCAAAAGCTTCTCTTTCTCACCAACAGAAGTTGGTCCAGTAGGGGAATTTATTGACTCTTGGGCAGCTCTGATTTCTCTGAGCTCTTCCACTACATGTTCATCTCAGTGCAACAGGAATAACAACTCATAGTTTCTCATTAGGAACTCTATCTGGCTTCAGACACCTGTACCTCCCCACTGCTGAACAGTAGCAGAATAAATGGCCTTGCCAGGTCAGTTTCCCATTGGAGGAGAAATCAGTGATGCAGAGTCTAGAAATTTTCTTAATATAACTGGCTTTATTTACGATACATACACCAGTCCCTACACAGAGATGGTCAAACAGCAAGCAGGGAATCACCTCTTTCAGGAATCTTAGCCAAAATACCAATGCCCTATTCCCAGGCAGCAACTCTACTCCAAGAATTGACTCTAGAGAGATTAAAGCAGAGAACTTTAATCCCCTGCTACCTGAAACAGCTCCCCTAAAAGGTGGTAAAAATACAGCATTTCTTCAAAAAACAGTGCTTATGCACTAAGAAAAATAACTTGTAAAAATTAGGCGTGACAATGTTATCAGATTACTCCCCTCTCTCCCCCACCATAATATGAACACTGGATGAGAGAATTTTGACTGTCTCTTGCAAATGGCATCACCTTCTAATCAAAGTCCTTCTTAAAGGGCATAAAAGTCACAAAATCAATTGTAATCTTCCTAGAGGAGTATGAGTTTGTGGTGAACATGAAGAAGTATGATCTGGCAGCAACACCTGCAAGTAATTCTGGACATAATACAATAGTAACCAAAGATAAGGTTGTCATTTCCAATGAGAAACAAGAAAATATCTGGACCTAATTCAACAGCTGTCAGTTGCACCCATGGCATCAGTCAGAGCCCGAATGCAACTCAGCAGCATGCTAATATTGTGTGTGGAAACTCTTCAATGGTAATGTTTCCATGTGAAGTCAGTACAAAAATCCTGCTTCCTGAGTCTTCAGTTTTGTCCAACTTCAGCTACAAGGAAGAGGTTTCACACTCTATGCTCCAGTTGTTGCACTGGTGGACCCATTCCATAGGTTCATTTCAGGCCACCTAATGTTGTAGTTTGGTCAAATGGCAGTAACAACCAATTTCAAGCTTGCTCAGTTTTGGGACTCGTTTTTAAAGTGTCAGATAACGCAGGACACATGGACTAATGGACAGCAAAAACATATAAAGTGGTGGAGCTTGAAGCAATTAGGGCCATGCTACTTCACTTCTAAGAACATAAGAATGGCCATACTGGGTCAGATCAATTGTCCATCCAACCCAGTATCCTGTCTGCCAACAATGGCCAATGCCAGGTAATTCAAAGGGAATGAACAGAACAGGTAATCATCAAGTTGCCAATCCCCTGTCGCCCATTCTCTGTTTCTGGCACACAGAGCCTAGGGACATTTCAGAGCATGGTTTTGCATCCCTGCCCATCCTGGCTAATAGCCATTGATGGACCTATCTATCTGTCTAGACCTGCAGAATGTGTCTGTACCAGTCATGACGGGCAAGGCTACACAATGGGATATGTGAACAGACAAGGGGGAACAAAGTTTTGAACTCTTCACAAGGAGGCCAGCTCACTATTGAAATGGGAGAAAGCCTGCATATACTTTGGACCCTACATATCAGATGATGCATATTATAATGGACTGGATTAGCAGGATGGTGAGAGATCCAGGGTGAATAGTTCCTGAGTGAGAGAGTCATTGTGTCACCCAAGTCTTCAGATTGCTGAGCTTAAACGGATTCACCTCAATGTCAGAAACTCATATATCCTTAACGAGATGGGGACTTAGAAGCAGTAGTGAAAGATGCTGCTTTTCATGACCCTTGGAGCCACTCTCCATGTGTTCTTCCCAAGACAATCCATAACTAAAAAGATCACAGCAGAACCAAGTCTCAGTAACAATTGTGCCTCACTTCACTTGGTGACATGGTTCTTAGACTTAATCCAGATGCAGATTACCCCTCTGGTAATGCAGCCTCAAATCAGACCACCTGGCAATTGTGCCAAAAATCCACCCACCAAAGCCCTAATTTGCTGTCTTCAAGCCTAGAATTCGAAAAATAGAAAATGAGTTCTCCAGGAACTCCCCAAAACTCTCTGCTATGCTTATGTTTTCTTGAAAGAAATCAATACACACAAGCGGAATTCAGATACTCCTGTTATAAATGACACACGTGCATAATTTGCAAATATAAAGCATAACCTGGAGTACATGCAGTGTACCTTATTTATAGGTCCAAAACCACATACCCTTACAAAACACGCTTCAGCAATTTTGAGCATGGTGAGCTGGGAAAGAACTGAGCTGATTGCTAGCCACCAGTATTTCCTCCATTTACTAAGGACAACATCATTGATAAATCCTTCCCAGGTTAACAGGCACCTGGCAAGCCCTGCTTTTTTTCCTCATAATCAGGATCTCCTCCTTAACTGTTATCACTTCTTCAAAGAGAGCTTTGGAAATGTGTCTTTATCCATGGCGCCTCAGTACTACAGGATGAGATTCTTATCACAACGGACCCAGGATTAATGCTGAAAGTTAACTTTTTCTTCCTCAGGACAAAAGGGTGGAGGTATTACTGTCCTTCTGAGTCCCTTGAACACCTTAGATGCTAGAAGGGTGACCAAAATATATCTGTCCAAGTTTGAGGCCTCCAGAAATTAAAGTCATGTTCTGTACCAGCTAGCCATCTGGTAAAAACAGCCTAATAGGAAGATGGATTAAATCAAGAGTCTTGGAAACTTGCAAAGGTAGGGAGGCGACTCCATTTGTGGGTATTGATGCACACTCAGCTGGGAAATGGCAGAGATTTGATGGTCAGAAGGGTTGAATGCTTCATTTTAAGGAAATCTGCAAAGCAATAACTTTGTTTTGAAGACACTAGTGTCCATGTTGTCGTCTGCTGTTAGCTTTTGGTAGGAGAATTTTACAACAAATTATATTTCAGCAACTGGTCATGTCCCTGAGACTTGAAATATGTATATAATTAATCATTCACCATCCCAGGAATTGCAGTCACTATGAACATCCCATTTTGAAGACATAATGGACCCTCCCCCCAACTTATGAACTTCCCTTCTCAAACCCCTTATGTAGTAGGGTGACCCACCCATTTAATTGGCTAATTTTCCAAAGTTGTTATGAAGTGCTTTTGCTAACTTAAAGTTTAGTCAGTGTTTATTACAGCTTTGGTAGCTACCTACTCAGGATATGATTTCTAAGAGGACGTTTAAAACCACATACAGGTCACACCTTAGATTTTGTTTCCCTACTTCATCATAGCAGGTAGTTATTCAAAGGTCTAGGAAAGGACATTTCCAGGTAAAAATAACTTATTTCCCATTCATACTCCTACTTCTGTAATGCTCCATAACTGAGTTTATATTGAAATGATACAGAGTTTGGAACAGTTACAAAACACAGCTGCTGTTTGCTCCTTAGGATAGGCATGATAGTGGGTTATTGCTATGTCCATGGCATACACTCTAGGAAGTTAGATAAAAACCTAGATACCATTGTGGATAGGTTGCAGTGTAACACTACTTTTTCTTAGAATTCAGAACGATAATGCATGAAGAATTCCAAAGCAGAGAAACAAAGCATACTTCTCCCTAACACAGAAGTACAACTCATCCCCCTGTATTCTAAGCTCTCTGCAGACTGAGTGCTGCTAGGTCCAGATTACATGCTTCCCTAGAGTCTCCCCCTGCCTGCAAACAGGATTATGAAAACCCCTGAGACTCTGAAGTGATAGATCACAATTTTAACAGTTTCAATACATCACAGTTACACTCACCCTTCATGATAGATGCTAGCTGTTTGTATACCTAGGGATACAATTCATGGTTTTCATATATAAAGCGCTTCATAATCCAGGCCCAAATGATTTAACAGATTGCCTTTTTGCCCTGTGTTCCTTCCTGACAGATACAGGCAGTGATGAGCTGCCAAAATCTTAACAACTGGTTCCCTCCTCACCCCACGAGGGGGTTGTGGCCCACCCCCGCCACCCGGGGACTCCTGCCCCATCCAACCCCCTGCATTCCTTGATGCCCCCCTCCCCTGTCCCTTGACTGCCCCCAGAACTGGGCAGGAGGGTCTCATGGGCCACCGTAGTGGGTGCCCACCCCGCCCCTAAGAGCCAGAGGGACCTGGGGGGGGGGGGGGCGAGGTGGGGAGTCCCAGTGGTGCTTACCTGGGGCAGCTCCCAGGAAGCATCTGGCAGGTCCCTCTGGCTCCTAGGGGCGGGGGAGCGTAGCTGGGGGGGGGGGCAGGGGGAGCAGCCTTAGGCGCCGACTCCGTGGGTGCTCCGGGGCTGGAGCACCCACGGGAAAAATTTGGTGGGTGCAGAGCTCCCCGCCCTGCTCCACGCCCGGCCCCAGCTCACCTCACCTCCACTCCGCCTCCTCCCCTGAATGCTCCACCCCGCTCTGCTTCTCCATCCCCCCAGCTTCCCGCAAATCAGCTGTTCGTGCGGGAAGCCTGGGAGGGCTGAGAAGCAGGCGGCGGCTTCGCGCTCAGGCCTAGGGAGACGGAGGTGAGCTGGGGTGGGAAGCGGTTCCCCTGCGTGCCTCCCGGGTTACCTGCTGTGGCGCAGGTTGCCCTCCTCACGCGCCCCCCCCTCCCCCAGCTCACCTCCGCTCTGCCTCCGGTTCTAAAAGGACTTCTAAATTTAACAACCAGTTCTAGTGAACCGGTGTGAACAGGCTCCAGCTCACCACTGGATACAGGTGTTTGCAACTAGTAAGTTAAGGCTGAATCAGAACTGGGTTGAGAAATGTATTTCTCTGCTGGGGGCATTCAGTTGAAGGGGGCAAGAGATCTGCTGGAGTCCCTCACAGGATAAAGTTTAAACCATGCTACAAGTTTGCCTTATTTAACTTGGTCTATTTTTACATTTATTTCCTTCCTTCACTTTCTTTCATTTCAGTTCAGCTTTGTTTCCTTTCCCGCTCCAACCCCATGCTCTTATTACAGTAAAAGCTGTTTTATCCGGCACTTCACCAACCGGAAAGCTCTGATCTTCCGGTTTATAGTCCGGTTGGCGTGGCACCCTGCAGGAGGTTGGGGCATGGGAAGGAGTGTGGAGCACAGGCTCTGGGAAGGAGTTTGGGGACGGGGCTCGGGGCAGCCTGTTGGGGCACGGGAGGGAGTGTGGGGTGCCGGATCCAGCGGGCGCTCACCTCAGGTGGCGACCTGTCCCAGCTGCTCCGAGGCGGAGGTGCAGCAGGTGGCTCAGCACACTGCCTCTGCCCGCAGGCTCAGCCCCCGCAGCTCCGATTGGCTGTTTCCCCCATGGGAGTTGCAGAGCCAGCGTGCGGGGTGGGGCAGGGGCAGCGTGCAGAGCTGCCTGCTGCAGCTCCTCCTAGGAGCAGCCAGAACAGGTACCCATTTGCGTGGAGCTGCCCAAGGTGAGCGCCCCCTGGATCCGGCACCCTGCACCTCATCCTGCACCCTAACCCCCTGCCCGAGCCCACTCCCGTACCCAAACTCCCTCCCAGAACCCATACCCAGCGCCCCCCCGGCATCGAAACTCCCTCCCTCTTAGTTAACCGGCATTTTTCACTTCCATCACCCCCCAGTCTCCCAACATGCTGGATAAAACAGCTTTTACTGTATTTTGGAATTGATTCCTTTGTGGATAGTGTGTTTTGCCCTGGGGGCTATTGCAATTTATTCTTGTACAAGGTCTTTTAAATTACTGCATGGCTGTATGCAGTATTTGACTGGTTTTTTAAAAAATGTTTCTTGTTTGATTGTATGATGCTTACTAGAAAGCACAAAAACACTTATAAATATATTGGAAAAAATAAACAATATTGGATGTGTGTTACAGGCCACTGGTTTATTAGTAGTTCATTTTCATGGGTAGTACTGTAAAGCCATATTTATCTGTGCTGTCATTTGGGAAATACTGTTGGAGAACAATAATTTCTTTTTTTTACTTGGCTTTAGACCCGTCATATCAACCCAATCCTCCCACCCAATTTAATAGTTTAGAAGTGTTTTTCTTGCTACTGTAAGAAATATTGTTTAATTACAGATTAATTGTTACTGTTTGACTCAACTGTGATGTGTAATCCAGGTTTCCTATTTTAAAATACAAAGAGTTATCATTGTCTGTATTTGCCAACAGGAATAGGAGATGGAAAAAAATTAATAAATATAAGAAACTACCTTTGAAATGCATTCCTGATATAGATCTTCTTTTTAAGTGAATTCTATATATAATCTATTACATACATTTATGAGTATGTATCATAAATATGAAATATACATGTTAAATGGAGCTGAGTGTGTGAATGTTTTTTCTAATTTAATTATAAGTGCAGGATATTAATGTGGTGGGTGTACACTTTATATTCCTATAAAAAGTAGTTCCTCAAACAGGAAAAACCTAAGAGTTGAAACTGTACAACGTATACATATGGTAACATTGTTTTTTTTTTTGTTTTTTTTTTAAAAACAGGAATGATGATGCCACAGTACAAACTTTCTCAGAATTCCATGCATGGTAGTCCTGCATCTTCCAATTATCAACAAACCACTATTTCACATAGCCCTTCCAGGTAATATAGTGTCTACAATAGGGGAGGGGTCAAACCCATTCTGCAGTGGTGGTCAAACTTGTTTTGAGTCTGTGGGTCGGAAGTAAAAATTTCACTGTCAGGAGGCAAACATTGTATTCTTGTCCAACCACAGAGCAAGCCTCTTTAGCTAGCACAGTTAAATATGGTATTTAAATGCAGACCTTTAAGAGGGTAAATGCATTTATTGAAACCCCCGTCCTTTGTTAGTTAATTCATCCCTCCGTGCATTCCCTAACGAGCAATGACCCCCTCACCAATTTTTGGTGAATTTTCCATACTTTCTGCCTCAATTTGGGAATCCTCCTCTGGAGGATTCTCTCTCACACTCCTATATTGGGAGGTTGGCTGTGGTGCCAGGAGGGACTGGGGCAGAAGTGGGGGGAGATAAGGGACCCACTCCTGAAGATTTGGCGGCAGCAGCAGAACTGAGGTAAAGGGGACAGGAAGGAGGTCTTATTTAAGCCCATACAATGGGGCATTGTGAGAGCAGCTTTACAAAGGACTGCTGAGAAGAGGACGGGCTCAGGTACCCATGGCCAGTCGGACATAGGCTTCTTTCTCAACTCTGCCTATACCAGCTCCTCTAAGCTGCATCAAGAAAGGCAGCTGCAGTCTGGATAGCTTTGTTAATTTTGGATGGGGCTGGATGGGGAAGGGTTCAGCATGTGAGCTGTATGTTTGACACCCTTGGTTTATAACTAACAAACAAACAGTTTGCTTTGTTAAGCTTCAGAACTCTTTTATTTGGCACATTACATAATGCATTTATATACTTTAATGTAACTTGGCAAATAAAATTGTTCCACCCTTCAAGGTATACTTTTGTTTTTTGGAGTGGTGTTGAGGAAAGTTTTCTAGATTTTATGTATTGCAAAAAAACCCAACCACCCAACTCCCCTCCCCCCAAGCCCCATCTCTCCGAAAATATTTTAGTTTTGCAAAATGCTTGTTTTCTTTACTGGTCTTATTCCTTGAGAAGGCTACATTGTAATAAATGTTCTTGTAGATATTTTTTTTAAAAAAAATCTTAAAATTCGGAGTCACTGATATGTTTTTAATATAAAACTACATATAGCATTGTCTACAAGTTAACAAACAAACCACCTTGTAACAACCTTATAACGTCCCTTTCTGTGTGTTTGTTATTTTGGGCTGCACACCTAAATGAGGCGAACCCTCAAAAATAAAAATAAAGCACCCTCTTCACAAAGATTGAGAGAGAACAGAGGCAAATTTCAGACATGAAAGTACTGGGACGAAAAAAAAAAGTTCTTGTAAAATGTACTTTCTGTTTCCCTGTTTTACAGTTTCAGTCTTTGTCTTAACTTTAGTTTTATTTCAAGCAATTGCTTTGTATTTGTTCCATTCAAAAACTCTGTTATACATTACATCTCCTAAGTC
The DNA here is from genome assembly GCF_965152275.1 of Natator depressus. Taxonomy (NCBI): domain Eukaryota; kingdom Metazoa; phylum Chordata; order Testudines; family Cheloniidae; genus Natator; species Natator depressus. The sequence goes on from NC_134238.1 coordinate 25,567,566, forward strand.
TCATTAAGTTTATAACAAGTAATTGATAGTTGCTGTTGTAAAATCAGACATCAACAATATTTTGGAGCGGCAGGGAAAGGGTCATGACTGCACTACTTAAACAAAGTCAGGGGGTGGGATTGTTTACCTATTAAAAGAACACAAAGCTTCAAGGAAAATATAATGCTAAATATACTGTAGTGTATAATCACAATATCAAAAATAATTTACAAAGCAAATTCCCTGTTCCGTAGTTACTCCTTTCTTTGCATTATCCAAGAGCTATTTCCAGGGCTGAATGTTGAGTTTTTTGGTTATGACAAGTGTGTTGCAGACTTGCTGCTAAAATAGAGGAGAGTACTACCCAAACAAAGAGGACCTGATCCAAAGCCCACTGAATTCAATAAATCTTGGATTAGCCCTATAAAGAGAATGTATACTGCCTGAATCACTTTTTCTCTTTTGCTTTATTTATGTCCTCTTTATGGGGCGGATCCAAGGTTTATTGAATTCAGTGGGCTTTGGATTAGGTCCTCTTTGTGTGGGTAATACTCTCCTTAAAATTAGCAGTATAGTTTTGACAGAGAAACAAAGTTCTATGAAATCTTATTGGAATGTCCAGTTATTAATTTACAGTATTATATATTTATCGGCGAGCTGCTAAATTAAACAATTACAAATCAGAATGCCCTCTCAAGGATCTTTTTACCTTTCGGTGCCCACACTGAACTCCTGTTAATTTTAATGGGAGTTGCATGTGCTCACTAATGAGAATAGCCTCCTCCCTCCCCCTCTCAAAGTCCACTTGGCTATTATTTTGGTTTTCTTTGACTACACAGAAGATAATGACTTCTGCCCAGCCTCAGGTAGTTTTCAGTGGTATAGAACACTCATGTGTTTTATGTATCATGTGATTTAAGTCCCCTATAGACACATGGAACAAGATTGTGATATTTTAGAATAAAGCAAGGTCTTTGGTTTCTAGAGGCTTAAATAAGGTTGCCAAGCATCTGGATTTTGACCAGAACACCTGGTTGAAAAGTCTGGTCATTGTAGTCTGCCTGTAGATAGGAAAAGGGGAAAAAGAGGGGGACATATATCTTAGCTCATTTTCATTAATACTTCTGCTTGATATTCCATTAGAAGGCATACTGTACTGTCATTTCTTTAAAACTGTATCCAGAAGAAGAATTCCTGTTTATTTTCTCAAGAAGAAAAAGCCTATTATTTTGTCTACTTTTTTCTTTTGTGTGAGGCTAAAATGTTAAGTCAGGCAGTGTCCAAAGAATAATTTCTAGTGCATTGTCAAACATAAACACTCTGACATGTTACTTTAATTACAAAAAGAATTAATATTCAGTTTAGTTTTCTGAATTTTGTCACAAATTTGTTCAAAGTGCTGGAATTTGCTCCCCAGGCTCTATAAAGCATTTTGTAACAGAACTATAGACATCAACAAGTCTTCAAAAACGATATAACGGACTCCAATATATTTTAGAAACTGAATTGTTTGAAAATGAATTGCCAAATTTATGCTCCAGATGCCACGAGACCTATGAATATATGGATTAATTGATAATGCTAATCAAGCTAGTCATCACGTGAAAAATTAAACTTTGGTTTTGATTTTCATTCAGGTTTTTGGTAAGCTATGAGTAAGCCTGGAAACTGTAAATTTTATTTTTCCTGTAATACCTGGTTAGAACTTTAAACAGCTATTTACTTTTTCTAGGTAGAGTTCTTATGAATGGATTTTTTTCTCCCCTGTTAGTTTTGATTAATGCAAATGTAGCTCTTAAGAAATAATTGAATCAGAGAAGGTGTAAACTATTTTGTGAGAAATGTTACTCTTAATAGGTGTTTCTTGATTCCACTGGATTACATGGCTGGTCTTGTAAAATTTTGTAAAATAAGTGTAAGAAATATGATGCCTACAATGGATTTCCTAACTTGTAATTGGGTTTTGTTTTTAGCCGGTTTGTGCCACCACAGACAAGCTCTGGTAACAGATTTATGGCACAACAGAACAGCCCAGTGCCTAGTCCATATGCTCCTCAAAGCCCAGCAGGATACATGCCATATTCACATCCTCCAAGTTATACACCACACCCTCAGATGCAACAAGGTAATTAGATCATCGTTCTATTCTCAGAACTCAAGATAACTTTAACTTTGCTTGGATATTTCACAGTTCTGTAATTCCTTTCAAAGGGCCAAACCCTGCTCACTGTTCATGTGCAAAATTGCATTAGGTTAGCAGGATCTGTGTGTGAATAAGTTAGGCAGAAATTTGTCTAAAGTGTGCAGTAGGCTGCAAAATTACCTAACTGCCCTTTAAAAAAATCAGCTGGAATTCTGTCCCAGTTTGGGAGAAAAATAGAATACAGCAATATCAAAAAACCTTACAGAACTGAAATTTTTATTGTTAAATGGTTTTCAAACATTTTAAGACCATTTTATGAGCATAACTTGCATTTTCTTGAAACAAGCTGTTCTTAAGGCTTAGTTACTTGGTGAAAATGTAGGATAGTTCTGTATTTCATGTTATGTATATCATCTGTCGCTATTTCATGTATTAAGGGAAGTGATGAAAACTTAACATGAAGGTTTTTTTCCCCCTGTATAACTTCAGGGAATGAACAGTTGTTAGGCTGTAACAGTAAGTTAGAAGATTTGAGTTCGATCCAGCCCAGCCACAAAACAGATTTTGAACCCTCTCAAAGTTCAAAGATGTCACATTTGTCTTTTTTTTTTTTTTTTTTTAAAGGTGTTGGTAGTAATAGGGGCCAGCACAAAATGTCTGGATCTTGATCTGGATTCCAAACTCCTTGCTTCCCTCTGACCATTAACATTTGGGATGGGTTTGATTCATGCCTATCTCTACTTATAATTAGGGTCACAGTATTCTCCATGATTTTACTGTGGCAAAAGTGGCTGCCGAATCCATTGAGTATAGAAATGACCTTCCATCCCTGCAACAAAAAATATTTAATAGTATGTTCCAAAACCTTACACCTGGCTAACATAAATTTTCAGAGGAGAGGCTTTTTAGCCATCCTCTCAACCGCAGCAAGCAATAAGGGTATCCTGTATTTGTTTTCAGTTTGTACACTCTGGAGCTTCACGTTTAGTAAGATTCTAGAGTAAATAGTGTCTCAGGAGATAGACTGTGTACCCTATGGTATCATGAAATGGGAAGTCCTAAGTAGTGCTTAATTTGTGCCAGGCTGAGCCCTGGCACCTCTAGGCTTAGCAGTTCACCTCTGGGCTTGCTGCATCATTTATGAACGTGTAATAATTGCTTGAGCCCCACTATTCTTTCAGAACAAAATTAAGCACTGGTCCTAAGGCATATAAAACTCAAATCAAACATTAGCTTCTGTCCCATCCTTGGTATGGAGAACAGAATATTACTCTGCTACCGACAAAAGAGAAGAATGAAGACCTTGTTGCCACCCCTGAAAGCATTGCAAGGAATTTGTGGGGAAAGCAGAAATGATACTTTTCCTACATATGCCCATCTCATAGTGAGGTAATTGGAGAAGGAACTTTTAATGTGTGTTCAATATTTCTAATCTTTGTGGTAATATATTATTTTCACAATTGTGGTAACTAACAAAGATATAAGCTTGTAAACAAACATGACCAAGAACAAATTCTGTGCCAAAACACCCAGAAAAATGGCCAAAAATATACATTTCACTAGAATAATTTAGAATGTGCAGTCTAAATTATAAAATGTTCTTGGTCTTTCTCCATTTTAATTTTTATTACTGTTTTTCCATGCTTTAGATACAGCCAAAATTTGCCATGAGTTACATTGACTTGATGAGGAAGTATGCATTCTGTACATATCTGTTAATATAGGCCTACTGTTTTCCCTACTTGTTGTGCTGCTTCACATTTTCTTTTGAGACATAGCTTGAGCTTTTTAGTCTGATCTTTTGATGATAGAATCTTTGACCTTCAGTCAAGGAATTTTTCTGATCTTTCCTTTTTCCTTTCCAGTGGAACATTTGTCATTAACAAATGTCTCTACAGCTATTTGCATTGTTTCCTGGCTTGATCCCCAAGTGTTCACCCTTTATTCACGCCTCTAACTTCGACACTGTAACTAAATGCAAGTCTAACTTATTAAAGAATCTTGTATATTATACAAGTATATTTCACTGAGTAAACAGAATTGATCAGACTGGTATAATATCATAAATCCCTGGTAAATGTTAATGCATAATGCTTCAAGTACTTGTTGCTGAAGCAGTGCTGGTGAATTCAATTGATTGCCAAACATGTCGTTGATCTCTCTCTTACATGTATTATCAATAACTGGACTTAAGAAAACCTGTTAATATTAAATATTTGTATAATTATGGTTTTTTTTCTTATTTCAGCTTCAGTATCCAGTCCCATTGTCTCAGGTGGGATGAGGAACATACATGAAAATAAAGTTTCAAGTCAGTTGTCTGGCAATTCAGCTAATCACCATGCTGATAATTCTAGACATGGCTCAAATGAAGACTACCTACAGATGGTGCACAGACTAAGTAGTGATGTATGTTACACCCCCAACAATTTTTTTATATGAAGGGAAATGTTTGACAAATATTTGAATTGTGTGACTGGTCTAAAAACCAAATATTTTGCTAGGTTGCTGTTGACATTTGAAAAGGAGTAATCAATTTAATTAATTTTTCAATTTCTGTTTGTGTAGGTCTTAGTTTTCAAAGGTATTTTAAATGACCACTGTTTTACTTGAAACCACTTTTGCAACATTTATTTTGCATTGAAGAAAAGTGAAAATTGTCTCTAAATCTTAGCTTATTTTAAGAGGGAATTTTGCTTTGTTTTAGTTGCTCAGATACTGTGGTGATGTGGACAGGATAAGAGCCTATGTAGATACATAGCTCATCAGCCCTTTGTTGGTTTCATGACACATTTGAAACACCCTATTTAAAAGGTCTCTGATGTTAGATAGTGATATGATCCTGTCAAGCCTGATTAAAGTTTCTTTTGACTTTGTATTTTTACTCAATACCTGTGAGCTCAAATGTCTTGCATGGAAATTTATTTTCCTGGCATCTGTGACTTCAGTTCATATAAAGGGGGGGGGGGGGGAGGTGAAATTCATGCTCTAATGACTGATACACAGTTTAGTAGATTTTAAAGAAGAGTGATGCTGTGAATTCATCCCAGATTCTTTACTAAATTGGTGATGAATATTCCATTTAATGAGTTTCTCATCCTACCAACATTTTCTCAGCCTGTGTATGTATCTTGTTGAGGTAGTTTTTTACAAGCATGATATGTAAGAACCACTAAGAATATTTTTTGGCATCAGTTCTTTGAGCAATGCTGTTGTAATAATGCTCACTACGGGTTATGAGAGGGGCTTGAACTTGGGATATTTAGCATCAAGTCAAGCCTCTACCAGAGTAATCACTACATTAGCTTGCAGCAGTAGTAGACAGTTATCTATATAAACTAGCCAGTAGAGTGGGAGGGAGACATAACACACATACAAGCGTGTTACACTTTCTCACAGAGGACCATATCAAGTGTGTTAACACCTGGATCCTTAAAACCCTGAGCACAGTTAACTCAGTAAAACCAAGAGAGGGTGAATTAACTGCATCCTTTTTGTGTATTAAAAACAAGCACACAATCATTTAGCTGTTTCCAGAATATCAATGATTGTGTGTTCACCAAACAAGCAATGAACAGTTAATGGAAAATCCATAACTACAGTGTGAATTCAATAGTATTACCTTTGTAATATAAAAGCAGCATCCTGAAAATCCAAGTTCTCTGCCTCAGTGGTACAATTTCACTAAAGTGGGAAGCTTCTTCCAGCATCAAATATACATGTTTCCCACAGCTAATTCTTATTTTAAAAGTACACTACCAAAACAATCATCCGTTTGTTAAAAGACGCTTTTTTGCAAAACTTAAGAACCAGTAGAAATCTTTCAATGACATTTAAAAATAATTATTCCAAGAGTGGGGTTTTTTTTCTTTTAAAAAAAGTTTCCACACAGTATATGCAGCACCAAGATTGAAGCAATATCCTAGTACATGAGAAGATAGAACTGAAATTGTCTGTCTAGAAATCGAGAATAAATTAAACATAACTGGTCTAGTGTCCTTGTTCAGTTTGACTGCAGAAAGTAAACAAAAAGTAAAGTACATTCAGTTTTTTAAATCCTTTTACATTTTAATATTTTAAGATGATAAGAGTTAAGGAATTACCAAAAAAAAAAAAAAAAAAACTTGACAGCATCACTTCAATTAAAGCAGATGCCTGATTGCATCCAGTATAGTGAGCATTGCAGAGAAGTTTTTATTGTAATTTCCTGCTTTCACACACACGTTTCTGAAACATTCTGCTTTAGAGCTGAAATTTTCTATACTTAAATGTCTCTCTGAATGTTTTTTTTTAAAAAAATTTGAGCAATATTCAACTGTTTTTGAGTTTTAGAGTGCAAATAATAATACTACTTCCAATAGTGTCCTATGGGTAACCCACTGTAGGTGTGGCAGGTCCTCATGCGCGTGGGATGGGAGATCTTTGGTAGCAGTGCCTATTGGGCTGCACATGTACTCCTCCCCATCTTGCACTGTGAGGGGCCTCTATATATAGCGCTGTGTGGTCCATGGACCCTCAGTTCCTTCTCAACCACCTTTGGTTTGGGATGGAATCTGCTAGCAGAGTCCTTCTTCCTTAGCCTTTAGTCACACTCTCCCTCGTTTGCCTTAGTATATAGCTGTTTCCATTTGTTTGTGTGTTTTTTTTTAAAGGGAGAAAAACAAATTTTTCATTCTCTTCTGTCCCCGTTATGATCTTATGATCTTAAATTGAAACCTCTCCTCATGGAGAGTTTTCGTATTTTTTTTTTCAATTGGTAGCAAAGGGAGTTCAGGCTTGTATTTATTAGCTCATTGGCATGAGTGCTAATATCAGAGCACTTCTAAATATGTATAATTCTTCATGACAAACTAAATAAAGTGGTGCTTTTAGCTAAAACATATTTTCACTAATTCATATTTATTTTTTGCATGTGCTGGTTGTAGGTTCTCACTCGGACTCTGATTTCATTGTAAAATATACATAAAATATGATGAAAAGTGTGTAAATTTCAAAGCGTCTTAAATGTGCTAGTAGCTGTCTTGTGACCTCCTTCCAGTATTTTTTCTGATTAGACTTTTTTTTAGAAAATAAGTTTATAATATACATTATCATCACTGTTTTTAGGATGGTGAGTCTTCAATAAGGAATGCTGCATCCTTTTCTTTGCGGTCACCACAGTCAGTGTGCTCTCCAGCTGGAAGCGATGGAACACCTAAAGGTACTCTTATAGCTAAAACAGGTTGTTTGTATGTATGTATGTATGAGTTTATTTCCCAATGATAAAAGACAAGTGAATTTATAGGCTATATAGTTTGATCTAACTAGCATTTTATGTTCAGATAAAACCGCAGAAGTTACATGCACATGATGATATTTTTAATTACAATTTTATCTTGGTCCCTCTTTGACTGGAAACCTGAGAAGGACCAAAATTTGACTTACTATATTTTAAAACAGACTACTGTGGAAGATAGCAAGATTGTGAACCCTGTACATGTTGAGGATTAAACTGTATTAGAAGAACAATTTCCATTGTTCTATGGTTCAAACACATCACTGAGTTATTGATTTCTTTATATTTATAAAAGTATCATAACATAAAACAGTTATTGCGTTAATTGCAATGAGAGACATTGAGGTAATGTATGGAATTTAAAAACACCATTTAATATCTACTGTGGGTGTGGCCTAAATATATTAGCTGGATAGGAAAAGTAGGAGGGCCGTTTAGTAAGATAATTAAAAAAAACCTAAAAGTAGTTCTTTATACCAAGCTCAAGAACGTGTGTGTGTGTGTGCACGCATGTTTGCTTATTTTTTCCTGAGTGCCTCCTTACCATTTTATAGCAGTAATTGACTGTGACTCGGTGAATGGAGTACACAATTCTGGTGTATGGCAGAGGATCCAAAGCTATGCAAATACTTAATAACTCAATGCCACAATAATAAAAAGGGGCAAAAATACTTTTTCCTGCCATACCACTGGAAGATAATAAAATACAATGTTTCCTAGATGGCTCAGTGAGAGAGCAAGAGAGAACTGAGACAAAGGATAGGGGTAGAGAAGGGAGGCAGAAGATTGCTAAAATGATTTTCACAGTTCATTGTATTATATGGCTATCCTACAAAAGATGAAGCTGGAAGGAAGATGGGTGGAACCCCTGGTGGGAAAAGTTGTGATTGAAGACTGGCAGGTTGGAGTAAAGAATTTATGAAGTCCTGTGCTGGGTTGTGTAGGTGGCAAAAGAATAATTTAGTTGCTGCCATTATAGCATCCACAAAGTCTTGATCAGTATAGGTGTTCCAGTTAATAAACAGTTTGGTGAATCCAGTCTACCTCACCTCAAACACAATTGACACCCACCTTGAAAATTTTTCAGCCAACTTGTAAGATTGCTTGGACTTGGACTGGTTGTGGCAGAAGCATAGCAGTGGTGGACCAGTTGGTGTGAATTAGTATGGTTCTGGAAATATTGGAGGCATTTCAGGCTCTAATCTTTATATTGGATCCACACACCTCTTGTTTGCTGAAGTCCAAAAGGGAGGTATTGAGTTATTGATGGAGGCCAAAATGCCAGCGTCTCTTAGTGTAGTTATTATTAAATCTTTGATCAAGAGATTATTTTTTGATGGCAAGAATCTCAGCAAATACTGCCCTGTCTCTTATCTCCCTTGTAGAGAATCTTACTGACGTGGTTTGAAATAGTTCTAATAATACTTGAGTTCTCAGACCACTTGATGCATGACCATCTGTTTTTTAGGCCTTGATGTGGTAGGGAGACAGCTTAGTTGCATTGACCAGTTTCCTCTTGGTGATGAATGAACATCTAGTGTCCATGCTGATTATTTTAGATCTCTTAGCTGTCTTTCATATTGACCCATGAAAATACTGTTGACAAGCCTGCAAATAACAGAAGAAATTGATATTGAAAGAAAATTGTTTCCTCCGTGGAGGACCTAACGGGTGGTATTGGACTTTTGCTCATCAGAGAGATCACATGCAAGGTACCATAGGGTTTCCAGGTTCTCAGCCCTCTGGTTCAACATGTGAGGCCTTTAGGGAAGATACAGTAGATATTGAGCTTCTCTGATTTCAAAATATAGATAACCCTGAGATTTTTTGTATATTTAATTAGACTTGAACAGTATGATTGCTCAGTGTTTAATTATGATAAGCACTATTTGGCTGACACAGAATTTGAATAGGGAAAAGGTAATGTTTTAGACTGGGGAAAACTCCTGCAAGAAATGACGGAAGTTATATTTGCTGACTTGATTGAGTTTGCCTGTCTTTTTTAATAGAGTAAAAAAATACCCTTACTCTGGCATGTTTGGCTGCACCTCTCTTCTTACAAATACCAAAGACAGCTCTGATTTGTCTATAAGTTTCCAAGGCTCGGGCATGCCTATTCTGCCTTCAGTTCAGGTTCCGTCTCTCCAATCATGCAAACAGAGCAATGGCTTAGTATTCCTATGGTTCCTGTTACCACATCTTCTTTTAAAGCCAAATTTTGGGACAGTTGTGAGAAGTGTGTAGTGGATCAGTCCCCAAGTAGGACTACTCATCCAGCTCCATCCTTTCATTATTCTCCTCTTTTCCATCATGGCAGAGCCAAACAAAAGGGGCTCCATCTGCTAAGAGATCTTTTCTGGAACTACAAAAGGGGAACCTTGCCACAATTGTTCCCAGTCTACATGCCCTCACTGTGCCAAGAGAAGGGGCTCAGAGTCTGGATGATTTGTTTAGGCCGCATATTCCACCCATGCCAGCCAAGAAACAGATGGAGACATCTTTGCAAGGGTTCTCTTAAGCAACAAAACTTGATAAACAAGACTCTGCTCATCAGTCAATAATGTTGCAGGGTTACATTGAAAAATCTCCCCAAAACTTTTGTAAATCCTTCTCTAAAGAGTACCAAACCAGGATCTTCATAAAAAGTAACAATAATGGTGATATCTAGATCTTTATATAGTATTTTTATTCATAGATTCTCAGTATTTGGCCAGAGAGTGGGTATGTGGGTTTTTGCCAACTGATCTGGCATCTTTTCTGATCTTCCCTCAGGAAGATCTGAGACCTCTTCAGGATTGTTCCCCTACACTTCCTCTCCAGTTATATATTGGATGATAAATAATACAAGGGCTCATGACACATCTCCATGGACTGTGATCCAGAAAAGAATATCAGAGAAGAAAAGAGTAGTCTGTTATATTATTACTCTCCCCCACAAAAGGGAAGATAACCTCCCAACCAAAAATAATTTTTTAAAAAAGCCGAAAGCATTCTTGATTCTCATATCTATCCACAAATTCTAGCTCTTTCAACAAAGAAACTTCTGAGCATAACAACTTCAAGCCAGAAAAACAAGAAGCATTTGCTCTCATATGTGAAATCATGGGAGGACAGTGGTGGCCACCTCTGCAGAAAAGGCTAATATCATTCTATATTAAGAGGAATATCATGAGTAAGGCATGGGAGGTAATTGTTCCACTCTACTTGGCACTGGTAAGGCCTCAGCTGGAGTACTTTGTCCAATTCTGGGTATCACACTTTAGGAAAGATGTGAACGAACTGGAGAGAGCCTAGAGGAGCACCTCAAAAATTGTGGAAATCTTAGAAAATCAGACCTATAAGCAAAGGTTAAAAAGGTTGAGTATGTTTAGTATTGAGCAAAGAAGACTGAGTGGAGGACCTGTTAAGTCTTTAAATATGTTAAGGGCTGTTATAAAGAGGACAGTGATCGGTTGTCCTTATCCTCTGAAGGTAGGACAAGAAGTAGCAGCAAGGCAGATTTAGGTTAGATATTAGGAAAAAGTTCCTAACTATAAGGTTAGTTAAGTACTGGGGTAGCTTACCAAAGGAAGTTGTGGAATCCTCATCACTGGAGATTTTTAAGAGCGGATTAGACAAACACCTGTCAGGGATGGTCTAGGTATCCAGATCCTGTTTCAACATGAGGGGATAGACGAGATGACTTCTCAGGGGTCCATTTAGCACTACTTTTCTATCATTCTGTAATTCTCATGGACAGCTATATGGGAAATAAAAGCCCCATGACACAGACACAGGTGGCGTAGGTCAGCTGACTCTGGCTCACAGGCTTGGGCTGTGGGGCTAAAAATGGCTGTGTAGACATTTGTTCTCAGGCTGGAGCCTGAGCTCTGGGATCTTCCAACCTCAGAATCCTGGAGTTCAAGCTCGAGGCTGAGCCTGAATGTCTACACAGCAATTTTTTAGCCCCAGAGCCTCAGTCAGCTGACCTGGACCAGATGTGGATTTTTACCCCCTGTGCAGACATACCCTCAGTAAGCAACTCAGAGTACCCTGTCCAGACTCCAGGCTGATATACTTAAAGAAGAGAATCCCTGAACCGTTGTAGATCCTCACCATGAGTCAAGGCAGACACACACAGAATGAGAGTCCTTCCAATGCAGCAAAGTTTTGATAACTTTCTGGTACTGATGTCCAGTGTGCCACAAGTTGTCCATCTTTACCTGTAGGTCATAGGTCTGACGGGCTCCATGCATAGAGATTACTTTATTGGCCAAATGGCATGCAAGAGTGCTTAAAGGTTTCCACTTGAGGGCTAGAAACTGTTCTCAGTAGGAGATGCAATGAAAGGTGAAGGTACCATTCAGAGTGATCCATTCCCTCTGTTCCCTCTGAAAAAGGAAGCTGACTGATGGTAGGATTCCCCCCTCTGCGATCTGAATCCTAAATCCCTGATGCCTTTCAGAGTGTGGGATCAGACCCAGGGCATCATAACAAAGAGAATATGATGAAAGGTCAGACTCCAGAGCATCCACTTCTTAGAGGTGAGAATGATCAAGGTGGCTCTTCTAGGATAATCTGAGAGAGAAACACAGTGTGTGGTTCAGTTAGAAAATGTGACAACCATGCTACAAATGTATCATGAAGAGGTAGGAACAAGACATTTAATTTAAATGCCAAAGTGAAGTAGATTATTTCCTGGGCAGAAGCTCATCTAACCTCTGCTAGGGTGATTCACCCAAAAGGATTGCTGAACAAAAAACCTGCCTGGGTTAAGCCATCAGAGATAGACAGGTAATAATGGTTTCTGAACCTGCATGTATTCAAGCTAGTATTTAGAGAGGCTTCGCTCAGTTCAACTTAAGCCTTAGCTGAGACACACCTTAATGGGATATGTTAATGTTCAGTTGTAATGCAAAAGACAAGGCGAGGAAAATAGACTGAAGATCACTGGGAAAAGATGGTCTGGCTCACAGATTTCCAAGTCAGCTTCTCTAAAACGCTTCTCACTCTCTTCCTTTTTTTTGCTACTAGGAAGAATGATTAAGAAGATATAGGAAGGATGCTGCAGCTGTCATCCTTACCCCAGACTGGCCAAGAAGGACTTGGGACTCAAATGTTTTGGAGATATTACACAGGCTTCCTTTTATTCTCCGTAGCAGGCAGGATGTCCTATTTTAGGACCTGCTTCTGCATCACATCCCAGATTACTCGAGTCTGATTGTTTAGTTATTGAGCACAAGTCCTAAATAAGGTTGGATACCCCTTCCAAAGTAATGGAGGGTCTCTTAGCCTCACATAAGCCTTGCACCCTCTCAGCCTACACAAGAGTTTGGACAAAATTCTCCTATTGGTACTAGGAAAGATCAGCTAGAGGAAATCAGGCTTTCCCATTTGTTGAATGTCTTATAGGATGGCCTACACTTGGACCTAGGGACCACCACCACCATTGCTGCTTGTGTCTCAGCACTAAAGACTGTTATAAAATCAGGCTCATCCAAGTCTCTCGTAGATCACTCCATAGTATCAAAGTTTATTATAGCAGCACTCTTATGTAAACCAAACCTATCCTACCTACATGGGATCTTCACCTATCCATTCAAGCAGATGATATCTAATTCACTGTATTTCCTTGCTATGAAAACATTCTTCCTCATCATAATCACGTTAGCAAGAAATGTCTCCAGAAATCTTTGCTATTATGGCATGAGCCTTATAATATTTTCCCTAAGGGCCAGGTTGCTCATCGTGCTTTCAAGTTATTCCAAAGTTAAACATATGCTTCCTAACATAACAGGAAATCATTTTGCTTGACACCTCAACATGCAAAAGAGCATGGCATATGCTGCTTGTGGGAAGAGCTGGTAAATTGTATCTTAGTAGAACCAGTCAGTTCAGGAAAACCTCCTCTTTATTCATTTATTTTCACCCTAGATGCCTAGACTTGACAGCTTCTAAATCCTTCTTAGCCAGGTGGCATTGCCAGACATACACAGCTGAGAATAAACCAGTGCTAGAAGGAATCAGAGCCTATTTAATATGCTCAGTGGTGACATCCTGGGATAGGACATCAGATATCGTAGGGGAAATCTGTACTTTTGCCACCTGGTCACCTACACCTTTATAAAACTCTGTTAACTACTAATGTCATTCCTGTATACACAAAAAGAAAAGGAGTACTTGTGGCACCTTAGAGACTAACAAATTTATTTATTTTTCCTTCACCAGGAAGGTGCTCCAAGTGATGGTCCCAAAAATAGTTATATATGTTGCTTTTTAGGGAAGGGGAAACTCTTGTTTATTCTTTCTTCTCCCTCACTATTAATTTTTCCTTACTGCTTGCTAGATCCCAAATGTGGTGGAGAAGTCAGAATCCAGAATGAAAAAAATTAACTGATTATTTTTCTGGGAATAATCTCACAACCCAGTCCACTCATCTGAGATCGTCATCTGAGATCCTTTGGCCTTTTCAGGCTACTCTTAAATAGAAAAAGCCTGATTCTCTATTGCCCTATACCTTATGTATATGTCATGCCCCAGAGCAAAGTAAGCGCAGATTGGTACTGTTTTACACTCACTTTGCACTAGTATAAATACTTTACAAGGTGAAAGGCAATAGACAATCAGGCTTTTAATGTCATTGAATAAGACATAATTGTTAAGAATAAGAATTGAGTGTTCCATTACAGCTTTAAAAGTACTCATTTGGCTTGAGAATAGAAGTGTATGTGGGGAATGGAGGCAAGCATGTAAGGTCTTTGGACAAGTTTGTGACGCCTCTGGTATCTGCCAAAAGAGAAATACAGTCCTTATGTTCTGTTGTGGGAGAGGGTCATTACCAGAAAGGAAATAATCAGGTAATAGATTTTCTCCTATATGCTGTAGTAAACTAATCTTGTAGGTTCTGGAATATTTACACTTGAGGTCAAAAGGATCTCAAGTTATATATCACAAGAATTGAAGTCAGTGGTGGAAGGCAGAATGAGAGACAGCCTTGGCAGAAGCCAGGATTTTGGCCTGGGGGATGAAGATGCGGGCTGATTTGAGAAATGCTGGAGTGAATAGCTGCAAGATTTTTAGAGTCTGGATGTGAGGAGAAAGGGAATCAAAGATGATTTCATGGTTGCAAGCTTCAGTGGGAGGGAGGTTAGTGTAAGTGACAGTCGTGATGAGGAAAGGAAAAAAGGATTAGGGTAAAATAAATCCAAGTTACTACATGTTTAGTGTAAAGAGGTTGTAGAACATCTATCAGGGTGAACTGGAGAAAAAGCAAGGCGCAAGAGCTTGGACAAAGGAAAAGAGGACATTTGTGGAGAGAGCTTTTAATTGAACGTAGACCTTGCCACAGTTATACCTCATTTTGTCACTGTTAGATCCATGTGTTGCAATGTGCTGTCCTTGGAGCTACTTGGAAAATCAATCAGAAACTTCATCTGCAGAATAAGGCTTCGTCCTTACTTAGTAGTGTCTCTTGCATAGATCATATTACAATTGCAGTCTGTCTTCCAATTAATTTGAATGCAGTTCAAGGTGTTAACCAATAAATGTCTAAGTGGTTGAATTGTAGCTACCTTAGCTACTGCCCCTCTCCTCAAGTGTTATCATGGTATCATTAGAAAAGCTTAAGCTAATAGCCCCCATGTTTAATCTAGAGGAGGCTTCATAGCAGGGTATTTTTTAGCAAGGGGCCCTTTGTGCCCTTCACTTCTCCACATCATCACTCCCACAATGGACCAACAGAGCTCAAATTGTTGACCTTTGCAAAGTTTATCTATTTTCCTAGGCTTTTTGTGGAACAGAGAGTTAAGGGAGCTTGCACTATTTGAAAATGAAAAGAGGTTTTTTAAATTTGTGGTGAATTCGGGAGGTGTGTATGTGAACATTATCCCCTTTTTTAAAGTTCCTGTTTGTAAAATACATGTAAATGTGCTCAAAACTTGGGATGAATGCATTTTAGAAAGAAAAGTAAATAAGTTGGGAGATGGGGAAAAAAAGAACAGATGAAGAAAGGTAATGGTGGAAACAATATCCTCAGTCACTTGTGGACAGAAGCATTGCCTCTAGGTGAATTGACTAAGTGCTCCCCTAAAGTAGGAAAGTTGCAAAAGAAATAGATATACTAAGGGAAAAAGAGTAAAGGAAGGCCATTTTTATTTTGCTTTTGAAATGCTTCCTAACTTCATCTTTCCAGGAACATGTTTAAGTAGGGAGCCTTCTGTGACCTGTGGATGTGTTCAGATTTCATTTTATTGCATTTGGAAATGCATAGATGTAGTGACTATTGTCTATCTATAGCTCATCATTAAATTTTCATCACTGGACCCCACGAGAATCTATGGAGACTTAAACCCTTCCTTTTCCCATAGACCAGGTTACCTTTTCATTAACCTAAATCTTTAATAGTTGATGTCCTGGCCTGAACTTATAAGAGCTTTGTGAAAAGTTTTGGCCATCTTCACTAGAATGGTGCTTTCTCCACTACGTGTGGATTGCTAAAATAAATTGCTAGGAGATATGGGCATCCTTTGCTGCAACTATCTGTATTACATCTGGCTTTAGGATGTTCTTCATCATGCATCTTATTTATATACTTACTCTTTGTAAGCACAGCTATTTGTAGAAATACACATTATAAATAATTTAGGGTATATTTAGTGTGTTTTTATATAAACTGTGAAACACCATAACTGTTCAGTTTTTCTGAATTATTATTCTAGGATCAAGACCACCTTTAATCGTACAATCTCAGCCTCCACCTTATTCATCACCTAGAGATGTACCCCCAGACATATTGTTAGATTCTCCAGAAAGAAAGCAAAAGAAACAAAAGAAAATGAAGTTAGGCAAGGATGAAAAAGACCAGACTGAAAAAGCTGCAATGTATGATATCATTAGTTCTCCTTCCAAGGACTCCACTAAACTTACGTTAAGACTCTCTCGTGTAAGATCTTCAGATATGGACCAGCAGGACGATATGCTTTCTGGTTTGGAAAACAGTAATGTGTCAGAGGGTGATATTCCTTTTAATGTGCAGTACCCAGGACAGACTTCTAAAACACCCATTACTCCACAGGATGTTAATCGCCCACTAAATGCTGCTCAATGTTTGCCTCAGCATGAACAGACAGCATTCCTTCAGGCACAACAAGTGCCTGTTTTACAACAGAACACTTCAGTTGCTGCAAAACAACCTCAAACTCCTGTGGTACAGACACAGCAACAGGTTTCGCAACAAGGAACTATAACGCCATATGATGAAGTAGAGTTGGATGCATTGGCTGAAATTGAGCGGATAGAACGTGAATCAGCTATTGAAAGGGAGCGATTTTCAAAAGAAGTCCAAGATAAAGGTAAAAGGATTGTGTATATATCCTATTATTTCCCATCATCACATAGTTCTGTTCTGTTCTGTATAGGTTCTTATACTGCCATCATCTTTGTTGTCCAAAATGAACTGTGACCTTTCATGTGTGTAATATCTGGTATTACTTTGCTTGCAATCCTTAAAATCTGGAGAATGAAGTTGTTAGGTTTTTTAATTTGGGTTCATACAAAATAAAGTTAAATTATTCATAAACTACTCTTAATTTTGAGCCATGACATTAGATCAGGATAGAGTGGACATTGCTTGTGATGTTACTTGAATTCTGACAGTACCACACAATTACATTGATAGATGGAATCACAGTTTCTAATAGATATTAAATAACGGATCAATTAGTTGATGAAAGAGACGCTTCCCTTGTGCACTAGTTTACTGACCATACAGTATAAACATCTTTTTTTGAAATTACAATAGAATTGCTACACCACTTCTGTTTTTATCACCAGTCATATCTAACATGAAAGGTATATTGGATCAGAATTGTACATCTTTTTTTAAAAAGGCAATGGTATGATTGGATAATATATACTTCTACATTGCTTTCGTTTTTGATCAACTGAACACCATTGTTTATCTGTAAATTACATATTCCAGTGAACTACTATATACAGTACCTATTTATCAGACTTGTATTCTCTACGCCAGAGGTTCTCAGCCTTTTTCTTTCTGAGGCTTTCCCTCCCCCATATACTGTAAAAATTCCATGGCCCACCTGTGCCACAACAACTAGTTTTCTGCATATAAAAGCCAGGGATGGTGTTGGGGGTAGCAAGCATTGCCTGGGGAAGCTACACTGCTCAGGCTTCGTCTTCAGCCCTGGGTGGCGTGGCTCAGGGCCCTGAGCTTCAGCCCCATGCAGAGGGGCTTTGGCTTTCTGCCCTGGGCCCCGGGGGTCTAACCCTGGCCATGCTTGGTGGACCCTCAGGATCCCCGGACTCCTGGTTGAGAACCACTGCTCTACACCATAGAAGCTAGACTAACCTTTGGAGTGTTCCTTTTCCCTCTTTATTTAAATATCTATGTCTAAAGCCTGCCCTCCATAGATGCCTTTTCAGGGTGATCCTTTCTTGATCCTATTTTACGTTTCTGATCATGTTAACCAGTGTTAAGGTCATTTGCTATGAAGTTATAACAGTGGAATAAAACCCCACCTCTAGAAATTGAAAACAAGGGGGGTATGTGGGTGTGTTTGTGTGTTACGTGGAAAAGGCATGTTAAATGAGAATGGGTAAACCTTAGTTTTGTTTAAAGGCAGCCTGTATACTATCTGTTTAACTTCTGAGAGAAAATCTTTTTAAGTCTGATGCTAATTTAGCAGAGGTGTCAGAGAAAAGCCTTGCTGAAGTTAAACAGGGCAATTTCTGACTTGATAATACAGTTGCAACTGAACATGTATGAACCAATATCTGAACTGGGCTCTATTTTAGTTGGCACCAAATTTGGGTATTAACAAATGCAGACTTAATCACCCATCCAGAGAGAGCACAAGTTTTTTCCTTATTTAGACCAAAAATTCTGTTAAATAAATCAAAGCATGTTTCTAACCCAAATTTTAATATTTATTACTGGAATTAGTAAAACTTTAAAAAATCTTTTATTTTGTGATAAATTTGAGTCTTGTCACATTACATTATGCATTATTTCAGATAATCCATTTATGGAGAGAAATATGTGCTCTCTTCAAATGTACCGCCTCTTAATCTGATTTTAATATACTTTTGATGGAAGGAAATGCTTTTCTGAATGGCTAAGCTGCTATACTTCTTCTACTAATAATTAACTTGATTTAAAAGTGCTTTCAATTTATTTCCTAACCCTTTGTTTCTTCAAGAATTGTCTCTGTAGATCCCAGCTCTTGGGATGTTCTCCAAGGCCTTTAACTGAGAACCATCTAGAAAAGCAGTGTCTTTTGGGGTTGCATAACCACCCTTCTGCAGCACTCAGATATTCGGAGCAAGACTGTAAAAGGGGATTCATAGACCAAACCACTCTGTTAGTGCTTCATTGTGGCTCATTGTGGGTACTGAACCATCTTAGTGCTCCTGTCTCTCTGCACTGTAATTTTTTTGTGCATACTTTAGTTTTTAAGAAAAGTGTAGCTTTGTTCTTTACTTAATTTTTCTGGTAACTTTTCTGCCATTGCGTGAAAAACTTGAGTGTTACATCCTTAAGGTGATGCGGCCCGACTTCAGGCAGTGCAGATGGTTGTCCTAGGTTTTTCTGGCTAGTTCTTGGCTCTAGTTCTCTCCTCCTGGTTTTGTATGGCTGACAAGAATGAGTGCACAGGCTTTAATTGGTGCCCATACTGCAAAGTCAAGATGTTCACTACAGACAGATACATCCAGTGTTTCCTGTTCTTGAGAGCGGGTCATTCCCCAGATGCTGCTCTGAGTTTTATGGCTTATCTCTCAGGATAAGGAACTTGAGCAAAAGTGTATTTGGTGCTTAGTCCTTGAAGAGTACCTTCTGATCTCAGCCTGCTGGTTCTAGAACCATCAATGGCTTCTTTTATATGATCACCCTCAGGAACCATTGAAAGGCTTGTTGTATTTCCCAAGGCTTCCTCAGCTATGGAGTCCTTTGGGGTTATGATGTCTCTACAGCACTGTACTTTCTCAGAGATGCACTCTAAGGCTTCTCACAGCCATAGTCTAAACTTCAAGGCTTTTGGTGCATGTGAACATGTTCTTTCCACGGGTGTTGAATCATTCTGGAGAAGAGGAGGAACTCTCCTGGGGATACTTTTCAGAACTGGCATGAATGATACTCTTTAGAAAGAAATGCTATGATTCTTGAGATTGGTTGGTACATATGAGGGATGGGGATCTGTAGACTTTGGAGATTATGGTGCCGTCCTCACTGAGTGCCTCAATTCCAATACCTCTGTATTTAGCTCCCGCAGAACAAAGCTGCTTCAAGTTGAGTGGAGACCTCAACTCTGATGATGGCACTGGAGCAACATACTAAGCAGATGCCTTCTTCTCTGGGCTGTGCCAAATCTTTCTGGAATAAAGAAGAAAAAGGGAGATTATCAGGGCACAGATTGCTGCTCTAAGAACTGACATGGTTGACCTTAGCTTCATCAGATGTGAGTAGGAAGCATCACCCTGATACACTGCCCCACACCGAAAAGCTCTTCTGGGATCCATTTCATTATTTTGACCTTATGGTCATTTGGACCTTCATTTACATGACCCTTTTTGTAGTCTTTCCGTCATGACTAAAAGGTACTGAGGAGTCTGGTAAAATGTGTAATTTTTTCTTTGTCTGCTCTTGGGAAGAACAAGCCATCATCTCCTTCTCTTCTTCCACTTAGGGAATCATTCTCTAAATTGATCAGTATTGTGAACAACTTGTCTGTATTGGAAAAAAACTGGTGAAGGTAATGGTGGCTCATCAGATTAATCCATCTTCTCTTTATCAAGTCTCAGGTGTCAGTAGAAGACATAAATGGCAACATGAGTGATTCCTGAAGGATTTTGTAGGAAATGGGATCATCTTTGCCTCTCTTTGAAACAAGAATTATCATGAGGTGACCCTACCCCAGATCAAGTACACGGGTAGACCTGTATATGCTAATGGGCCTCTTTATTTTGGATGGCAGACGAGACTCCCTGTTTCTACTTCTGATCATACTCAGGAAAATCAGAAATTACAAGGATGTACCTATTTCTCATAGCTCCTACTTGGGCTCACAATTTAAGTATTCAGACTTTCTGTACTTCTTGATGCTTCTGTTCCTCTTAATTACTTTTGAATTTTCTCTTGGGAGCACAGCCACATTCTTCATTCTGATCTTAGTCTGTTCAGAGTATTTTGTAAAATTCTGACATTGAGTGTGAGGAGTTTTAACTCCTGTCAGCACCACCCAAGCCAGACCGGTTGGAGGTTGAGCAATAGGCCAGCAATCTATCCTTGTAAAAGAGTTCAGTTATAGAAACACATCAAGGTAGTAATTTTGGCAAACAGCATGATAGACAGGGATGGTGAACACATGTTTGTGCCCTAAGTGACCTGTGACTGTGCGGGAAGGATGCAGATTCAGAAGAACGTGCAAGAAAGTTACAATCTAGAAAATTTCCAAAAAGGAATGTTTTTTGAAGCAGAAGAGATTTTCTTTTGGTTAGATAACAATTTGGACCTTTATCAACACCAGTTCCTTAGACTTTTGACTGTCTCATTTGAAAAAAATTTGGTTTGTCTCTTACCACTACTAGGATGCTTATGTACATTATTTTTGCACATGATCCTACTGTTCCAAGTTTTAATCTTCCATTACATTATACTTTTTAAAATGCTCACTAACTCTCCAGTTGAAGAGCAGGTTATATATCAGGAGATTTAAACTTAGTATTTACAACATTAATAGAGGCACCTTTAAACCTGAAAACTGCCTTTCTGAATGCTATAACCTCATCAAGGAGAATGAACTGGAGGTTTTAATGGCTGACCTTCCTTACAGGGGTTAAAAGTATCACCCCCTATTTTTACCTCAAATGGTTAATGTTTTTCCCTAGACCACATATGTTACTGTGGGAAGTAGATAACATATTCATAATATTAATAGGGCCTTATGCTACTGTTTAGAAAGGAAGGAAGAAAACCCATCTAGAAGTCATCTAGTTAATATATAGCTTTTAGTGAAAAATCCAAAAGGGAATCCATTTCTGTTTAGAGTTTCAAAATGCATTAGGCATGGATTCAGATTTGCTATAATTTTAGTTGGAGGCCCTGTATTTGTAGGATTGAACACTCATTCTTTTGGATCCTAGGCAGGTTCAAAATCATTTTTATGTAATGTGTCTGTCATATAAACTTATATGGAGTTACAGTTCTAGCTGTACAGAGTACTGTTCTCTAGATTCATCAATTTGGGAGAGCCGTCATGCAACTATCATTGAATTCTCAGCTCTTCTCCTGAGAGGCTACTGCACTTAATTCCCTAAAAATAGGGATCTACAGAAGCAATTCTTAAAGGAGAAAAAGATTACCTACCAGTAACTGCATTTTTCCAGTACATTGCCTCTGAAGATCCGTTCTCCCCACTTCTTTGGTATCCTTGTATGGATTCTTTAAACTAATGGAAGAAACGGCTACTTGGACCCTTTTATAAATTTGCTTCCAGTGTTTCGATCTGTGAGGGGGCACTTGCATGTCCTCAGTGGGCACTTCTTTTCTAGATGGTTCCAAGCTGAAAGCAGCAGACACGTACATCCCAAGAGTGTGGATATGCAGGAGCAATACACTCAAAACTACAGTTATTGGTAAGTAATCTTTTTTTTAATGTAACTTTTACATTAAAAAACCAACAACACGAGCAATAAGAATTAATTACTGATGTTGCCTGAGGCATTGTGTGTAATTTAATATTGCCTATACATTTTCATGACAAAATGTGTAGCTACAGGCAATGTACTACTGGTGTACAAAATGAATGGTAAAAGCTTAAGATCATTCTTTGTTTTCCTTAAAAAAAAGAGACATGAGTTGTTTTGTCATTTGTATACTTATCCTGTACAAAAGTAGACTCACAGATACAAGGAAGAAGTTGAAATGAGGCATTTGTGAATACTTAAAATGGGAGGAAGATAACTTGGAGCAATATGTATATTAAAAAATCTAGTGTCCCTACAAGAAAAGAAAACAAGACAAAATAGGATGCTGTATGTATTTTGCAAGTGTGACAGGTAAACTTTATGAAGTCTGCATTTTGTATCACTGTACACTACACTAGGTGGAGCTAGTGTCCTTATGTAACATTGGTAATGAAAAAAGTTTGCTAGTGTCCTATTTTTATAGGAGATAGTGAGATATTTAACATAGATGTGATTGTAATAACGTAGATAAAAAGAATTTCAGTTTACTGAAATTAGATGTTACAGTCTATCTGTAAAAATTGCTTGAATTTCCCTTTTTTAAAGAAGGTGAAATAACAGACTGAGGAAAGAAAACATGTGAAAACACTTCTGAATGTTTTTTTTTTTAAATAGTGTAGATCTCCAATGGCAGTGTAGACTCTTCCAAGTAGAAGTTTGTTGAAGTGTGAATCTGGTCTCTGAGGATAGTAGTAAAGTAGTATTTTAGGATATAAAATAAAATTGTTTCATTCAGACTGTGGCCTAATAATAGGACTATCACTGTACCTATTGAAAGGATGGGAGGAAAGGATTTGTGACAAAAGGAATTGTCCAACGAATAATTTGTCCTGTGTCCTTTGTGCAGTCATGTGTAACAGAGAAAGTGATGATATAGAGTTGGAGCTAAAAAAAAGTTATTGCAAGTCAAGATGAACATACTGCTTTTGTAGTTTGTAACTGGTGGCTGAATCCACTCTGATATTAATTAACATAACATGATGTAGGCTTTGCTCATTATCAGGCAGCATAAATGTCATTGCAATTAGTTAAAGTATTTTTGAATCGAAGGTATGATGGTGTCAGAATAAAATCAGTAATGTATCAGAGGAATGTTGGGGAGCATAAAACAATTTGGCAATAAACATTTAAGAGTTTGCCACTTACACAAGCTATTGGATATAAACCAAGTTGTAAATCAGTCTCTCACAAGTAGTACTTGAATAAATGGTCATTATTTTTTCATTAAGGTACTAACAGTATTTTAAATTTTTCTGTGTTCATTTTTTTTTCCAGAGATTTTCTTACTATTCTAAGTACAAGTATGTATGTTAGATTTTCAGGTACTTGTGGAGAATTATTCTTTTCCAAACAGTTTTACCCATTCACAAAGTGATCACATCGATGGAACCCAACACTTACATTTTGAAAACCTATTTCTTGGGAGAGGTTAAAGTAGGTTACACATTAAACTGTTAAAATGAGAGAGATTTAGTAGGGAACTACAATGTCTGAATGGCTTTGAAGCTTGGCTGCCACTCTTCCATAGTTTTAGTCATGCAGTTTTCTAGTGTACTAACATAGATTGCCCCTGACAATACAGAGGCACGTTAGTCAGCTTGACAGGAGCAGGGAGTTACAAGGATCAGGAGAAGAAAAATTATAATGCCTTGTGTGAGCTTTCAGCTCCTAATTACACTAACTACATTACCATCCTGTTACAAACACACTTCCAAAAATAAGCTGTTCAACTTCCTGAATTCAGCAAATCTGCTCTTAAGCCTCCTTCAGCCTAAGGCAGATCAGCTGAGGGACTACTTAGTCTGAGTGTTTTCTCCTGACATCCCTCTTTATGGGATGTTCCTTTTCCCTGTGTGACTAGAAGCAGATTGGGTCTTTTAGCAGTCACGTCTCAACACAAGTTTCTAAAGTCCTCTGCTTTCAGACTTGAATTTATGGCATACCGTAGGTGTCTGCTTGTTGCAGAGACTTTGGAAGCTTATTCAAGTAATCTTTTAGCAACATAAGGCTTTTTGATGTTCTATGCTAAACTAATTTTACACACACCCTCACACTAAAATATTTAAAAGTTTAGCTCTGTTCTTCAGCCTTTAACCTATTTCCATCCAGGGATCAGTGCTATGGAATCTATCTCCTTTGAGATGCTGAAGAGGAATGGAGACACTCAAGGCATCATGCACCTGAAGTCTGAATAAATCCACAAGAAAGTCAAAATAGATAAAGAAGATGAAAGGATGATGTAACTAAGGTGACTTCATGACATCTATAAGATATTCGTAAAGAGGCCTACCTTAGCATATTAATACAGCAGAACCATTGAAGGTACCCACAATTCTGCTAATATGAAGGGCAGTAACAATACCAGTTTCTTTCTTTTGGTCTCTACCTTTCCATGGGTATTTACAAAAGACCCTTGTCAACATGATTCTCTTGGAGAACAGAACATACATGTCTAACCATTCGATTCCTCTCTGTCTAAAGTCATGTAAGAATTCATGGCAACTGTATCATATCTGGAGGAACATGGTTTCCTTTTAAATAGGGTAAGGAGTCAGCTGCAACCTTGGAGACTTGATGACCTACAGTTGTTCTGGATACTGTCCTGGACAAAATGTTCATTTTGAAGGAGAAACTAGAAAAGATGTTTAAATGACCCAGTCACCACTCATCCAGCCACCATACTTACCGCAGGTCCTGATATGCTGGTTTCCTTTGTGGACACCGTTCATTTGGCACTGCTGTCTTGCAAACCTGGCAAACAAGTAGATGAAGAACATACGTGCTGGTTTCAATTGTAATGTCCCTTTGCTAGTGGGCATACCCTCAAATATTGGAGAAACAGTAGTTTCCAAGAATGAAGGGTGCGTTTGAACTCTGTGGTGGCTCTAGTGGTATTGGCTCAAGGATGAGAAAGGAGACTTAATTGACTGGAAATCTGAGCCATCAGATTAGCCTTCCCTCATTTTCAACATCCTCTCCTGATCATGTGCTGATCCTCACAGAAAATACCACCACCATAGCCTATGTAATTTCACAAGAGGCTAAACATTTTTTTTGACTCCATAGAGAAATGACGTTGATAATGTCTTGAGAACAAAAACTTTCCCTTTCCCCTCAGGGCACTTTATAGAAAGAGAACATCATCATTTATCCTTTCTTTGCTCAGCAGGAAAGATACATGCCCAGGAAAACGTAGCTGGATCAATCAGTTCTTCAGACTTTGTTGGATTTGTTTGTATAGTAACAGTACAAAAAATGGAGCAGTGCTTGAAAAGAAAAAAAACCTGGAGGTAGAGAAGTTGGATGCCATACCTCTAAGATGGTCAAAGGACTGCTCTGTGGCTTCCCACCTACTCCACTGGTTGCAAAGAAGCAGGCCACAGAGACTGACTGCAGTTTATTGGTCCCACAGGTCCTGGCTGTCATTTGATTTATAATCTGTAACCACCACTCAGACTGAGACAAGGTCTTGTTCTGCACCAGAATCTGGATCTGTGAAAGGGAAATATTAGTCTCTATGATATGCTAGTCAAGTACTAGATATGCTACTGCCATTGCAGCAAAAATAATAATAAAAAAATCTATGGATCTAAGTGGCTGAAGTTTGAACACCAAAGTTACAAAAGACGCATAAAGTCAGTCAACTAAGATGAAGGATGTTTTTGAATTCCTTCCAATTTTTTTTGTGTTTTCATGGATCTCCAGAATAGTGACTTAAGAAGGCATGATCTTCTTTGATTTATTGTCCCTATGGGTGCTGCACTACTGTGTGTGCACACACCTATGCACTTTCGTACAGAGATTTTTTTTTGTCAGGGAGGGGCAGACCCACCATTGCTCAAGTTCCTTCTCAACCATCTATGGCTAGTGATGGATTGTCACAGTGTGCGCTAGCTAGCTTTCGTAGTTTCACTCCTCTGATGGTTAGAAACCGTCATCTAATTTCAATCGTAAAATTCTTGTTGGCCACTTTATATCCATTTGTTCTTGTGGCAACAACTGTTCCTTAACTTAAATAACTCTTCTCCCTCCCTGGTGTTTATCCTTCCTATGCACTTATAGAAAGCAATCATATCTCTCTGGTAGTCAATGCCATTAATGAGAGAAATAGACAGCATTGATCCAGATCAACCTCTCATGATACAGAACTTAAATGCTTGGACTTTTCTGGCCTTGAGAGTTACTCTTTGGCCAGTCTACAATTCAGGGTTTTCATCTATCGTGCTTTGATGGCAAAAGCATGACTTTATTAATTACAGCAAATACTCACATTGATTATTATTTGCCTCAAGACCAGAAGAAACCATTTCAGGCTCTCCAGATGATTGCCAAAGCTTCTCTACAGGCTTCACTACATGCAGCTGACACAAATTGTTCTTGGCAATTTATGTTATAGTTATGCATCAAGCTCTGTCTGCAATCCTCTGGTCTCCCCACAGAGGTCCAAAATACGGTGGAGGATCTTCCTTTCAAAGAGCCCAAGCTCTTCAATGATACAACAGACAAATCCCTTCACTCACTGAAGAACTCTAGCGGGACCCTGCAATCTCTTGGCATCTACATCCCTACAATGAAGAGAAATATAACAAGTTGCAGATAGCGCAATGGTCTTGCCCACTCAAGTGTCAACCCCCGCAAAGACTAGTTGGAACCACATAGGAAGAGCTCCAGATTCCACAAAAAGGGGCCGTCATCTGTGTTACTTCAGTTGGTGACTTTTCCCAAGCAGCTATTTTGATCTTTTGGTTTCAGGGTCATGAATCTCCCAATATTTTGGATACTACGCAGCACCACAGAGTGAATGAAGGGATGCCAGATTTCCACCTCAGGACTATTGAAATGAGCTTCAGGTTGCATTTTAGAATGTTACAAAGCTTCTGGAGTGCATCCCCCCACCTAAGATGACTGCCCATTCTCTTAGGGCACAATGCACCTCTATAGCCATACTTAAGAACATACTCATTGCAGATGGTTGTCTGTGCGTATTTTTCTAAGCACTATGTTATCATGCATGTTTCCAGGGCAGATGCAGCCTTTGGTGAGACTGGTGTCCAGTCTGTACTGAATCTGCCTCCTCAAAATGCCCTTCCATAGTTCATGGATGGCTTTTAAGTCATCTGAAGTAGAGCTCCAATTGGGACAATAACTTGGAGGAGGAGGAGGTTACTTGTAGAGTAACTGAGGTTCTTTGAGATGTTTTGTCTCTATGGGTGTTCCATTACCTGCCGTCCTTCCCCCTGGACTTCGTGGTTGAGAAGGAACTGAAGCAGTCGTAGGTCCATCGCTTCCTATTATACCCTCACAGTGGAGCACAAGGATATGTATGATGAAGGTACAGATCCATGGGTATAGGGTGACCAGACTGCAAGTGTGAAAAATCGGGACAGCGGGTGGGAGGTAATAGGAGCCTGTATAAGAAAAAGACCCAAAAATCGGGACTGTCCCTATAAAATTGGGACATCTGGTCACCCTACATGGGTAGGGCCCTACCAAATTCACATCTGGGAAAAAATGCATTACGGACCGTGAAATCTGGTCTTTTGTGTACTTTTTCCACTATACTATACAGATTTCATGGGGGAGACCAGAATTTCTTAAACTGGGGGTCCCAACCCAAAAGGAAGTTGCATGGGATAGAGGGATCGTAAAGTTATTTGTAGGGGGGTCGTGGTATTGCCACCCTTACATCTGCATCTGCACTGCTGTCTGCAGAGCTGAGTTGGCAGAGAGTGGTGACTGCTGACTGAGGCCCCCGCTCTGAAGGCAGCAATGCAGAAGTAAGAGTGGCAATACCATACTGTGCCATCCTTACTTCTGTGCTGCTGCTGGCGGCGGCGCTGCCTTTAGAGCTGGTCTACCACTCTCTGACTGCCTGCTGTCTGCAGCAGTGCAGAATCATAGTCTTTAAGGTCAGAAGGGACCATTATGATTGTCTAGTCTGACCTCCTTCACAACGCAGGCCACAGAATCTCACCCACCCACTTCTGTAACAAACCCCTAACCTATATCTGAGCTATTGAAGTCCTCAAATTGTGGTTTAAAGACTTCAAGGTGCAGAGAATCCTCCAGCAAGTGACCCATGCCCCATGCTGCAGAGGAAGGCGAAAAACCCCCAGGGCCTCTGCCAGTCTGCCCTGGAGGAAAATTCCTTCCCGACCCCAGATATGGTGATCAGCTAAACCCTGAGCATGTGGGCAAGACTCACCAGCCAGACACCCAGGAAAGAATTCTCTGTAGTAACTCAGATCCCACCCCATCTAACATCCCATCACAGGCCATTGGACATATATACCGTTAATAGTTGAAGATCAATTAATTGCCAAAATTAAGCTATCCCATCATATCATCCCCTCCATAAACTTATCAAGCTTAGTCTTGAAGCCAGATATCTCTTTGGCTTCCACTGCTCCCCTTGGAAGGCTGTTCTAGAACTTCGCTCCTCTGATGGTTAGAAACCTTCATCTAATTTCAAGTCTAAACTTCCTGATGGCCAGTTTATATCCATTTGTTCTTGTGTCCACACTGGTACTGAGCCTAAATAATTTTTCTCCCTCTGTGGTATTTATGCCTCTGATATATTTATAGATAGCAATCCTATCTCCTCTCAGCCTTCTTTTGGTTAGGCTAAACAAGCCAAGCTCTTTGAGTCTCCTTTTATAAAACAGGTTTTCTATTCCTCGGATCATCCTAGTAGCCCTTCTTTGTACCTGTTCCAGTTTGAATTCATCCTTCTTAAACATGGGAGACCAGAACTGCACACAATATTCCAAATGAGGTCTCACCAGTGTCTTGTATAAAGGTACTAACACCTCCTTATCTCTACCGGAAATACCTCGCCTGATGCATCCCAAGACCGCATTAGCTTTTTTGATGGCCATATCACATTGGTGGCTCATAGTCATCCTGTGATTGACCAATACTCCGAGGTCCTTCTCCTCCTCTGTTACTTCCAAGTGATGCATCCCCAGTTTATAACAAAAATTCTTGTTATTAATCCCTAAATGCATGACCTTGCACTGTTCACTATTAAATTTCATCCTATTACGATTACTTTAGTTTACAAGGTCATCCAGATCTTCCTGTATGATATCCCATGACTCCCTAAAGTTACAACATCATGAAATTTCAGATTTAAATATCTGAAATCATGAAATTTACGCTTTTTAAAATCCTGTCCAATTTTTTATCAAAATGGACTATGAATTTAGTAGGGCCTTACCCATGGGGAATGCGCACGCACCAGAAGTGGAGCATCCATGGGGACAAAACATCTCTAAGAACTCCAGTTATTGTATAGATAGGTATGCTTGCCTTTCTGCAATCCTGAGTATTTGACAGTAAGAAGCCAAGAAGGTTATTGATCCTACCTGCGACTTTTTTTTTTTTTTTTAAATCTTGGACCCTCTGTATGTAACAGCAGGATCCTCACTTAGAGAATTTTCAGTGTAACCATAATAGTGTGACTGAGAAAATGGAGTATTATTATAAAAAAGGTCATAAGTTTCTTGCAAATGAATTTTTTTGAAGTAGTTTTAATTAAAAACTAAAGTTTATATAATATTTTTTTCAAATTTGGAAGCTATAATTCTGGAAGATGGTGCTAGTGGCAGTTTGTAAGGCCAGGTATGGATCCATAAGAACTTCCCTGTCTCCATTCAAGGGGGAAAGGGGCTTCCTTTTTTTTGACTGTCAGGCATAGAGGTTCCAAGAAAAAAATTCATAAGCATGTCTGATTTCCCTACCACCACATCTCTGTGTTATTGAGAGGGTCTTTCATCCAGCAGGTATTATTGGGTAGGAGAAGCTCAAATCTCAAAGCCTAAGGGATGTACTTGACCTACAGTAAACTAATTTTTGCTTCATTATTGTCAGATTGTGTTGATTGTTTGTTTGGACGTAGGCAGAGATAAATGACAGACAAAAGCTTGTTGGAGAAGAAACAGGACACTGAATGTGTTTTGTCTCTGTAAATTTTATAATTTGGGCAGTGTCCTTAGCACTGGGTAATGGTCTTAAACAGTACTAAGTCACTTAACTTTGGCAGGTTTCAGAGTAGCAGCCGTGTTAGTTTGTATCTGCAAAAAGAAAAGGAGGACTTGCGGCACCTTAGAGACTCACAAAAGCTTATGCTCAAATAAATTTGTTAGTCTCTAAGGTGCCACAAGTCCTCCTTTTCTTTTAACTTTGGCAGTGGCTGCTGCTACTTCTAGCTTCTCACATTGCTGCTGCTTGGGGAGGTGGGAGGTAGGCCCCCTTCTGTTATAGTTTCATAATTCCAGTGGGAAATTACTGTTAAGAGATCATGTCTGTGGACAGACAGATGCTTCTTGGGTAGCTAGGTCCACTCCCAATTTGGAGATGAGACAGGCATGGATAGAGGGTGACAAAATCCATATCTGATAGGAAAGGTCTAAACTTCCTTACAAAGCAAAGATGAAAATGCAGACTTTTTCACTGCTGCTATCGGGATGTATGCAAGTGAGCTAACAAAATTCCTAGGTGGTGAACCTGGAGAAAGAGAAATTGTGAAGATATCATCTTTGCTATTTCTTCTGGTCTTTTTTCCAGCTAACCAACATCACTCTGATCCAGATTAGTTTCACATAGGTAGCTGTCATTCATGTCCCAGCCATAGCCATATACTTGGAAAGCAAGTACTCAGGCCATCTCACTACCTCTCCTAGTATCTCCTAGTAGTATTGAATAGGTGGGGTAGCATTGTAGAGTCTTGGATGAATGATCATCTAAATCAAGCTTCTGCTCTTCTCAGGAACAAAAGAAGGTGGATGAATTTAAGAGCAATTTCTGTGCCACATTCAAGCCTAAACCCACACTGAAAACAGTTGGGGAAGTCTGGACTAAATGGATACTAAATTATGCTAGAACTGCCTCACCACAGTCTGAAATACACAGTTCCTGCACCAAGAAGTTGATAGTCTAAGCAGATCTTCAACAATAATGGACCCTCCAATCCATTCAAAAGCCATCCGCAATCACCCAAAACAATAAGCAACTGATTCTTTCCTATGTCTGCATTTTCATCTTTCCTGATTCTTTCCTATTCTTTCCTCCTTAGTCACCTTCAAAAAATGTGAGGTACAGAAGAGAATCCTAGCAATACTCCCACTTTCGCTTTTTTGATCTATAAGCAAGAAGACCACATGCTTACATAAGTCCAATTTTAGTGTGAGAGACTGCCTACATTCCTGATTTAATAAAACCAGGAGAACCACACTTGCTTGCTGATCCTCCTTTTGCTCATGCTAGACCCCGGGTATCCATCTGGAGACAATTGGCCAAATAGGCATACAAAGTAATCTAGTCAGGTTTCATCTACAATTTTAAATAACTGATTATGTCTTTAAAAATATACTAGACACCTACTAGATAGAGGACTAAATCAGCTAGCTGAAGGCAGATATGTAAGAGAAGAAGGTTGGGAAGAACCATCAATAAGGTCTAATGGCAACACCTTAATCCTTATTGCAGCCTCTCAGCAACATTGAATTGGTAATCCATGGAGTGCATGAATAAGGACTGCAGGTAGGCTACACATACCATATAAAACAATAAACCCCATCAACCAGTAACTCCTAACCAGAGGACATCTGTCAGAAATTACTCCTCCAACACCGGTTCCCATTCCTATTTGTCATCTTAACTTCCTTCCTGTTTAATCTGTCCTAATCTCCAGTATATTTTCTCTCCCCATCCACCTAATAGTTCCAGATCCAGTCCAAATGGAGCTTGGTCAGATAATGTATTTAAAAATTGGGAAACGTTTTTGCCAGAGTCCTAGATCAGCCACATCTGGATATGAGCAATAAGGTATGGTCTCTATTCTTCTCTAAGAAACTTGGGCAGGAATTTAATGTCAGGTCATCTTAACATTACTGAAGATTGCAATGGCTAGAAAGAAGATTGCCAGTCCCTTTCCATGCAAAAACTGCTTGACCACCTTCTTTGCTTGTTTGAGTCCAACTTAGACTAAATCCTTCCAGATACTTTGAACAGCTCTTTTGGCCTATTATGACCTAGTTGAAGGTAGACCTTTTTCTCTGCAATTTCTTGTCAAGTTTGTAGGGGCTTGAAACTTCTTTAGCCTCCTGTTATAAAGCCTTCTGTGTCATGAAAAGTTATTCTGGTCTTGACAAAACGGAAGGAAAAGTTCTTTTTGAGCCACTCAGCTCTTTTGAGGTTAATTTTTTTTTATGGAAGTTCATTTTCCTAGCGTCAGTGACTTCATCTTGTGGAGTAAATAAGCTTCAGGTCCTCGTGACCTCTCTGGATGGTGTCAGAATTCCATCTTAGTGAGCCCATCATCTTCCCCACATTATTCTCATGCTTTGATGCCCACCTTGGGGAGGCCCTTCTCTGTATACTGGATGTGAAAATGTCTTTGGAATTCTTACTTGGTGCAGTCTAAAGCGTCTAGAAATTCCAACCGTTATTTTGTTTCTTTTTAAACCAATTTGCTGGTTAATGCTGTTAACAAAAGGATCATAGCCAAGTGGACGTCTGAGTTCATTTCATATTGGTATCACCTGAAGTCTGGTTAAAGGGTCAGTTGACCAGAGGCAAGGTTATCACAACCACCTGCCCGGATCCAGAGTGTTCATATACCTATCCAAAGCCAATTATGTGGTCTTCTCCTCACACATTTACAATGCATTCTTGCTTGTCTTCAGCTGTTGGAAAGGAATCCTATTCCAAACACTTTGCTCCAGAACTTATTTCTAAAGTAAAGCTCTCCCACCTTCAAAAAAAAGTTTTATTTACATTTTCCAGTGTTCCTTATTTGCAGTTTTAGCCAATTTTTGTGTGGAGCTTTATACCTGCTTGCTGTTGCCTTCTGCAGTCGTGAATGTTGTATGTGATGTTGCATTTTTAAGATTCATCCGAGTCCTCATTTTATAGATATGTAGATAGAGATAGGAACAAAAATTAAGAGAAAAAAAATCCCTTGTTCACATTATTACTATTGACCATGTTGCTGCTTGTTAAATCTTTGCTCTGTTTTAACTTTAGGGAAGATACTTCAAGCTTTTTACTCTCCAGGGTGAGAATCTTTCAGAGGTTGTAATTTTCCCTCTGTGGAGATTATCAATTTGCAGAGTTTTATCTCATCTCTCCGACTACCCTCAGAGTTTGAAGGTTACCCTTTTTATGTTTTTCTCTCTTATATCTTATCTGATTATTTTTCTTCTGACACTGAGGTGAAGCTGGGAAAATCCATCTTGCAATAAAGAACTGAAAATTCAAGAAAGAATTGGGTATTTAAAAAGCTAAAAGACAAAAACAAAACAGACCCTACATTTCAGGTCTTGTTTGCCAAATACAAAAAGATTTGTGACACCTGAAAGTATGGGCAGTACTGCAAGTAAAGTTTTTAGCTTCAGGGACCCACCAGATGAATGTTCATTTAGAATATCTTGTTGGGAAATTCTGATAGTAATGAATTAGGTTTAATGGATGATAAACATGCTATATACTATTTTTATATTGACTTCTTATAATCTACCCATGACAAGGTGCTGCTTTTTTAAATCCAAAGTTATTGGGATTCTACTCTAAGTATACGTTGATTTTGTAAATTGTAAACCGTAAATTGAAATATTAATTGTCCAATCAAGTAATTGAAGTTAGAGGATATTTGTATTCCATTCAGAAATAATATTTAAAAAAATTAAGCTTGCAACATGAAGTATTCAGGTTTGGAAATGCACAATACTGCCCCTTTGTGTATATGAATTATAGTGCAGGCCTCAACTCTTCCACTGTACTTCTCTAGAGGTGGTAGTTTAGTTCTCACTGTTCAGTGTTAGTCCCTTAAACTGTTTGCACACAATCCAAACACCACAGTGAACAGGGCAGAGAGAATCCATGCCTTGTTCGCTACAAAACTCTGCTTTCTTCGCCACCCTTTACGTGCACTGAATCAAACTGGGTCCTGCAGTAGAAAATGTATTACATTATGCATAAAAAGCAATTCTGGTTATGGAGGAACACCTTAACTTTTTCATTTGCTGATTTATGAATGCTGCATGTTGTTATCTTCCATGTTCTTTTAACATTAAACCATAATCCATGAATATACTGAAAATGTGTTTACAGACTATGCACACACTTACTTTCATAGGGTAGGTTTGTTGCCTGTGTTTCTGTAGGGAGACTGTTTTTCAGGTTTTTTGGGGGGGGGGGGGGTCTTTCGCGTAGAGGTTTATCCTTTCATGTGTATTGTGTTTTTTTTTCTTTCAATCTGCAGATAAGCCTTTGAAGAAGCGAAAACAAGATTCTTATCCACAGGAGGCTGGGGGTGCTACTGGAGGAAATAGACCAGCTTCTCAGGAGACAGGTTCTGCAGGAAATGGGTCAAGGCCAGCATTGATGGTTAGTATTGATCTTCAGCAAGCAGGACGAGTGGACTCTCAGGCAACTGTAACTCAGGATTCAGACACCATCAAAAAGCCTGAAGAAATAAAACAGTGTAATGATGGATCTATTTTTATTCCCCAAGAAGACCCTGTTGGAGTTCTTAAACTTAAACCTGAAAACCATCCCGAGACCCTTAGAAAAAAGTCAGATTCTGAGTGTCAAAAGACAGATATTCAACAAAATGAGAGCAAACAGACAGAAATGCAACAAAATGAAAGCAAATGGATGGAAAGTAAACACAATGAGAGCAAACAGATAGAAGCTAAACATGAAAGTAAGCATGACAGTAGACTAATGGATGTGAAACACAATGAGAGCAGACTGATGGAAACAAAACAAAATGAGAACAGACAGATGGATGTGAAACAAAATGAGGGCAAACAAAATAATGGCAAACAGGAAATAAGACACAGGCCTGAAACGCCAAAACAGAAGAGTGAAGGCAGGCCAGAAACGCCAAAACAGAAGAGTGAAGGCAGGCCAGAAACGCCAAA
This sequence comes from Natator depressus, assembly GCF_965152275.1. Taxonomy (NCBI): domain Eukaryota; kingdom Metazoa; phylum Chordata; order Testudines; family Cheloniidae; genus Natator; species Natator depressus. Next base: position 25,602,631 of record NC_134238.1, read on the forward strand.
ACAGAAGAGTGAAGGCAGGCCAGAAACGCCAAAACATAGACATGATAATAGAAGAGATTCTAGTAAACCGTCTTCAGAGAGGAAACCTGAAATATCTAAACATAAACAAGAAATTAAATCTGATCCCTCCAGGGTAAAATCTGAAAGTAGATCAGATCCAACAAAACAAAGACCAGATGGACGTTCAATTCCTGAGACTCCAAGGCGTGACCATGATAGCCTTAAACAAAAATCTGAGGACAGGGGCGAATCAGAGAGATATAAGGGAGATCCATCCAAGATCAGAAGACCTGAATATTTGAGATCCTCAAGCAAAAGTGAGCATGACTCCAAACATGGGATTAAATCTGATAGTTCAAAAACTGAGAAACTAGAAAGAAAACATAGACATGAGTCTGGTGAGTCAAGAGAGAGGTTCTCTTCTGGGGAACAAAAATCAAGACCAGACAGTCCTCGTATTAAACAGGAAAGTAAAGGAGATTCTAGTAAATCAAGACTTGATAAACCTGGTTTTAAATCACCCAACAGCAAGGATGAACGAAGGACAGATGGTAATAAGAGTAAAGTGGATAGTAATAAACCACACACTGACAATAAGGCAGAGTTTCCCAGTTATTTGTTGGGGGGAAGATCTGGTGCATTGAAACATTTTGTTATTCCAAAAATCAAGCGTGATAAAGATGGCAATGTCACTCAGGAGCCAAGGAAAACTGAAATTAAGGGTGAACAAAAGGACAAAGTGGAGAAGATTGGGCTAGTAGAAGATCTAAATAAAGGAGCTAAGCCAGTAGTTGTTCTGCAAAAGCTTTCTTTGGATGATGTACAAAAATTTATTAAAGACAGAGAAGATAAATCAAGGAGCTCTTGTTTTAAACCCAACAAGAACAAGTCATCCAAATCAAATAAAGGTAAGACTCTTTTAAGGTTAATTTGTATTACATTTAGTAAGTTCCCTCTCTTCCTAAATTTTTTTTTAATATTGCTATTGATAGAAATTGAATAAATATTTTTAAAATTTGAGCTAATTGAACTGGCACTAACAAATTATTTCTCTGTTTTATTACATGAGTGGTTTCCATTTGACTCTGTATAATCTCAGTTATGCAATGGCTTGTCAATATTAGAAATCTTTAATTGGTGGGACTACGCTCCTGTGCAAATCCCTTATGTAGAGACACTTAATTCTAAATCATGCATAGATATGGTACAAATATGATTTAAAGTGGTTTAAGTGTCTCTACATTAGGGATTGCAGTGGGGTAAATAAATCAATTTAGTTACACCAGTGCAAAACATGCACGTATAATCCAGCCCTAAGACTTTTTACTATTCCTGGAATCTATAGCTTCTTATAAAATGAATGGAATGATATGATTCAGTAGGGACACCTAGTTGTATTGGGCAAACTCATCTAACCAATCTACACTATAAATGAGTATTGCGGGAACCCACATACTACATGGTTGTCCCCCAATATGCTTAAAGCAGCATGGCTGTGTTAATGTATTAGCCTTGAGACTTTAGCTCAATTCGGAGACACCATTGTCTGTCTGATCCCATCTATGCTGAAAGACTGAAGATCTTTAAATTGATATATAACCTGGTCTGCTGACATAGTTGAATTCATAATGTAGACAGAATCTTATTTGATGCAGCTTGTGTGTTTTTAGGTGGATGATTTTTGTATTGAATTAACACTTCATTTAGATGACTGATCAAATTTGTTTCTTAGTACTCATCTAGATGATAAACACACTAACTCCACATTGTGAAAGCTACCTTACCATCAAGTTAAAAATTATGGTTTTAAGTGTTTTAGATGTTAAATGAATGTAAAACTTGTAGAAGTCATAATGTGTCAACATCTACAAGTCTGTCAGGCCACAAAATAAAGGATAAATCAATTGTGTGGTGGAAGAGGCTTTGAAATACATACATTTATACATATGAGCCCATAGCTGCTTAAATAGCTAACATCATATCTAGTTGCTCACAGATTTGACATTTAGACATTTTCTTATAAAGCTGTATTGATTCAGTAAGATGAAGTAATGCTCTTTGTGTGTTGTGCATGTGTGTACATAAGTATGGAGATATCTGGGATAAACCAAAAAACCATGTGATAAATTTATCATGCACCTTTCACTGCTACACCTAATTTCTGCTCACAGTTTATTTTAGCTCTCCAAACCTCTGAGCTGCTCAAAACACCAATTATATTTTTTTAAATATCAACCTACCAGAGAAAAGTTTTCTCATCTCCAAAATGTGAGATTCACTCCTGCCTCCTCACACAGTTATCTTTCTGAGGTTTAGGGCTGGGTCTTGCAACCATAACACCTTTCTAGAAATGAAAAATCACAATTTTATGTCTCATATCTCAGCCTACAAGATTAGAAATGGGAGCTTTATACCATTGATGAAGGAATATTCTATGCTTTCTGATGGGATCCAGCACTACTCTTGGAAGGGCCTAAGATGATGGACTTTGAAATCATAATTTTGTCATGTGTAGAAAATCTATTTTAGATAATTTTTAGAGGTTCTTGCTCCCTCTGAGTCCTTTGCAGTTTATATATATGCACCCTCTAAAATATTCCTAAAATAGATTTTCTGTAATTTGTGGCATGTAGAGAGCACATGGTGGCTAAAGGTTGTAATGACACTTTTTAGTGGTGATTAAATTGCCCATTTAGCGATTAATGGCTTTTCCACACATGAGCAATGCATTCATCTTAAACTCTTGCTGGTAGAACTTAAACTACCCCTTTTTATATTCCATATATAGACACACATGCAATATATTGTCACTTTTCCAAAGTGAAAACGTTTTTTTCTGTTAGTGGGGAAAAATGTAAATCCCTGAACTAGCATCTGTCAGTTTTTTCAGTTTTGTTTCTAGACTAATAGTCTTAGAGAACTGGAAATAAGCTCGATGGAGAGTCTGTAGTTAAAGTAACTAGATTTTTTATAAACCTTTTGACATGTGGCCATCCACATTTTTCAGAAACTGCCTTTGCACTTCAAATTTTGCATGTGTGTTCTATGTTAACATTTGAAAATCTTATAGACAATCTGTTTCTATGATGTGTGATGCTGAATAATTCGGTGTAATTCAGTGTTTGAAAACACTCATAACTAGACCTAAAGGTCTCCCTTGGCAGCTGCTGGCTGAAGGATTCTGCCTAGCCAGTATGAAAAACACTTGTGCCATTTCCCCAAAACTATGCCTTCTCCAATTTAAAGGAATTTATTGTTCTGTGTTTGTGTACAACATTTAATTTTTAAATTTGTCAGACATTCTTATAAATGTAACTTTTGATAACACCCTTGCTTTTGTTTATTCATTACTTTCCTGCATGGTTTCACTCAGCTTTTTTTCTCTTCTATCATATACTAAGTTGTGGTGAGTCTTTTCCAGTGTTGTCTTCAATGTCCATTTTCTTTTCCCCCACTACGTTTCGTCTGTTTCTCTTACAATTCCTACATGGTGTTCTGCACCTCCTTCCCGGTATTTTCCTTGTCCTTTCTTCTTCTGCTACCCCCCAAGAAACCGCTGAGGCCTGTCTATGCACACAGGTTGCTCTGGTTTAATTTTTAAACAGATTTTGTTAAACTGCTGCAAAACCCTATATAGATACTCATTCAGTTTGATTGGTTTATTTAGATTTAGCTTAAAATTGTTCCTAATCAATTTATGACGACCTAAAATAAACCTGGTTTCAACTGAAATAAGTGTCCAAACAGCTTTTAGCAGCAGTCAAATTAAATCAATTTAAAAATCACACCTTTAGTTAAACTGATGCAATTTTGCATCTAAACAAATCCTTAGTGGCATGCAGTTTTTTCTCCATCAGTCTTTCTCTCTGCTGCACAGCCATCCCAGGTACACGGGCTTGTGTAATTTTAACAGACTCCTAATAGACAGAGGCATAAGCCTGTTAGCCAAAGACTTAAAAAATAGGGGCATTGCTGGGAAAAAGGAGGTTCCTGGGATTCTCCAAGTTGTTATCCTGAACCTTGATTTGGGATCACTGTTCTTCATATAGGCCTCTAGCTAGTAGGCCATTAATAAATTTGAATCATCCCTCCAATCCCCTCTGGCTGTTTGAAGGAAGAAGGAACATTTTCTCTGTTCCGTTCACAGATTGAATGTTTTTTCTAAAAGATAGTTCCAGCTCAACCAGAAGTTATGGGCTTGATGCAGGCATCGCTTGGTGAAATTCTTTGATCTGTGTTGTTCAAATCATCATAATTTACTATAATGTTCTCTTCTGGTCTAAAAATCTGAGAGTCCCTCATCCTCCCCCTTCTACTCCAAAGTCTCTTATTGCAAAGGTGGGTTGTGTGTGAGGTCTCTGGTATTCTTCTTTCACCTCAGTATTCTGGCTGCGGTGAGTGGGTTATATCTGCAATCCTTCCTCTACCCAGATTCCAGTTCTTAGTTCTTTCCAGTCAATAGCTCCAGTATCTGCCTCTGTTTCTGCTCATAGCTGTGCCAGTCAGCTGCAGCATGAAATTGAGCTGATTCTTGTCAGTTTCCTGGCTACTCATAGAATTTGGAAAGGAGCAGTTTTCTCTCTGCAGCAGCTTGCCAAAATAAAGAGCAGCCACAGAGGAAATGGAACTGTCTGCAGACTTAAGAAGATATTGGTGATTTGGTTTACATTCAGTTCATGTTTGGAAGCCACCACAACAAAAATAAATGCAATTATTTTTAATAGAGGCTTCAGTTCTGTAGACACTGATGCTGTCTGAGAAAAGCTTCCTACTTTCCATAGGACAAATGGGATTTTTTTTGAGACTTGTGTAGAATACCTTTTTTTGGGTCTTGTCATATCGCACATGAGCTTGTCTTAAAAACTGTAGTGGTTTCACCGAAGAATCTTTGACAAAGTCTAGTGCAGAGGACCATTTTTCATATGTAGACAGATCATTTTAGGATTAATCAGCATGGATACCGTATTTGTACTGAATGCTTTCAGATTCTGGCTAGATCTACAAAGGAGATTTTAACCACTCCCCAGAAGTTTCTGTTAACACACACTGATAACACTCTGTGCAGCTGTTCTGTGACTGTGTAAAAATGGCATCATCTTACTTAAAACTGCTCCTTAAGTGTATTCTTCCTACAGAAGCAACTGATTTTTTTTTTTTTTACTGATACTTATTTCCACTAACACTGCAGAGCCAATATTATACTTATAGAATCATAGAACTAGAAGGGACCTCAAGAGGTCAGCTAGTCCAGTCCCCTGCACTCAAGGCAGGACTAAGTATTATCTAGACCATCCCTGACAGCTGTTTGTCCAACCTGCTCTTAAAAATCCCCAATGATGGAGATTCCACAACCTCCCTAGGGAATTTATTCCAGTGTTTAACCACTATGACAGGAAGTTTTTCCTAATGTCCAACCTAAACCATCCTTGCTGCAATTTAAGCCCATTGCTTCTTGTCCTATCCTCAGAGGTTAAGAAGAACAATTTTTCTCCCTCCTCCTTTTAACAACCTTTTATGTACTTGAAAACTGTTATCGTGTCCCCTCTGTCTTCTCTTTTCCAGACTAAACAAACCCAATTTCTTCAATCTTCCCTCATAGGTCATGTTTTCTAGACCTTTAATGATGATTTTTGTTGCTCTTCTCTGGACTTTCTCCAATTTGTCCACATCTTTCCTGAAATGTACTTGTGTGACATCATCAAAATCATTTTGAAGTTGCAAACAGTTACATCTATTCAAACTTATTGATGGAAATGGAACTATCTTGGTGTCAGTGAGAGGTATACTTTGGCCTTCAGAACATTTATTTCTGGGGGTGATGCATGAGAAGTAAAGAATCCTGCTTGATTGTTGGATCCCATATTGAGTTTTCAGGGCATGTTGTAGTCTAAGCACTATTCATGTGGTAATTGGCAGGCTGGAGTAATGCACTCCATGGTCCTGAGCATAAGCTGTCATAGGGGCTCCCTGTGGCTCTGCCCCACACTGTGGCCCTGCTGAAGGCCTTCTCTCCCAGTGAGGCAGGGGTAGTGGTTTCTGCTCCTAGAAATGGTACCAGTGGAATCCCCTGTACCTACCCCAGTATCCAGGGTATATCTATGTCTTGGCTAAGTGAGCTTGGCATGTTGCATTCTCCTCCTGCTCTCCCACACAGTTCTCTGATTGGGTGAGGAGAATCCTTCACTGCTTCCAGGAGATCATCTCCTTAGCGTATGTGCAATGTGCCTCAGGTGGCACATGACCACGATTCATTGCCGAATTTGGTCCACTGGTTGGATCATTAGCTTCCCCAGCTTGGGCTGGGTACTGATGGGGAGTGCGATGTGAACACTGATCCATGCCCCCTTTCATGAGATGTATGGGGCAATTCACATTTATAACATAACTGGGAAGGAGTAGCAGGGGAGCTGAAAGGTATTTATGCCACAGTTAAGGAGTCTTGCAGTTTTTTGTGAATTGTAGCTACTTGCACGAAGCTGGCAAAGTTTGTAAATTCCATGAGAAAAATAGAGTTCATGGAATTTATAAAATGTATAAGTACATCTGGTTGAGCTTTTAAGTCCTATAAGTTTAATAGCTATGGTTCAGGAAGCGCCAATGGTGCTTCCAATGGTGAAACTAGAACATCTATTAAATGCTGTGAAACCAATATCTGGAGTGCTTGGAATTTACAGAAGTTTGACTTATTGATTATCTTGATGAGTGCAATGTTTGAAGGAGCCTTTATAAACATTAGAGACTATACCAGCAGAGCTGCAGACCATTTGGGATTTATGGCAGATATAACTTTCATTTGGTATAATAATAGAAAGAGGCTTCAAACAGTGTCCTGTTCAGTGTTGCATTCAATGGGCCAGATCCTCAGTTGGTATAAATAGGTGTTGCTCTATTGACTACACTAGCTGAGAGTCATGTCCATTGCACTAAAAGGCTCCCCAAGCATCTGGAAAAAACATGGGAGCATGTGGGACTGTAATGGGGTCAGCACTTACCTCTCATGACTGCCCCCTTTTCTCTTGCCGATATACCTGCAATCAGTCTTTTTTTGGGCCAGCGACCGCCTCTCACGGACAGCCCTCTTTGGTTGCTTTGGTGTGAGCCTGCTTTTTTGGGGGGGGTGGGGGGTGTCTCATATCAGGGTGGCACCTGCCTCTCGTAAGCATCCACCTGGCTGCTGGTTCTCTCAGCTGGTCTTCAGCAGCTTTCCCTGGGCTCAGTTCTGCCCAGTGAGCTGTCTGTGGCCTGCCGCTCGTTTAGCCATCCAGGCACCCGGTCCTGTCTTGTCAAGCTCCACACAGCAACTTAAGGCTAGGCTTCTGGCCCCTTATTGGTTGCTCCAGCAGCCCCTCTGATTGACCGCACTTCTGCAGCCACTCTAAGCTTCCTGGAGGATGACTTGCTGCTCTAGGTCTGGGGCAGAGTGATGCAGGGCCATGAGGCTTCCAGCCGGGGGCCTCAGGACCTAGTCCACCCTACCACACACCTCCCCCTTCAGACAGGTTTGAGGCAGTGGTTCTTCCCCCCCAGTCTTTTCTTATGCCCCCGTTAGTCAGGGTGTACTCTACTTGGGCTGCCTCTGGCTCTCTTTGGGCTCTGGCTCTGCCCAATAAATAATTAAAATATTGCCTGTTTCTGTGCCTGCATCTGGCTCTGGCCCTTCTTTGGCCTCTGCCTTCATTGTCTAACTGCTTTTGCCTCCACCTCTGCCTCTGGCTTTCTTCAGCCTCTGCCTTCGCTGTTTTGTTGCTGCCGCTGCCTCTGGCTCTGGCCTCGCACAATAACACAGTTAAAAGCTTGTAGTAAAACAGTTGAAAGCTTGACCCAGTAAAACAGTGAATTCTGTCCTGGCCCCCTTTAGACAAGGTCAGTCTGAAGATCCGACTTTGGTACCATAATGTAATCCTAGTGATCACTTTAGATAAGCTATTACCAGCAGGAGAGTGGGGTGGGAGGAGGTATTTTTTCATGCTTTGTGTGTATATAAAAAGATCTTCTACACTTTCCACAGTATGCATCCAATGAAGTGAGCTGTAGCTCACGAAAGCTTATGCTCAAATAAATTGGTTAGTCTCTAAGGTGCCACAAGTACTCCTTTTCTTTTTGCGAATACAGACTAACACGGCTGTTACTCTGAAACCTGTAATGATAAAATGGATTTTTTTAAAAATAATTCTAGCTCAAGCAAAGATAAAGTGTCTAATTTAATTCTGTTCTAGGCTTTGCCCTGTCTGGGTTGTATTGAACAGGTTTATCGTTTGAAAAATTTCCCAGACATGTTAGCTGGAAGTTGACACAAAAAGTGGGAGGAAACCCTAAAAAGAAATTCACCACTTGCTAGAACCCTGCGTGGGACTTTTAAAAATTCTGCTTCCACCGCACCCCACAATACCTACTCCTACCCACTACTGCATTGTTTCTTGCATTTTTATCCCACTCCTACCCACAAAAACTTTAGATCCTGCAAATTCTGCAAGAGAGACAGATTTCCCCATGCTACTTTAAAAAAAAAAGTTGGTTAATCTATATATAAATGGTAAACTGATGAGAGATTTAGTGTTTTCCCACAAATTACTGCAGTCTGGTTTTTTTCCCACCCAATTCCGCCCGCAACAAAGTACATTTTACCTGCTCCCGCTATTATGGTAGCAGGTCCTGCAGGGCCCGTGCGCAGAATCCCTGTCTCACTACAGGACTCTACCACTTCCCACTCCCAGGATTTATACTAACATAGTGCTCTGGAAGGTTCATCTTGTGTATGCCCATTCCTTAGCAGATATCAGATCAACTTGTAACCCCCTTGGTTGTCAGATGTAAGCAGACACACACAATCCATATCTTTCTCTCATATACCTTAGTTTGCTACTGCAAAGAGGAGGGGTCTCAGTTACCTCACCCCTCTCTCCATGTCCAGTCTACCGTGAGTTGTGTGGGTTGTCCTCTATTTTTTTCTCCTCCACTCCAGCGCCTGCCTTTGCTGCTGCTCCAAAGCATTGTCTAAGCGGCAAAAGCGTGAAATTGACATGATGCTCATCTACTTCTGAACACAGTCCTGAAACTGACCAGATTATTGTAAATTTTGTTCATCTCCTGGAGAGCAGAAATAGAATCAGACATGGACTGTCTTTTTGCAGATTCAGAAAGACAGAACTTAATTGGTTCGCATTTGAAAGGTTATCTTCGCAGCAAAAATGTTAGAAACTTGTGGTATAATTTTTCAGAGATGCTAAGCACTTACAACCCTTGTAGAAGTCAACACCTCTGAAAGTGAAGCCATTTATTTAGATTTCTAAATGTTGGATGTGTTTGCTTACTTTTAGACATTCGTGATTGGAAAAATGTGCTTTTTTTTTTTTTTTAGTGAAAGTTTACATTCAGCAGAACTTGACAATGGGGAAAATTTCCTACTAGCCACTGGTGAACAAATTTTTCTGGCGGTACAGCATTCAACACTTTTGATCTGCTTTAGGTGATTTTTTCACCTAAGAAAGTTTAACCTGTTGATTTCTACCTTTAAACTTGATCCTGTTCATATTCAATGGGAGTTTGGCCTATGACTATAATAGGAGTAAGATAGAGCTATTTGTTTGCTTTCAGATTATTGATTTTTCTTTTTTCTCATGTCTTTTTGATAGTTAAGTGCTCCTTTTAATACCATATTGTAGTTTTAAATATCTTTTTAAAATTATAAATGTAATTATTTCAAGTTAGATGATTACCATTGGCCTGAAATTTAATTTTTAAGACTATCCTATTTTGGTGAATGTAATGATTATTTAAAATTACATTTTTATTTAAAAAAGGAACACAATGATTAGGTCATGAAGTTCAAGAGAGCCCTGACTTTTGCCAAAATGATAGTGAAGGTTGAAAGCAAGCAAAGAAACTCTCATTGTGACCTCAAAAGAGATGGAAATATTAAAATCAGTTTTAAACTTAAATTTAATGGGTTCAGTTAAATGAGTTGTGGTTTTAAAGGAAGTGAATGAGTGGGGCGGGGAAATGATAGCATAGTGATGTTCTGCATGTTTAAAAAATCTCATTTTCCTCTTAATTTTACCATCTTGTCCCATTAAAAGTTGGTATATAACAGTCTGGGACAAAGGAAATAAGCTTGTTTTTTCTTTTGCTTACCAATATCTCAAATGTCTGTGGAGAAAGTGTTATGTACAAGTGATTCATTAATGTGAGAAAAAGTTATGCAACTACCTCAGTTGAGGCGTATTTTCACTTTCCATTTTGAAAACAATAACATTCAAGAGGATTGATGGCTCAAATTTTAATTTGTTTAATCATAACATAGGGTATGACAAATCTGTGGGTCACATCAATTACAAAATCTAAGCTTCCATATTGGTAAAAAAGATACTAAGTTATTACATTTGTGCACAAAACAAAACAAAAAAACCACTACCACACTTATCAAATAAAAACAAAATTTCAAATTAATCATAATTGGTCATGAATCTGCCAACAGTGTCTCTACAGAGTACTATTATATGATTTTGCACTTCATATTTTTCTTTCAAAGCATTTGTCAAAAGTGGGTTGTACTAGCCTCATTTTAGAAATAGGTAAAAGTGAGGAGTTCAGAGAAGGACACTAAGGAATAAAAACCACCTTGTGGAAATGATCCCTAGTCCTGTACTTCGATTACTAATCAAAAGTGTCTGTTTGCCTCCATTGGAAGCTGGTACAAAAGAGCTCATGCTGTGCTATAGTTGAGGTTTTTCATTGCTTTCTAGTTAAAGGCTAACTATTCTAAATGCTCTAAAATCTGAATCTTTGTCCAGATTGCCTTGAAATTTGCCATATCCGATTGGGGTGTGGGATAGAGTTATTGATCCAGGTTTAGGATCAATTGAGCAAGGGGTTCCCAAAATACAGTTCCCTAAACAAACCCAGCATTTTACAAAATCGCTTGATTCGTCTAACTTTTTTTGCACATAACGGGAGCTAAAACTATGACTTTAATCATCCCCCAACTGATTTTAGTCATTTGGTATTAGGCATGAGGGAGGTAATGTTGGAGGAGTGGGAGCAGCATCCGAGCAGTGGTAGGGTAGTCTGAGCTTTTTGGGGGGATTATGGGAGGTCAGAGCAGTGAGGGGGAGTGTTGGAACAGTGCAGGGAAGAGTGGGGTGGAAAGTAGGGAATCAGAGCTGTGCAGCGGGGGATGCTGAGGTGGCTTCAACCCTGTCCTCTCCAGGAACCCACATCCATCAATCACTCAATCATAGGCACTTATCTGCCCCCCATCACTGTAATACCTGAGCACCTCAAAGACTTCAATGTATTTATCTTCACAATAGCTCTGTGAGGTAGAGAAGTGCTATTACTCCCATTTTACAGATGAAGAACTGAGACAGAAACAAATGTTTTGTCTACATGGGAAGCTGTATTGGTATTAGATGAGGTGTGACTTCGTGCTGCTGTAGTTACCAGTATATCTCCCTGTGTAGAGACACTTCTTCTGGTGTCAGATTGCCTTTCTCCATTTTAGGTTATGTTGCTTTGAAAATGGTTTAAGAAATAAGAAAGAAAAAAAAAAAGCCACTCTTATTGAGAAGAAAGCATCCACAGAGAATGTTATGGCGATATGATCTCTATAACTTCCTTTGTGGACGAAACCTAAGTGGCTTGCCCAAAGTCCAGGAATTGTACCCAGATCCTCCCACATTCCAGGTTAGTGTCCTAACCACAGGACAGTCCTTCTTCCTCTGATGTGATCCCATGTCTGTTCCCCTTCAAAAATGTCTCCACTGACTCCATGCTAGTCCCTGGACTGTTTCTATGTCCTTATCCCAGCTCCTCAACATGCAGGTCCGAGGCTGATGCCTGCTTCTCCATGGGCAGGACTGAGGAGGGAGAATCAGTGTGCTGGACAGGCAGAAGACGAGCTAAGGAGATGATGCAAGGGTAGTGGAAGGACCAACATGCAACCACTACACTACATTCTGTGCCTAGGATAATCAGTGTCAAGGAGCCAGAGGCAGTGGAGTGGGGGAGATGGGTTGTGGTATGTGCAAATACTGCGAAACTATTTTTTTTAAAAAAAACAAGGAAATTAAATGCCTTAAAACTTTATTAACACAGAGTTAAGGTTGCACAGTAGAGCCTTGTGGAGAGTGGCTAAACTTAAACCTTTGAAAGCCAGGAAATGAAGAGTTAAGATTCACACCAGCCCCACAACGCAACTTTAATTTTGCCCTCTTTAAGCGATACCCCAACACATTAATAACACATGTACTAGCACTCTGTCCTCACAGATGCTACAGAACACATTGCAAACAAAACACGTGTGCGCTGAAGGACAAAGTCTAACACCTTCTGTCTGCTAAGGCAAAATTCGGGTTTATGTCAGGTGTAGCAAACAGGAGCTACCTGCACCTGGCCTACATTCAAACACTAACCTTACTCCACACAAACATCCCCAGACTCACTAAATGTTATCACCCCTTCACCTTTGTGCTTAGGATTTCTTCTGAGACATTACCTTTATTTTCCTGTCACTAAACCCTGGAAACCACTGTCACCAGACTGCTGATAATCCCCATGTCAAGAAGACACCCTCATGCACTTCTACTGACACAGCCTACAAAATTCAGTGCTCAAATGAGGCGTACTTGATCCCTCAAAGTCCATATGTGTTTCTCCTCATATTGTAGCCAGGCTGCTTCTACTAATCCTTTATCCATTCAGTACAGCTACACCTAACATAGTGAATGCAGCTGGAATGCTGGAATTCGAATCTATGGACCAAAGTACAAGCAATGGCACATTCTCTTAATCCTTTCTCATACCTACTTAGTATAGATTCATAGATGTTAAGACTAGAAGGAACAGAAGACCATCTAGTCTGATAACTTGTGTATCTTAGGCTAGAGAATTTCATCCAGTTACGCCTGTATTGAGCCTGTTAACTTGTGATTGACTAAAACATCTTTTTAGTAAATCTCGATTTGAAGGCATTCAAAGATAGAGAATCCATTCTCCTTGATAGTTTGTTAATCTTTACACCACCCTTATGGAGCCATTCGTAGTGGCTGTTGCCATCTCCAGCTGGGGTAAAGTTAAAGTTGCATTGCAAGGGTAGTGTGTGTGTCAACTCTTCATTTCCTGGTTCATAGTGTTTTAAATTTAGCCACAACGCATTCTGAAACATCATAATGCACTACTGGGCAACTTTACCCTGGGATTAGCTAAATTTGGGGGCATTTAATTGTACCAATGGGCTTTTAGTCTTTTGTAATAAAATAAAGATGCCAACAGACGAAATGCTATACCGTGAAAGACTTCTGATCCTATTATTGAATAGTGTAAATAAAGGAAGCTGAGGGAAGCAAGTTACTTGTATTTTTTTCAGGTTGTAAAATAAATGCAAATACCATGACATTTCTCAGAATAAAATCAACTGATAATTTGTATTATTAATTTAGATGATCAACTAGGTAGGGGAAAGTATTTTCATTAAAATTAAAGGTGGTTTTTGTAATTACAGATACAAGCTGAAATTATTTATGTGAATCTAGGAATTTTAGGGAAAGTGTTATTCTGGAAAAGCGTAACAGGGTGCCGTTTTTGGTCACTGAACTCTGGGACTTGTCTGTTAGGTTACTTGCGTGAATATATTTTTAAAGTATTTTTTTAATATTAACTGTCAAAGCTTTTAATATACATTTGAACGCTCAGACTGAAGCTGTTTTAGAGAACTTTTTCAGAAAAAGTACATATCTTGTATGCCAACCTCCCCATGTACTTTTCTAGTATTCCTCATTACAGTATTATTTAATTGTGGATCACAGAAATGTTATTTTAACTAGGAAATATTATATTTGGATCTGCCAAAGCTTTAGCATGTTTCACAGACAAGGTTATAACACACATTTTGTTTATACTGTAAAATTGAACTACACTTTAACCATGTTGGGGGCAACTATGTTCTCACAGGGTTCACCAACGTGATTGATTATGATGTAGTTAGGACTTTACAGAGGTCCTGTAGTAAATTGTTCTAAAGAGTACACTGGTGTTTTAATTTTTGGTAAGTGTGAAAAGTGATGGATTGTATCTGACAACATATCAGTGTTCAGAAATTTTGTTTACAATGCTGTATAGTAAAATACATACACATAAAATGTCTTTATATTTTAAAATGTAAAGATTCCCAAGTATAAATTATGATTCATTATACTTATTTTTGATTGTTACAAATATATTGTAGTGTACAAATATAAAAAAGGATTAACATGCATGGTAGTTAATATATTAGAGGCACTTCATCAATGTATCCTAGTCAATTTCAAAACTTGAATGGAGTTTCAGGTAGTTCAGCTGCCCCTGTTGCCTTCTGCCAATTTTTGTGGTTTTAAAAATCTTATCTAAAGAAAACTGCAAAATGTTTTCCCCTCCCATACTACTGTTCAAAAAAGGCACACAAACTAGAGGAAAAGATGACTGACTGTGCAGTGTGCTAACAGTAAAACTATACACTAAATCCACTATCAAATGCAAAAATGAAATACATTGAAAACAAATTTTCCTCAATGTTTTACTCTTAAATATTTTAGGAAATAAAAATCACATTTCTGTTTGAAAGTTGTGTGTCCCTTTAGTTTTTATAAATATCCTGTAAATTTGAAGCAGAGCAAAATCATTAGCATGTGTTTTGTAGACTAATGCTTGTTACCATAAGACTCATTTCTTATGCATAAACTTGGATTTTCCAGGTGTTTCTATATGAACCTGAACAAATGAGGCTCTGTGTATATAATAACCTCAACTCTTCTTAAGAAACTTTGGTGAGAGATGATTTGTACAGAGCAGACCATATCCTGTTGAATTCAACAAGAAAGAAAATACTAAAAACTGAGTTGCAGAAACATGTTCTTCTTGTCCCCTGCCACTCCTTGTCTTCCTCCCAGAGTTGCTTTTTGTCATGCCTTTATTTAGGCCACAATTCTCTAAAGACTTATGCACATGCTTTTTGCGCTATGAGTAGTCTCATTAACTTCAGCGAAGCTATTCAGTGCATAAATATATGCACCTGTATAAGTCTGTGAAGGATCGGGGCATTAGAACCAGTGCTGAAGCATAATACTTGGTCTTTGAACTAATTTGGTTTTCCTGGCTGATTGCTGAGAAATATGTGTGTGACCCTCCCTATAGAAGAGTGTCTTTAAGAGGTCCTGGCTTTGTATAGGCCTAACAGCACTACCAAAATGTGTGATGACAGCGATGTGATGCTACATAATCTTTCTGGTACTGTAAGGAATATTAGTAGAAAATAGCGTACTCCTATTTGCTGTTTCTTTTTATTTGGTACCTAATCAATCGCTTTAAGTTTAAGTTTGTGTTAAGCTTAAGAAAAGAGCAACAAAAATGAACTCTGTAATAGCCACAAAAAAGTTGTATTTCCACATAGGAAACAATTGAGGTGTGCTAGTCATCTGGGCCTTATTTTAAGGTTAACAACCTTATAAATTCTGATTGCTTTTGTTTCCACCTGCTGATATTGCAAAGTAATCCTCTTATGTGCACTGGTAAAGGAGATGTTGCAGAATAAGTAGAAATGTGACCATGATGCATACTGAATCCTGACTTAGCCTAATTTTTTTAAACACTTCTGCAAATTTGGACAACCAACTAAAGTAAGACTCTGTTTAGTGGGAGTGAGGGAAATGTATGTGAAGGTCGCTGGTTGAATTTGTATCATGTATATGCTGGTAAATATTTTTTTAAAGTACATTTGTAAGAGATGCAGTATGATCATTTTAATTGTAAAGTTGACAAAATATAAAACTTTGGACAGAGGACTTCATGACATCAGTTACTTTCAAGAATATCTAACTATGAGATATTTAGTGGGTGCTCTGTTAGAATTAGTCCTGAGAAAGGACTACAGCTTTGGTCCCTTACTGATTTACATTTACTCTTCTTACTCTTCATTAATAGGTAGCATAGATCAGTCAGTGTTAAAGGAGTTGCCTCCAGAGCTCCTGGCAGAAATTGAATCCACCATGCCACTTTGTGAACGTGTGAAAATGAACAAGCGCAAACGTAGCACAGTTAATGAGAAACCAAAATATGCTGAGATCAGTTCTGATGAAGACAATGAAAGCGAAGAAGCTTTTGAATGTAAGTAGTACGTCATTCTATTACTACTGTTACACAGCAGGTAACTCTTTGCTCTTGCTAACAGATTTCTTAGCTGACTAGTCAAAACTAATATAAGAACTAGTTAAGTTTGGGGTCTAGATAACTCGTTGACTGAGTAACTTATTTTTAAGAAAAATTACTAAACCTAAATTTACCACGCAAGATGAATAGGTAGCCTGTTAAACTTCTCTCCCCAATCCTACATTTATGGCAGAATATCTCGTAGACTTTTTCACTTGTGCTCTAGGACACTTTTAGACTCAGGTTAAAGAAAAGACCATTAAAAAAGACCTGAGAAGTTTTACATGGATAATATTCTATATGAAAATGTTGAAAAAATAATTTAATGAATTTGGTGACCACCCATATTTTAAAACTGAATATTTATCATCTTACTTTACCCATACTTTAGTTCCAGTGTGATTTTTGCAGTCAGGGATCTCAAACTCCTAGTGCTGCCACATAATGCTATTTACTATCTTAATAACTAGTTTTGTAAATTCTCATGTCTCCTCCATGTCTGACAAACTGAACTGGGGAATAGTCTCCTTCTCCCTGGAGTACTGGAGGCAGACTGATAGATTTGACTGCATACAGGGGCTAGATCAGTCAGAGGTCTGGAATTCGTCATACCAAACAACTCTCCTTGTGATGTGGCCGTAGGAATTTTTTTAAACCTCAAAAAAGAAAACACGCACAAACCAACCTGTCACTTTTCCTAACTGGAAACACAAGAAGAAGAAAAAAGGAGACTCTTAGGCTCCTTCTTCCCAGTGGGTTTCTCAGACACAGCCTTTCTTGGACTGCCCCATCCTCTGGGGGTGGAAGGTATTATTGCTTGGACAAATCAAAATTACTTCTAGTTCTAACAGCTCTTGAGATAACCTTTGAAATCAGGCCTGAATGGAAGTTATTTGGGGGAGGAAAGGCAAGATGGTCATCAAAATCATGTATTATAATCTGATACTGAGCTCCCATGGGTCTGACTGAGACCACAGACAATTCTATCACCTACTCTAAAAGAGAAATCTCATCACATCCAGATGGAAACCCAAAGAGGAGTACACTACCTTTTTTTTAAAGACACCAATGGCGGCTGTTTTGACCATGATGTACAGAATTTTGGGGCACCTGGCTGTTAACCTTTTTCCATGATGAAAATTAACAGAGGGTTGCCTCAAGATTCCGTATTGGGTTCTGTGTTGTTTAATATATTCTGGAAAGGGAGGAAGGACTGTAGTGAGGTAGCAAAATTTACAGGTGATGCAAAGTTACTTATGTTTGTCCAGATCAGAAAAGACTATGAGGAAATCCAGAAAGACCTAAAAAGTTAAGTAAATGGACAACATAGTGGCAAATGAAATTGAATGTTGATAAATACAAAGTAATCCCATTGCAAGGAAATATTTAAACAACTCACACACCTTACAGGGTTCAAAATGAATTGGATCTACTCAAGAAAGGGACTAGGGTGTCATTGTAGAAACTTAAGTGAAGATCTCTACTCAATGTGCAGCTCCAGTCAAAAAAGCTGTTAAGATGCATAAAGAATAGGATGGTGAATAATACAGATATTCATGTAATGCCTTTATACATCAGTGGTGCAGCCTCATCTGGACTACTGTGTACGGTACTGGTCATGCCATTTCAGAAATGATATTGCAGAATTAGAGGGGGTTCAGAGAAGAGTGACAAGAATGATCAAAAGCATGAACACATTTTGGTATGAAGAGAGGGAATGAATTGAATTGTTTCCTTACCATGGAGATGAATAAGTGAGGAGGTTGCAATGAGTAGGTAGACTGAGAAGGTTTTTTTTCCTTTCACCTAACACAAGAACAAAGGGGACATTTAATTAAATTAAAAGATGGGAAATACAAAATAGATAAAAGAAAATATTTTTTCACACAGCTTGGATTTAACTGTGGAACTCGTTGCCATGGGAAGTTGTTAAGGCCAAGAATTTAACAAGATTGAAAAATGCATTGGGTATTTATGTGGATATCAAAAATATCCAGAATTATAATTAACAATTTTGGAAGGAATATTAAACCTGTTTCATGGCTTACATCAAGCTTTACCTCCTAGAGATCAGAATGAGACTTAATGTGGGGTCAGATTATCCCGCATATGCCTACTTTTATGGTCCTTACATCTTCTTCAGAAGTATTTGGTACTTTAAAACTGGTTGAAAATTTTTTGTCTAAATGTTTTTTCAACTGTTTCATTTCAGAATTTTTTTATTTTGGGGAATAGTTTTGTTTTGAATGTTTATAGTTTTTCATATTTATATTTTTATTATGTTTCAATATTATCGTACCAGTAGTGGTGGTAGTACTCCTACTGACATAACATAATGACATAGTTGAAATATTCTATTTTTGTTTTACTGTACTAAAATTCTTAAGGGGAGTTGCAACTTAATACTGATTGATCTAGACAAGATGATAACATGTTTGTCAATACTAAGTTGTGGCTACCTTTCATGGTTTTAAAACAATAAAATTTGAAAATATATTATTTTCATATGACATCAGTCATAGGGCATATTACATTATTATTATTATTGATTTGTTATGAAATGTGAAAATAAAAATAAAAAAGAAACAATTTCAGAATCATCATTTTCAGAATATAATTTTGTTCCATTTTGCGATGAAAACAAATTTTGAAATGTCAATACTTCCCATAAATCAAAAATTCTGATTTCCAACCAGCTCTACTGATATTATCCCTGTAAGAGACAGGATGCTGGACTAGATGGCCTGCAGAACTTTTATTACTAGTGATGATGCACATTCCAAGGAGGAACTTTCCTGGTTTTCAGATTCCAAATTGATTTGCAGGAAGCCAGGTTAAATACACGTTTATTTGCCAAATGAAGAAAATTTCATCTGGAAATTGTCAGTAGAGTAATGCCATTTTTAGAGTCACTTCCCAGAGTAAACCTGTGTTATACAATGGGCTTGTCTAGATGAACAATTAGTATGTGGTAAGGTAGAGAGTAAATCTACAGCTCACTAGTATGCTGCGCACTCACTGTTCGTGTGGACCGTGCTACCCTGCACTAAAAGTTTCCTAGTTTGCACAATCACTAGAACTACTGGTCCCTCTGGCCAGGTAAAAATACAGGCCACTTACCAAAAATTCGAAGGTCCTTTCAGCATCGAGCATCTTGGGACAGGTCCTCTGCTGCTCAGTGGAGAAGAAATAAGTATGCTTGTTCAGATACAAATCCCCTGCAGCACAAATTTCAGAACAGCATATAAGATGCGTAATACCCATCTCTTAAAATCCTCCCTTAATGTTTGCTTTCATTCTAAAGAAAAACACTTTTTAGAAAACTTAACTGAAAATTAGGCATTGGCCCCTGTGAAGCAGCTGGTACTTACTTACATTTAGATAAGTCAGCCTCAAAATGAACTAAGATCTGATACTAAGGAAGAATAAAACAGATTTTTGTAAACTTCTTGAATAAGTAGAGTTCCTCTGACTCCACAAAAGGTTTGGCGCCTTTTGAAAAGGTGGTGGTTTTTTGTTTTTGTTTAAATCAGCAGTTCAGGTTTATACAGTGTCATTCCTTTAAGAGGTGACAGAGCTGGGACAGTCCCCCAAGCACTTATTTCCCTTCCAGTATTTCTCCCAACTTCCAAGCATCCCAGATTGCTTTCCTTGTCTCCAAGTAGTTTCATGGGCAGTTGCTTTGCTAGCTCTCCACCGCTGACATACACATTCTCAACCATTTTTATCAGTTCCATAAGTACACGAATCTCGCTTGGAATTAACCACTGTTCAGCTGTTTGGATTTCTACCAGAGTTTGATTAGCCTGTGAGATTTGTCCTATTGTCAGTTCTGCTGGCTACAGTTACTGTCTGTGGTTTCAGCCACAGTCTCATTCTCTGGCTCTGGGGTTTTGTCTCTAGCTTCCACCTTTTAGCTACTCACCTTCAGAACACTGAATTTTGTGTAATGTATCACAATTAAAATTTAAAAAATCCTAAGGCCCAGTTTTTTAAAGGTATTTAGGCATTGCTGCACTCGACAGTGATGGGATTTAAGAACATAAGAATAGAAGAATGGCCAGACCAGTGGTCCGTCTTGCCCAGTATCCTGTCTTCCGCCAGTGGCCAATGCCAAATCCTTCAGAGGGAATGAACACAACAGGCAGTCATTGAGTGATCCATCCTCTGTCGTCCAGTCCCGGCTTCTGGCAGTGAGAGGTTTGCGAACACCCAGAGTATGGGGTGGCATCCCTGACCGTCTTAGCTAATAGCCACTGATAGACCTGTCTTCCATGAATTTACCTAATTTTTGTTTAACCCAGTTATACTTTTGTCCTTCACAACATCCCCTGGCAATGAGTTCCACATGTACACAGTGCATGGTGTGAAGTAGTGCTTCCTTATGTTTGTTTTAAATCTGCTGCCTATTAATTTAATCAGGTGACTACCTGGTTCATGTGTTATGTGAAGGGGTAAATAACACTTCCTTATGCACTTTCTCCACACTGGTCATGTTTTTACACACCTGTAAAATATCCTGCCTTAGTCATCTCTTTTCTAAACTGAACAGTCCCAATGTTTTTAATCTCTCCTCTGTTCCATGCCCATAATCATTTTGTTGCCCTTCTCTGTACCTTTTCCAATTCTAATATATCTTTTTTTGAGACAAGGCAACCATAACTGCACGCAGTATTCAAGGTATGGGCATAACATAGATTTTATATAGTGGTATTATGATATTTTCTGTCCTATTATCTATTCCTTTCCTAATGGGTCCTAACATTGTTAGCTTTTTTGACTGCTGCTGCACCTTGAGCAGATGTTTTCAGAGAACTGTCCGTGATGACTCCAAGATCTCCTCCTTGAGTGGTAACAGCTAATTTAGTCCCTACCCTTTTGTATGTATAATTGGGATTATGTTTTTCAATATGTATTACTTTACATTTATCAACATAGAATTTCATCTGCCATTTTGTTGCCCAGTCACCCAGTATTCTGAGATCCCTTTGTAACTCTTCACAGTCTGCTTTGGACTTAACTGTCTTGAGTAATTTTGTATAATATGCAAATTTTGCCTCCTCACTGTTTAGCCCTTTGTCCAGGAACAACACGGATTTCCTAAGTGTCTAAATCCCTTTTGAAAATAATATTTAGGCCTCTAAATCAGTTAGGCATTGCAATACCTAAATACCTTTAAAAATATGGGCTTAATTGACTTAAACTCCTAAATCCCATTTTCAAAAGTGATGTAGGTATTTAGAACCTCAAGTCTCATTGAAAGTCCATAAGAGTTGGGGTTCTAGATGCCTAATGAAAATGAAACGTGGGAGTACAAGTCACTTACGCACTTATGAAAAATTTTACCCTACAACTTTCCCTCCCTTATTCTATTTAAAAGGGCAGGCATTCTGAGTAAGTGTTTTAAAAATTTAACAGGCTTCTCTTCCTGTTTCAGGCATGGACTTTATATGTTCTTCAGAAATTATCATTAGGATAATGTCATGGCTGGGTTTTTAATGTTATAGGTTTATAATGCACACTTGCGTAATGTAACAATGGTACACAAATTTGCTTAAACTTGTAAATCATTCTGATTTCGGTTTATCTAATGAAAACTTGCTTCATTTCTAGCTTCTCGGAAAAAACATAAAAAGGACAGAGATGATGATAAAGCTTGGGAGTGTGAGGAGCATGATAAGAGAAGTTCTGGTGATCATAGGAGAAGCAGTCATTATCACGAAGGAAGAAGGACTTCTGGTAGTAGCCGTTATCGCAATCGTACTCCAGAAGACTCTGACATGGATGATTATTCTCCTCCTCCTCCCCTCAGTGATGGTAATTCATCAGTATTAAAGTACATCTTACTCAATATAATTAATATAACCCTTCCTTGCATTCTTAATATAAGCATATTAAATGTGGATAGGGTAGTCTAAAGAATGTTATTATGGCTTTTAATATTCATGTATCCAACTTCAACAGAATATTTTACGAAACTGAACAAAAACATTTGTTTCAGATATCTTCATTTTAAGCTCTTAATTTGTTTCCTAGTGGCTAGAAAAATGAAGAAAAAAGAAAAACAAAAGAAAAGGAAGGCTTATGAACCTAAACTAACACCTGAAGGTAATTTTTCGGAAGGTTGAATTTGTTGTTTTCTTCAGGTTATGTTTTCTGTTGTATATAACTCAACTATATATACTTTTCTTTTTCACCAGAAATGATGGATTCTTCAACTTTTAAGAGGTTTACTGCTTCAGTAGAAAATATTTTGGAAAATTTGGAAGACATGGATTTTACTACATTTGGTAATATGTCAGAAATTTCTCCACTGCTATTTCTGTTATACAAAACCACACGAAGCCTTTACAAAATTTGCATCTAAGCATTTTATTTCATAGCCTCTTCTTTGTAACTTGTCTGCCTCTGGTATACACTCTGGGAAATGTCTCCTTTCTTGTTTTTGGCTGCCACCACGGATAAGCTCCTCCACCACCTTCTAATTGCTCTTCTTCCTCCAACCTTGATTCCTTGCAGGACTTAGAAGAGAGACAAACCACAACAGATGCAAACCTTAAGCTACTGGGGTGGGGAGAATATCTATCCCAAATGTGATTATCTTCTGCATTACACCTCCCTTAATGGGTCATCAGCACTGGGGATTGAAGATGTTTTGAAAGAGAATGCTCCTAAGGTATTTAGTAGCGTAACTCCCATTAAAAGTTAATGGAATTTGTGCTCCTAAATCCCTGAGGTGCTTTCAAAAATTTCTCCCTACCCCCGCTAAAGCACTAGAAGCTGTATTGTTGCAAACAATTGGGTATTGACATATTGATAACTTAATAGATTTATTCTAGGTCTTACCTCTGAAAAAATAAACAAATAATCACTTGTACAATTTTGTATGCAATCAGTAGCTCTTCAAAATACTGAGTGAAATTTAACTAAAAAGCTGGTTGGGAATTTTCCAATGACACCTACTTTGTCAGAAAATTTTGATTTGTTGAAACCAAAACTGTTAGTGGGAAAGGATTGATTTTGAAAAATCTCCCAGTTAGAAAAAACATTTGAAAAGTTTCAAACACTGAAATATCACATTTCAATATTTTGAAAACAATTTTTTGGTTTGAAATGACATTTCATTTTGAAATTTTAATTAATTTACACCAAAAATAGTTAAAAATATAAGTATTAACATTGAAACACAATGTTCTGATTGACCTAATCTGACTTTTTTTTGGCAGGGGGCGGGGGTTGTTATCGGGTGGTAAAAAAAAAAAATGAGATTTTTATTTTTTGTCTCAATTTAGAATGGAAAAATGGTTTTGAAATCTCAAATTCACATGTTTTGGGAAAATTGTTTCCCACCCAGTTCTAATTATAAATTTTAAGATATTTCATAAAACATTCAGCAATGTTATATACATTTTTAATCCATTGATAGTGCAAAAAGGTTTAATTGTAGAATGACACCCATATTTCTTTTTGATTTTTTTGAGACAAAGGGATTCTCTAATGGGTTAAGTGAACTGCCTGTTTTGCTGGACATATTAAAATACTTTGGCCAAGGATTTTCAGAAATGGGTGCCTGAATTTAGGCTCCTAAATCCATATTTGTACATCAGAATAAGCAGCCTGTTTTTAAAACTAGTGAAGTTAATTGGAGTAGATGTAAACTGCCTTTTTTTTTTTTTTCTTTCTTTTTTTAAGGGGATGATGATGAGATTCCACAGGAGTTGCTATTGGGAAAACATCAGCTTAATGAGTTGGGTAGTGAATCTGCAAAAATTAAGGCAATGGGCATTATGGACAAGGTATGTCATGATCTTAAAAATGAAAATGTACATAACACTTCAGTGTTAAATGTATAAAATACATTTCCGCTCTGTAACTGTGTTCTTACTTCTTCCTGTTATGTGCTTGTCTCATTTTCCCTCCTTTCAGCTAGTGGTCCTCAGTGCTTTGTTGCATTGAGATGATGTAGTTAGAGGGTGATCTCACAAAGTCCACCCTTTTCCCAGAGTACAACAGCAGTCTTCTTCCCAGCAGTCTTCTCTCACTGGATTTCCTTTCCCCCAGGCCCAGTAGCCTTACATCCCTGTTAATTCAGGGTTCCCTTTCCTAGGCTAAACAATATCTGTGCCCTC
Organism: Natator depressus; assembly: GCF_965152275.1. Taxonomy (NCBI): domain Eukaryota; kingdom Metazoa; phylum Chordata; order Testudines; family Cheloniidae; genus Natator; species Natator depressus. Next base: position 25,626,936 of record NC_134238.1, read on the forward strand.
AACAGGCTATGGCTTTCTTTTTATGCCTTCCTGGGCTTCATTTTGGGGGTTTATCCTGTTGAAGCAGGTTATTGGTATCACCCCTCTAAGATTAATACCCTCTTCCTAGTATGGGTCTCCAACCCTGCGATTCTACACTATGAGCTCTCTGTTCTCAACCTCACTACTATCCTGACTCTGTCTTTCCAGGGCCACTTCTTACGAAGACTTCTGGATTCCTTAGTATACGAACCTCTTCCTATGGTTTTCAGTAGCCCCAGCTCTAGGCCTCCCTTCTGGCCTTATCCATGGGTGCCCTCACTCCTCCTTCTGGGCTGGGTGCATCTCCTCCCTAGATATTTCCAAGCCTTAGCCCTTGCTCCCTACAAGTCTCTTTAGGCCTCAGCTTCTACTGGCTGGAGTTGTTGCCAGTTCCTATATCATACTGAGCACAAACAATTCTTTTACAAAGTGGTATTGTATCACCTGATGAGTCGTCATCCCTCAGTCACTTGAGGTCTACATCTCCCAGAAACCAGTGGCCTTACAGGACTGAGTTCCAGTAAGACCTGGGCTAGTGGCCCCCATTCTTAAAGGGCCAGCAAGCTCCACTCATTTCTTGGTCTTAATTTTGTAGAACATGAGTAGGTCATGTAGAATTACTTTATTTTCAGCACAGTCCCCCTGTGAGAATAAAATATATATGCACCAGTACCAACACAGTGTTGAAATTGTTTTGTAGTTGTCCATAAACTGTAGAATAAATTAAAAACAAAACTTTCTCTATCCAACCAGGGTTCATGATTAGTGCTTTGTCTTGGCAAATTCTGATTCCTGGCACCAAGAAGATAGCAGTGGCAGATATACATAATTAAACATATTCCCATACATTTTTGCCAGTTCGAAGTGTAATCTGGGTGAACAGTTTTTGTGGAAAGTGTTCTAATTAATCATAAAGAATTTAACCTAAATCTCTCAAATTACATTTTGATGAGAAAAACTTAGTGATTTCATATTATAAAATTGATTGCAACATGAAAACTGACTTCATACTGTGGTTTATTCAAGATTTTGTATTGTGTAATTCAAGTGACAAACCACTAGAAACTACTACTAATCTCCCTGTGTGTTGTAAAAAACAAAGAAACAGAAGACTAATGCAATGTTGTTGTTTATTTTTAATTTCTATACAGGCATCACCATTATTACTATTGCTTCATATTTAGTTTTATTATATGATCAGAATCCTCAGTCACGATCATGGCCTCACTGTGCTAGAAATTGTAAAAACACAAATTAAGATCCTACCCCAAGCATTTACAACCTAATTTTTACACCAGAATTACACAGTATGCCCTGTCTTCCATGCACACATTTGTTTTTAACCGCTTAGAAATAATTTGTTTACACTCTTTCTGCTATTTTGATACAAGTATTTTTATTTTAGCTTTCAACAGATAAAACAGTGAAAGTCCTGAACATCTTGGAGAAGAATATTCAAGATGGCTCAAAGCTTTCTACATTACTAAACCATGTGAGTTTCAGAGCATAGTTGTTGGCATCACTATAATGATTAAAATATGCACTTTCATTTTAATCTCAATGGCAATATTTCCAAAATAATTTTGGTTTTAACTGTAAAGGATTTCTAATTTAGTTCACATAATAATTAATATGGTGTGAAATTTTAGTGTTTACAAATTACCATAATCCCTTAAGCAACGCAACAGGTAGTAGTTAATATTTGCCTAATTATATTGTTTCTACAGTGTTCTCCTTATGTAAAATACTAACTATTTAAAAATAGAGCAGATTGGTAGTGTTCTGTTTTTAAAAATATAATTTAACACATTAGTGTCATTCTGTGATTTTTATTGGCAATTGGCAAACTTGCAGCCAGCATAACTTTCTTTGTTACCTGCCCATTAAACTTCATATGTATCATAGAAGAAAACTGAGCTTTTCTGTAAAGCAGATTCTCACCATTTAGAATTGAGAGGAAGCATTTTAATTTGACCTTGATGGATCTACTCACATGCTTAAAGTTAAGCACCTGCATAATTACATGAAGGATTGAGTGAGGGTTATAACCAATGCCCCAAACATTATTCATGACTTCAGGGCATTTTTAAAGTTCTTTGTAGGATCTTTTAGAATATCTATCTCTAGATGTTCTAATGCACATTGGAAAACATAATTCCAACTATACATATAAAATGATAGAGCCTAAATTAGCTGTTAGCACTCAAAAAAGAGATCTTGGAGTGATGGGATAGTTCTCTGAAAACATTCACTCAATGTGCAGCAGCAGTCAAAAAAGTGAACAGAATGTTGGGAATCATTAAGAAAGGGATAGCTAATAAGATGGAAAATATCATATTGCCTCTATATAAATCCATCGTATGTCTACATCTTGACTATTATGTGCAGATGTGGTCACCCCATCTCAAAAAAGATATATTGGAATTGGAAAAGGTTCAGAAAGGGGCAACAAGAATGATTAAGGATATGGAACAGCTGCCATATGAGGAGAGATTAATAAGAGTGGGAGTTTTCAGCTTGGAAAAGACACGACTAAGAGGGGATATGAGAGAGATCTATAAAATGACTGGTGTGGAGAAAGTAAATAAGGAAGTGTTATTTACTCCTTCTCAAAACACAAGAACTAGGGGCCACCAAATGAAATTAATAGGCAGCAGATTTAAAACAAACAAAAGAAAGTATTTTTTCACACAACGCACAGTCAACCTGTGGAACTCTTTGCCAGAGGATGTTGTGAAGGCCAAGACTATAACAGGGTTAAAAAAAGAACTAGATAAGTTCATGGAGGATAGGTCCATCAGTGGGTATTAGTCAGGATGGACAGGGATGGTGTCCCTAGCCTCTGTTTGCCAGAAGCTGGGAATGGGTGACGGGGGATGGATCTCTTGATGATTACCTGTTCTGTTCATTCCCTCTGGGGCAGCTGGCATTGGCCACTGTCAGAAGACAGGATACTGGGCTCAGTGGACCTTTGGTCTGACCCAGTATGGCCGCTCTTATGTCCTCGAGGCGGTTAAGTTCATAAATGTCTTGTAATTATTTATTTTTTTTCCTTTTTTCAATAGATTTAATTTTTGTGGCAAGCTGGCAAAATGTCATAGTTTTTGTATATATAAACTAAAATATTAATCCTTTAGTTATTAACTGTTTCTATCATATAACACACACACACATATAAATATAACAATGTACCAAGAAGATAGCCTCTGTTCTTTTGGAAAATTAATAGAAGAGTGCCAACGTGCAGGCATCTTTTTAAAATAAATTGACTTTTCTGTGATTACCTCTTTTCATAATTTGTTATGGGACCGGAGAGTTGGACTTATCTGAAGCAGTCACTCCTCTATAGCTATACCAGCAAACTCGTCTAATGTAGATGCAGCTTATATCAACAAAAGAGTTATTCTGCTGGCGTAGCTTATATCAATTCTCTGAATGAAATAAGCGGTACAGGCAAAAAATTCTTATAACTGTCTACACTGGGACTTTTCTGGTGTATGTTGGTTAAGAGTGTGTATCCCCACACACGTTCCTATTCAATATGGCTATCCTGGCAAAGTATAGACCAAGCCTGAGAAAAATGGTAATAGACCAAAGTTAATATATATGCCTTTGGATTGGAGGCATTTTTACTTAAGTAAAAAATGAACATATTAAATGTGTCAGAATATTTTATTTTTCTTTTAGATAGGTGGTGGTTTGTTCATGTTTCACTACACAGTTCCAAAATGTCTTTAAAAGTGACCTGCAAGTGGAGGAGAAAATAGGCTGCTTGTTCCCTTTTCTACTTTTTCTTACTATGTATGAAGAAAGGGCTGAATTGTTGTTGTTATTTTTTTTAAGTTTGTTTTCTGCATGGCTTGTTCCAATAAATTCAGGCCCAATCTTACCTTCATGATGACTGAAGAGCTAGTGAAATGGTGACATCGTGAGAGCCCAGAAACTGAAAGATGAGCAATTGAGAGGGCAAGGGATTTTTAGTTGAAAAATTTGAATTTTTATATTTTTATTAAAGCAAATTAACTTGAATTACTAATCAACGCTTTGGACAAAGGAAGACTTTGTCAAAGAGTCAGCCTCTTCACTCTTTCTGTTAAGGTGTTTGGTATTCACAGGTGAGATTCCTGATATCTCTGAGGGGTTCATTAAAAAAACCAGAGAAGAGTAGACTTGACTTTCTTGATACTTAAGTTGAATTAAAAAGGAAGCAGAGAAGAAATTTTAAATAAATTTAAAAAATCACCTTTCAGGTCTTTCTTTATATATTATAAAGAAGAAAGGGATTATAAAGAAGGAAAGCCCAATTTTTCTAATAAATATTTGCAGGTCTCTCTTAAATTTTCAAATATACCCACCAGGTATACCCAAAATACTGAATCTGCAACTCCATTATGAAATATACTCAATACTAAAATGTGAAAGGTTTATCTCAAAATATAAGACTTTGGAAACAACTTAGCAATGCTGCACTGCCCTATATGTGGCCCAGCGTTTTTTTTTTTTTTCCGCCCCCCCCCCCCCCCCCCCCCCCCCCCCAGTCAGTCTCTCGCTAAGACCAAATCTATGCTGAAGAAATTTAGGAAAAAAATTCCCACTAGTTTTACTATTAATAATGTTAGTTGTATTTCACTAATGCTTAGTGAGCCCCATCGAGACTATTCCTTTATTATGCTAGATCAGGGGTGGGCAAACTACAGCCCGCGGGCCGGATCCAGCCCCTCAGGGCTTTGGATCCGGCCCGCAGGATTGCCACCCCCTTGGCGCCACGAGCCCCGCGCCACTCCCAGAAGTGGCCGGCACCACGTCCCTGCAGCCCCTCGGGAGGTGGGGGAAGAGGGCTCTGTGCACTGCCCTCGCCTCCAGGCACCACCCCCCGCGGCTCCCATTGGCTGGGAACAGGAAATCTCGGCCAATGGGAGCTTCGGGGGAGGTACCCACAGGCAAGGGCAGCGCACGGAGCCCTCTTCTTCCCCTCCCACCGACGGGGCCACAGGGACGTGGTGCTGGCCACTTCTGAGAGTGGCACCAGGCAAGGTAGGCAGAGATCGAGCCTGCCCTGGCACCGCTGCACGCCGAAGCCCGAACCCCTCCTGCACCCCAAATCCATGCCCTGAGCCCCTCATACTTCCCGCAGCCCTCCTCTGGCCAACCCCTTGCCCTGAGCCCCTTCCTGCACTCCCTCCCATGCCACAACCCCTTGCCCCAGCCCTGCATGCAATTTCCCCACCCAGATGTGGCCCTCGGGCCAAAAAGTTTTCCCACCCCGTGCTAGATGCTGTACATACACAGAAGATGGTGTGCTCCTGCCCTTAACTGAATCTAAATAGACAAGTCAGAAGAGAAAATCCCTAGGGCTTTGGGTAGGTTCAAAAACTGGGAGAAGAGAAATACTATTCTTCTTTGAGTGCTTGCTCATGTCAGTTCCATTCTAGGTGTGTGCGTGCCCACATGTGCAGTTGTTAGAGATTTTTGCATTAGTGGTATCCGTAGGGTCGGCAGGGGTGGCCCCTTGAGTGCCACGCTCATGTGCTGGTATATCAGGCGCTGCGATGCCCTCTCAGTTCCTTCTCACCACCTGTGGTGGTTAGTCGGAGCACTTTTCTTTGCATTGCAAGGGCTAGCGGGTTTTCATCTACTGACTTAGAGCCTTGTAAATAGTTTGTTTATAGTAGTTAGTGTTAAGAGGTTGCTAAGTGTAGTTAGAAGTTAGCAGTTAGGATCCCAATGGGACTTCGTCCAGGCAGGGCATGCCCCGGTCGCCCATGTTTAAACCCTGTGCAGACTGCAGCAGGCCTGTGCCTGTAAGTGACCCCCATAGCAGCTGCCTCAAGTGCTTGAGGGAATCACACGTTAGAGATAAGTGCCGAATTTGTAAAAACTTTCAGCCCTAAACACAAAAGGAGTGGGATATTCAGTTACAGGCTCTCGTCATGGAGTTGCCCTGCATCTGGCCTCCGTGCAGCCCCGCCAGGACTCACCAAGTACCTCAGCCTTGGTGCGCAGTGCACACCAGGCTCCACCCAGCAGCATTCCCCGTCGCCAGTGCCCAAAAAGAAGACCAAAAACCATGGCTTCCCAGCACCGGGCAAAAAGAGCAATAGGTCTTTGGGCAAGGGACCCACTTCAGACTGCTCGACCACTCCGGAGCCATATGCTCATACCTCCCCAGTCAGGGCCCTTACTCCTGTGAAAAGAGGACTCCACTGACTCCAAGGAGCAGTATGGGACCTAAACCCCTGATGGCACCAACACCTTCACAAGCTCCCCCAGTGCTGAGAGAGCACAAGCCTCCACCCACACTACTGAAGCAGCACGTGCCTGAGGAACTGGCATATCCCACAAGGGCAAGCCAGTCACTAATGCCCCTCAGGGGGCAGTGGAGCACCGCCGATCTCTCTCAAGACAAAGCAGCGCCCTCCACCTCTGCACCACATATCACTGGAGTTGCAGCCTAGACCCTCCAAGGCTTGCCCTCAGTCACCGGCACGGTGTTCGCAGCCTCAGCCGTCTTGACGCAGATCACCTAGAGGAAGACGCTGGTCCCAGTACAACCAGTGCCATTTGCCCTCCTGCCGGTCATCCTATCGGCACAGGTCCCGGTCACCTGCCTCATGAGAGTGCTCCCCATCGCGTCTCCGTTCCCCCCTGCAACAAAGAAGTACTTTGTTCTGGCCGAGGGGTTTGAATATCTCTACAACCCCCACCCTCCCCCAGGCTCGCTGGTGGTTTCTGCGGCCAATGAAAGAGACAAATACCAGCTTGACAACCAAAATAAAGAGGCCAAATGGTTGGACCTGTTTGGAAAAAAAAATTTATTCAAAGGCCAGTTTGCAGTTCCGGGTGGCAAACCATCAGGCCCTTTTGGGCCGATACAATTTTAACTTACGGGACTCCCTCCATAAGTTCAAGGAGTCCCTCCCACAGGGTTTGGCCCAAGAATTTGGCATCCTGGTGGAGAAGGGCACTGTGGCTGTCAGGTTCTCCTTCAGATGGCATGGGACACAGTGGACTCGTCAGCCAGGGTGGTCACGTCAGTAGTGGTAATCCTGGCTGCTGGCTTCAGACCACTGGATGCTCCCAAGAAATGCAGACCTCCATCCAGGACCTCCCATTCGATGGGAACGGTCTTTTTTCAGACCAGATGGATGTGAGGCTGCATGGGCTAAAGGACACCAGGACCACCCTTCACTTGCTGGGTGTGCATACACTGCAGCCTGCGAGAAAGCAGTTCCGGCCACCCTTGCTGCCTAGGCCTTGGCAGTCTGATCCGGGGTCTGCAAGGAGAAGGGACAGAGATGTTAATTTCAGCCACTGTTGCCCTTCGTCCTCCCACTCACCTGCACAGCCGGGCCTGGCAAAACACCCTGGGGGCTAGAAGCGCTCGTTTTGAGGGTGTGATTGAGAGTGATTCCCCAGTCACCTCCCAGGATTCACCCTGCTCTTTCCTCAACCATCTTTGTCCCTTCTATTCGGCCAGGTTCCAAGTCACCTCCGACCATTGGGTGCTGGACATAGTGTCTCAAGGTTACACCCTGCAGTTTTCAGCCGCCCCCTCCCTCCCACCTGTTGATCTGCAGAGACCCTTCTCATGAACAACTCCTCGTTTAAGAGATCGAAAACCTCCTGTGTATGGGGCGGGTGGAAGAAGTCCCTCGGGACATGGTAGGGAAAGATTTCTACTCCTGTTATTTCCTAATCCTGAAAGCAAAGGGGGGGCCTCAAACACATTTTGGACCTGCAACGCCTGAACAAGTCTCTCAAAAAGTTGAAAGTTTTGCATTGTCTCCCTGGCCTCCATCATCCCCTCCCTGGATCCAGGAGACTGATATGCTGCCCTCGACTTGAAGGACGCCTATTTCCATATCTCCATGTTCCCAGGTCACAGACGTTTCCTCCGTTTTGTAGTGGATGAGCACTATTTCCAATTTACAGCGCTCCCCTTTGGCCGTTTGTCAGCTCCAAGGGTCTCCATGAAATGTATGGCGCCAGTGGCTGTTTAACTCAGACATCAAGGGGTCCAGGTCTTCCCATATCTCGATGATTGGCTCATCAAGGGCAGGTCTCAGGAACAAGTATAGAGAAGCCTCGATTGGGTGCGTTCCACCTTCTGTGACCTGGGCCTGTTAATAAACGAGGAAAAAATCCACTTTAAGGCCAGTCCAAAGCAAAGAGTTCAGAGGGATGGTTCTCGACTCCATGCAAGTCAGAGCCTTCCTTTTGGAGGCATGTTTTCAGGCCATGTCGGACCTGATCTCCTATGTGAAGAACCACCCTCTCACTATGGCTCACACCTACCTGCAGTTGCTGGGCCACATGACCGCCTGTATGTACATGGTCAGTCATTCCCAGCTTTGCCTCAGGCCTCTGCAAGCATGGCTGGCATTGGTTTACACCCGCAACACACACTATCTAGACCGGATAGTCAGGGTGCCAGATCACATCCTGTTGTCCCTGGAGTGGTGGTTAAACCCTGAGTCGGTGTTGGAAGGTGTTCCCTTCGCAGCCCCATCTCTGTCACTGACCCTCATCTCAGATGCTTTGGACCTGGGCTGGGGAGCCCACCTGAGTGAGCTCAGCACTCAAGTCCGCTGGTTGCAGGACACTCTGGCCCTTCACATCAATGTCAGCAGTTTTCCTGGTCTGCCAGACCAATACCCCAAGGTGTATTACATCAACAGGCAGGGCGGAGCCAGGTCATCAGCTCTTTGCCAAGAAGCTCTCAGCCTTTGGGACTTCTGTGTGCAGCATGCCTTTCATCTGGTAAGCGCGCACCTGCCAAGGACCAAGAATGTGCTAGCAAATCGCCTCAGCAGGAACTTCTCGTCTTGCCATGAGTGGTTGCTTCATCTGGAGGCAGCCAGTATGATCTTCCGAAAGTCCCTGTCAGATGTTTTCCTGCTTCTGTGGTTGGGAGCCCTGATGTACGCCTTCCCGCCAGTGCTATGGATCCACAGAGTCCTCATGAAGATCAAACAGGACAGGGTGAAGGTTACCCTGATAGCCCCAAAGTGGCCTTGCAAGTACTGGTTCAGCACACTGGACCTTTCGGAAGCTGTGCCGCTGCGACTCCCTCTCTGGCAGGACCTGCTGTCCCAGAACCCTGGCAGTCTCCTGCACCCGAACCTAGAGGTGTTGCGCTTGACAGTGTGGCTGCTGCAAGTTTGAATGCGGAAGACCGGGAATGCTCAACCCGTGTGCAACAGGTCATGCTGGGTAGCAGAAAGCCCTCCACCAGAACAACTTACCAGGCGAAGTGGAAAAGATTCACGTGCTGGGCTTCGGATCGGCTTGTCCGGGCCAAGCCGGCCTCACTGCAGATGATCCTGGATTATCTTCTGCACCTCAAGCTTCAGGGCTTGTCTTGTCGTCTATCAGGGTCCACCTGGCTCCTATTTCAGCTTTCCACCCTCTGTTCCAAGGCAGGTCCGTCTTCGCTCACAACATGACAGTCCGGTTTTTGAAAGGTCTGGAGCGTCTTTACCATTACGTCCAGGATCCTGTTCCTCGCTGGTATTTGAATCTCATGCTCTTGAGGCTCATGGGGCCTCCTTTTGAACCTCTGGCTTCCTACTGTCTTCTCCCTCCCTCCTGGAAGGTTGCGTTACTGGTGGTGATTACGTCTACCAGCTGAGTGTCTGAGAGCAGGGCACTTAGGTCAGAGCCACCCTATATGGTGTTCTACAAGCATAAGGTCCAGTTGCGGCTGCACCTGGCATTCCTGCCCAACATAGTCTCATACCGGTTTCATACCGGCCAGGATATTTTCTTACCAGTCTTCTTTCTGAAGCCCCATAATTCTGAAGAGGAGCACAGGTTATACCCCCTGAACGTCCGAAGGGCACTGGCCTTTTATATTAACAGGACACGGCCTTTCCATATGTCAGTGCAGCTGTTCGTTGCAGGCAGGATGAAAGGTTGCCCAGTGTCTGCTCAGAGGATTTTGTCCTGGATCACAGCCTGCATCCGATACTGCTATGAGCTGGCGAGTGTGCATCCACCGGCGATAGTCAAAGTGCACTCAACTAGGCTGCAAGTGTCTCCGGTGCCGATCCAAGAGATCTGTAGAGTTGCTACCTGGTCGTCTGTCCACATGTTTATGTCCCATTATGCACTGACCCAGCAGGCCTGAGACGATTCTGGCTTCAGCAGGGCAGTGCAGCAAGCTACAAGACCATCATCTCCAAGCCCACCTCCATTGGAACTGCTTGTGAGTCACCTAGAATGAAATCAACATGAGCAAGCACTCGAAGAAGAAAAACCGGTTACCTACCTTTCATAACTGTTGTTCTTCTAGATGTTTTGTTCAGGTCCATTCCATTACCCGCCCTCTTATCCATCTGTTGGAGTTGCCGGCAAGAGTGCGGTACTCACTGGGGCGCCCCTGCTAACCCTATGATACTGCTAAGGCAAAAATCTCCGATGACTGGGCACGCGCACACCTAGAATGGAATGGACATGAGCAACACATCTCGAAGAACAGCAATTACGGAAGGTAGGTAACTTTTTTTTCATCATTTTACAGATGGGAATTGAGGTACAGATTGATCAAGGTTCCAATTTAGGAGTCCATTTTAGGAGCATCTACTTTAGGCTTCTGAATTAACCCCTCTGACATCAATGAGATTTAAGCATGTGCTTAAAATTCAACATGTGATTAAGTGCTTTGCTAAAGGGATAGTCTTACGTACATGCTGAATTGCTGTACTGAACTAAGTTCATACTTTCCCAGGATCAGTCTTAGGTAGTCTGTGGCAGTGCCATCAAAGGAAAACATGTCTCTGGAATCCCAGTGCATTTTATTAATCATAAGACCAATCAATCCAACTAAGCTGGTGGGAATTTTTTTCTAAAGATCCCTACAGGTGCATCTATGCTGCCAAACCCCCCCTCCCCCCTCCAGAAATCGTGGCAGAGAGTCTGAGAACCTGGGTCAACTGACATGAGCTCGTGAGGCTTGTGCTATAGGGCTAAAAATAGCAGTGTAGATGTTCCAGCTTGGTCTAGAGCCTGGGCTCTGAAACCCAGGAGATGGGTCTCAGAGCCCATGCTCCAGCTTGACTGGGAACATCTGTGCTGCTACTTTTAACCCTCTAGCGGGAGCTCTGTGAGCCAGAGTAAGTTGACCTAAGCTCAGAGACTCACTGCCAAGGTTTTGTCTGTGTGTTTGTGGCTGAGAGGACCTACTCTAGTATACTGAAGGCTTGTCTGAGTTGGTGGTTGATAGAAGAGCTGCATAGACTGTACTTTCAACCTCTGGGACGGAGGAGGTTTCTCTCATGATTCTTTAGCAATTCCTTTGTCTGTTTTTAAGGCATAGTTATTGATGAGTCAAATCCTCAACACAATGATGATGACTAATAAGGGGAATCTTGAGACTTTAGGGAGCATGGAAGAAGAAACAGGATCAGGAAAATCCTCATGATTTTCACATGGTTTATAAAAGTCTTCCTGCACTAGAGTTACATATAGTGGTAGAAATTGAAACTGGTCAAAGTAGCAATCATAGGTAGGCTTGGAAGGATTAGCTTTTTATTATTAAATGTTGGTAAACAGATTTCACTGCAAAGACACAAACTAATGAAAAAGTATTTCCTTTGGTTGTAATTTAAATTTACAGACAATAAGAACAATGCTGAATTTATGAGAATTTGACTTAAGGATATTTACTTAGTATATTTTGACAGGTCATGTTGACAGTTTGTGTTTTAATGATTATTAAGCTTTAACTTTCTGAATCTGTCTCTACTGTCATTAAATAATAGTTGTCTGACAACCCACATGATTTCCTGCAACTATGAAAATTTATATAGATAAAAGTAAAAAAATGTTTAAAATCTATAATTTTGCATAATTCTGAACATTTAAATCAATAAACATTGAAAAATATGCGTAAAAATAAACACTGATATTATCAATTTTTTTTAATCAGATTCTGCTGAGCCTAATAACAGGGGTTATAAAAATAACACCTAGATTTGATACAGCAGTTTTCATCAGTCAGTCTCAAAGTGCATCACAGTCTTTAATGTATTCATCCTCACAAAACTCAACATCGTACTCTACATCTAAAATAATAAAGAATTATTAGATCAATTAATAGAATTTTTGCTTGAAGTAATTCAGCCTTTATTGATGAATGTAGAAATTTCTGTTAATGTTAATTACCCATGAAAAATATAACCTTTCTGTGTGCCCTTAGGTGATTACATGTCCTTAATATCTCATTCTGGTTTAAGGAGATATTATAAAAAAAAATTCTACTTTCCAGCTAACAAAATACATTTTACATTTATAATATAGGCACAGCACTCTGATTATAAATGTCATATAATATTTTAGTATATATATTTATAAAATAATCTTCTTTTGTAGTATATATTATTCAGCAGGGTTAACCTGTAATATACAGAAATATAATATGTATTTTTGAAAACTCAGAATTAATTTTGTCTTAATGCATATTTTTTAGAAAACGTATATAACTTTCTTTTTTTCCTTGTAGAATAATGACACTGAAGATGAGGAAAGATTGTGGAGAGATCTGATTATGGAGAGAGTCACAAAGTCTGCAGATGCCTGTCTTACCGCGATCAACATAATGACATCACCAAATATGCCTAAAGCTGTGTATATTGAGGATGTAATAGAAAGAGTTATTCAGTACACTAAATTTCATTTGCAGAATACCCTTTATCCTCAGTATGATCCTGTCTACAGAGTGGATCCTCATGGTGGTTAGTATGTTAATAAATAAATGAGATTGCATGTAAGCGAATGTGCTGCATACAATTTTAAATGTGACCAGTTCTGTTAAGCATGATGTGCAAACAACTTGACATCCCTTGACACTGTGATGCAGTTCACTACCTTCAAGAGTTAATCTTGAGACACCCGTTTCCAGTGTCCTCTGAATAAAGGATGACTGAATGCTTCATATGATTTTGAGAAAAAAGCAATTTACAATGGTAAATTGTAACCCAAAATGACAGGGGAAATGAAACCCATCCTCCTCTGAACCAAACAGTGTGTGACATGAAAGGTCCATACATACTTCAGTGGCAAGACCTAACTAACTAGAAGCTGGTACCTAAAATGAGACTTTTACATTCATATATTATGTGCCTAAATAAGTAGTCTGGTGTTCATGATTCCTGAATACCCAGCAGCTTCCATTTATTTCAATTATCAGGAGCCACTTAATGGTCAGTACTTTTGAAATCAGACTGTTTGTTGAAGTACATGATACAAGAGGTGGCCAGAAAATGGAAATCCCTTCCTGCAAAATTTTTTGCATTTATGGGGAAAAAAAATTGTCCTGAACGGGGACAAAAAGTCAGAAATGCAAAATTTTTCATGGGAAGGTATTTCAAGAAAAATGCTGTTTCAAGAGAGCTTTCCAACTGTGCTTCTGGAGAGGCAGAGAGCTGGAGCACTGAGCCTATCCATCTGCCTCATCCCCTACCCCTCACTTAAAGTTCCTATGAAGCGGAGCCTGGCTGCTCAGCCTCCACACCTTCCTTCATAGTTTTGGGAGCCAAAGAGGTAGATAACATAAGAACAGCCATCCCGGATCAGACCAAAGGTCCATCAAGCCCAGTAGCCTGTCTTCTGACAGTGGCCAATGCCAGATGCTTCAGAGGGAATGAACAGAACAGGTAATCATCAAGAGATCCATCCCCTGTCGCCCATTCCCAGCTTCTGGCAAACAGAAGCTAGGGACACCATCCCTGCCCATCCTGGCTAATAGCCATTGATGAACCTATTCTCCATGAACTTATCTAGTTCTTTTTTTTAACCCTGTTATAGTCTTGGCCTTCACAACATCCTCTGGCAAAGAGTTCCACAGGTTGACTGTGCGTTGTATGAAGAAATACTTCCTTTTGTCTGTTTTAAACCTGCTGCCTATTAATTTCATTTGGTGACCCCTAGTTCTTGTGTTTTGAGAAGGAGTAAATAACACTTCCTTATTTACTTTCTCCATACCTGTCCTGATTTTATAGACCTCTGTCATATTCCCGCTTAGTCATCTCTTTCCTAAACTGAAAAATCTCAGTTTTGTTAATCTCTTCTCACATGGAAGCAGTTCCATACCCCTAATCATTTTTGTTGCCCTTTTCTGAACCTTTTCCAATTCTGGAATATCTTTTTTGAGATGAGGCTACTACATCTGCACGCAATATTCAAGATGTAGGTGTACCATAGATTTAAATAGAGGCAATATGATATTTTCTGTCTTATTATCGATCCCTTTCTTAATGATTCCCAACATTCTGTTCACTTTTTTGACTGCCGCTGCACATTGAGTGGATGTTTTCAGAGAACTATCCACAATGACTCCAAGATCTTGTTCTTGATTGGTAGCAGCTAATTTAGATCCCTTCATTTTATATGAAGTTGGCATTATTTTTTCCAATGTGCATTACTTTGCATTTTCCAACATTTAATTTAATCTGCCATTTTGTTGCCCTGTCACCTAGTTTTGTGATATCCCTTCGTAACTCTCTGCAGTCTGCTTTAGACTTAACTATCTTCAGTAGTTTTGTATCATCTTCAAATTTTGCAGCCTCACTGTTTACCCCTTTTTCCAGATAATTTCTGAATATGTTGAATAACAGTGGTCCCAGTACAGATCCTACAGACTATTTACCTCTCTCCATTCTGAAAACTAACCATTTATTCCTACCCTTTGTTTCCTACCTTCTAACCAGTTATTGATCCATGAGAGGACCTTCCCTCTTATCCCATGACAGCTTACTTTGCTTAAGATAGCTGGTGTGCTGCGCCTCACCAGCTCCTGTGCTGCGGGAGAAGTGGTAAGGCTGAGCGCCTTGGCTCTTTGCCTCCCCAGAGCTAGGTGGGCGGGAGGATTGAGAGCCCCAGCAATCTGCCAGCTGGAGCTGTGGGGCAGCGGGGAGGCTAATAGTTGGGGAGGCAGAAAGATAGAGCATTCAGTCTTGGCAGTCCTCCCAGAAGGCTCTTACTAATTTCACTTCAGAAAATGAAATTGACAAAACCCTTCAAGGCAGGCAGCCAAGGAGCCATCATTTCAATTTTTCCAGCCCGCAAATAAGAAATGTCTGTGTGGTAAATTTCAATTTTGTGAAAAACGGAATTTTCTATAAGAAATTCATTCTGGTCGAAAATTGCCAACCAGCTCTAATAATATATGGATGTAGGAGACTAACTATTAGTACCATATTGAAAATCTTGGCCCAGCAATCCACAAAAATTATTAAAAAATGGTCTGCAATAACAATTCTTGTTTTTCCAAATGAGTGCTGTTAAAAAGAGATTACTTTTCTATCAGCATTTTGTGCTAACAAAAATTATAAAGTACCTTTTTTTTTCTTTTTTTTTTTTAAGAAAATAATTTTGTTCTTTGTAACTGACAGGCTTGTAGATGCATCATTTTATTATTTTATTTTACTTTATTCTCTAGGAGGTGTTTTAAGTTCAAAAGCAAAGCGTGCCAAATGTTCCACACACAAGCAGAGGGTCATAGTGATGCTGTATAATAAAGTATGTGACATTGTTAGCAGTTTGGCAGAATTGCTAGAGATACAGCTCCTTACTGACACAACTATTCTTCAGGCAAGTTTCATCAAAAGAATTTCCATTTGAGAATGGTTTTTTTTTTTTTTTCAAAAGTGATTCTGAAGTTTGACTGCCTTGGCAATAACATTAAATGTAAACCAAATACAATCTAGTTCAGTGGCTAAGGTAAATTATCAGAATGACTTCTATAGTCATAGTATTGTAACTTTATTATTTTAACTGTCTTGCTAGTGATCTTAAAATGTGTAATTTTTAAAAAATGTTTAATATTTTAATAACATTATTAAAAAAGTAGTCTAGCTAAACAGAGAAAGATACATTTAATATTTAATCTGAAAGTCTTTAGTGGATTTATTATAAAATTAAGATTAAAAATGTAACATTTTACGAATAGCAAACAAGATGTACCTATGAAGCAGTGAATGTATTTAATTATACTCTGTTATGTCAAAGAGCTTACATATCACTTTAGTGGAAAGAATATGTATTTACTGTTTTTTCCTCCTTTTGGTAGGTATCCTCAATGGGAATAACACCTTTTTTTGTAGAAAATGTCAGTGAGCTCCAGTTATGCGCCATCAAACTAGTGACTGCAGTGAGTACTTTTTTAATCTATGAACAAGCTTAAGGATTTAGTGATATTGCTGTTGAAAAATAAAACATACACATGGAAAGAGACATTAGTTCATCCATTTCATCTCCCCACTAGTGCACATTTTTTCCATTCTAGTTAAGAATTTGAATTTTGAACTCATTTTATTCTGCACATTGTGTATTTTTGACATCACAATGGAGGAACATAATTTAATTTACTTGATCCTCTTTGGTTTGCAGATTAGTTTATGGGAAGAAATCAAATGGGACATTCCCACTAAAACCAAATAATTAAAAGAAAACTTCAGATATACAATATTATAACTAAAAAGATTGTAAACAATTTTCCCCTCCCCAAGTATTGTATTCAAATAATTTTATACTTAGCATTCTTAAGAGAATTATCCCAAATAAGTAGCACTTCCTACACTGTTTACACCAAACTCTTTTGTTTCTTTCTCTTTTTTATTTTGTCCTTGAATTTACAACATAAAAACGTCTGACATCCTCATCTCACTATTGTATATTGATATTTTAATGTAATCAGAAGTAACTGAATATACAGATGTAGATCTGTTGAGTAAAAAGGTACCATTTTTGTAGTGATATTTCAGAATAGAACTGGACTTAAAACTGTAGCTCTGGCTGGATTATGACTCTTACCTCATTCCAAACACACAAAGTTCAAGCAAGGTCAACCCAGCAGAAAAAATCATGCAACCAATTTTATTTGCATAGCTGTTTTGTTTTTTTCACTTTTTAGGTTTAAATTAAATCACTTGAATGTTTGTATGAACTTGGAGAACTCATTTCGTTTCAGACCTTAGTGTCTGTTATTTCCTTTTCTCCAGCATAATGATGATAGGGCTTGTCTACATGGGGAAGCTATTGTGAAATAAGATAGGGTGTGACCTTAAAGCACAATAGTTTTTCACAATAACTCTCCATGTGGACTCTGCTATTCTGCACTACATCACCTTTTGCGATTTATCTTAATCCACTGGATTACTATTCCGCGGTATGTCCTGATGTGAACAAGTCCTTAGTTATCTTTGCCAACCGTGCATGCAGCTTACTTCTGAGGGTTGTAAAGTCTGTATTTAGACTGAACAATATCAATAATATTTTCCATTAAAAATAAATGTATTTTAATAAAATAGGCTTATAAAATACATACTGAAAATAAAGTTAATACTCTAACAAACAGCAAAAGAAAAGAAAGTGTAAGATGGCTACCACTTTGCTTTTGAGTTACCTTAAATTTTACATAGATAGAACAGCAATCTTGGAAAACTAGGATTTTTTTTTTCCACATTTCTGGTTAAGGATCTGATCCTTCTTGTAAAATCTTGTACCCATGGTAAATTCATGTAATGAGATAAAAATACACATTCAATATCTATATTTTTCACCATTTCTTTGACAGCCATGGTCATAAACATGTTTGGTCACGGATTAATTCTAAATCGTATAGATTAGAATAATTAGACTATACTGCAAAATTAATTTTTGTGCTAGTTTCAAACCACAGTTTGACTTCCTAAGAGCTGTGATTTCTATCATATAGGAGCTCTTTTGGCCTTCTCAACAGTCAAGCATGCTCATATAATATGATCACAGAATCAAAATCAAAGCTCTATCTCTGCCTTTTTCTTAAGTGGTACACTTTTTAGTTTTTAATAAAAATATTTAAAAAACCCTCACTATCACCTGTCCTGTTCTCAAAGGAACCTTAGCAATATGATTTTCCTTAATGTATTTTCCAGGTTTATTTGATTTATTTTTTTTCATCACCGTAGTTTCTGGAGCTGTGCATTGGTATAAAATACAGAGCTAGGAATAGCAATTATCCTGATAAAAAGTATATGTGCAATGGTTTTCTTTGGAAAATGTGGGTGGAAGGGAATCCATGTTGCAAAGTGATTCACAGAAAAATAAAATTTTAAGGACCATTATATTATGAAAACAGAAAAACCCTCTCAGAAAGCTTGCAGTTTAAGAAGCAAGTTTGTTTCATTCTATATCTTCAACCTTTAGAGAGGCAATATGTTCAATGTTTTTAAAATCAAAGCCTGTCTAAACAGAAGAATAGCTAAACTGAACTGCCCGCCCCCATGTATTGAAAAAACAGTATGTTACTCGGATACCTATCTATCACTTAAAAATATAAAAAACAAGTTGTGAATATTTTAACGAATACAAATATGGAAAGCTGTTGGTTTTGAAAAAAATAGTAATAAGCTATTTTGGTTTTCTGTAAAACTTAATCATTATTTTTATACATATATATTTGTATCCTGTAACTGATAACAGGTGTTCTCGAGGTATGAAAAACATAGACAGTTGATTCTGGAGGAAATTTTCACTTCACTTGCAAGACTACCAACCAGCAAAAGAAGTTTGAGAAACTTCAGGTAATGTCTGACACAGATGGCTAACTTCTACAGAACATAATTTTCAGTACATAAATGTAGGGGTTTAGATTTTACATGGTTTATTAATGATTGTTATAAAAACCTACAAGTCCATAAGATGCATTAATTTCTTAATGAGATCAAGCAAATAATTCTATAAATATGATTTATCTGTTCCTTAAAGAGCTTTACAGTGGGAACAAAAGTGGAATAGTTATAGGACAAGCAGTCTGGGTCCATAGTAATTATCTGCATTTCCTCTACTTGTGTTACACGTCTGTGCTTGGTTTTTGACTGTTTATGTGACTTTCAAAGGGACAATAACAAATAGACAGACAAATTTGTAATTATGTACCTAGCTAGAAATATGAGTGAGACTAAGTGAAGGTATGCAAATAGAAGTTTCAAGTAGGAAATTTTTCAGAAGCTGGATATATGGAGCCATGTAATCCTCCCCACTGGTAAAACCTGCAAGGAAGGAGTTCTGGAAGAAAATTTGTGAAGATAACCTCACAGAGTTCCCACCACATTTTATTCTTGGGAGCCCATCCCTCAAAATGATTACCTTTCCATGGAAAAGAATATGGAGCCCATCCCTCAAAAATGGTGGTTGTTTGGGAGGCCAGGGCTCCCTGTTTCTGTGCCAGCTTTAGCCCAAGGCAGCACCGCTCTCTTGGGTCTCTTTAGCAGCAATGTTCCAATCTGCATGGAGACATCCCCAGACCGCAGTGAGGGTGAGGTTCAGCATAAAGGCTAATACAGCCCCACCCAGGCTCTGTGTCCTATTTAGAAAATCTTCACAGGGCTAGAGAGTTAGTGATAAGCATCTAGCCCAGTCACTCCTCTTCCTGGTCCACCCAATTTCTTCCCCTTTCCCAAAAAGTGGGCTGTTCAGGTCCATGGAATGATGTCAAAGAAGTGGTTGAGTCCCCCTTCCATGCTTGATGGAGGAGATGTATGCATTGAAGGTTCCCTCAAGGGCAAATCTTGCAAGGGACAATCCAGATCATGGGTTACTATTGTCTCTTAATTAAGGCTAAGATTTAGTCCTGGGTATTTTTGGTAGAAGTCATGGACAGGTCATGGGCAATAAATAAAAATTCACGGCCCATGATCTGTCGATGATTTTTACCAAAAATACCCCTGACTAAGTCTCTACTTCTGGGGGGCCCTGCTCCAGTGTTCCGTGTTGGCTGGGCCCTGGGACCGCTCTGTGGATGGCCTACAGCTGTCCCAGGACCACTTCTTGGGTGGTCCCCAGGGCACCCCCTGGGGCTGCATGAGCAGTAGCTGGTGCAGCTGGCCCCTGGGCAGCCCCCTGGATCGCTGCTTGGGCAGTCTGTGGGACCAGCCACTGTGGCCGCTGCTCGTGTGGCCCCGAAGTCAGCCGCACCAGCCACAGCGGAACTCACAGAGGTCGCAGAAAGTCATGGAATCCATGACTTCCGCAATCTCCCTGAAAGAATCGTAGCCTTACTCTTAATTAATATAGTGGTAGTCAAGCCTGCTCTGTAATAGTGCCATAACTCAAGTAGTACAAAAGTTGCAAGGAATTAGTTATTTGTTCAGTACTGTGATGTTTTCTGCTATTTAAAAAATTAGTGTAGCATTTTATGCGAGTAAGTACACAAGTTAAGTGACTTAGTGTTTAGGTGTTTGATGCAGAAAATATTTCTGTAGAATTGCTATTAATAGGGAAAGTTTCTTCTATCTGCATTATATGATGGTTGTTATTGACAAATTTTCAACATGGTTTAATAAAATTTAACCTTATGCTAGTGTGATTGTAGAACTCCATCTTGGACTAGGAAGAGTTAAAGGCCCCGTTAGTCAAATTCACTTCATCTGTGTGGTAATTAGGTAGTTACTTGTCAGCCAGAGAGGGCAGAACTAAAGAAGGATCAGGAGATATCTTAAGAGAGACCTAGGCTTATAAATAGGCTGAGGGAGTTCAAACAGGCAGGCTCCTGTGAAAGATCCAAGTGCCAAAGACTGCTGAAGGCTAGAGCCTTTAGAAAGATGCTAAAGTGGGGCAGTGCTTGATAACAGAGCCAAGGAAAGGCAATGGAATTCAGGAAGTGGTTGAGCACAGAGCTCAGAAGATAGGTTGATTCATTGGTGACTTTGGATTGCATGTGGACTTTTGTTACCTCAGAAGGAGTCTGAACTAGCCACTTATCAGCCAGAGGGCTGAGTGGCGTACAAAGGCAGACAGCCTACAGGGAATACTAGAGTGGAAGAAACCCTGGAGTGTTGTGTTCTGGAGCTAAGGGGTGCACTGCAGGTGAGTTTATCCCATAAGAGCCAGAAACATCATAAAGGCCTCCTCATGAAATCATTGCACAAAGCTTTAAAAGGCATAATTATCTTGCATTTAATGAAATCCTTATACAAAAACTAAAGAAATCCGGATCTAATGATAATATTTCATGTCACCATTTAAACTCCTAGTCTCAAAGTAGTAGCACAAGGCATCCCTCACCCTGTCGTCCTGATTATTTGCTGCGGTTTGGAGAGGCAGCCACTCTGACTGCTTATAACATTCCAAAAGTTTCTGTGCCTCTTTATTGTACTCATAAGTGAGGCTCTTTTCCTTTCTCTCACAGATGTGCAAAAGAAAGCAGTTATAATAACACAAGGCAGATATTGCTCAGCAGCCTCCAGCCTTGTTATAGAGCACCTCCATCTCCCACTCAGCCTTTCAAATGCACACTCCACTGTCATTCTGCAGCTACTCAGGATATAATTAGAGGTCCTTTCTATTATCCAAATGTCCAGTAAGCATATGTCTCCACTGCAGCTGGGAGGTGTGATTCCCAGCATGGATAGAGAGAGTTGCAAGGGCTCTGTTCAAGTTAACTCATTAAAAATAGCAGTGTGGATATTATGATATGGGTAACAGCTCAGTCTAGTCACTCGAACTCAGACCTGGGGGACTGGGTGGGCTTGGACTTGGGAAGCTAGCCTGAGCCACCACTGAGGCCGCAACATTCATAATGGTATTTGCTATTTTTAGTGTTCTAGCTCAAACAGAGCTGGCACAAGTCTGTCTACCTGCACTGGGAATCACACTTCTGTAAGGCTTCATAAGCCAGGGAAGCATGGGATAAGATGGGTTTCAAAAGTTTCTAAAAATCCTAGCATTCCTGACTTTTCCAGGCCACCCTACATTGATATTGGTGAACCTTCCACAGTGACCAGACAGGCCATGCAGCATCATAGAGAAATAGCCCTTTCTATTGATGAACTCTGAACCCTGGAGTGGGGGGCAAAGAATAAGTATGTGAGGTCCCATCAATAGCCCCAGTACAAATTTGGAACCCCAGCCCTGCAAATCTATCAATAAATTGTGCATTGCCAAGATTTATAGCAGAGCATGCTTCCATGACAACAGTCCGGATGGTTGATCTCTCAGCACCGAACTGGTTAGGCACTGACCGATTGCCACTCCTTACTGCTAACGTCCAATGGCAATGGTCAAATGTTTTTCCATGCTGAAGAGACGTGTCATAGGGGTGTGCTGCTGGTGGAGCTCTGGAGTGAGCACTGAACAGATCTCTAAGAAAGTAGCCTTGGTCATCCAGAAATTCTGCTGGTCATCCTAGGTTTGGAGTACTATCCTTTCCCACCAGTTAGTGCTAGTTTCCCTGGCCCAGAAATGGTACTCCACCAAGGGAAGCTGCTCCAAGAAAAGTTAATCCTCTAGTAGCTGCTCAATTTCATCTTTTTCTTCTATCCAAATCGGTGTGGCAGCTGACTTCCAAAGCCATCTGGCTGCATGACCACAAATGCAAGTGCATTAGCCTCTTTGTATTTATGACTCAAGATCACCATTCGCAGCAATATTCCCCACATGACAGTAATATGAGAATTTCACTAAATTGCAAAAGACAGATGAATCTTGGGAATTTGCTAGTTTCACCCCCAAGTCTCAAAATTGCAGTGACTTCTGGTAGGTATCCCACAATATACCATGACAATAATCCCAGAATGCACAGAGCCCAGAAGCAAGACAATGCACCATGGGCTATCTGCCCAAAATGCTGTGTGCTTATTTTGAAAAAACTCAGTGCCCTGTGGACACTGATTCAAAATTAAGTAGGTTAAAGCTGGTTGCATAGGCACACAATTTTGTGTGAGTTATTCTGCAAAAGATTATATGCAAAAATATGTTCTGCAAAAACTACCCCATGTAGACAATCCTAAATCTTAGGGAGGTTTAAATTACCCTTGTGTGGCTGTGCCAATTCAGCTGTATGTTATACAAGAGCTTTCTCCTTCACCCAATATGTCTAGTTGCTCCTGAAGTCGTAATCCTGTGTTTGACCTCTGTCATAGGAAATGCTAATGTCACAAATTCAGCATTATAATTTAAATGCTGTATCATATAAAAACAGTGAAGAGTAGAGGGAATAATCTTTGATTAAACAATAAGCATTATCTGGTAATTTTCCTTGCTACTTCAATTGAGTCTCCGTTTTAAATAAGATACAACAGTTTCAGTTTTTCCTGATGGTGAAAATTCCTCTTTAAAGGAATGTTGGCATATAATTTTTATATTCTAATGTTTCTCCCACTCTGATAAACTTTAAAATGTTTATTCCTATAATGTGAAACGATTGGCTTAGTATTCTTACAGTAGTACTCCTTATATACTATTACCTATCAAGTGTTTTAAGAGTGTTAAAAGAAAGACACTGTAAAACAAAAATTATTATTCTCCTTCGAGTGGTTACTCATGTTGATTCTAAGTAGGTGTGTATGTGCCATGTGCACAGTCGTCGGAAGGTTTGCCCCCTAGCGGTACCCATCTGGTTGGCTGTGGAGCCCCCGGGAGTCATGCCTTCATGGTGGTGTATATAGGTTCCTGCCGATCCGCCGCCTCTTCAGTTCCTTCTTACCGCCAGTGACGGTCGTTGGAGCAGCGCTTTTCTTGCTACGGCAAGCAATCCCCTAGTGGACTTTTTCCAATTGTATCTGTAAATAGTTTAAAACTTAGTATTAGTTCAAACAGTTCTTAGTTAGTAAGATAAGTTTCAGTTGGGGGTTTCCCACACCACGTTTCCCCTCCTGGGGACCAGGGCATGCCTCGGTCTCAAGGGTTTAAGCCGTTTGGGTCCTGTCTGGAGCCTATGCCAAAGGGAGACTGACACAACTCCTGTTTAAAGTGATGGGGAAGCCCATCGGACTGAGAAGTGCAAAATCTGTAGAAACTTCCACCCAAGGACTAAGAAGGAGAGGGACTTTAGGCTAAAATTACTCCTCATGAAGTCAGCGCCTATGGACTCTTGCTCTGAGTTTGCTGCGGTCCTCGAGGAAGGCAAGGTCGTTGCAAGGATCTCCTTACAGGCCTCCTTAGATTCTGCAGACTTGGCAACCCATATCATGGCAACAGCCATAGCCATGGGAAGGAGTTCATGGCTTCAGGTATCGGGACTCCCGCACGCGGTCCAGCAGACCATTCAGGAGTTGCTGTTTGACTACATAGGCCTCTTTTCGGAGCAAACAGACACTAAGCCCCACAGCCTAAAGGACTCAATGGCAACTCTGAAGTCCCTGGGGTTTCATACGCCAGCCCCCTGAAGAAAGCATTGTAAGCCTGCTCCTCGATTCTACCTACCTCCTCCTAAAGCAGGAAACTGGGCAGGAGTAACAGATGGTTCTCAGTCCTCCTCTAACCCAGAGCCAGGGCTCAGCAAAGCAGCCTCCAAACCAAACTTTTGAAGGTGCACCCAGGGGCAATGCACCAGTTCAGATCCCAGATTCTGCCCCCTATCCTGTGAATCCTCTATCCAATTTCTACCATGCCTGGGCACAAATCACCTCAGACCAATGGGTCTTGAGCATGGTAGAATTGGGATATTCTCTCCAATTCTGTTCCCTCCTGCTTTCCCATCCTCCTTCCCCATCCCTCTTCAGGGACCCTTTTCACAAGCAACTGCTCATGGAGGAGGTTCAAATTCTCCTACAACTCGGGGCGATAGAGAAGGTCCCTTTAGAATTCAGGGGCAGGGGATTCTATTCCCGGTATTTCCTAATCCCGAAGGCCAAGGGTGGACTCAGACCTATTCTAGACCTGCAAAACCTCAACAAATTAATAAAGAAGGTAAAGTTCCGCATGGTCTCCCTGGCTTCCGTTATCCTCTCCCTGGATCCAGGGGACTGGTACGTTGCCCTCAATCTGAAGGATGCATGTTTTCAAGTGTCCATAATCCTGTCCCACAGATGATTCCTCCGCTTTGTGGTCAACACCACTCACTATCAGTTTACGGTTCTCCCCTTCAGCCTCTTGGCGGCCCCTTGGGTGTTCACCAATTGCATATCTGTCATAGGAGCCTTCCTGTGGAAATGGCAGGTGCAAGTATTCCCGTACCTCAACAACAAGTGGAGGTCTAGGTAAGCCTAGTTCGGATGACATTCCACAGGCTCGGCCTCATATTGAATGTAGCAAAGTCAACCTAACCCCGACTCAGAGAATAGAGTTAATCGGAGGCTTCTTGGACTCTGTGGAGTCAAGCCAGGCATTCCTTCCAGAAACTTGCTTTCTCACCATGGGCGCCATCATAGAGGAACTCAGACGATACCCCACCACTATGGCACGAAATTTCCTGAAGCTGTTCAACCATATGGCCGCTTGTACATGTAGTACAGCATGCCAGGCTGCAGCTCCGTCCCCTTCAAGCTTGGCTAGCCTCTGTGCACAGGCTGAATCGAGACCACCTAGACAAATTAATCACACTTACTTCCCCGGTTATTGAGTTCTTCGGGTGGTGGCTCGACCCACAAGTGGTGTGTACAGGAGTGCTCTTCTCCAGGGGCCCAACCCTCACTGTCTCTTGTAATGGATGCATTGGTGATGGGTTGGGGAACACACTTAGGCAGACTCAGGACTCAGGCCTTCTGGTCCCAGACAGAGCTTTTGCTGCACATCCACGTCACGGAGGTAAGAGTGGTCTGCCTTGCTTGCCAGACATTCCAGGCCCATCTGGAGGGCAGATAGGTATCATTATTGACCAACAACATGACAGCGGTATTGCATATAAACAGGCAGGGCGGTGTTCACTCCTCTCCCCTGTGCCGGGAAGCCCTCAAACTGTGGGACTTCTGCATCTCCCATTTGATATGTCTAGAGGCATTGTACCTTCCAGAACAAACTGGCCAATCATCATAGGAGGTCATTTCACAACCACAAGTGGTCCCTTCACCCAGATGTTGTGATCAACATCTTCCTACAGTTGGGATTTCCTGAAATAGATTTGTTTGCAACAAAGTAAAACAGGAAGCATCACCAGTTTTTCTCCTTCCTGAATCAGATGTCCTGGCATGGCTGGGCCATGAATTTTTTATCGCATGGTGGGGGGGGGGGGGGGGGGGGGGGCGGGCTCAGAAAGAATAAGGTTGAGAACCTCTGATCTACTATATACTTTCCACCCTTCCTGCTTGTGCACAAGGTCCTGCTGAAGGTCAGAAGGGAGGGAGCATCGATGATCTTAATAGCACCAGCGTGGCCTCGCCAGCACTGGTTCGCCATGCTTCTAGGCCTGTTGGTGGACACGCCAATTACCATGCACCTGGTTCCCGGACTTGATCACCCAGAACCACGGCAGTGCATGCTAATCTTCAGTCTCTCCATCTCATGGCATGGAAGCTCCGTGGTTAAACGCCTCCGAGCTCGCATGCTCAGACCCTGTTAGAGTACAATCAGCTATTCCGTGAGCTCTGACCCCACTCCTAGGTAAGGCTTGGGAGTCACCTAACTGGAATCAACATGAGCAAGCACTTGAAGAAGAAAAAACAGTTACCCACCTTTCATAACTGTTGTTTTTCGAGATGTGTTGCTCATGTCCTTTCCAAGACCCACCTGCCTCCCCTCTGCCAGAGTATCCGGCAAGAAGGAACTGAAGAGGTGGCGGGTTGGCAGGGATTTATGTACACCCCCAGGGGGCTCCACAGTCGACCCGATGAGTACCACTAGGGGAAAATCCTTCCGACGACTGTGCACACAGGATGCGCACACCTATTTGGAATGGACACGAGCAACACATCTTGAAGAACAACAGTTACGAGAGGTAGGAAACCTTTTTTTATCATCCCAAAATGACTTATGTACCTTCATGATCTAATAATGTCATAGATCTGAGAATAATTTTGGCTGTTGCTTTGGAGTCAGCATAATGAGTACAAAACATTTTGAGTACAAACACACAATAGATGCTTAATGCGCTATTGGAAGCAGCTCACATACTACTGAGATGAGGGTTGTACAATAATCTGTATAGGATAGAATGAATTTTTTATGGTTCTCACAAGAATGGTGCTTATTGTATTTTGTTTTTTTCCTTTACAGTGGAATAGTTGGTAAAGTTGTAGGTACTCATTTAGAACCCAGTGAACTTTGCTTATCAGGTTTTAATAGTTTAGGTAGTTAGGAGTTAGAGTTAAAAGTCCTTTTTATTGTCCCTCTTAACTGTAATGATATTCTGTTTGTTTTCTCCAACAGGTTAAACAGTAGTGATACCGATGGAGAGCCTATGTATATTCAGATGGTAACTGCACTGGTTCTACAGCTTATTCAGTGTGTTGTGCACCTGCCATCAGTGGAGAAAGATTCTAATTCAGAAGAGGAGTCAAACAAAAAAGTAAGACCCTTTAAAGAGATATGAAACTGTTTCATAGAAGAGTGTGCATATGTATTTGTTCTGTGACTCTGGTCCAGCCCATGGAGCAGTGTTGATGTGTGTGTCCTGCATAATAACATGATGTACTGAAAATGATGGCTTGGAGAGTCACGTTTTCATATATTGTACATTCAACAAATTTTGCTATTATTTTTAGGTGGATCAAGATGTCCTTATTACTAACTCATATGAAACAGCCATGAGAACAGCACAAAACTTCCTTTCCATTTTCCTTAAGAAGTAAGTGTTATCACACTCTTTAATTGTGTTTTGATGTGTCATTCATAATTACAATTTTAACTGTTATAGACTGAAATTTGGCACTCCTTAAAGTTCTGAAATTTTAATCAAAAGAAATTTTTGTGGAGAAAGTTGGAGTTTGAATTGGACACGATATTTTTAAATGTAGGACATTGTAAAAAGATTTTTCATTTTATGAATACTTTTTTGTGAAGTTCTGTCTTAAAAAGAAAACTCACATTTGTTTTATTCATTAAGCCTCTCTGAGAACAATTGCATGGAGCTATGAATTTTGAACTTCTTAGAGGTTCAACAAGTCTTGATAGTCACTAAGGTTTCTTCACAAATCTTGTACAAAGTCTGCAACCTGCAATTACAAAATTGCAAGCACCTGAAGTGTAGTTCAAGCTTATAAATTTTGCAGAAAATCTGGAAAAATTAGTTACTTTCATATGACGGATAGCTCCAGTTAAAGAAACTTGCAAGTACTTTAAAATTCCATGACAGTTAGCTCTTTGCACAGAACTTTTTATACAACAGAAATTCTGCAGGGAGCTGTTTACACATGTGAGAATCTACATGCAATAGCTTATACCACATAATACGAAGAGGAAAATTTTACCTTTCACCAAGGGTGTTGCAATAATATGAAAGAGAAACATGATTTACGGATTAAGTATTTAAGGTATACTGTACTGCCATAACATCTAATTAGAATTATTTTAAAAGAAATTAACCTAATTTTTTTATTAAACTACATACCTCTGAAACACTACCAAATCATTGCATGCCAGGCTCTTATCTGATCTTTCTCCACTGCACCTGCTGTTTATGGACCAGAGATACCAAGACTTCATATCACCCTTTATATTAAGGCCAGAGACTGAGTTGAGAGAGAATACCTCCTAAATGCACTATTCCAGTATGAACTAGGGAACCTAATTTATTCTCTGTATGCAGACTTGAAACCCTATTATATCTAATATATTCACCCTGCAGATACAAGCAAGATCTTCAGGCTTATCTCATGATCTCAAGATCTTCAGGCTTATCTCTTATCCATTCAACATACATTCACTTTAGATGACAGAGTATCAAATTCACCAAAGACTGAGGCCTTTTTTCTTACCCTTGGAGGAGAGATGAGAGCCAGCATACATGTAGAATTTGAGTCAATATCTGAAAAGTCTGTAAAATTGTTATAATACATATTATACGTTAATATCGTATAAAGTAGCAAGGAAACTGTGTCTCCAGTAGTTGAAACCAGTGCTAGATAAAGAAATACGAGACTGAACCAGGGAATGAATCCCAGATCTCTTTCATGGTAATGTGGAGTATTGAAAGGGCTACCGTCATTTGTCCTACTTTTTAATATGAAATTTTAGCTACTTTTGCTCTCTTTATAGGACTATGGACTATGTTGCTCTCTTTATAGGATGTGTTACTGAAAAACGTAGCTAGATTAGGGTGATTCTTTCTGTTGACATTTCAGGCCTATCTAGTTTTAGAAATACACAAGTTTTTGTACTTTGGAACAAATAACAAAAAAAAAAGTTGACCCTTTTTAGTACATGATTATTATATAACATTTTCATTGTTTTCCTTTAAACAGATGTGGTAGTAAACAGGGAGAAGAGGATTATAGGCCACTGTTTGAGAACTTTGTTCAAGATCTTCTTTCCACGGTCAACAAGCCAGAATGGCCTGCTGCTGAGCTGTTACTTAGCTTATTAGGAAGGTTGTTGGTAAGAGACCACAGTATTTCCAATTTATCATAGTGATATAAACTGCTGCACGTTCTTATTAAATTTAGCCATCTTCTCAAAAAGCTGTCCCAAGGTAAAGATCTGGTGATATTAGGGTGACCAGATCTAATGCCACATGAAGTTTCTGGCTTTGCCAAGATAAGAGTGGCAATGATGGACAGAGATTGATCATCCAGCCAGATGGCGGAAGGACCTTGCTGGGGATTGATATGGGTGCTGCTCAGTCTACAAGGCAACTGTGTCCCTTTGGGATTTGCCATAATGTTGATGATGATAATTCCTTTTCATCATCATGAAAACTTGTTTATTTTGACATAATCTTTTATTAATATTTAAATGTATGTTTGTGGTATACAATGTTCATGCTTCATTTAAGAACTTTTTGCTGATGTATATCAGTATATTATTTAATATGCTGAATAGTATACAGATAGTGAAGTTTAGTTTGGAAAATTATTGTATTTTATAGGTAATTTGAAAAAAAGTGACACCATGGACTATGTTGCTCAGTGGAGGTCACTTGTATTGTTCTATGGGGGATATTTTTCACATTAAAATTCCGGTTCATAGCACCCAGTAGCTGCATAGACTCATATTGGGTAAAATCCACCAACATCAGCAGATATTCATAGATGATAGCTTCTCTAGGCTGCTCATATAGCACAAAAATATTATTCAGTAGTTTAGTCATCTTGCACGTGTAGCACATTAACACAGAGAATACTATGATTCAAATAAATTAAACATTTTAGCTGGTATAGAATGTCTGTCTGAAATTCATAAGTCACTGTGGTAAGTAGTACTGGCAGACATTTGTTATGAGACTAAAGCAGTAATTGGGCCTGTTTCTGGGCAATAGCACAAATAATTTATAATCATGCCCCTGATTAAGCCAGCTAGATAGTAGCTTGCAGTTCACTGGTGTACATATGGCAGGTAGATTAAATAAGTATAATATTAACACACACACACACACACACACACACACACACACATTTTATATATCCACTGTACAAGATGCATCCTCTCTAGTTAGTTTGATTAGAAGGACCATTTAATAAAAAAAATCTCAGGAGTATTTTTGCAGGGAGGGGCCCAGTGGTGAAGGAAATGAATTTGATATCAATGTTAAAATATTATATATGTGGTTATTGGAGAGACAAGGTAGTGAGGTAATATCATTTATTATTATATCCTTAGTAACTTAAGTTCATAACTCTGCTAGATACTTAAAAGCATGGACTCTGGAGACACTGATTCTATGGCTCATTACAACAAGTTGTAATACACCTTACTGCTTGCGAATCCTCAGTTGCCCACTTCATTTTAAGTTGTCTGACATGTGTTAACCCCTTATGCTTAACAGTCTGTCCCAACTTGTATTTAGCTCAGACATACTGATTTTCTTTCCCAAAGAAGAGCCCTGTGAAGCTTGTATCTTCCATCAACAGAAGTTGGTCCAATAAAATATATTACTTCACCTACCTTGTCTCTCTCTTATCCTGGGACTTACACATCTACAACAACGCTTCAAATAAATAACTGGCCATTGTAAATGATATAATTTATTCAGTTTATTAGTTGATGAATTTCTGAATAAGATCGAATAGTATATTATGAAAAGCACTGCAGGTACAGAAATGAGTAGATAACATTTTATCCTGCTTTTGTTAGGTTCATCAGTTCAGTAACAAGTC
This sequence comes from Natator depressus, assembly GCF_965152275.1. Lineage (NCBI taxonomy): Eukaryota > Metazoa > Chordata > Testudines > Cheloniidae > Natator > Natator depressus. Next base: position 25,657,904 of record NC_134238.1, read on the forward strand.
TACAGAGATGGCTTTGAGAGTGGCATCACTTGATTATCTTGGAACTGTAGCTGCAAGATTGAGGAAAGATGCGGTCACTAGCAAAATGGATCAAGGATCCATAGCTCGAATCTTAAAACAGGTATATATAAGATCCATATGGTTTGGTGCCTAGATAACAACACAGATGGAGACGTTAAAAATGTCTGAAGTGCTATTCTGCTCTGAAAAGTCATTATGTAAAAGTGCCATTTGGGGAGTCCATCTTTATTATCTCTTTAAGACTTCATCAGATGTACTCAGATTATAAATAAAAATGTGTTTTCTAACCACCAGCCCTATAAACTCATCCTGGATTTTGAGAATCAAGACTGGATTCTTTCAGCCTCACACATGATTTTCAATAGTAAGGATTCTGCAGGTCATATTAGGGCCTCAGTTGCTCTTGTGCCAACCCCTTATCTTCACTGGGTTAAAACTACTGAACAATTCTGTTCCACTGTGTGGTGGTGATGCACATGAAGGAATAGAATCCAGTTCACTGCTCTCTCTAAGGGGAGTAAAAATCATTTTAATTATTAAAGTCAGCAGATGTGTCTGAACTCACAAAAGGAGCAGATCTGTTTGTTTAGTTAGAGCTACTTTCATATGCATTTGAGAAAACTAAAGTAGTATAGCTGTAGGTTCAATTTCCAAATGATGAATCTGGCATCAGTCAACTTTTCTTTGTGCCATCAGAACTGGTTTGGAGCTCTGTTTAGAGGACATGTACTCCCAAGGTTCTATCAGTGCTACTCATCAGAATTGTCTCCATTTCTGTGAGGGAGGCAACAGTTTTCAGTACAAGGTGTTCCTTTTTTGGCTTTCCTCTATGCCATGAGTGTTCCACAATACCTAGTTTTAGGCTGTCTATTTAAAATGCCTATGGATTTATGTCTGTTTTTTCCTGGTCACTGGCTGGGTCAGACACGGTCAGAACTGGAGTTCAGTGGTCATTTCAAATTTATTTGATTCCAGTTTCACTCCCAATCTTAAGGATTAGTAGTCTGAAATTAGCTGTAACTCCACCAGAGAATGACTTTCATAAGAACCACTTCAGATTCTTCTGTGGCAGCTGTATTTCTACCAGAGGAGAAACTTATGGAGATTCAGAATATTTATCAACTAAATGACCAAAGTCTGTTCAGTCTTTTTTGAGACTTATGGGTTTCATGACTGTCAGCTTACGTCACACCCTGTGCAAAACATCAAATAATACTTTTACATCACTGGTTCAACACAAATTATTCTTCCAGGAAGGATGAATTTGTTAACTTGTCTCAATACCGGCAAAGATTCTAAGAATGCTGCACTGGGTAGTACAGAAGAATGTTCTAAAAGGGGTCTCTTTCAGTTCCCCAATCTCCATAGGAAGTGGTAGAGGTAGATATCTGTGCTTTGGCACAGTACTCCTCTCTTTCCTCTTAGTGCACCTCTGCTTGGTCATTGGAATTCATGGGAAATGAAACTGCACTGGGCAATATGTTGGGCTCTAAAAGCATTTCTTCAAGAAAGCATATTATGGACAATACCACAGCTGTGTACTAATGTAAACAAGGGTCATCTTACTTAAGACATTTATGCCAAGTGATAATTCTCTGGAAATGTTGTATTTCTCCAGAATCACTACACTGCTCTTTATCTTGCAGGAAAAAAGAATGATATGCTGGTATATTGCAGGCATCAAGAGCAACATGAGTGGTTCAGTCTCTTCTCACAAGATGGAGACCTCTTTGCTACAAGAAACGGTGTGAAGTGACCACTTTCCTGCTCAAGAGCAGATTTGGGTTCTCTGCTAGATTCTCTGTTGTTGAACTGGGGCAAAACTGTATATTTTTTCCTTCCTGCCTCTGCTTCCAGACCTTATCGAGGACATTTCTTAGGGACTAGATTGTGTGGGTAACTCTAGCAGCTCTTATTTGGACTCAACATCCTTGTTACTCCGATCTCGTGGGCTTGTAATTGGAGCTACTTTTCTTCCTACTCCTGGTGTTTGGGCTTCTATCTTGACTTCATCACTGGGTTCTGAATCCAGATCCAATCTTTTCACATGGCAGATAGGATTGTTGCACCCTAGTAAACCAGATTGAATGCTTAAGAAGGGAAATATCTTACAGCCAGGAAACTTAAATCAAAAAAATGTTATTCTTGGAAATGGAAACTACTTTTTTAAGGAATATTGAATAAGGCTTTGTCACCGACATCTGTATCAGTTCCACAATTTTTTTGTGTATGTATGTATTTATGTATTTGAAAAGGTCTAGACAGCAAGGGCCATCAGGCATCTATTTTGGCATAACCTTCATAGCATTTTGAGGTTCATCAGGCTTTGGTCATTCTAAGAACAAAAAATTATTTGAAAGGATCTCATTAAGTGTATACCTTGAGACTTAAATTGAGTACCTACTCAGTTTTTCGAGTAATGTCCCTATGAGTATTCCACTTCAGAATGTGTGCACACCTGTCCACTCTTGATAAGAGATCTTCATTAGCAGTGTCTGCAGGTCTTGGCCTGAGTCATAGATGTCCTCATGCTGTGGTGTGTGTGTATGTGGAGGAGGAGAAGGGGAAGCAGACTCTCTACTGCCCCAGTTCTTTCTCAGCTGTCTGTGACTTGAGATGTAGCATTGCAGTGTCAGCTATAGCTAACGACGCAGCTTGCTGTTTGTATCTTCTGACAGTTTATTTTTTATCTTTTTTTCTTAGTAATTCTTTTCTTGTTAATCTTTTCCATTTTTTCATTAATTTAGCATAGTTTTGAGCGTGGGGGGAGTTTCCTCCTTCCCCTCTTACATTTGCCTGATCTGGGCCTTTGTTTTTTTCTCTCGGGTCTTAACCTGGGTCCTTGTGTAATGGGTTATTCCCAAGACCCGTGGCTTCATACCCTGCCAAAACTGCCACAGGTCTTTTCCCCCACAGCAATGGACATTCAAGCTGTGACCACTGCCTGAGAGATAGTCTCATCACCTCCAATTGTAAGGTCTGCTCAGGATTTAAAGGCAGATCTAAAAAATTGAGGCGAGACAGACTAAATCTTCTGTTGATGGAGCCTTCTGATGGATGCAGGGGTCCAAGTCACCCCCCTGCTCATTGGATTTGGTTGCTCAGCGAGCTCGACGGTAAGTAAAGATCCTGAGGACCCTTTAAAATAATCCAGACCCTCAAAAAAATGGGATAAGAGAAGGAGAAAATCACCCTCTCAGTATGGTTGTCAGGAGACATCACATCCTTACACAGGTACCACTGAGGCGCCCACTCCCTCCGATACTGAAGCATCCTCTGGTCCTGCTCCACAGGTGGATCTTACAGAGGCTCCAGAGCCAGCTGTGGACAAATAAATACCACCTTCCCATAAATCTTTCTCCTCTCCAGATGAGGAGGTTTTGCATCCTCCCACCATCTTATCCCATCTTATCGCTGTTTTTTTTCTCTTGGCCTCTGTCTCAATGTGGAAAAGTCTACACACACATCCACACGATGTATAGACTCCATCAAGGTCACTCTGGATTCCACCACCACAAGAACATACTTGTTCCTGGACAAATTCACCATTAGGTGCAGTCTTGTTTCAACAATATAGCAGAGCCCACAAATCACAGCAAGGGCTTTCCTGCAACTCCTGGGCCACATGGCAAATCGTACATTTTTGACACCCTTAGTAAGATTATATTCCCAGGTTCAAGCTTGGCTGAAAACCGCTTATACCCCGAAGCACAGTCTGTCCAAGCGGGTGTCCGTACCTCATAGGGTCCTTAATTCTCCAAATTGATAGGAAGATCCATAAAAGTGTGTGTGTGTGAGTGAGTGCCATTCTCACAGCCTCCTCCCACAAGGATCATCATCATCATAGACACCTCCCTGCTAGGCTGCGGTGCACTGTTTTAGGACTTGCTCAATGCAAATGGATCCCACAAGAGGCAATCCTCCATATCAACATATTCAAATTCAGAGAGGTTTGTTACTCTTGCTAGGACTTACTTCCCGCACATCACAGGCAACCGAATCAGAATAATGCTGGACAACACAGTATCTGTTTATTATATCAATTGACAAAGAGGAGCAGGACCCTACCTCTTACGTGCCAAGTCAGTAAAACTATGTAACTGGTATGTATCACACCACATACAGATCTCAGCAGTTTATCTTCCAGGACTACAGAACGCAGTTGCATACTCCCTCAACACATATTTCCACCTCAACTATGGGTGGGAACTGACCAGTGCAGGTTCCAAAGGATATGTCTGTCTTGGGGTCATCCAGAAATAGATCTTTGTGACACCATCCAATGCAAAGTGCAGATGATTTTGTTTGAGGGGAAGGAACAGCCACAACTCAATGGGAGATGCCCATGTCATTCCTTAGCAATAAGCCCATGTACCTGAGAAATTGCAGGCTAGAATCTGGCTTTGTGTAATGCTTCTCATCCATAGATCTTGAAGCACTTTACAAAGGATTTATGTAATATTATCTCCATTTTGCAAATGGCATTCTTATCCTGATCATTTGTACATTTGCTCTTGGAGGTCATTCCTATTTTTACAAAGCACAGCTCTCTTGATTTAGCATTAGAATTTGATGCTCGTTTTGGGCAAGTAGTTCTGCAATCTGTTCAGCTGTCCTCTTGGATAGTTAGTGCTTTGTTTTTTTCATTCTTTCAAGCACTCAAATTTTATTAGGCATTTCACAGAACAAATAAAAGGACAAGAGTCCTGCCCCAAAGAGCTTTCAATCTAAACCTTGTTGACTAATATTAATTAAATTGAAATCTTGCTAATCTTCTAAGAATGTGGATTTACAGAAATAGTTCTAAAAGGTGAAAAAAGGTTTCTTACAGTGACCATTCTTTTATTACAAATGCCTATGCAGAGTCACATTCCCACCCAAATCTCCACTCTTCAGAGTATCCTCTCTTAGTTCCTTTAATAACTTAATAACTTCTGCCAATGTTCAGATCTTTGAAGGAACACTTGTGCAGCCCCAATGAGCTCTGCTTTTTTAGATATATTTGAGCACATGAAATCAATGGTGCTTGTGTAGATGTTATGTCCTTGGACAACAGTTACTAACAGATAACCTTGCTTTGTCAAAATTAATGAGACTATTTCTCTCAACTTCTCCCTTTCTTCTCCCTTCTTTTTTCTGCCTTTTTGCCGTAGTGACCTAAGCAACCTGCCGTTCCAGTGTCTAACATTTGTAACCCAACAGACAACGGCTGTGATATTTCTTGATTTGTCTGTGTGTCAGACTGTTTTGGGGGATTTAAATCCTTTGGCATTTTTTCCCAGTAACAGGGGCCATAGCAACATCACAGACTGAATATTAACCCAGTAAGATTTTAGGAAGGCAGTTTATTTTCATCTATCACATTCTGCTCTACAGTTGTTTCTGTTAAGTGATAGTGGCCATTGTCTGGCTTGTAGGAAAAGGTGTGTGAAGTGATTTTCTGCAGCAACTTCAGACCAATGAGCAGAAGAGAAGGGAGACTATTTAGGTCCACACTGGTACAAAAAAAGCCCTCTTTTACCTGGACCGGGTGGAACAGCCCCTACCCTCTCACCCATGGAAGTAGGTTAAATACCAGGTTTTGTCATCATCCATTGTGGGCATTGTGCTCCTCATTTGTTTCGAGGGCCGGGGGAGGAGGCTGGGAAGGAATTTTTTCCCTCTCCGCCAGATTGACCAAGGCGAGGTAGTGGTTTCTCGCCTTCCTCACAGTGTATTAGGGCTTTGTGGTCGTGGACATGAAACGGAGGTTAGGCTATGATATTGCAATTCATTATGGAAGCATGGGGTGGATGTCCAGTGTAGGTACTCTGTAGGGAAGGGATATGGTGATCAGATAAAATGGTTTGGTGAAGGATTTAAAGGAGATATTCTTTAAAGGAGTGGAAACGGGGAGCGGAGGGAGTTCAGTACTCCTATTATTGGTGTGGCAGGGAGCCAACTCCCCCTCCTTTATAGCCCCCCATAACTCTCGTTTGAGGGAGATGGTGGGTGAGGTACCAGCATCGGGTTGGCTGGGGACTAGGATAGGTAAAGTGTTAGGACTGACAACAGTCCTCACCCCCAGGTATATGTAAATGATTATGGAATTACCTGCACTGTACACTTTTATCTGCCAGGTACTCTGACATTTAAGAATAGCTGTGGCCTAATTAAACCACATCCAATGTCTCCTGTCCTTCTTCCGGCATAGCCAGACAATGTCCCTCATGTATAATCTGGTTTGTGTGTTGCAGTTTTAGTGATAATTTATTTACAAAAATTATCTAACTAGTTTGGAATTATTGTCAACGTAATTAATTGTGTGCTTTTACTTTACATTAATTTATATGTATGTGTGTGTCATGATTTCTTGGTCATATTTGCAACTGTGAGATATTATATTTTATGAATGTATCTTGCTACATATTACAGGTTTCAGGAGGAGAAGATGAAATCCAGCAGCTGCAAAAGGCATTGCTAGATTATTTGGATGAAAACACAGAGACTGATGCCTCATTACTGGTAAATTTCAATTTTCTGGATGTATTCGGTCTATATAAATGGAACTTCATCAATGGGATGGTTTATTCCCCAAGGCTCTTAGACAGACATACTTGTGCCTTGGTTACATCCTCGTTCTAATCCCAAAACTGTTCATAGTATGCATCACTCTAAAGTAGTTGAAATCTTAGTAGACCCATTCTACTGAATTTCAGACATAATGTTTATAATGGTCCTTGCCTGCCAATGCTTAAATTCTAGTTGGAGCACACTGTTTAGTTGGTATTTGATGCATTCAGACTGACTTTCATAAATGCCATACTTGACACTGTAGACGTCCACATGTACTGTTCATCTACGATAATCCTTTGGTTCTTGTTGGTATTGTTTGTATTAGACTAACATATTTTCCACTCTGCCTTTCAAGTCTCAAACAAAAATGTTGAATAGCATTGAACCCAGGGCTAATACCTGCCTGGACCCAATTTAATTTTTTCACAACTTGAAAAGGAACTATTAATAATCACTCTCTTTGTTTTTTCTGCCAATCTTGTTGCATTTCTCCAGTTTTCTCGGAAATTTTATATAGCTCAGTGGTTCCGTGACACAACTATGGAGACAGAGAAAGCAATGAAATCTCAGAAGGATGAGGATTCATCTGAAGGAACTCACCATGCAAAAGAAGTTGAGACAACAGGACAAATCATGCACAGAGCGGAAGGTCGCAAAAAATTTCTTCGCAGTATCATTAAAACTGCACCCTCTCAGTTCAGTACATTGAAGTAAGTTTCAGTAATTGCGGATTTAGTTTGTTACCTGCTCATTTGACACTTAAGCATTTTTCTTTGTTTTTTAATAAATAACTATCAAGTATTGTGTTAATTTTGTTGCAGGATGAATTCTGATACTGTGGACTATGAAGATGCTTGCTTGATTGTTCGCTACTTGGCCTCTATGAGGCCGTTTGCCCAGAGCTTCGATATTTATTTGACACAGGTAAACTGTGCCAGAAGTCTTAATGCTGTGAAATACAGTTGGTTTCCTGGTTCCAAACACTTATGGGGTAGTGTGCAATGTCTGTTCATTGTTGAGCACAGGTATTTAATAGGTCATGATAACACCACATGTTTTCATGTTATGTATTGATAGCATATGTGCTTATTTTTCTTTTTTCCTGCATGTATATTACACATACCATACTGTACATACATTGTTTTATTTGTGCATATGTAGAGATCCATCAACTAGATGGGCACAATAAAAAGATAACTACAAAATGTTGAAACCTTTTCACAGATTTTATCTATCTAAAATGCATGCCTGATTGGGAACATGACCTCATAAAACATGTCTTCATAGATCATTCATATAACTGTATAAATTTTAAATTGGACATGCAAACCAGCTCAATCATTTGCCTGCAATGAATGGTGCTGTCATGCTGATGGTCATGGTTTGACCAAGTGACCTTAATGTTCCTTCTTTCTGGCTGGGAGAAGAGCACTAACATGTAGACATGGTGATACATTTGAGCTCCAGGTAATGCTTTGGGTCACATTACTTTCTTTGATCCACTTAATAGAGCTATCTCAAAGTTGGGGTGCACAAATCCTGTTTGGAGGATAATAAAGTGACATGTGGATAGGAAAAACAGAGCTAAAATAAATGGATGGACCCTATGGATCAACATTTGGGTTATGACTTTACATAGTGAGGGAGAATCCCGGCTCCAATGTCAGTGCAGGAAAGTCATCACTCACATGTATCCCCTCACTTTCTAAAAGTTTGTTCGATTTTTGGTAGTTGATTTTTTCTCATTTTAGTTTGACTTTTGCATGTTATTTCATTGTATTTTTGCTTGCATTGAACACTGCTTGCTACTTTCCAAAAGCGATTAAAATGTCACTTCTGTTTTCTTATTAGATTCTGCGTGTGCTTGGTGAAAATGCGATTGCTGTTCGAACAAAAGCCATGAAGTGTTTGTCTGAGGTTGTTGCTGTAGACCCCAGCATTCTCGCCAGGGTAAAAAAAGGAAACTATCTGTAATGTACATGCATTCTTCTATTCACATTTAAAAGAAATTCTGTTTTTCCATACTTTGCATTCGTGTTTCTCTTTATATTTTTAGTTGGATATGCAACGAGGTGTTCATGGACGGTTAATGGATAACTCCACTAGTGTACGAGAAGCAGCTGTGGAGTTGCTTGGTCGGTTTGTGCTCTGTCGACCTCAGCTTGCTGAGCAGTATTATGACATGCTCATTGAGCGAATACTGGTATGGTCACTTTTGAAATCACTTTGATGTTTGTAAACACATTTTTAACTGGGTTTATATGCTTAATTATATTGAATAGTATCCCAGTTCCTAGAGTAAATTAACTTGTATAGATTTTTTGGGGAATCAAAACTAAAAATTCTGCCCACCAGACTAACCTTGTGAATTGAAACAATTGCTTTTGATGAGGAACTAGTGGGTCAGAAGCTAAACCTATACATTTTTCTGTTCTAATTTTTGGCATTGTAAAAACATTTTCAGATGCCAAAGAGCGATTATTTTGTATATGTATATTATTTTGTATATTATTTATGATATTCAGATAGATCACATGAACATGTTAAATTAACAGTGAGAAAGCATTAGTATTTTGCATGTCAGGTTATTTATTTTGATTAAAACATGCATGTGGAAGGCTTTAGGAACATGTATATATCAAACACTTGTAAATACATATAGAAATATTCAGTGTGACCCTGTGTCATTGTTTAAAGAACTTGTAGCATATTAAATCTAAAAGCCTAAACTTCTCATTCCTATATTTCCATCTCCATAGATTAAGCCTGAGAAAGTAGATAAGCTAGGAAGTACATCTAGGATCTATCTTTTCTATGTCTGTCAAACCAAGAGTGGTGTAAAAGGTTAAGTTCTAGAGCCAATAATCTGACAGTGAGAGAGCTCTGCTCTCAGAACATTGCGGGGACTGATCTGAACTATAGGGGTAAAACAGGAGAAGAGAGAACTCTAAGACATATAAGACCCAAATATTAAGGGTGGTTGTTGTTGGTATCACTATAGTGCCTAGGAGTCCTAGTTATGGACCATGATCCCATTGTGCCAAGTACTGTATAAACACTGAACAGAAAAAATAATCTTTGCCCCCAAAGACATGCAATCTAAGTACAAGGAAAGAGACAATAGATGGATACAGACAGACTGATGGGGAAGTACAAGGAAACGAGACAGAATTGGTCAGCATGATAGGTAGTGGTCTTAACACACCAGCAGCCTAACCACTGCAAGTTTTTTGTGTTAAATGCACCTAAACATGAATTTGTTGGAAGCTAGTGCAGTCTCTGGAATTCAAGTGCAATATGCTACCTATGAAAAACACCATTATGTTACACTGCAATAGCTGAAGTTTTGAATGATCTTCAGGTATAATCCAATTTATGGTAGAGCATATTGCAGAAAATCAATCTCAAGGTCACAAAAAGACAGGTTACACTGGCAGTGTCCGCAGTTGGACAAAAAATAGTTGCCACCTTCTGAATGAGTGCAGATTTGGAGGGAGGGAAAGTACTCTGCTCTTTGGGTATTAAGAAGGATGGAAGAATCCACTAAGAGTCTCCAAATTGCAAACCTGAGTAACAAAAGATGGGAAAACTCCCTCAGTTAGAGTCAGATATATTTCTGCCATTTATTTCCAATCAATAATATCTTTATCTTATCTGAGAGTTTCAGCAAGCTAGAGCACAAGCTGATTTCTCTTTTAAACATTGGGAAAGTTGCAGTTTGAATCTGATAACATAGAGATTTAGAACTTGGAGTGATCTACATTTAGAAGCCCTCACCATCTCACTATCACCATTAGATTGCCTCATGTACATATTGAATATGAGGGTTAACAAAAAAGAGAGCCTGCTGTAGCCCACTTGGGACAGAAGAGTACAAACCGGATCGTTTAAAATATGAAACTGTCAAATGAGGATTTAGTTATTGGCATCATTTGTTGTTATAATTTAAGGCATTAAACATGTGTTACAATGTATCCAGGCAATAATCAAAAATGTAATTTACAGTGAAATAGCCCAGTGGCCTACTAGTTGTACTCTTAAACACATGCCTATCACAACACATGGTATACCTCATCCAGTGCACTAAATGCCGCAATAACAGCTATTTGAGTGAAACCAGACAATCACTATGCTATTGAATGAACTCTCACAGGAAAATGATAAAATACAAAAACACCCTATTACCTGTGGGTGAACACTTTTCACAAAGTGATCACTCTCTGTCTGACTTGTCCGTCCTCAACCTCAAAGGAAACCTGCACAACGCTTTCAGAAGATGAGCCTGGAAGTTTAACTTCATAACTCTGCTAGATCTTAAAAATCATGGACTGAACAGACTCACTGGATTTATGGCTTATTACAACAATCTGTAACCCACTAACCCCCCATTCTGTCCTATGACTGCAGAGGTGTTAACAGGCCACCACTACCTTGAATAGTCTCTTAGAATATGTGCTAACTACTTATACTAAAACAATCTGTTCCATGGTGCATTTAACTGTGACGCTTGAAGTACCTTTCCCAGACCTGAAGAAAGAGCTCTGTGTTGCTCAGAAGCTTCTCTCATTCACCAAAAGAAGTTGGTCCAGTAAAAAATATTACCTCACCCATTTTGTGTCTCTCATGCAGAATATCTGCATTTTAATTGTCAGTTTGTTGCTTCGCAAGCCAGTCTCCTGGAAAGGAAGGAAGTGTAATCTCTGTCCAGTTAATATGCGGAGTTATCAGGCTCTGATAGATTTTAGACCAATCCTTAATACCAGAACAAATGCAGAGCTCTTGAGGGAGAGAATATAGAATGGGGCAACAATGCAGTATTCACAGGACTTGACTTCCAGGACCTACAGGACCTCTGGAATGAAGTAGTGTTACCAAACAGTAATGCTGTCTTTCATATAAGTGCATTTAGAATTTCTTAGTTATTATTTTAACATGTTTTGCAAGTCAGGCTTGATAACTTTTAATTGATATTAATGCACACAATACTTAAATTCATTCTCACTTCTGATTTTTTTTTTCAAGAGTATTTTGCTTTCTCCCATCAGGATACTGGTATTAGTGTCAGAAAGAGAGTTATAAAGATTCTTAGGGATATCTGCATTGAACAGCCAACATTTCCCAAAATTACAGAGATGTGCGTGAAAATGATTCGCAGAGTCAATGATGAAGAGGGCATTAAGGTAGGCTAGAATATTTCTTTTAAGTTTTTAATTACGGTTTATTTTAGTTTTCTTTTATTTTGAGAAATAAATAAATAGATTTTTCCTTAGAAGCATTTCAGAGTTTCTTTAGTATATGTATAACTTTTATTTGTTTTTAACTTTTTAAAATAAATGTTTTTTTTAAATTGACAATGATATTGATAGATTCCTGTCAGACGTGTTGTTTACTCCATTTGCTTAAAAAATAAGGGAGCTCAAAAATAAAATAAAAATATTTAGATTTATTTCTTCTTTTCCACTTGCAAATATCAATTATCTCCACTCTGTGTCTATCTGATTACTGACATAAATAAATCCTCCCAATTTGGAAGGGCTTGCAAGTGCTTTGGAGGATAGGATTAAAATTCAAAATGATCTGAAGAAATTGTCTGAAGTAAACAGAATGAAATTCAATAAGGACAAATGCAAATTACTCCACTTAGGAAAGAACAGTTAATTACACAAAAAATGGAAAATGACTCCCTAGGAAGGAGTACTGCGGAAAAGGATCTGGGGTCTATAGTGGATCACAAGCTAAATATAAGTCAAGAGTGTAACACTGTTGCAAAAAAAAAAAAAAAATGAACATAATTCTGAGATGCATTAGTAGGAGTGTTGTAGGCAAGACATGAGAAGTAATTCTTCCACCCTATTCTGCGCTGATAAGACCTCAGCTGAAGTATTGTGTCCATTTCTGGGCACCACATTTCAAGAAGGATGTGGACAAATTGGAGAAAGTCCAGATGAGATCAACAAAAATTATTAAAAGTCTAGAAAACATGACCTATGCCTATGAGGAAAAAGTGAAAAAAATGGGTTTGTTTAGTCTGGAGAAGAGAAGACTGAAGGGGGGACCTGATAAGTTTTCAAGGACATACAAGTTTGTTACAAGAAAGAGGGTGAAAAATCTTTCTTGTTAACCTCTGAGGATAGGACAAGAAGCAATGGGCTTAAATTGCAGCAAGGAAGGTTTAGGTTAGACATTAGGAAAAACTTCCTAACTGTCAGGGTAGTTAAGCACTCAAACAAATTGTAGGAAGGTTGTGAAATCTCCATCACTGGAGGTTTTTAAGAACAGGCTAGACAAACAGCTGTCAGGAATGGTCTAGTTATTATGTAGTCCTGCCTTGAGTACAGGGGACTGGACTAGATGACCTATTGAGGTCCTTTCCAGTTCTACACTTCTATGATTGCATTTAAAAAACCCAGAAAAACCTACATTAAAGGCACATTATTTAGGTTGCAAAGTCAAGCACTGAAAAGTTATGAAATGCTAGATTTACATGTGCCTATGTTACCTTAATTCTGTCCTTTCTGTACATTGAATGAAGTACGGGTCCTATGGAAAAAAAAGTGTGATTATGTAATTAAAGAGTGGGAATGAATAGCTGGATCTATGTTCTGCGATGGCAGGGGAGTCTGGCCTGGCTTTCTCCTCCCTCTCCACCTCCCAGAAGTTGCGGATGATCCTGCCACATGTGGTGCCCCAATGAGCTGCTGGGGCCATAACTGGAGTTGGGGGAACCTAGCTTTGCTTTCTCTTTTCTCCCTTCCCAGGCCCCCAACTTAGAGTTGGAGGGATTCCTACCTAACAGGGTACCCAAAGTGGCATGGGCCACTTAGGGACATGTGCTGCGTCCAAGGTAGGAACCTAGCCTAGCTCTCTTCTCCTCCCACCCTATTACAGCTGCTTTGGCAGCTCCTAAGTATTCCCAGTACAGTGTATGTTGTTACTGCTTTTGTGGCAGTGGCAGCCTGGTCATAGAATGTTTCCGTGTTCAGTTATTATTTTGGCATGCTGCCCAAATTTTCCTGAGGCTTGCAAGGCACAGGTGAGAGAGGATGATTTTTAACAGTTTATATCTTAGCAAAAGCTGAATGGAATTTCACAGGACAAAGAAAAGGCATTTCTTTAGTCTGAAGTGCTTGCCCAATGCCATGTATCAGTGGCCTACTGCAAATAGTGGAGGTATGAGAGTTTTCAGTTGAAAGAATGCAAGAGTCCTTTATAAAGGACGGTATTCAGCAACTTAAACACAGAGGTTGTGACCAGCTCCTCTTATTATATAGACACTGGATAGTAAGAATTTCACCAGCATATTCAGACAGGAATCGTCAATCAAACTTTAGCTGAAGAATCCAGTTCTCTTCTTTTCTATACAGAAGTTAACAGTTCTGTTTGGCTGAGTGAAGCTTTCACTGTATCTAGTGATATATATCTGATGATGATGAATCACCAGGAAACTGCAGTAATGGTCTGCTGAAACTTGTAACAGTTCTTCCCAGTCTGACAAAATCTCTCAGTAAAATGCTGAAAATGGCATTTTCCACAAATGTTGCTGTAGTGTAGATTTTCTGCAGCATGGATTTCCATTGGTCATTAATAATTATCCAGATGTCCTTCCAGGCAATGGTGACCTCAGATACAGCTTGGAGGCCCCAGGTGACTCAGGCCTGGTCTGGGAATCCAACTTCTAAGATAGAGATACAGGTCTTGCTCAGGTAACCTTCTCTTTCTAGAAGGCCTCACTTAGCTCCAATAATTCTGTGTAAAATGACACACCATCAATAAGTGTATACTCTTATGTGGGAAATAAAATGGAAACCTTTATGTCAAGATAAAGTTATGTATCTCTGACAATATATTTTTCCCTCTAGAAACTGGTGAATGAGACATTCCAGAAACTCTGGTTTACTCCAACTCCCCACAATGACAAAGAAGCAATGACCAGGAAAATACTAAACATCACTGATGTGGTATGCCTTACAAATTTGAACTAAGAGTCACATGCGGGATTTGATTAGGTGTTTTTTAACATGTCTTGAAGTAATTTTTATTGTTGAGCCTTCTTATAATACATAAAAATAAACAAGTAATTGAATCACCAGACAATTTTATAAATCTCATATGTACTCCTCTTTTGCTGTATCCCTTAAGATGTGATGGGTTTATTCATCTGACAGTTGGGAAGAAACAAGAGTATCTTGTAGGAAACTTTTAATATAAATATTCATCAGCCTATTGGTGATGATAAATGGTATTACATTCTGTTCTGGTGCTGTAAAATTATAATTATACCAAATGGTCTCCTATTACATACAGTAGAATTCCCTAATAGAGCTATGTGTAGCCATCAGTGCTGCCTGGAGGCCACTAAAGAAATTTTACTTCATTTGAAGAAAGTATCCCATATGTGATACATAAAATCCATATGAAAGGTTAATTTCAGTAGGTCAATAAGAAATGCAGGGCCAAAATACATTTGGCATAAGCGAATACAGCTCTTTTGAATGCCAATTTGATTGTACCCACTTTATATCAGCAACAAATTGAACCCAGATTCTTAGAATCTTTACATGTGTCAAAAGAAAAGTTTATATGCATAACCAAAATAATCATTGAATCAATAAGAAGTGATGCTATTTTAGACTTGGTTTTGGTAAGTACTGAGAACATTATAGACAAGCTGGTTGTAGAAAATAAACTTGTATTGAGTGATCACAAGTCAGTGCAGTTTAAATTAAATGGAAAGATAATTAAAAACAGGTCAGTAACTAAGATTTCTTATATCAAAAGGGTGGGTTTTTGAGAAATTAATGGAGCTAGTTAGTGAAGACAAACTGGATTGAAGAGTTTAGGGACATAAATGTGGAGTAGACTTGGAATTTCTTTGAGTCAAATGTGCAAAAAAAATCTGGAATTTGCATCCCAAGTAAAGGGAAAAAACTTAGCAGACCTAACTGGATGAATAATCACCTCAAAAAAGATATAGGTGTAAGCAAAGAACCTACAAGGAATGGAAGAAAACATTGATTAGCAAAGAAACGTATGTCTTAGAAATCAGAAAGTATAGGGATAAAGTGAGAATTGCCAAAAGTCAAACTGAGTTAGACCTTGCAAAGGAAATTAAAACAAATAGTAAATGGTTCCTTAGCCATATGAATAAAAAGAGAACAAGAAAAGAAGTGTGTCCATTATTCAGCATGGATGGGGTAAAGATTAAAGATAGTCTAGGTACGGCCCAAAAACTAAATGAATACTTTGTTTCAGTCTTCAGTAAGAATGATCATATAAAACACAGGGACGAAGACAAGATGGCTAATGGGAACGAGCATATAAAAATGGAAATGACCACATCCAGGGTGGAAGCAAAACTTAAAGAGCTTAATGTGTTTAAATTGGGAGGACCAGATAATCTCCATCCCGGAATACTGAAAGAACTGGGACATGAAATTGCAAGTCCAGAAGCAAAGATTTTTTTAAAAATCCATCAGACAGGAGAATAGGAAACATAGTACCTGTTTAAGTAAGAGGAACTAGTGATCCAGGTAACTGCAGACTCGTTAGTCTGACCTTAATATTGTGCAAGGCTTCAGAACAAATTTTGAAGGAAAGAACAATTAAAGACATGCAGGTTAATGGGATAAAATGCAATATGGGTTTATCAAAGGAAAATCTTGCTAGACTAACCTTATAACCTTTCTTGGATGAAATAACTGATTTTTTTTTTAGACAAGGGAAATGCATTAGATTTAATCTGTTTGGACTTCAGTAAAGTATTTGATACTGTACCAGATGTGAAATTATTAGAAATGGAAAAGATGGGGATCAGTGCATGAATTGTAAGGTGGGTAAGGAACTGGCTAACAGAGAGATGATAATGGGTTGTGCTGAAGGGAGAACAGTCAGGCTGGAGAGAGGTAATTCACCGAGTTCCTCAAGGATCTATTTTGAGACCAATCTTATTTAATGTTTTTATCAGTGATCTTGGAAAAAAAAAAGTGGGAGTGTGCTAATGAGACTTGCTGATGACACAGAGTTGGGAGGCATTGCCATTCTGGACAAGGAATGTAATATTATTCAGGAAGAACTGGATGAACTAGAGTAATAAAAATGGGATGGCATATAATAATACGAAGTACAAGGTCATGCACTTAGGTACTAATAGCAGGAATTTCTTCTTCGAGTGCTTGCTCTTGTCGATTCCATTCTAGGTGTGCGCACACCCACATGCCTGATTATCGGAGATTTGCCTTAGCAGTATCCGTAGGGTTGGCTGCAGCGCCCTCTGGAGTGTCACGCTCATGCATCAATATATCAGCTGCCATGGCCCTACACCCTCTCAGTTCCTTCTTACCGCCCATGCTGGTTGGTTGGAGTGCCTCTCTCCCTTGCCTCATAAGTGATCATCGGTTTCCTTCTTCACTTCATGTATTAGAGGTGTAAATAGTTTTGTTTACTGTAGTTAGTAAGTAGTTGTTCAGCAGTATAGTTAGTAAGTTAGGGTCCCAGCAGGGATTTTCCCCCAAGCAGGGCATGCCCCAGTCTCCAGGTTTTAAGCCCTGCGCTGACTGTAATAGGCCTATACCTGTTAGTGACCCCCATGGCAGCTGTCTGAAGTGCTTTGGGGAATCTCATGTAAAAGAAAGGTGTTGTATCTTTAAGAACGTTCGTCCCAGGATACAAAAAGAGTGTGACATCCATTTGAGAGCCCTTCTTATGGAGGCTGCTCTCAGCTCGGCCTCTGAGCCATCCCAGCTGGACTCGATTCCCAGTACTTCGCCTCAGTGTGTTGTGCACCCCTGACACTGGGCTCTACCTGACACCATTCCCCTTTGCCGGTGCCCAAGAAGAAGTCAAAAAAGCGGGACCCGGCACCGAGCAAGGACCAACGGGCATCGGGTAAAGGACCCTGTTCGGACCGCCCTCTCACCCACTCCAGAGACACATGGGGATACATCTCCCAATGGATCCACCACCAACTCCAGGAAGCGGTTGGGGACCCAGAGTCATTGCTGAGTCAGCACCTTCCCAGCCCCTCCCGGTGCCCAGAGAACAAAGGACGCTCCCAGAGCAGCCAGCACCACCTGCTGCAATGGACCCAGAGGGCAAGTCAGCTGTGAAAGCCCCCCCAGAAGGTGAGTGAACACCACCAGTCTCTGGAGCCAAGGCAGAACTCTTAGTCATCACACCCCTGGTCTCCGCATCAGCCCAGGTCACCAATTCACTGGCACTGCGCACCCGGTCTCAGCCCTCTTGTCGAGACTTGCCCAGAGGGAGGCGCCGGTCATGGTCATCCGCTTGCTGACCCTCTCCACGACGTCAGTCACCAACACCTAGACCACGGGAACGTTCCCCAACACGGTGCCACTCCCCGTACTCCACCTATTCAAGGAACCGTTTACCCACGGCAACAGTTAGCCACCAGACTCAGTTGTCGACAGCCCTGCCGTGGTCATCAGAGGAGGATTCCTCCAGCACTGAGAGGGAGTTCAACCTCTTGCCGAGACAACACCATTGCGACTGGGCTCCTGAGGCTGTGTCCACCTCCATGATGTTGTCCTGGCAGTAGGGCCAGTAGCCAGTGCAATGGCTTTATTGGAATGCCTGGGGCATGCCAGTTATGCTGATGCCCCCTTCTCACCAATCGTTGGTTGCTGCTTCAGACAAGCATCAGACGGCACCGGGCTTGGTGTGCGAAGTGCAATCGGACGCTGGGGTGGAAGGGCAGGTGCCCACTCCGAAAGCCCTTTTCCCCCAGGGGGGATGATGCCCTGAGCCCTCCCCCGGTGGTCCAATCATTCTCATCCTCTCCAGATGAGGCTCTGGCAGGGCCCTTTTGTGCTAACCCACTGGATGATTTTAAGGAGTACCAAGTCCTGCTCCTAAGAGTGGCCACGAACTTAGGCCGACAGGTGGAAGAGATGGCGGAGCAATCAGACACCTTGGGTAATGTTGTCACCACCCTTCCTCCTCCCATTCACCTGCAGAACCTGGCCCGGCAAAAAAACACAGGGGCCAGAAGCGGGCTTTTTGCAGGTGCGCTTGAGAGCGATGTCCCAGTCACATCCCCGGATCCACCTCATCCTTTCCTCAACCATCTTCATCCCTACCATTCGACCTAGTTGCTGGTTACCTCAGACTGCTGGGTGCTAGAAATTTTATCTCTGGCCTACACCCTGGAATTCTCATCCACCCCAACCCCCTCATACTCCTCTTCCCGTTCCTCTTTAGGGATCCTTCTCATGAACAACTCCTCATTCAGGAGGTTGACAACCTCCTGCAGCTGGGAGCAGTGGAGGAGTTCCCTTGGGAAATGAGGGGGGAAAGGATTCTGCTCCTGCTATTTCCTAATCCTCAAGGCAGAGGGGGCCTAAGACCCATTCTGGACCTGTGGTGACTAAACAAATATCTCGAGAAGTTGATGTTCCGCATGGTTTCTTTGACCTCCATTATCCCCTCCCTGGATCCAGGAGACTGGTATGCCGCTCGCGACTTGAAAGACACTTATTTTCTTATTTCCATCTTCCGAGGACACAGATGGTTCCTCCGTTTTATGGTGGGCCAGCGTCACTTCCAATTCATGGTGCTACCCTTTGGCCTCTCCTCGGCCCCGTTGGGTATTTACAAAATGCATGGCCCTGGTAGCTCTTACCTGAGAGGTCGGGGAGTCCAGGTCTGTCCTTATCTCGATGATTGGCTCATCAAGAGCAGGTCGCGGGATCAGGTGCAGAGCAGTCTTGATCTGGTGTGTGCCACCTGTGGGCCTGTTAGTAAACAAAAAGAAATTGACCCTCATACCAGTGCAACGAACAGAGTTTATAGGGGCAGTCCTCGACTCCATGCTGGCCAGTCTTCCTTCCAGAGGCTTGTTTCTAAGCTATGTCAGATGTGATCTCCCATATAAGGGACGACCCACTCACTACTGCCCGCACTTGCCGAAGGTTGTTAGGCCACATGGCAGCCTGTACTTACGTCGTCTGGCATATCTGGCTCCATCTCCAGTCGCTGCAGGCGTGGCTGGCATTGGTCTACATCCCCAACAGGCACGACCTAGACCTGGTAGTCAAGGTGCTGGACCACATCCTGTCATCATTGGCATGGTGGTTGGACCCCAGATCGGTGTTGGAGGGAGTTCCCTTCGCGTCCCCATCGCTGACCCTGGTTTTCCTGGGGAGCTCACACAAGGCCGCTGGTTGCGGGTCGACCACTCCCTCCACATAAATGTCAGGGAGCTCAGAGCGGTTCACTTCATCTGTCAGGCTTTTTGGTCCCACTTGAAGGGCAAGTGGTTCAAGTCCTGATGGACAACACCACCACAAAGTTCTATATCAACCAGCAGGGTGGAGTCAGGTTGTCAGCCCTTTGCCAGGAAGTTCTCCGGCTCTGGGACTTCTGTGTGCAGCATGCCATTCATCTTGTGACAGCGCACCTCCCCAGGACCAGGAACATATTAGCAGATTGCCTCAGCAGAACCGTCTAGTCTCGCCACGAATGGTCGCTCCACCCCAAGATGGTCAGCGTGATCTTCTGAAAGTGTGATCTCTCCAAGTGGACTTGTTTGCGACTCATCAGAACAGGAAATGCCACATGCTCTGCTCATTTCAGGGGATCAACGGGGGATCCTTGTCAGTGCCTTCTTACTCCCATGGTCGGGGGCTCTAATGATCCACATTGATCCACAAATCCTCATGAAGATCAAGCAGGACAGGGTGAAAGTGATCCTGATAGCCCTGGTTTGGCCTTGCCAACACTGGTTCGGCATGCTGCTGGACCTGATGGTGACGGCCCCACTGCAGCTGCCTCTTTGGCCGGATCTCCTATCCCAGAACCATGGCAGTCTCCTACACCCGAGTCTAGCAGTGCTGGGCCTGACAGCTTGGTTGCTGAATGGTTGAATGCCGAAGAGCAGGAGTGCTTGGCCCATTTCCAGCAGGTCCTACTGGGGAGTAAAAAGCCCTCCACCAGAGCAGCTTACCTGGCTGAGGTGCTGAGCCTTGACCCAAGGGGTTAGGCTTGAACAGGCCTCGCTGCAGTCGATAATGGACTACCTTGTGCATCTCAAGCACCAGGGCTTTTCCCTTTCATCGATTAAGATCCACTTGGCCGCCATATGAGCCTTTCACCCCTATTCCAGGGCAGGTCAGTCTTCACTCATGACATGATGGTCCAGTACTTGAAAGGTCTGGAGCAACTCTATCCCCATGTCCAAGACCCTGTCCCTCTGTGGGACCTGAATCTAGTGCTCATGATAGCTCCCTTTGAGCAGTTGGCTTCCTGTTCCCTTCTTCTGGTCTCCTGGGGGGTGTCATTCCTGTTGGTGATAACATCTGCACAAAGGGTCTCTGAGATTAGAGCATTTACCTCAGAGCCTCCCTATAAGGTGTTTTTCAAGGACAGGGTCCAGCTGCAGCCACACCCAGTTTTCCTGCCCAATGTGGTTTCACAATTTCACATGAACCAGGGCATATTTTTGCCAGTCTTCTTCCGAAAGCCTCATAAGTATGAGGAGGAGCTTAGGTTGCACTCCCTGGACCTCAGGAGAGCACTAGCCTTCTACGTTGTAAGGACCAAACCATTCTGTAAGTCGATGCAACGATTCGTCGCGGTAGCAGATAGGATGATAGGTCATCCAGTGTCCACCCAGAGAATTTCATCATGGATCATTGCCTTCATCCGGTTTTGCTGTGATCAGGCGAAAGTGCCTCCACCGGCAATTGTAACCACCCACTCAACTAGGGCGCAAGCCTCAGTGGTGGCCTTCCTGGCCCATGTGCCAATTCCAGATATCTGCAGGACCGCCATCTGGTCATCCATTCACACATTCACACGTTACTACGTGCTTACCCAGGAAGCCTGAGATGACACAGGCTTTGGTAGAGCAGTATTGCAAGTCACATGACTCTGAACTCCAAGCCCACCTCCCGGGATATTGCTTGTGAGTCACCTAGAATGAAATTGACATGAGCAAGCACTTGAAGAAGAAAAAACTGTTACCTGCCTTTCATAACTGTTGTTCTTCGAGATGTGTTGCTCATGTCCATTCCATTACCTGCCCTCCTACCCCTGTGTTGGAGTTGCCAGGAAGAAGGAATTTAGAGGGCGTAGGGCTGGCGGTGCCTAATAGACCAAGGCATGAGTGTGGCACTCCAGAGGGTGCCACAGCTGACACTATGGATACTGCTAAGGCAAAAATTTCTGACAACTGTGCAGGTCACATGGGCATGCACACACCTAGAATGGAATGGACATGAGCGACACATCTCAAAGAACAACAGTTACAAATGGTAGGTAACTGTTTTTTCTGCTAAAACCTGGGGCTCATCAATTGGAAATAATAGAGGAGGAGAAAGACCTAGGTGTATTAGTCAGTCATAGGATGACTGAGTCACTAATGTGATGCATTCATGAAAAAAATCAAGTGCAATCCTAGGATTTTATCAGATGAGGTATTAGCAATTAGAGATAATACTCCTGGGGGAATTCTGCTCCACTGCGCATGCACAGAATTCATGTCCCCCGCAGATTTCTTTGCTTTCCCACAGAAAAATGACTTCCTGACAGGGAGGCAAAGGGAAGCTGCAAGAGCAGTTACACACCACTCCCTAGCAGTGCAGGTACATCATTTCAGGCACCCAGAGCAGCCAGCGGAGAGGTAAATCACTGTTGAACTGGGAATATCCCAGCCAGTGGCTCCTACCCTGATGGGACTTCCTCTTCCCCTGGCTGGGGCTGTATCAGACTCATCACCAGAAACCTCCCTCAGCTGCAGGAAGCTCAGCATCCTCCCCTACTTCCTGCCCCCATCTCTCCTCAGCTTCAGGGGACAGGGGTCACTGTTTGAAGAGCTGCTCCCCCATCCTCCCAACCCCTGTGCATCTGGACCTTCCATACCCAGACATTCCTGCCAAGCCTCACCCCATACACCCAGAACTCCCCTTGCACTCAATACCCAAATCTCAACCCCTGAGCCCAGACCCCCTACATCCGGAACCCCACCCCTGCACCCCAGACTACCCCCCACTGAGCTCCCTGCACTCAAACCCCCACTCCCCCACACCACCGTGAGCCCCCACATCCAGAAACCCACATCACTGACTCACAACCTGCTGCACCCAGACCCCCACCCCACCAAGCCTCACTCTCTCAGCACCCAGACTCCCCCGCTGAGACTCCCACTCCCAGATCCCTCCACTGAGCCCCAACCACCTTCACCTGGAAGTCCTTGCAGAGTCCCATTGCCCCTGCACCTGGAATCCCCCCAACAAGCCTCTGTGCATCCAGATCTCCCAACACCTAGCCCCCATACTGAGCTTCCTGCACCCAGATTGTCCTACACAGAACCTTCTCACCCCGCACCAAGCCCCTTCACATTTGGATCCTGCATGGTTGAGCCTGCCTGCCCCACACCTGGCACAGAGGGGTAGGACCCCAGGGTGTTTCTGGGGCAGGCCCAGGCCTTGTGCTATGTCAGGGTCGGGTGCCCCTTCACCACTGAGTCTGTGTCCCAGGGGTGGGGGTGGTGTGATGCAGGATGATCTCCCACCTTTGTGCAGCCAGTGGCCTATGCTCCCCACTGCCATGCGGGAGCCTCTACATTTATTTATTGACAAATAAAACGTGCACAATTTTGCAGAATTTTTAAATTTTTGGCACAGAATTTTTAATTTTTTGACACAGAATGCCCTCAGGAGTAAGATAAGAAGGTGTTAATGTCATTGTACAAGGCAATGGTAAGATCTCACCTGGAATACTGTGTACAGTTCTGGTCACCCATATTCAAGAATGACTAATAAAAACTAGAATAGGTGCAGAGAAGTGCCAGTAGGAGGAGCCTGGGAAAGGAGAGACATTCTTATGAGAGGAGACTAAAAGAGTTTTTGGGTCATTTAGTCTAGCAAAACGAAAGCAGAAAATGGATAAGATTGCTCCCTATCAGTACATCAGGAGGATAAACATCACGGAGGGAGAAGAGCTATTTAAGCTAAAGGACAATATTTTCATAAGAACAAATGGATGTAAATTGGCTATAAATAAATTTAGTCTGCAAATTAAAATATGTCTAACCATGAAAGGAGTAAGGTTCTGAAACAGTTTTCTAAAAGGAGTAGTGGTGGCAAACAACCTAGCTAGTTTTAAGATGGAGCTTGATCAGTTTATGAATGGGATTGTATTGATAGGGCTGCATGCAATAGCACAGGATTGACTCAGTGATGCAGGACATTACATCTAGTCCGATGTCCTTATGTAAAATTTATTGTTTTAAAGGATACTGTTTTAAAATCATGATCAATTAAAATAAATGTATTTGTTTATCTCACTATTAACACCATAAAACTGATTAATCTACTTTTCAGTATTTATTCTAAACAGTAGTTTATGCATTACTTTGATCTTAGACAATAAAAAGAGACTAATCAGTTACATTTTCTTTAGTCTAGTCAATTTTACCTTCAGGTTCTCATGAGTTAACACAGTCCTGGAATGATGGCAAATCCTATAGGGCCTGTTTAAAAAATGCATTTTCGGGCAGTTGAAATATGTCATATATTTTATTAGCTGTTAAGCTTTGCAAAAACTAAGTTTTCACTAAAATTAAAATTTAGGTCAAATTTGATCTCACAGTGACCCTACAATTGAAGTAAAAACTTTAGACTTACTTAATGTAGGTTGTGGTAGCATCTAAAATGTGGAAAAAAAAAAATCAAATACAGACGACATAGTTCCTGTTGCTGCTATCTTACAATTTAAAATAATTTTCGTAAAGGAAAAATACTTATCATAGTTTAAATTTAAACCTGTGTTGAAACACTTCAATTACATTTTCCTTCAGATTTCTTTTTTATAAATCTATTCCAAATATTCTTTCTTAGGTTGCAGCTTGTAGAGATACAGGATATGATTGGTTTGAACAACTTCTTCAAAATGTAAGTAATAGTTTTGAAAGACTCATTTTACAAATGTCAAAAGACTCTTAGCATGTTTCATGGAACTAGGGCTAAAATGTAACTCCACGAACTTCTAGAATAGTCCTTTACACTGTTATCCTAATTGTAAAATCTAACATTCTCTTGACTTTTTTGTTACAACCTTTTGACTTTAACAGTTGCATTCTTCCTTTGCCACTGCTTTTGTACCTAAAACTAGTTCTTCTTTGAGTAATGGTCCCTATTGTATTCCACTGAGGGTTTACACGTCCATGCCATGTGTCCAAAGCTGGAGAATTTAAAAGTAGTACTTTCCTTTGGAGTCCGCACATGCGTCCTTGTCTCACCTCACCTCATGGTTTCGTCCAAGGTGATAAAGGGCCGAGTGGATCAACCATATCTCTGGTTCCTTCTCACCTCTGCATGGTTCAAGTCAGAGCTACTAGTGTCCTCTCGTGTATGATGCACATTAAAATCTTTAGAATAGTATACAGTTAGTTTTTCTTGTAGCGTTTGCTGTTTTTACTGTTTTAACGTAGTTTTAACTTTTAGTAATATTTTTGGTAGAACTGAGACTTAGGTGGAATCTGTTTACTATTACCCCTCACCCAAGTACCCACACATGGGCACTGGACTGTGCCAAAGACACCAGGATTTAAAATCTGTGCTTCCTGCCCAGTAATATCCTGTCCATTAATGTAATATTTGCCAGTCTTTCCCAAGCCTTACCCAAGAAAGCCGGGCTTTCCACATTAAGAAGTAGCTCGTGGAAGTCGCCATGAGGCTTCAGGCAGACCCAGACAGGGGGAACCCCACCCTCCCAACATCGGCTTGAGACAGCCAGGAGTGCGCCTCCAGCTATGAAGTTTGAGTCCAGCTCCGGTGGTACCGCCACTAGGGACCCCTTGCTGGGGCCTAGTCAGGAAGTACGGAAGCGTGCACATAAGCATGGCAGTAAGTCTTCCTCCAAACCAAAGAATGACGATGCACCTTCTACGAATGCCAGCCACGGGGAGGCAGTGTTCTCCAACACGCACAAGCATGACAAAAAAACCTCACAAACTGGCAGATCCACCAGTATGGCATACCAAGCCGCACACACCGTCAATGTCGGCCTCCCTTAAGACCAGAGATTTATCAGTTTCAGGAAAGTCCTCCACTCGGGCACTGGTTCTGGCTATGGAATGAGTATCATTAACACCAGGGAGATTGGAGAAAGCACCAGAGCCACATGAACTGTTTACTCTAGTGGCCTTTCACTACCATCCACATCTAGGGATGCCAGATCTCCCACTCAGGACATACCACGGTCAAGACATTTCAACGCATCTTCCTATGGTTTACATGCTTCCACCGGCTCCAGTGGTACTGCCATTGGAACCGGCTTCCTCAGAGGATTCGGATGGAGCACGAGGGCTGCCAATTCCCTAACGCTACTCTGAGTACCCCAAAAGACCACTGGCATCATGGCATTACCCTCCTCCACAACAGCAGAGGAGCCAATGATTTCCCACACCATGGGGCCCTCTGCAGCACCCACAGGATCTGTCCTGCTGGCCCTGTTAGGGAACCTGGCCCCATACCCACCTATAGAACCCACCCATGTCATGAGGGAGGCTTCACCTCTTTCCCCCTCTATGGCACCCTCGAGCAGATGTTTTGAACTGGGTATGGAGGAAGAACCGTTCAGTCTGTTTCGATTGGTACTGCTGGAGCAAGAGCGTTTTTCATTGTCCTGTCCAGATGCTGGCTTTATTTATTATATTTACTCAATATTGACATTAATCTGACTAGTTATTAGTTCTTGAGGTCATCTTTTTTTGCCCATTTTCAAGACAGTGGCTGGGATTTTTCAAAATAGCCTAAGCAGGTTAGTTGCCCAGCCCCCATTTAATTTCAGTGGAATTTGGGTGCCTAACTTCTTATGGCCCTTTGAAAATCCCAGCCTGTAACTACTCCCTTTATTTCTTTCCCAGTTCTCTGGTTGGTTCTTGTATTTGTTGAGAGTGATAGCTAGTGACTGCATTTCTTCTGTTATTACTTGGGGTCTTACTGCAGTATACATGGACCATCTGAAATCCCCAGAAAGCTGGCTGGCCACATTATTTTGCATTTTTCTCTGTATTTTCATCTGCATTAAAAGATACCTTCCTATGCATTAAAACCAAGACTTTCAAAAATGGGTGCCTAAAATTAAGGTCCAAATCCATATTTTGGTGCCTGAACAATTGACCTGATTTTCAAAAGTTCTGCACATCTCTCAGCTTCAGTGACACTAATGGGAGCTGAATATTTGACATTTTTCAAAATCAGGCCAGTTGTTTAGGTGTTGAAATATAAACTTGGAGCCCAAATTTAGACTGCCCATTTTTTTCAAATCTTGGTCTTGATACTTCAATAATATTACTTTTTCCATATAGAAAACATCTCTGTAGCAACTTCAGCAGTTATGTGATTATGAATGCAAGTGGAGGTGGTTGGTGTAATCACTAATGGGAAAAGGGGGCCATGAGACAGTGTCTCGTTGTTAAAATTTAAGGAAGTGTTGTTTATTCCTTCTCATAACACAAGAAGTAGGGGTCACCAAATGAAATTAATAGGCAGCAGGTTTAAAACAAACAAAAGGAAGTATTTCTTCACACAACGCATAGTCAATCTGTGGAACTCTTTGCCAGAGGATATTGTGAAGGCCAAGACTATAACAGGGCTCAAAAAAGAACTAGATAAATTCATGGAGGATAGGTCTATCAGTGGCTATTAGCCAGGATGGGCAGTGATGGTGTCCCTAGCCTCTATTTGCTGGAAGCTGGGAATGGGTGACAGGGGATGGATCACTTGATGATCACCTGTTCTGTTCATTTCCTCTGGGGCACCTGGCATTGGCCACTGTCGGAAGACAGGATACTGGTCTAGATGGACCTTTGGTCTGACCTTTGTTATGTTCTTATGCTACTAAGAGGGGCAAGGAGAAACAAATCAAAACAGATGATAATATTGCACCAGGACAGCACCTCTTACAAGTCACAGATAAGGCACGTGGACAACAGAGAGCCAGTTCAGGCATCAGGACGTGAATAGTGAGTAATAGGGAGTGAGAAAAGACAAAGACAATGGAACATGACTCTGTTAACATTTTGAACATAGGTTTCAGAGTAACAGCCGTGTTAGTCTGTATTCGCAAAAAGAAAAGGAGTACTTGTGGCACCTTAGAGACTAACCAATTTATTTGAGCATGAGCTTTCGTGAGCTACAGCTCACTTCATCGGATGCATGCTGTGGAAACTGCAGAAGACATTATATACACAGAGACCATGAAACAATACCTCCTCCCACCCCACTCTCCTGCTGGTAATAGCTTATCTAAAGTGATCATCAAGTTGGGCCATTTCCAGCACAAATCCAGGTTTTCTCACCCTCCGGTCACTTTGGATAGGCTATTACCAGTAGGAGAGTGAGTTTGTGTGTGTGGTTTTTGGAGGGGGGTGAGGGGGTGAGAGAACCTGGATTTGTGCAGGAAATGGCCCACCTTGATTATCATACACATTGTGAAGAGAGTGGTCACTTTGGATGGGCTATTACCAGCAGGAGAGTGAGTTTGTGTTGGGGGGGGCGGAGGGTGAGAAAACCTGGATTTGTGCTGGAAATGGCCCAACTTGATGATCACTTTAGATAAGCTATTACCAGCAGGAGAGTGGGTGGGAGGAGGTATTGTTTCATGGTCTCTGTGTATATAATGTCTTCTGCAGTTTCCACAGTATGCATCCGATGAAGTGAGCTGTAGCTCACGAAAGCTCATGCTCAGATAAATTGGTTAGTCTCTAAGGTGCCACAAGTACTCCTTTTCTTATTTTGAACATAGTATCTACCTCAGTGATAAGACAATTCTACTTGTTAAACTTTGAGAATGAGCTATACTTACTGCCCTATCCCTTAATTCTTTTAATTGTAGTGCTTTGTTCCTAGATATCCCCCATTCAAATGTAATATTTATTTTGTTAAATAGTTTAATTTTTTGCCTCCACAAAGTGCTTTTCAGGGCTTCTTAGGAAGAACTTGGATAACTTTATATGTATCATGAAATCCTTCTTCATCTATGATTGTTACAAATGTGACATACATTTAAGTGCAAATTATTGGGACGATTCAGTGTATTGCAGTTTATATTAAATCTTAATCATCTCCTGTCTTTCTGTCTGCAATAGCTTTTGAAGTCAGAAGAAGATGCCTCGTATAAACCTGTGAAGAAAGCCTGTACTCAGCTTGTTGATAATCTGGTTGAGCACATTCTTAAATATGAGGAATCTCTAGCAGGTAATATAATTACTTAAAATCCAATAACGTTAATGTATTTTTTGTTATTAAATATATTAAATCATACACTAATGTTTGTAAAAAAATCTATAGTTCTGTTTAAAAAAGGACAGTAGTGGATAAGACAAGGACTGTCTCAAGACATCTAAATTAAAGCTTCCTTTGTTATGATTAAATTGACTTTTAACTGCCATTATTATAAATCTTCCTCTTGTCACTTGAAAAGGATGCTGCTTGAAAACATTTTTTGTTCCTTCATTAAAGTTGTTCTGGTGCTATTATATTCTGGTTCTATCACACTTGGTGAAATATAGAATGTTGTTATAAGGCATAACAAGAACATGGCAGGCATGGATACATTCAAATTAGAAATAAAGCAGAATTTTTTAATAGCAAGGAGGATTAGCTGATTGAACAAACTATCAAGGGAAAAGATGGCTTGTCCAACTCCTGATGTCTTCAAATCAAGACTGGATGCCTTTCTGGAAGATATATTTTAGTGAAACACTATTTATTAGGCTCATTATAGGAATAATTGGGAGAAATTTAATTACCTGTGATATACCAGAGGTTAGACTAGATGATCTAAAGGTACCTTCTGGTCTTAAATCCTGAATCTGTGATGTGCAGGACAGTATAAATTACCACAGGTTATTTTTTCATCCACACATGGTTGTGGTAATACATCCTTTTTTAGCATCTTTTTACCAAGCAGAATACCTGATAAGTCAAAAATTTTAAGACATGTCTTTGCTCTTGTATCCATTTAGAGCTCCTAAATCTTTGAGTAGATAACTCCCATTTGGGATAAATGGTAACTTTGAGTTTCACATTTTGTGTGAAAGAGAGGTTAAGTAAGTTTTGAATGCATTTCTATTTGATATATATTGTAGATATACACTTTAAATACTAGGCTTTATCTTTAAAAGTCTTTTAAATTTTTATAAATTTCGTTTCTTATATTTTTTCATGAAGGGTATAGTTTGTGACAAAATTACCTAACATGTATATTCAAGTCCAACTGCCAGCTTTTGATACAACTTGAAATAGTAGGAAGCTTTGCATTGTTAGAGTAATAGGGAACGTTTGGGTTATTTACAGGCTAGCTGTAGGTGTTGCTGCACGTAGTTCATTTAGTTTGTTTTATCTCATTAAGTAATAGCCTGGTCTATTGGGTTGAGTCAGTTCCTCTTGGGTTCTGTTCCCAGCTTTGACCTGCTGTGTGAGCTTGGACATACTCTCCCTGTGCTTCCATTTCCCTTTATCTGAAGTGGGGATTTTAATGTTACTTAATCTCTCTGAGAGTTAAATAATATTACTGAAGGTTTTTGACTATATAAAGTGCTATATCTGTGATTAGTAATAGTACTATTATTCCTAGACAGGAAACTTGGTTAAATTGGATGTCAGGTTGTAAATACATATCAATAGCTTAAAGGGATGGGGGAAATCAGTAGTAGAACTTTATAGTTCTTAAAAGCATTTCCTCACAAACATTGAAAATATGGAAATACAGCAACTTTAACTCTGCCTCTGTGTCCCACAACCCTGTCCACATAAGAAAGGTACATCTTTAAACCCACAGCTGGTTGATATGTTAATTCAGTGAATGCTTTGGTTTGCCTATAGCCCCTTTCAGCTTGCAGACATTGAAAACTATATCCACTGTGGTTTACACAGCAAAGTATGCATAGCATAATCACAAAGGATATATAGGGCCAGATTCTCATTGCATTGAGACCCCTGTATACTATTCTGGAAGTTTACACTACTTTGGTTACTTTAAGGGCCACTTACACTGCCAAAGCAATATGAAAGAGCCTTAATAGAAACCAGAATCAGGCATATGGGGTAAGATTTCCACAGCTGTAAGAAGCCAGATAGAAAAGGGCTGAAAGGTTTGCATAATTCTAAATGTTGTATGAAGGAATTATTATGATTATGAAGGGATGAGAGGCAGATGCTTTGTATTTATACAAATTTAATAATACTTTCCTTTTATAACAGTGTCTTTGATCCAATAATCGCATTGTACATTACAAACAGTAATTTTGTGTAACAACCTATTAATTAGGTATGTTTTATTATCTATACTTAACAGATGCGAAAATATAGGGGCAGAGAGATTAAACTGTTTGCTCAAGGTGACATAGTATGTGTCAAAGTTTAGATTAGAACGCATGTCATATGAATCAAAAAAAAATTTCCAGTTGTCCTGCCACC
This sequence comes from Natator depressus, assembly GCF_965152275.1. NCBI lineage: Eukaryota > Metazoa > Chordata > Testudines > Cheloniidae > Natator > Natator depressus. The sequence continues at coordinate 25,688,923 of NC_134238.1, forward strand.
CACCCGCCTTCCCCCTTCTTTTCCTATAGAAAAAATGTTGATGTTGCTGTCTTGGTGCGGAAAGATAAACCTCACAAGTAGACTGTAGGACATAGTGTCTGCAAAGTGCATTGAGAGCCTTGAATGAAAGTTTTTATGTACAGCTCCACAAGACAGAACTCAGGGGAGAAATCAAATCAGTATCTTAGATGACTGTATACTAATTCGAGAAGTATGGGGAATAAGCAGGAAGAGCTCGAAATGCTAGTAAATAAACACAACTATGACATAGTTGGCATCACAGAGAGTTGGTGGGAAAATACGCATGACTGGAATATTGGTATAGAATGGTACAGCTTGCTCAGGAAGGATAGGCAGGGGGGGAAAAGGGAGGAGGTGTTGCCTTATATATTAAAAATGTATACACTTGGACTGAGGTTGAGATGGAAACAGGAGACAGACTTGTTGAAAGGCTCTGGGTAACGATAAATTGGGTAAAAAACAAGAGATATCATGGTGGGGTCTACTGCAGACCACCTAACCACGAAGAAGAGGAGGATGAGGCTTTTTTTAAACAATTAACAAAATCATCCAACGCACAGGACTTGGTGGTGATGGGGGACTTCAACTACTCAAACATCTGTTGGGAAAATAACACTGGAGGGCACAGGTCATCCAACAAGTTCTTGGAATTTATTGGAGACCATTCTTATTTATTTCAATATCTTTATTAGGAAAGCTACTAGGGGAGAGGCTGTTCTAGCTTTGATTTTGACAAATAGGGAGGAACTGGTTGAGAATTTGAAAGTGGAAGGCAGCTTGGGTGAAAGTGATCATGAAATGGTAAGAGTTCATGATTCAAAGGAATGGTAGGAGGGAGAACAGCAAAATAAAGAAAATGGATTTAAAGAAGGCAGACTTTAGCAAACTCAGGGAGTTGGTAGGTAAGATCCCAGGAGAAGCAAGTCTAAGGGGAAAAACAATTTAAGACAATTGGTAGTGTTTCAGAGAGATATTATTAAGGGCAAAGAGCATACTATCCCACTGCGTAGGAAAGATAGGAAGTACGGCAAGAGACCACCCTGGCTTAACCAGGAGATCTTCAATGATCTAAATATCAAAAATGAGTCTTACAAAAAGTGGAAACTAGATCAAATTACAAAAGATGAATATAAATAAATAACACAAGTATGTAGGGAAAAAATTTGAAAGGCCGAGGCACAAAACGATATCAAACTAGCTAGAGACCTAAAGGGTAACAAGAAAACATTCTACAAATACATTAAAAGCAAGAGGAAGACCAAGGACAGGGTAGTCCTGTTAGTCAAAGGGGGGGGGGGGGGGGCGAACATGTGGAAATGGCAGAGGTGCTTAGTGACTTCTTTGTTTCGGTTTTCACCAAGAAGGTTGATAGCGATCGGACGTCTAACATAGTAAATGCCAGTGAAAATGAGGTAGGATCAGAGGCTAAAATAGGGAAAGAACAAGTTAAAAATTACTTAGACAAGTTAGATGTCTTCAAGTCACCAGGGCCTGATGAAATGCATCCTAGAATACTCAAGAGCTGACAGAGGAGATATCTGAGCCATTAGCAATTATCTTTGAAAAGTCATGGAAAATGGGAGAGATTCCAAAAGACTGGAAAAGGGCAAATATAATGCCAATCTAAAAAAGGGAAATAAGGACAACCCGGGGAATTATAGACCAGTCAGCTTAACTTCTGTACCCGGAAAGATAATGGAACAAATAATTAAGCAATCAGTATGCAAACATCTAGAAGATGATAAGGTGATAAGTAACAGTCAGCATGAATTTGTCAAGAACAAATCATGTCAAACCAACCTGATAGCTTTCTTTGATAGAGTAACAAGCCTTGTGTATGGGGGGAAGTGGTAGACATGGTATAGCTTGACTTTAATAAAGCTTTTGATACTGTCTCGCATGACCTTCTCATAAACAAACTAGGGAAATGCAAGCTAGATGGAGCTACTATAAGGTGGGTACCTTGTGGAAGGGCATAACAAGTGGGGTCCCGCAGGGATCAGTTCTGGGTCCAGTTCTGTTCAATGTCTTCATCGGTGATTTAGATAATGGCATAGAGAGAACACTTATAAAGTTTGCGGACGATACCAAGCTGGGAGGGGTTGCAAGTGCTTTGGAAGATAGGATTCTAATTCAAAGTGATCTGGACAAACTGAAGAAATGGTCTGAAGTAAATAGGATGAAATTTAACAAGGACAAATGCTAAGTACTCCACTTAGGTAGGAACAATCAGTTGCACACATACAAAATGGGAAATGACTGCCTCGGAAGGAGTACTGCAGAAAGGGATCTGGGGATCATAGTGGACCACAAACTAAATATGAGTCAACGGTGTAACATTGTTGCAAAAACAAAATCATTCTGGGATGTATTAGCAAGAGTGTTGTAAGCAAGACATGAGAAGTAATTCTTCAGCTCTACTCAGTACTGATTAGGCCTCAACTGGAGTATTGTATCCAGTTCTGGGTGCCACATTTCAGGAAAGATGTGGAAAAACTGGAGAAAGCCCAGAGAAGAGCAACAAAAATCATTAAAGGTCTAGAAAATGTGACCTATGAGGGTAGATTGAAAAAATTGGGTTTGTTTAGTCTGGAATAGAGAAGACTGGGTGGAGACATAACAGTTTTCAAGTACATAAAAGGTTGTTAAAAGGAGGAAGGAAAAAAATTGTTCTTAACCTCTAAGGATAGGACAAGAAGCAATGGGCTTAAATTGCAGCAAGGGAGGTTTAGGTTGGACATTAGGAAAAGCTTCCTAACTGTCAGGGTGGTTAAGCACTGGAATAAATTGCCTAGAGAGGTTGTGGAATTTCCATCATTCGAGGTTATGGAATCTCCATCATTTTTAAGAGCAGGTTAGACAAACACCTGTCAGGGCTGGTCTAGATAATACTTATACCATGAGTGCAGGGGACTGGACTCGATGACCTCTTGAGCTCCTTTCCAGTCCTATGATTCTGTAAGATGGCTGAACTGGGAGTAGTTCCTGCTTTTGTCCCCTCTGATCAATCCACATTCTCCAAGACTTGACAGACTGAACTGCTTCAACATAGTTAGAAGCAAAGCAGCTACTTATATAGTGCAAAGGGATTACAAAGTACAGAAATCAGAAAGTTTACAAGGGATCTCACAATCTACAAAGTTCAAATCCAGTAGCAAAAACCTCCAAAATTAATCATCAGCTTTCCCAAAAATGCTCAAAGGCACACTCATGTTCACTAGCTAGTCTCATTAACCAAGCTACATTTTGTGGAAACTTCTCAGTGACCTAAAAACAAAACAAATTATTTCATATTAGGAAAGTTTTTGTTATGAGTCCAAGTTTTGTTTGCATTATTCTGTTTTACATTCATTACAGAATCATTGGCTGAGCCTGTGGTCTGGAAAAATAAGTGGTTTAAAAATTAATGAAAACTTCAAAGGAGCTTTACTTATTATTTTGCATATTTTCTTGATAATGTGCTTACATTTTTGTCTGCTAATCCAAGTTTTCTTATCTAATGAGGAATTTATATGCCATTTTTTCAAAGATACATTATCAGTGAAAGTGATTTTTATATGTTGTGTTTATTTACTATCCAGTTTTGTTATTGAAAGAACAGTCCTTGAATTGAATATATTTAATGTATTTTCTAATTTTTGCAGACTCTGACAACAAGGGTGTGAATTCTGGTCGCTTGGTAGCTTGCATAACCACTTTGTTCTTATTCAGCAAAATCAGGCCCCAGCTAATGGTCAAACATGCCATGACCATGCAGCCATACCTTACCACTAAATGTAGTGTAAGTATAGGAAACTAAAGTCTTCTTTCATCTCAATAATTATGGAACTCAAGGGTTATCTTAAATGCATGATGAAATTGAGGGTGGGAGTGTAAAAAACAGCAGCAATATTTCCACTACATGGCTGTTTTCAGTCCTGAAGATATGAGAGAACCTTTTGTAATCCATACATCTCTAATAGGAGTGTTTTTTTTCCAAAAGTATTGGACGCAGAGAAAAGTCTGCCTTCAAGGTTTCTTACTTTCTTCTCCAAGGGTGAACTGCAAAGGTTTTGTTAAAAATTAAAAACATACTTATTAAGGTTTAAAAAAGAAAATAAGTAGAGGGTGTTATATTTTAAATGTATTTAACCTTTATTTTAATAATATTTACTTCCTGGTTTTGTACACTCCTCAGCAGAAAACTGACCAATGTGCCATTATGGTATGAAGTTTCAGATAGTCATCCAATTTTGCATAAATATATTAATACTTAATGCAACTATTCCTCTGTAAAGTTCAACCCACTTATTCACTATTTGCTCTATATTCGATAGCCGTTCAATTTTATGTATGTATCCTGTTAATTTCAACCTTTTATCATGATTTTGATTTTTCCAATTACCACAAATACATAATCAAGCTTAATATTATAGTAACCGTTAGCTAGTTTCAGCATTTCACCTCAGTCATCATTTTTTCCTCAAAACTAAAAATCCCAATTTTGTCAGTTTTTCATACATAAACTCCATTCCCTTTCTTTGCTTTACATTTACACTGCTGCTTATGGTAGCAAGTTGGTAAGGAACCCATTGTGAATGTTGCTGTTTGTGTAAGGTTTTGTGTAAACTACTAGTGTGAATTCCTCCCCCCCCCCCCCCCCCGGAGTAAAATGTAGTTCTGTCACTGATTTCAGAATTTCATTTCTGGTCTTTTAATCTGAGAATTCCTGTTGTCATCTTAATAGTTAATTATCTCCAGGTCTCTTCCCCATTCACCTGCCTGTGGATGGAGGACATCATGATAGCAAGCCTGTCATCTAGCAGTATTTACAAAGTACTCTTGGTGTTGTATGATTAGATGTAGTCTCTTCTCATTGACTAGTATACCAAGCTGTCCTGAGTGGGGTGGAGGGGATTTAAATGCTGCAACATCTACTCAGTGGACTGTACACAAGCTTCAGTTATGCAGCTTGAAGTGAATCCTAAAATCATTTAGCTGGTAATTATAGCGTATCCCATTGTGATTAATGGGATGCACACTGGGAAATTGTAACTTGTATTGTCAAAGGGTTAATAAAACACTTTAGTGTATATGAAGTGAACTGGCAATTAATACTTGCTTTGATAATTTCTTCTCTAGATTCCTCACGTATGGCATGTGTACTACTTTTAGGCCCACTGGCTAATAACCTTTCATCAGATCAGGTTTTTTAAATCATGGTTTCTGAAATGTCCTAAACACTGTCTTTATCTATATTTGTAGTTAAATCACATTCAGCCCCAGATTATCTTCACCTGTTGCTAGTACCTGGTATCAGCAATGGGTCATTTTCTAGGGCAGAGGCTCTCAACCTTTCCAGACTACTGTACCCCTTTCAGGAGTCTGATTTGTCTTGCGTACCACCAAGTTTCACCTCACTTAAAAATTACTTGCTTACAAAATCGGACATAAAAATACAAAAGTGTCATAGCACACTATTACTGAAAATGTGCTTATTTTTTCATTTTTATCATATATTTTATCATAAAATAAATCAGCTGGAATATAAAAATTGTACTTACGTTTCAGCATATAGTATATAGAGCAGTATAAAACAAGTCATTGTCTATATGAAATTTTAGTTTGTACTGACTTCTCCAGTGCTTTTTATATAGCCTGTTGTAAAGCTATGCAAATATCTAGATGAGTTGATGTACCCTCTGGAAGACCTCTGCGTACCCCCAGCGGTACACGTACACCTAGTTGAGAACCATTGCACTAGGGCAGAGAAGCCAGAAGAGTTCAAAGATTCCTTCTAGGACTTCAAAGGAAAAGTCAGAATCCAAAGTCCTACTGAGCCTGTGTGGAATACTCCCAAGCTTCAAGATGGAGCAGCATCAGTTCTGATGTATCATTTTTGAGAATCTTGGTACAGACAACCCCAAACTTCTTCTCTTTTCAGAGCTGAAATAAATTAGGTTGCATTCCTAGCCTATCATGCTGACCATGTTACCTTCTCCTGGAGTCCCTATTCAGGTTCCTCCTCCTTCATTGTATATAATGCAAGCTTCTTTGTTTGTCCTTTTAAAGTCCCTACTAACTAAAGTTTCTGCTGACTACTCTTTGGAAATCTATGGAACTTTTTTAAACAGAGAAAACAATAAGAAGCTGTTTAATACTTTGCTGAGTAACTTTAAATAACATTTTTTATTTCACCTACTCTTGTCTCTTAAAATCAAATCCTCCCACTTGTTTGAGTTCTTTCTCCTTCTCCTTTGAGAACCTCCCCTCCGGTCCCCCTAGATCTTTAGTCTTCCCACACCATCCTATAAGTGGCTGGAAAGGAGAATCTCTTTGCAACATAAAGGGGGTCCAGAACCCCTTCCTCCCCACCCCATGCAGCCACTCTAGAGAACTTAAGTGATACAGAGGGATTTACATGGTCCCTGTGCCTCTGGGTGAATATTATCCATTGCAACTATATTAAATCCATGATAGTTATCAAAATGTTACATTTTATTAAACAGTGTATACCTGTGTATTAAGGTATATAGGTGTGTACCTTTTTCATGATATGTTATCAAATATTTAAATTCAGAAAACCTAGTTACTCTGTATTCCCTCCTATGTGCAGAATTTAAATTAAGTGACAGCATTCCTGTTATGCTTAGGATATATCATGACATGTTTTGTAATAATTAATTACAAAATAATAATTACCAAAGACAACATGAAGAATATTTTAACCATAAAATAAAACTTACTTTTCACATCAATAACTTTTATCTTTACAAGAACAGTTATCTCACCTGGACTCATTTATTTCCTCGTGAAAAAGTATTGGATTAGTAATTAAAGACAACGGTTTAAATTTGATGATCATAGCATAGCAATACTTTTGAACATAGTAACAAATTTAAATTGTTGTCTTTAAACCCTTAGCCAAACTTTTTCTATGGGGAAGTGCTACCTAAAACATACTTCACGGGAAAGTTAGATCTTTGAATATCAGTGTATACTTTTACTGAAAAACTGTGATTTATTAAGTTATTCTCAAACCTGAAATAACATTAGAAATACTTAGTTCTTATACAGGAAAATGGTGAAAATGTTTAATCATTGTAAATGTTATTCTTACAGACTCAAAATGATTTCATGGTGATCTGCAATGTTGCAAAAATCTTAGAGCTGGTGGTGCCATTGATGGAGCATCCAAGTGAGACCTTCCTTGCCACTATTGAGGAAGATCTCATGAAACTTATAATCAAATACGGCATGACGGTAAGATTTAATTTCTACTTTTTAAATTAATGTAATGGTTTTGGTTCAGTTTGATGTGGAATATGTAGAAATTATTTAAGATGAAAGCATGAACATTTCTTCCCTGTTAATGTTTGAATGGCAGTTATGAAAAACTGGCTGTACCTGTGATAGTGTAAATGGCCAACTAACTTTCTTGATCTACCGGAGTTTGTGTATTTATTATTACACTTTAGTTGTTATGTACTTGATCTGAGATTTTCAAAGTAGTCTTGAAGATTTAGACCTTTATCTTCTGTTAGTTTTAAATAAATAATATGTTTTTATATCTCGAGACTGCTTTGAAAAATCTCTATCTTGATTTCTAAATAAATGGTTATAAACATTTTCTGTCTTATCTTCAGGTAGTGCAGCACTGTGTGAGCTGTCTTGGGGCTGTTGTAAACAAGGTTACTCAAAATTATAAATTTGTGTGGGCCTGTTTTAATAGATACTATGGTAAGTTAAATATCAGAGCATACTATTATTAAACAATTTTATAAAAGTTTTGGTTATGCATGTCATTTCAGGAGTGCAGTATTTGCTATGATTAAATCTTTTCTCTTATTTTAGGTGCACTTTCAAAATTAAAAAGTCAACACCAGGAAGACCCAAACAGTACTATACTTACAGCCAATAAACCAGCACTCCTTAGATCTCTTTTCACTGTTGGAGCACTGTGTCGCCATTTTGATTTTGATCAGGAAGATTTTAAAGGCAACAGTAAGGTAAAATACACTGTGTTTACCTTCTCGGTGTCTTGTGTTTAAACAGGTAAAGTTAAAAAACTTGTAACTTGGAAATAGAACAGAATAGGTTTGGTCATTTGAAACAGTGAAGTAAAGTCTTCACAGTGAAGCTAGACTGTACTTGTAATTTGCAACAATTTATTTATTTATTTTGGGAAAGCTCTGGTGTCAGTGATGTGTGTTTCACTTTGCAATTAGGTTTTAAAGATTGTTTTAAGTAGAATCTAAAAATTAGCTGTTTCTTCTTAAGTCACCAATATTTTGTGTTTTAATTTGGCCAGGTTAACATTAAGGATAAAGTACTTGAACTGCTGATGTATTTTACAAAACATTCAGATGAAGAGGTACAAACAAAAGCCATTATTGGTTTAGGTAAGAATTACTACATTTTTTTGTTTTTAATTGAATCAGTAATTGTGCATCTCAGGGGAATAGTATATGTAGTTTGTTTTTTACAGGAAGTTGGTTCATTTAAAAAGCTTTGGCATCTTTTTTAAGGGATATGTACCTAACTAATATTATCTGCAAATTTTGGTTGCTTTTTGAATTTTAAATTTGTTGTTCATAGAGATCTTAAATATACTTCCCTGCATGTCTGAAGATATTTGAACATAGTCTGTAGCAAATTGGTCAAAAGGGGCTCTTTTCTCTTTCTTGTGAGAAATATATTTTCACAGTGTATGCCTTCCTGATGTGTATAGATAATTCTTTACAATGTTCAAAAGTATCAGATTTCTAAACTAATGGTACCATCATTTTTCAAAATGAAAGTAGTTTATAATCTGCTACTTCTTGAGTTTTACACCGCCAAGGCATGAGATTCAAAAGATTATTAGCAAGCCAAAAACATCTGGGAAAGTCTTAGGTGATGCAACCATGCATTAGATCCTTAGCTGAAGTCAGTGGAGTTATGACCATTTACAACAGCTGAGGATCATCCCCTTAGATGTCAATAGGCGATAACATACATAGGCTCTAACAGTTTCTTTCTGGAAATGGCTAGCAAGAAGTTTGCCACTTCTTGCAAGTTTTGACTTGCCTACAAGGGTCTGGGTCTGAGGCTTTGCCACACTCTTTCTGCTCCAGATGTGTACTTCCATATAAAGTATGGAAATATTAAATCCTTACTAGCAGACCAAACATAAGCTCTTAGGAGTACTACTTTATACAGCTGTGTTAATTACTTACATGGTCTCTGAGACAATCATCTTAAAGCCCCCCAAATAATTTATTTTCAGGTGGAGGCAGACTAAAGGTGAGGTCATTCTTAAAAGAAAATTGTCAGATAGCAAATTTTCCCTCTCCCCCATCTGAAACATTTGGACATAGTAAGCAATAAGGAAAACGTATTAGGGAGGATAAGGAGAATTTTCCATCGGAATTGTGGGTTGTAGACTCATTTAAATCAGTGAGTGGAGGAAAGAAAGTTATATATCAAAAATACTACTTTAAATTTAAAATCCCTTTTAAAAAGTGAATCAGATTAGCTAGAAAAGATCAGGTAACAAAATGTCGTTGCACGTTCATGCAGATAATAATAATCCCTACCAAAGAACATCCTTACCCCTTTCTCTTTCCTTTTTTCCACCCACTGGATGAACTGAGCTTTTTCTTGAACAAAGTCTTTTCCTGCACTAACTTTTCTAGGTGCAAGAAACCAGCTTTATAGAACCTTGATTCCCTTGGCTTCAGCCAGTTAGCCCCCTCCACTGTTTCATGCTGGGTTTTTCCATGTATATTCTTTTCTTCTTCCATTATTTCCTTTTCCTTTTATTTTCTTTTTTGTTTTGCACTTTGTTGTTTTTACTCATTAAAGATCTTTACTACCTGTGGTCGAAAAGAAGTAAAGGGATATTCAACCTCTGCCACTCCTGAAAGGCACAGACCAACAAGAGTTAGGACAAATAAACCAAGTAATGGTCTAATATGTGGCAGAATTCCCAGTCTTCTCAAAGGAAAGCTGCATCCCTGCCACTTGTGATGCTGTGTGAGGCTATAAATCAGCAGTACTCCAAACCCACTTATGTTATCTCAGATGATGTCCATCATTCTGGATTAAAATTGGGGAGGGGAGTGAAGGGTGATGGGGAGAAGACCAAAAAGAACCCTACAACTGATAAGAGACCAGTTCTCTACCTTTTGGGCAGGGGGAAGGAAAACAAACAGTTCCTTTCCTTCATAATAGTTTTCAAGAAAGGGTTTAGAGTCTGTATATGTCTGAGTCTCAGTGTTCCCACTGACGTATGATTGAGCAAGACCTTAGACCTCTATTATAGGATGGACATGTATAATTTTCCCATTTTATAAATGGGATAAATGAGAGATTGATTGCATGAGGTCACTTCTAGCAGAGCTGAGAATAAAATTCATTTAGCCATGCTGCCTTTGAGAATTAATGCGCTGTGTATTTGACTGCATAAGCACTAGATCATGCTCCCCTTCAGAGCCTGGAATAGAATCAAGAACTCCTGATTCTCCAACATTCTTCTGTTGTGTTTCCAATTTTTGAGTGATTCTTTGTATTTTATTTCATATATGTATGATGGAAGATTTTACTAGTTTACCTTGAAAATGTAAGCACAGTAATTGCAAGGCAACCAAGTGGGATCTTTCTTATTTTTTTCTTTCAGGATTTGCATTTATTCAACACCCAAGTCTAATGTTTGAGCAGGAGGTGAAGACTCTGTACAACAGCATTCTGTCTGATAAGAATAGCTCAGTAAACTTAAAAATCCAGGTGTTAAAAAATCTCCAAACCTATCTACAGGAGGAGGATACACGTATGCAACAGGCAGATAGAGAGTGTGAGTGATGAGCGCTGTGTTAAGAAAACGTTCAAAATGTAACTTTTGTTACATGAAAACAACCTTTTAATTTAACTGATTCATAAGGGTTTTTTGGGTCTAATTATTCATATATACATACATTACCTTAGATAAAGATTTCAGGAACATCTTTTATACATAGCCACACCAAGAGGTATAGAGTACAGAGTTCTGTTCTTAACTTCAAGTTTTAAGTTGCTGGGGAAAAATCCAAAAGGTGTAATACTTAAATTCTTGCAGTTAAAATAATGAGTGCTTTGCTTTTTCTATTATCAAATTCTTCTCTGAAATTATTAATTTTCAGGCATTATAAAACAAGAAATCTTCAGGGCTGTGTTATGGGACCATTCTGAAGCTTAAATATGTCATAAAGAATATGAGGAATAGTATGTAGAGTAGAATAAGTTAGTGGTTTCCCAAAGATCTTGGCACAAACAATTGCTTTTGTTCCTTTCTACAGGGAAGAAAGTAGCAAAACAGGAGGATCTGAAAGAAATGGGAGATATTTCCTCAGGGATGAGCAGCTCCATCATGCAACTTTATCTGAAACAGGTTCTTGAGGCTTTCTTTCATGCACAGTCCAGCGTTCGCCACTTTGCTCTAAATGTCATTGCACTGACATTAAACCAGGGTCTTATCCATCCAGTTCAGGTATGTAATGTTAATGTGCTGTATTTCTTTTTTCTTTTACACAAGAAAATCTCAGAATTTCCCATGGCTGCTAGATAAACTTCCAGTATGTGTGTGTTCCCCCCTCCCCCAAATCTGTTACAGTAGTTTCTTCTTTTGGGGATACTTCGTTTGGAGAGGCTGTTTTACATACAACAGATGTCTAGAATTCTTCTGTATTGAAAGCCAACAGGATTCCAAAGACTAACCCTTTTGTTGGCTTATAAATTAAATTTGAGTTTAATCATTTTTAAGCAGCACTTATTAAATGCATGATGGAGTGCACTGGTTTCTGTTATATGGTATCAGACCCCAGTTAGTGTTCAGGCACACTTACATCCATGGTCTGTCTTCTTTACATTCCATTCATTAGATTCTTTTACCAGCATCTTTCCCCGCAAAACACTACTTTGGACTGAAGTTCTAGAGCTAATGTTAGAGCTATTTGTAGTTTATTTTCAAGTAATTTTCTTCACCTGTGAATCTTAGCTAAATAGTGTTTATCTATTACAGTGAAAATCTATAGAGGTGTGGCTAACAAGCGTAGACTATTTTACTTACCTCTATCCATAATTTCCCACAGATTCTTTTGTATCCTCCTTTGTTTTGGAAGAATTCTGGGAAAATATTGAGGAGATATCTCAAGCCTCAAGTAGATAATTCCTAGACCAAACTGTATAACAAATTTACTTGAGACCCATATATTTTAAATATATTAATAGCTTCCAAATTTCAGGCTTGCCATGAGGCAAATTACTAGGTCCTGTCTAGACTTGGAAATTGAATGTGTGCTCAGCAAAAGTGTTTTCTAAATTTTTAAACACCACTTTTAACTCTGTTGTCAGCACCTGGTGTAGACAGACATTGATGTTTCAAAACATGCTAGCAAGTTGTGGTCAACCCTAGAATCTCCTGGACCAAGGATCCTAGGATTGATCATGAACTGGTAACATGTTTTGAAACACTGCTGTCTTTGTCTACATTGGCGTAAGTGGTGTTTAAAATAGATCAACAAATTGCTAAAAACACCTCATTTTTCCAGTCTGAGGTCCTAGAGTGTGGCCCAGTGGAAGAGAGATACTGGGAATACCACCTGTGTTCTGGCACAAATTTTTAGTTTTTAATATGCTCGTGTCCTTGGATCATCTCCCCTCTTTATAACTTGTGCTCTTGCCTAAAAGAAGCCATCAAGCTGTAAGTCGCATAAGGTGTCACATTCTAGTTGCTCAACTATTAACAATTTAACATAAATAATAATGTGAGATGAAATTTATGCATGTAGCAGTGCGTATAGCCACATACATTTCTGGTGTATAATGCCTTTGTATATTTTCATCTGTTTCTTTTCTAGTGTGTGCCATATTTAATTGCTATGGGCACAGATCCAGAGCCCTCTATGCGGAACAAAGCTGACCAGCAACTGGTGGAAATAGACAAAAAATATGCTGGATTCATTCATGTATGTAATTCTAACATTACGTAACTTAAACAAAATGCTGATTCTCTGCTCTCTCAAGAGACTAGAAAAGTACAAGTCCAAACTGCAGGAATAGGAAAATATGGTTATATTTATCTGTTTATTAATTCTACTTGTGTTGGGAAATTGAGTTGTGACCTCTTCATCTGAAACGATAGAGTTGTGAAGGAGCAGTTTTGTCTCAGAGTTGAAGATTTAGAATAACAGAAATGGGAAGCATTCCTAGTTCTCATATTTGCTCTAAAGTGTTTCATTCAACCTTAAAACTCCCTTACTTATAATGGTTAGTAGTATCTTGCTCATTGAGTATCACAGGCCAAGTAACTGTGATCATCTGTTTGATCACAAGGAACAACTCTCCTAATCTTCAACAGAATAGAGAAGAGAATGTCTTCTAAAAAACCATAGCAGTAGCACCTTAATATTTATATACTAGGAAAATGTTATATGTTACATGTACTTTTTCTCTGTGGGAGACACCAGGGTTTTGGAAGCTGGAGTTCGAGTAGAGGGAGCATAGGAAGGTGCTTGTAGTTGGGTACCTTGTCCTAGAGAGAGGAGGAAGCTAGGTGAGGGCTCTTAGTGTTGTGAGATATTACCATTCACTCTACCTGGCCTTCCAGATTAATTTCCATCCCTGGCCTTTCCATTGCTTTATTTTTCCCTACAGACACCCCCAAAACCTCCTCCTTATCTTGATGTGGAACTGAGTGCCCAACTGCCTGGCTCTCTAGTGAGCTGTGTGTGTGCACTAGATTATGGGACCTTCCAAATCCCATGGCACTCCAGTTCATCCATCACTAGAATTTGGAGTCACTGCACTCATTGTACCCAAGTACATACTTAATTTAATAGAGAGGCTGGCAGGTGGGGTCCCGAATGTAGTCAACTGAGACCTGAGTTACTCTCCATGTAGGTGAGGATGATGGAAGCACAGGGGATAGAAGCACAGGCCAAAGCACAGGGAGTGGTGGGAACACGGGCTGGTCAGGCATCCAGTTGATACTGAAACTGGAACAAATCCTGGGCTTAACTAAAATCAGCTGAGAGACCGAGGCACATGCAGATAATTGGGAGTTTCTGTTGGTCATCCTGTGCATGTAGAGTGAGATGAGAGGGTTAAGACATTTTCAAGTTCAAAAATTCAAATTTGGTAGAACACTCAGGGAAAACTTTACAACTTTCAACATTATTCCTGTGGAAAATCATTTCAAATTTATGAAATATCTGCCTGCTCTGAATCATCATTTTAGCTGGATGCTTCTATTAGGGCAGTTAATAGAGATATTCACATAAAACAGTCATTACGCTTCAGTTTCAACACCCCCTTGACATGAATGGGACTGCTTTTACCTTTCTTACAGCTATTTCGGTCTATTTGCAAACTCAAGAAAACAATGCTGCATCAATTTGTTTGGAAATGTAACTGCACACCTAGAATGGCTAGAGGCTTTAAAAATATATATATATAAAGTAAAGCTTAAATTTTACAATAAATATCAGGGGTACTACAAATCCATGGGGAAAGAGTAAATGTGAAGGAAGTGGTAGGGTTTTGAAAATTGTGTTTTTAATTTGAGGCTAATGAAAATAAGATGAGGAAGACATTAATTTCAAATGAAAATTTTTCAATTTGACAAAATTATTTTTCTTTTTGTGTGACTGTTTTGAAAGCCACAATTTAAACAAAAATAAATATTTTATAATTTTAGATGAAAGCAGTGGCTGGTATGAAGATGTCTTACCAGGTACAACAGGCAATCAACATGTGCCCAAAGAATCCTGTAAGGGGCTTTAGGCATGATGAATCCTCCAGCGCTTTGTGTTCACATCTATACTCCATGATCCGAGGGAACCGTCAGCACAGACGAGCCTTTCTAATTTCTTTACTCAACCTCTTTGATGACACAGCAGTAAGCATTACATAAATGTACCTCATTTAAAAAGAAATTAGAATAAGTTTTTCATAAAATATACTGTAACAAGTTCAAATGATGAATGTTGGTGTCCTTATTTTATGTGTTTTTATGAGACTTGGTGAATTTTGGCCTGGCTAACTTTACTTCCCTAGTCTTTTTTATTTTGCTGCAAAACTAAGTGTATTTCCACTTAAATAACATCCTCTTCAACCATTTTATATCTACTTAAGCCCAGTTTGGATAGAGCAGGAATAATGCAAGTTCATGTGTGACGCAAACTTTGCATGTGCATAATGTTTTCAAGGTGGAAAAGTTACTTTGGATGAAGTACATGTTGATGTTTTGCACCAAGACCCTTGGAAAGCAGTGCATAAACTAGACTATAATGTTTTTTGTGTGTGTGTGTATTAGATATATATTTATATAAAATGTTTATTTTTTTAAACTTGCAGAAAACAGAGGTGAATATGCTCTTGTATATAGCAGACAATCTAGCGTGTTTTCCTTATCAAACACAGGAAGAGCCACTGTTTATAATGCATCATATAGACATTACACTGTCAGTTTCTGGTAGTAACCTATTACAGTCATTTAAGGAGGTAAGTGCATTTATGATATATTAATAACTTGTTGCAATGAAGTTATGTTGACACCATAATGAGCACTTCCCAGTCATTCCAGTGTTGCACACATGGATAATAAATAACATTACTTTGCAACCAATAGCATAAATCACTCTCAGTTCTGGCAAGGTGTGATAGATCTGTGTTCAGAAACTTTCAGGATTTTTCATTAATTTTGAAAGTCAGTGGAAAATATTAGAGATGGAAGAAAATAAGACTGGTATTGTCAGATTTAATGTTTGTCAGGGAGGGGGGATCCAAGAATCCAGGTTACATAGCTCTAGGACCTTTAATCCATCATGAATATCTGAGCTATAAGCAATCTGACTTTATTGGTATGTTGCCCTTGCTACTCAGAAAATGTTTTGAATGGATCTGCCTGTTGGCAAGCTTTCTATCTATACAGCTCAAATATATTCATTTACTTTGCCCATATGGCTCTTCACTTGCACTTTTCTTCATTATAGTGTGTACATTGTGTGCCTCTTGATTACAAATAGTTTCACTAGTAATTTTTTAAGCTGCAATAGTAGTTGACTCTTTCAGTCATACTAAGCATCATCATCTGTAGGCCTCTGTGAGGCGGAAAGTATTTTAAATCATGGTAGCGATTTTGAGAGACAAGAGCTCCATTCACTGAATTTAAAAACAAAATTGAATGATCTTTACTTATGTATATGCAGAGCAAATGTGCAAGTGATATAAAAATTGAATTCCCCTTTGATTTCCTCCACTGTAGTAATACGAAACCTCTGGGCAGTTTTCAAACTGTTGCTTTTTAAAGAACAATTTGCCAGTAAACCATTTTTGATTAAATATTTACAAAATAAAATAACATCGAATATTTTATATATAAGATATATAATGCATATGTAGTATTGTCTAAAGGTTTGTATGAATGAGTTTGAGATTGCTGCTTTACTAATGAGTGCCAAAGTCATGAGCAACTTATGCAGGACAACTCGAATAAATGACAATGAAACCCTTATATCATACCAAACTATCATGTATTCCTTATATATCACGCATTATAACAAACTATTTCAGAAATGTTTTAGAATTCTTATTTTATTACTCATAGGTACTAATAATTGTATCCTTCTGCATATATAACTAAGTGTCTTAGTTATCATGAGTCCAATCATACAGTCATCAGAGAAAATACAATTTAGCAATCTCTAACTGACCTAAAATAGCTTTTCTATACATAATAATATTTTATACTGCAGCAAAAAATTAACTGTTTATAAACCGTCCTCCTGTAGAGAACAAGAAATGAAGTAAATGTGAATCTAAAACGTCAAAACTCACATTAATGTTAGATTTGCCTGTTTTGGGGGGGTTTTTTTTGCTTGTCCAATTTTTTGAGAAATAGGTACAAAACTCATGTTAATTGGTCTTAACATATACTGAATAATTCTTAAAAGGTTCCTGTTAAGATAATTTTCCTAGTTTTAAAAATATGAACAATTGCTTATAGTACCTAAAACTAAAATCTGTTAACTTATTGTTTCTTTTCTTGTTCTCTAAAGATACCATATTGACTAGATTCCTGCTCTGGAGTCTTGGCCTAGAGTGAGATAGGCAGGAGTATCCCTTTTTTCACCCTTTGAGGCACCGCAGGTGTATCTTGTGTAAAAAGTCCTAGGGCTTTGGGGCCCTCTAAAGCATACAATTTTCATGCTGTTCTTATACATTCAGTAAAGGAGCGCCACTGGAGCCAGGACAGGTGCATCCAATGCCTGCTCTCCTGTCAGTCCTGCAGCTTTGTTTAGAATGTGAGTCTATATCATTTGTAGTTTTTGTCTGTCCTGTTCTCTGTAGGGTCCCCAGTGTTCTGGCGTTACTTGTTGGTGCACTGTGGTTTCTTTAAGTCCATTTTGATTTGATACCATTTCATCCTTTAAAGTAATCAGGATCCAGACTGAGGGTGGGTTTTCTGCGCTGCCACAGTTTGGATGTGTCTAGATGGCTCCTTGATGCTTCCTCAGTAGAAGATGTGCAAATGGCCGACCTGGCTTTCACTGCATCAAATCTCCTTGTGCAACATGCCAGTATAGGTTAAAGGCTTTTCTGCTCACATATATTGTCTTATGTCCCTTTTCTTTATTCTAAATTTGATCGATGTGTTGGAGTATCTCCAAGAATCGGAAACATTACCCCAAACTCTGGTTGTAACAGAGTACCTCAGATCTCTTGAGGCTTCCATTCAAGACTTCATTAGTGAGTTTGCAAAATATAAATAAGCCAAGATTTTTAATTGTGGGTGCCTGTAACTGGACAACAAAATCAGTAATTAAGCAATTAAATAAGTAACCATATTTTCAGAGGTGCTCATGAGCACACACTCAGACTCCACAGGTACTTAAATATGGACTTATGGCCATTTTATAGATGGGTCTATAGCCTTTTTTGACTGTAGTATAGGGATGGGACACACTTCTCTGAGGAGTAAGTCCTCTGAGATAACTGACTATTAGGTCTTGCAATGATGTGTAATTTTGATTCTTTGCATTCTCAGTGGACTTTATCTCCAGTGGAAAGGAGTTACTTGTGCAGTCAGGAAGGCAGAGATACTTGCTGAGTGTATATGTTCAGCTATAATCTCATGGTGATATTTTCCTTTTGAAAATCCCAGCCTTTGTCCCTGATCGCTTCGCTCAGTTTCATGACTAAGACTGAGGATTGCTTTTATTCTGAAAGGCAATATTCCAATTGCCAAACTGTGCTAGGAGCTGACTTAGGGGTTAGATCAGTGGTTCCCAAACTTTAACAGCCCGCGAACCCCTTTCACTAAATTGTAAAATCTCATGAACCCCCTCCTAAAAATGAATATTTTCAGGGATTTAAGTTTAAATTTCCTCCGCAATCCATAGGGCTCCTGCCGCTGGACCCCGTTGACCGCCCTGGTCAACCGAGCTCCACTGAACTCGGGCTGCAGGTCCCACTGACCGCCGGGGCTCGGGCTGCCAGCCCTAACTGCCCTGCCCCACTCTCCCTGGGGCTCGGGCTGTCTGCCCTGCAACCGGGCGCCACCTGCTGCCTCAATGCCCAGGGTCTTCTGGCCGCCATTAGTGAAATTTTTTCTGGTCAACCCTCATAACGTTCTGCGAACCCCAGTTTGGGAACCACTGGGTTAGATGAAGTTCAACATTCTCATTTTAAAGATCTTCCCCGTAACCTCCTTCTGTTGATCCTTACTAAGGTAGTCTATCTTTGGTAATTACCAGCATAAATAAGGCTTCAGGCCATTTCGTTAGTATTTGGTCCAGTTTCTTAAATTGATGCTAATATAAACCATATATTGTTGTTCTGATTGGAAGGGTCTATGTGGCCATACAGTTGACTTGTTCACCTGTTCATTCTCACCCAATTCTTACTTTCCGTTTCTGAAAGATGTTTTGGGAAATCTTCTGGTTTTCCTCGGTATATGAAATTAACTCAGTTAGTTTCTTTCTTTCTCTGTGACTTAAAAAATGTATAGTTTGTGCAATTTTCCCTTACTCTTTATAGTCTCTAAGAGCTGGAATCCAGTCAACACAGTATCTTTAGAGGGGAAAGACATTTAGCTGTAATTGGCTCTTAACATATAGTTTGACTTGATTCCTTGCTGGCATTCCACCTTCCTTTTAGAGTTGGGAAATGCAAAGTTCTTCTTCGAGTGCTTGCTCATGTCCATTCCATATTAGGTGTGTGTCTTTGCTACATGCACCAGTGCTGGAAGTTTTTCCCTCAGCAGTATCCATAGGGGACCAGCTGTGGCGCCCTCTGGAGCGGCGCCCACATGACGCAGTGTAAGGGTCGCCACCGGCTCTTTGGTCCCCACACCGGGGGGCACCGATTGAGGTATTCGAGGTGTACCTTGCCGCTAGATTGGCACAGACCCTCTGAGGCATGCGCAAGAACTCTGAGATCGGCCCTGACCATCTTCAGTGGCCCGGTATCGATCCTGGGACCAATCAGGCTCCAGAGACAGCCGTTCACTGGGCCATCATCGCCCGTCTCCAGAAGTAAGGTCGCCCTACTCAGGATGATCCTCATGAGCCAGTTGCCAGAGTAGCTCCTGGTCCCGTTAGATGTCCCGGTACTGGTCGAGTAGCATGAGGCATGGATCACTGGGTATCCGACGCAGATCCAGTGAACTCCGTTGGTCCCCGAGAGCCTGACAAAGACAGTCTTGCTTGGATAGGTCGGCTTCGAGATGCAGCGACTGGCACTGGTCGGACAAAAGCCACCACTCGGCCCAATCCTGGTCGCCCAGGACTGACTGCTCCACTGGTAGCTCCATCTCAGGGTTCCCTGACTACCAACAGTGCCGACTACATTATCAGCGCCAACAATGAGGAGTCCTTGTGGCACCTTAGAGACTTATCAAATTTATTTGGGCATAAGCTTTTGTGGGCTCATCTGATGAAGTGGGTTTTAGCCCACAAAAGCTTATGCCCAAATAAATTAGTTAGCCTCTAAGATGCCACAAGGACTCCTCATTGTTTTTGCTGATACAAACTAACATGCTACCCCTCTGAAAATTATCAGCACTGAAACCTGTCCCATGGCCCCAAGTGCAGTGGCCGGTGCCATGGTACCCATGGAACCCTTGGAGGTTCACCCAGGCTGCCCTACCACTATCAGGAGCCTCGGAGAGACCAGCAGCCTTGGTATCCCGTCCCCCACTGGTGCTGGAGACTTCAGGGGATTAGACCCCTCGGGTCCAGGAGGACCCAGGGGAGTAAGCTGCAGAACCACCAATGGACATGGAGGTTCCCACTGCATCGTCCTCATCATCGCCAGATGAAGCTATCACAGGGCCCCCTCACCCAGTTCCTCAGGGTGACACCAAGGCGCACCAGGAATTTTTGAAGAGGGTTGCTTCTGACCTGGGGCTTCAGGCAGAAGAATTGGAAGAGACCTCGGACTCTCTGTTTGACGTTGTCTGCTGTTCAGCTCCTGCCAGGGTGGCTGTACCCCTTCATCAAGGGGTTTCTAAGATCACTAAAAAGATTTCCCCATGTTAAGAATCCTCACACCTTCTTGTCAACTGTCTAAATGGGCCATCTTGATTATCACTACGAAAGTTTTTTTCTCCTGCTGATAATAGCTCATTTTAATTAATTAGCCTCTTACTCCACCTTTTCATGTTCTCTGTATGTATGTATGTATATATATATATCTTCTTACTATATGTTCCATTCTGTGCATCAAATGAAGTGGGCTATAGCCCACGAAAGCTTATGCTCAAATAAATTTGTTAGTCTCTAAGGTGCCATAAGTACTCCTGTTCTTTTTGTGGATACAGACTAACACGGCTGCTACTCTGAAACCTAGAGATCACTAAAGCCCTGTGTCAGACCCCCCCCCCCTCCCTGGCCCCTATCTCTAAAAGGGCCAAATGCAAACACTTCGTGTCAACCAAAGGGCATGAGTACTTATACTCCCACCCAGCCCCCAATTCCCTTGTGGTCGATGCGGTTAACCACAAAGAAAAGCAGCGACAACCCAGGGCCACCCCCAAAAATAAAGACTCAAGGAGGCTGGATCTTTTTGGGCGAAAGGTTTATTCGTCTTCCAGCCTTCAGCTGAGAGTGGCCAAACACCAAGACCTTCTAGGCCGATATGACTTCAATGTGTGGCAAACCATGGCCAAGTTTGAAGGGTTGCTCCCCGAGGCTATCAAGGAGGAGTTCTGAGCAATCCTTGATGAGGGTATGACAGCGGCCCTACAGGTGGCGTCAGAAACTGCGGACACTGCTGCCCGCACCAGGGCTTCCGCTGTCTCCATGTAGCAAGCCTCTTGGCTGTGACCTCTCTGGGTTGTCCACCGAGGCTCAAGAGTCAGTGCAGGACCTGCCCTTCGACAGCTGGGCCTTATTTGTGGAGCAAACAGACAGCAAGTTGCATGGCCTCAAGGACTCCTGCACCACTCTTAAAAACCCTGTGTCTCTACGTCCCAGCCCCGGCTCGTAAGCGGTTCAAACCGCAGCAGCCGCAGGGCCAGGGGAGTCAGCCTCGGCAGGACCAGCCCCATAAACGAGCCCAGGGCTACAAGCACTGCCTGAGCCAACCGCCTCCACCCTCTCCCCAGTCCGGCTCGACCCGTAATAAGCAGGGGGCCAAACGGTCATTTTGAGGGTGCGCCCGAGAGTGACCTAGCAGACTATTCCCCAGATCCATCCTTTCCTGCCCCTGCAACAATGGCTGGGGACAGTCTATTCCCAGTCCAGAGACCCCATGGAAAAGATCGTTACCATTCCCCAGGCAATACTTACCTCGCTGCAATGGTGGACCGACCTCAGGACAGTCCTAGAGGGGGTTCCATTCGACAACCCCCCTCACTCCATCGAGTTGGTGTCAGACACCTTGGACCTCAGCTGGGGTGCACATCTCGGCGACCTCCAGACACAGGGGATGTGGTCCCCGGAGGAGGCGAAGTTGCACATAAACGTCAAAGAGCGCCGAGCAGTCCGGCTGGCATGTGGAGTCTTCCTGCCCCACCTGTTAGGCAAGGTGGTACGAGTCCTGATGGGAGAATACAACCTTGATGTTCTACATCAACAGGCAACGGGGGAGTGTGTACGTCGGCTCTCTGTCAAAAGGCACTCTATCAATGGGACTTCTGCATCAGCCACGAAATCCACCTGGAAGCTTGTCACGTTCCTGGTGTCAAGAACGCTCTGGCAGACCAGCTCAGCAGGGTCCTCTCACCATGAGCGGTCACTCCATCCAGAGGGAGCCTGCATGATCCATATGAACCAGCACATCTTTGGTGTTCTGTCCGAAACCGCACAAGACCAGTGAGGAGAGGCATCTTCACGCCCTGGACATTTGAAGGGCCTTGGCTTTCTACTTTCGTTTCCAAAAATCAACTCAATTCTTCATTGCTACAGCGGATAGGATGAAGGGTCACCCGGTGCCCTCACAGAGGATTTCCAATTGGATCACCTCATGCATAAGGACCTGTTATGACCTGGCATGGATTCCACCGTCACTGATTGTCAGAGCCCACTCAACGAGAGCTCAGGCATCTTCAGCGGCCTTCCTGGAGCACATCCCTATCCAGGACATCTGTAGAGCTGCAACATGGTCCTCTGTTCACACATTTGCCACTCATTTTGCCATCACTCAGCAGGCCAGAGATGACACTGGGTTCAGCAGAGCTGTGTTGCAATCTGCACTTCCATGAACTCTACCCACCTCCAGGGGTACTGCTTTGGAGTCACCTAATATGGAAAGGACATGAGCAAGCACTCGAAGAAGAAAAGACAGTTACCTTTTCCATAACTGGTGTTCTTAGAGATGTGTTGCTCATGTCCATTCCACAACCCGCCCTCCTTCCCCACTCTTGGAGTTTCCGGCAAGAAGGAACTGAGGGTGGGGGGAGCTGGCGGTGCCCCTTATTGCATGCCATGTGGGCACCAGAGCCAGTCCCCATGGATACTGCTGAGGGAAAAGCTTACAGCACCGGTGCATGTGGGGAGCACACACATCTACTATGGAATGGACATGAGCAACAATCTCGAAGAACACCAGTTATGGAAAAGGTAACTGTCTTTTTAATGACTGACTTCTTGAGTATTCTACCATATAGATATTTATTTCAGTCACAAATTATACTTACAGGGAAATTATTTCTTTCCTGGTCATCAAGAAACAAAAATGAATATTTAAGTGGCATTGTGGCACTGGCATTTTCATCTGTGCATGATGTGCGCTTACTTTAACTTCAGAAGATCAAAAAACATTCAGATATAGGGAAATCTCTAGCTCTGTCATACTAGAAGCACAAGACCAAGAGAAGGAATCGAGTCAAATGATATCTTCAGATAAGCCCAGTTACACACACGTAAATTTTCCTATCTCCTTAACATGCACAAACATTGTTTTGTTACACTGCTTATAAACTGCTGGGCTACTGGCACTTTTTAATTTTTCTTTTATAATTAGGAGTATTGTCATAGTTATTCAAATATAAAACAGAGATACATGATCTTTACTTACTTAAGAGAAAAATTGAGATCCAATTTTGGATTGACTGAACTTGATAATTCTCATTAACCAAAATTTTGTAAAGATCCCTTTTAATGTTTTGTTAACAATATTTTGATAGCTAAATTTTCTTTTCCTGAGATTAAATAGAGCAGTCAATCCTGCTTATAAATATAGGTAAATATGTGCCATTTCTAAAATGTATTTTGATTTATTGATTTTAAAAATATTACCAGTTATAAGTCTCTCAATTTCAGTCTGCCGGTCTCATTCAAGTAGGCTTGAACTAATTATATTACTTGGTATGCGTTTATACATTCTGTATTTCCTGAAACATATTATGGCTATAACAGGGGTAGGCCGAAGGCAGCAGGTGAGCTGATTTTCAGTAGCACTCACACTGCCTGGGTCCTGGCCACCAGTCCAGGGGGGCTTTGCATTTTAATTTAGTTTTAAATGAAGCTTCTTAAACATTTTAAAAACCTTATTTACTTTACATACAACAATAGTTTAGTTATATATTATAGACTTATAGAAAGAGACCTTCTAAAAACGTTAAAATGTATTACTGGCACGCAGAACCTTAAATTAAAGTGAATAAATGAAGACTCAGCACGCCACTTCTGAAAGGTTGCCGACTCCTGGGCTATATAATAGCAAATTTCCTTTACCTTATCCATATTATCAACATAAATATTCCCTTGGAGAGAAACTTGGTATGAATGTCATGGCCCCTTAAAGCATATGAGAACCTTTGTCAGATTTTAAGAATAAAACTGTTTGAATATTTGAACTCTATCTAGAAAGGCAAACCAAATGATATTTTAAGACACTTGTTCATATTCCTATTAATAATAAAAATGGACAACAGCAAAACCTGCCAAGAGTGACCACTCATGGGAGTTAGCAGAAGTGGTCACTTGTAAAAGGTGGTCTCTCTTCAAAGGTATGGTTTTGCCACCCTTACTTCTGCATTGCTTCTGGCAGCGGCACTGCCTTCAGAGCTGGATGGCCAGAGAGCGGTGGAGCTATGAAGGCAGCACCACTGCCAGCAGCAGCGCAGAAGTAAGGGTGGCATGGTTTCCCAACTTCCAATCTCAATGTTTTGGACCTAGATGAAATTTTTGTTTCAGAACAAGAGGTTTATACTTTGGACATGTTTTAGTCATTGAACTACTTTTAAGTGGGCCTACTTTAAATTTTAGTCTGTGGATTTCAAATAATCTGTGAACTAAAAACATTTTATTAAAAGGCAATTCACACAGTTAAGAGAATTGTGATTATGGAAGGATCTTTTTGAATGCTATCATAATTCTTAAATATTTGTCATCTTCTCTGCCTTCCAGTCTATGGTAAAGGACAAAAGAAAGGAGAGGAAACCTTCATCTGATGAGGAGAGTGAAAGTGACAGTAACAGTGAGA